>NW_027362869.1:1498750-2248125 GCF_046119375.1 Phyllobates terribilis
CTCTCTGGAAGTCTGAGACATGTGTAAAAATGTTCTAAGTCCAGAAAAAAAAAATTCAACTTTTTTTCAAATTTCCCCCCAAGGGATATATATTTTACCCACACATTTGGAGCCCTCCTGGGATGCTCCTAACATACTATAACCTCCTTTAGCGGAGATTTTCACAAAAAAGTGAAATTTTCAAAAAAGTGAAATTTTCAAAAAGTGGAAATTTTTCCAAAAAACGACTAAGTATGAAGGACTCATCGGGTGCATCGCTCTGAAACTGAAATCGGATGCGTGCACTGACATGCTCCCCTCTCTGAAAGTCTGAGACATGTGTGAAAATTTTCTAAGTCCAGAAAAAAAAATATTTTCAACTTTTTTTCAAATTTACCCACAAGGGATATATATTTTATCCACACATTTGGAGCCCTCCTGGGATGCCCTCTAACATACTATAACCTCATTTAGCGGAGATTTTCACAAAAAAGTGAAATTTTCAAAAAGTGGAAATTTTTCCAAAAAACGACTAAGTATGAAGGACTCATCGGGTGCATCGCTCTGGAACTGAAATCGGATGCGCGCACTGACATGCTCCCCTCTCTGAAAGTATGAGACATGTGTGAAAATTTTCTAGGTCCAGAAAAAAAATATTTTCAACTTTCTTTCAAATATACCCACAAGGGATATATATTTTACCCACAAATTTGGAGCCCTCCTGGGATGCCCTCTAACATACTATAACCTCCTTTAGCAAAGATTTTCACAAAAAAAGTGAAATTTTCAAAAAAGTGAAAATTTTTCCAAAAAATGACTAAGTATGAAGGACTCATCGGGTGAAACGCTCTGGAACTGAAATCGGATGCGCTTACAGACATGCTCCCCTCTCTGGAAGTCTGACACATGTGTGAAAATTTTCTTAGTCCAGAAAAGAAAAATTTTTCAACTTTTTTTCAAATTTCCCCACAAGGGATATATATTTTACTCACACATTTGGAGCCCTCCTGGGATGCCCTCTAACATACTATAACCTCATTTAGCGGAGATTTTCACAAAAAAGTGAAATTTTCAAAAAATCAAAAATTTTTGCAAAAAACGACTAAGTATGAAGGACTCATTGGGGGAAACGCTCTGGAACTGAAATCGGATGCGCTTACAGACATGCTCCCCTCTCTGGAAGTCTAACACATGTGTGAAAATTTTCTAAGTCCAGAAAAAAAAATTTTTTTCAACTTTTTTTCAGATTTCTCCCCACAAGGGATATATATTTTACCCACACATTTGGAGCCCTCCTGGGATGCCCTCTAACATACTATAACCTCATTTAGCGGAGATTTTCAAAGAAAAGTGAAATTTTCAAATAGTCAGAAATTTTGCAAAAAACGACTAAGTATGAAGGAATCATAGGGTGAAATGCTCTGGAACTGAAATCGGATGCGCTTACAGACATGCCCCCCTCTCTGGAAGTCTGAGACATTTGTAAAAATGTTCTAAGTCCAGAAAAAAAAAATTTCAACTTTTTTTCAAATTTCCCCCCAAGGGATATATATTTTACCCACACATTTGGAGCCCTCCTGGGATGCTCCTAACATACTATAACCTCCTTTAGCGGAGATTTTCACAAAAAAGTGAAATTTTCAAAAAAGTGAAAATTTTTCCAAAAAACGACTAAGTATGAAGGACTCATCGGGTGAAACGCTCTGGAACTGAAATCGGATGCGGTTACAGACATGCTCCCCTCTCTGGAAGTCTGAGACATGTGAGAAAATTTTCTAAGTCCAGAAAAAATAAATTTTTCAACTTTTTTCAAATTTCCCCACAAGGGATATATATTTTATCCACACATTTGGAGCCCTCCTGGGATGCCCTCTAACATACTATAACCTCATTTAGCGGAGATTTTCACAAAAAAGTGAAATTTTCAAAAAGTGAGAAATTTTGCAAAAAACGACTAAGTATGAAGGACTCATCGGGTGAAACGCTCTGGAACTGAAATCGGATGCGCTTACAGACATGCGCCCCTCTCTGGAAGTCTGAGACATGTGTGAAAATTTTCTAAGTCCAGAAAAAATAAATTTTTCAACTTTTTTTCAAATTTCCCCACAAGGGATATATATTTTACCCACACATTTGGAGCCCTCCTGGCATGCCCTCTAACATACTATAACCTCATTTAGCGGAGATTTTCACAAAAAAGTGAAATTTTCAAAAAAGTGAAAATTTTTCCAAAAAACGACTAAGTATGAAGGACTCATCGGGTGCATCGCTCTGGAACTGAAATCGGATGCGCGCTCTGACATGCTCCCCTCTCTGGAAGTCTGAGACATGTGTGAAAATTTTCTTAGTCCAGAAAAGAAAAATTTTTCAACTTTTTTTCAAATTTCCCCACAAGGGATATATATTTTACCCACACATTTGGAGCCCTCCTGGGATGCCCTCTAACATACTATAACCTCATTTAGCGGAGTTTTTCACAGAAAAGTGAAATTTTCAAATAGTCAGAAATTTTGCAAAAAACGACTAAGTATGAAGGAATCATCGGGTGAAACGCTCTGGAACTGAAATCGGATGCGCTTACAGACATGCTCCCCTCTCTGGAAGTCTGAGACATGTGTAAAAATTTTATAAGTCCAGAAAAAAAAAATTTTTCAACTTTTTTTCAAATTTCCCACCAAGGGATATATATTTTACCCACAAATTTGGAGCCCTCCTGGGATGCCCTCTAACATACTATAACCTCCTTTAGCAAAGATTTTCACAAAAAAGTGACATTTTCAAAAAAGTGAAAATTTTTCCAAAAAATTACTAAGTATGAAGGACTCATCGGGTGAAACGCTCTGGAACTGAAATCGGATGCGCTTACAGTCATGCTCCCCTCTCTGGAAGTCTGACACATGTGTGAAAATTTTCTTAGTCCAGAAAAGAAAAATTTTTCAACTTTTTTTCAAATTTCCCCACAAGGGATATATATTTTACTCACACATTTGGAGCCCTCCTGGGATGCCCTCTAACATACTATAACCTCATTTAGCGGAGATTTTCACAAAAAAGTGAAATTTTCAAAAAATCAAAAATTTTTGCAAAAAACGACTAAGTATGAAGGACTCATTGGGGGAAACGCTCTGGAACTGAAATCGGATGCGCTTACAGACATGCTCCCCTCTCTGGAAGTCTAACACATGTGTGAAAATTTTCTAAGTCCAGAAAAAAAAATTTTTTTCAACTTTTTTTCAGATTTCTCCCCACAAGGGATATATATTTTACCCACACATTTGGAGCCCTCCTGGGATGCCCTCTAACATACTATAACCTCATTTAGCGGAGATTTTCACAGAAAAGTGAAATTTTCAAATAGTCAGAAATTTTGCAAAAAACGACTAAGTATGAAGGACTCATAGGGTGAAATGCTCTGGAACTGAAATCGGATGCGCTTACAGACATGCCCCCCTCTCTGGAAGTCTGAGACATGTGTAAAAATGTTCTAAGTCCAGAAAAAAAAAATTATAACTTTTTTTCAAATTTCCCCCCAAGGGATATATATTTTACCCACACATTTGGAGCCCTCCTGGGATGCTCCTAACATACTATAACCTCCTTTAGCGGAGATTTTCACAAAAAAGTGAAATTTTCAAAAAAGTGAAAATTTTTCCAAAAAACGACTAAGTATGAAGGACTCATCGGGTGAAACGCTCTGGAACTGAAATCGGATGCGCGCTCTGACATGCTCCCCTCTCTGGAAGTCTGAGACATGTGTGAAAATTTTCTTAGTCCAGAAAAGAAAAATTTTTCAACTTTTTTTCAAATTTCCCCACAAGGGATATATATTTTACCCACACATTTGGAGCCCTCCTGGGATGCCCTCTAACATACTATAACCTCATTTAGCGGAGATTTTCACAAAAAAGTGAAATTTTCAAAAAAGTGAAAATTTTTCCAAAAAACGACTAAGTATGAAGGACTCATCGGGTGCATCGCTCTGGAACTGAAATCGGATGCGCGCTCTGACATGCTCCCCTCTCTGGAAGTCTGAGACATGTGTGAAAATTTTCTTAGTCCAGAAAAGAAAAATTTTTCAACTTTTTTTCAAATTTCCCCACAAGGGATATATATTTTACCCACACATTTGGAGCCCTCCTGGGATGCCCTCTAACATACTATAACCTCATTTAGCGGAGTTTTTCACAGAAAAGTGAAATTTTCAAATAGTCAGAAATTTTGCAAAAAACGACTAAGTATGAAGGAATCATCGGGTGAAACGCTCTGGAACTGAAATCGGATGCGCTTACAGACATGCTCCCCTCTCTGGAAGTCTGAGACATGTGTAAAAATTTTATAAGTCCAGAAAAAAAAAATTTTTCAACTTTTTTTCAAATTTCCCACCAAGGGATATATATTTTACCCACAAATTTGGAGCCCTCCTGGGATGCCCTCTAACATACTATAACCTCCTTTAGCAAAGATTTTCACAAAAAAGTGAAATTTTCAAAAAAGTGAAAATTTTTCCAAAAAATTACTAAGTATGAAGGACTCATCGGGTGAAACGCTCTGGAACTGAAATCGGATGCGATTATAGACATGCTCCCCTCTCTGGAAGTCTGAGACATGTGTGAAAATTTTCTAAGTCCAGAAAAATAAGTTTCAACTTTTTTTCAAATTTCCCCACAAGGGATATATATTTTACCCACACATTTGGAGCCCTCCTGGGATGCCCTCTAACATACTATAACCTCCTTTAGCAAAGATTTTCACAAAAAAGTGAAATTTTCAAAAAAGTGAAAATTTTTCCAAAAAACGACTAAGTATGAAGGACTCTTTGGGGGAAACGCTCTGAAACTGAAATCGGATGCGCTTACAGACATGCTCCCCTCTCTGGAAGTCTGACACATGTGTGAAAATTTTCTAAGTCCAGAAAAAAAAAATTTTTTCAACTTTTTTTCAGATTTCTCCCCACAAGGGATATATATTTTACCCACACATTTGGAGCCCTCCTGGGATGCCCTCTAACATACTATAACCTCATTTAGCGGAGATTTTCACAGAAAAGTGAAATTTTCAAATAGTCAGAAATTTTGCAAAAAACGACTAAGTATGAAGGAATCATCGGGTGAAACACTCTGGAACTGAAATCGGATGCGCTTACAGACATGCGCCCCTCTCTGGAAGTCTGAGACATGTGTGAAAATTTTCTAAGTCCAGAAAAAAAAAATTTTTCAACTTTTTTTCAAATTTCCCCACAAGGGATATATATTTTAACCACACATTTGGAGCCCTCCTGGGATGCCCTCTAACATACTATAACCTCATTTAGCGGAGATTTTCACAAAAAAGTGAAATTTTCAAAAAGTGGAAATTTTTCCAAAAAACGACTAAGTATGAAGGACTCATCGGGTGAAACGCTCTGGAACTGAAATCGGATGCGATTACAGACATGCTCCCCTCTCTGGAAGTCTGAGACATGTGTAAAAATGTTCTAAGTCCAGAAAAAAAAAATTTCAACTTTTTTTCAAATTTCCCAGCAAGGGATACATATTTTACCCACACATTTGGAGCCCTCCTGGGATGCCCTCTAACATACTATAACCTCCTTTAGCGGAGATTTTCACAAAAAAGTGAAATTTTCAAAAAAGTGAAAATTTTTCCAAAAAATTACTAAGTATGAAGGACTCATCGGGTGAAACGCTCTGGAACTGAAATCGGATGCGCTTACAGTCATGCTCCCCTCTCTGGAAGTCTGACACATGTGTAAAAATGTTCTAAGTCCAGAAAAGAAAAATTTTTCAACTTTTTTTCAAATTTCCCCACAAGGGATATATATTTTACCCACACATTTGGAGCCCTCCTGGGATGCCCTCTAACATACTATAACCTCATTTAGCGGAGTTTTTCACAGAAAAGTGAAATTTTCAAATAGTCAGAAATTTTGCAAAAAACGACTAAGTATGAAGGAATCATCGGGTGAAACGCTCTGGAACTGAAATCGGATGCGCTTACAGACATGCTCCCCTCTCTGGAAGTCTGAGACATGTGTAAAAATTTTATAAGTCCAGAAAAAAAAAATTTTTCAACTTTTTTTCAAATTTCCCACCAAGGGATATATATTTTACCCACAAATTTGGAGCCCTCCTGGGATGCCCTCTAACATACTATAACCTCCTTTAGCAAAGATTTTCACAAAAAAGTGACATTTTCAAAAAAGTGAAAATTTTTCCAAAAAATTACTAAGTATGAAGGACTCATCGGGTGAAACGCTCTGGAACTGAAATCGGATGCGCTTACAGTCATGCTCCCCTCTCTGGAAGTCTGACACATGTGTGAAAATTTTCTTAGTCCAGAAAAGAAAAATTTTTCAACTTTTTTTCAAATTTCCCCACAAGGGATATATATTTTACTCACACATTTGGAGCCCTCCTGGGATGCCCTCTAACATACTATAACCTCATTTAGCGGAGATTTTCACAGAAAAGTGAAATTTTCAAATAGTCAGAAATTTTGCAAAAAACGACTAAGTATGAAGGACTCATAGGGTGAAATGCTCTGGAACTGAAATCGGATGCGCTTACAGACATGCCCCCCTCTCTGGAAGTCTGAGACATGTGTAAAAATGTTCTAAGTCCAGAAAAAAAAAATTATAACTTTTTTTCAAATTTCCCCCCAAGGGATATATATTTTACCCACACATTTGGAGCCCTCCTGGGATGCTCCTAACATACTATAACCTCCTTTAGCGGAGATTTTCACAAAAAAGTGAAATTTTCAAAAAAGTGAAAATTTTTCCAAAAAACGACTAAGTATGAAGGACTCATCGGGTGAAACGCTCTGGAACTGAAATCGGATGCGCGCTCTGACATGCTCCCCTCTCTGGAAGTCTGAGACATGTGTGAAAATTTTCTTAGTCCAGAAAAGAAAAATTTTTCAACTTTTTTTCAAATTTCCCCACAAGGGATATATATTTTACCCACACATTTGGAGCCCTCCTGGGATGCCCTCTAACATACTATAACCTCATTTAGCGGAGATTTTCACAAAAAAGTGAAATTTTCAAAAAAGTGAAAATTTTTCCAAAAAACGACTAAGTATGAAGGACTCATCGGGTGCATCGCTCTGGAACTGAAATCGGATGCGCGCTCTGACATGCTCCCCTCTCTGGAAGTCTGAGACATGTGTGAAAATTTTCTTAGTCCAGAAAAGAAAAATTTTTCAACTTTTTTTCAAATTTCCCCACAAGGGATATATATTTTACCCACACATTTGGAGCCCTCCTGGGATGCCCTCTAACATACTATAACCTCATTTAGCGGAGTTTTTCACAGAAAAGTGAAATTTTCAAATAGTCAGAAATTTTGCAAAAAACGACTAAGTATGAAGGAATCATCGGGTGAAACGCTCTGGAACTGAAATCGGATGCGCTTACAGACATGCTCCCCTCTCTGGAAGTCTGAGACATGTGTAAAAATTTTATAAGTCCAGAAAAAAAAAATTTTTCAACTTTTTTTCAAATTTCCCACCAAGGGATATATATTTTACCCACAAATTTGGAGCCCTCCTGGGATGCCCTCTAACATACTATAACCTCCTTTAGCAAAGATTTTCACAAAAAAGTGACATTTTCAAAAAAGTGAAAATTTTTCCAAAAAATTACTAAGTATGAAGGACTCATCGGGTGAAACGCTCTGGAACTGAAATCGGATGCGCTTACAGTCATGCTCCCCTCTCTGGAAGTCTGACACATGTGTGAAAATTTTCTTAGTCCAGAAAAGAAAAATTTTTCAACTTTTTTTCAAATTTCCCCACAAGGGATATATATTTTACTCACACATTTGGAGCCCTCCTGGGATGCCCTCTAACATACTATAACCTCATTTAGCGGAGATTTTCACAAAAAAGTGAAATTTTCAAAAAATCAAAAATTTTTGCAAAAAACGACTAAGTATGAAGGACTCATTGGGGGAAACGCTCTGGAACTGAAATCGGATGCGCTTACAGACATGCTCCCCTCTCTGGAAGTCTAACACATGTGTGAAAATTTTCTAAGTCCAGAAAAAAAAATTTTTTTCAACTTTTTTTCAGATTTCTCCCCACAAGGGATATATATTTTACCCACACATTTGGAGCCCTCCTGGGATGCCCTCTAACATACTATAACCTCATTTAGCGGAGATTTTCACAGAAAAGTGAAATTTTCAAATAGTCAGAAATTTTGCAAAAAACGACTAAGTATGAAGGACTCATAGGGTGAAATGCTCTGGAACTGAAATCGGATGCGCTTACAGACATGCCCCCCTCTCTGGAAGTCTGAGACATGTGTAAAAATGTTCTAAGTCCAGAAAAAAAAAATTATAACTTTTTTTCAAATTTCCCCCCAAGGGATATATATTTTACCCACACATTTGGAGCCCTCCTGGGATGCTCCTAACATACTATAACCTCCTTTAGCGGAGATTTTCACAAAAAAGTGAAATTTTCAAAAAAGTGAAAATTTTTCCAAAAAACGACTAAGTATGAAGGACTCATCGGGTGAAACGCTCTGGAACTGAAATCGGATGCGCGCTCTGACATGCTCCCCTCTCTGGAAGTCTGAGACATGTGTGAAAATTTTCTTAGTCCAGAAAAGAAAAATTTTTCAACTTTTTTTCAAATTTCCCCACAAGGGATATATATTTTACCCACACATTTGGAGCCCTCCTGGGATGCCCTCTAACATACTATAACCTCATTTAGCGGAGATTTTCACAAAAAAGTGAAATTTTCAAAAAAGTGAAAATTTTTCCAAAAAACGACTAAGTATGAAGGACTCATCGGGTGCATCGCTCTGGAACTGAAATCGGATGCGCGCTCTGACATGCTCCCCTCTCTGGAAGTCTGAGACATGTGTGAAAATTTTCTTAGTCCAGAAAAGAAAAATTTTTCAACTTTTTTTCAAATTTCCCCACAAGGGATATATATTTTACCCACACATTTGGAGCCCTCCTGGGATGCCCTCTAACATACTATAACCTCATTTAGCGGAGTTTTTCACAGAAAAGTGAAATTTTCAAATAGTCAGAAATTTTGCAAAAAACGACTAAGTATGAAGGAATCATCGGGTGAAACGCTCTGGAACTGAAATCGGATGCGCTTACAGACATGCTCCCCTCTCTGGAAGTCTGAGACATGTGTAAAAATTTTATAAGTCCAGAAAAAAAAAATTTTTCAACTTTTTTTCAAATTTCCCACCAAGGGATATATATTTTACCCACAAATTTGGAGCCCTCCTGGGATGCCCTCTAACATACTATAACCTCCTTTAGCAAAGATTTTCACAAAAAAGTGAAATTTTCAAAAAAGTGAAAATTTTTCCAAAAAATTACTAAGTATGAAGGACTCATCGGGTGAAACGCTCTGGAACTGAAATCGGATGCGATTATAGACATGCTCCCCTCTCTGGAAGTCTGAGACATGTGTGAAAATTTTCTAAGTCCAGAAAAATAAGTTTCAACTTTTTTTCAAATTTCCCCACAAGGGATATATATTTTACCCACACATTTGGAGCCCTCCTGGGATGCCCTCTAACATACTATAACCTCCTTTAGCAAAGATTTTCACAAAAAAGTGAAATTTTCAAAAAAGTGAAAATTTTTCCAAAAAACGACTAAGTATGAAGGACTCTTTGGGGGAAACGCTCTGAAACTGAAATCGGATGCGCTTACAGACATGCTCCCCTCTCTGGAAGTCTGACACATGTGTGAAAATTTTCTAAGTCCAGAAAAAAAAAATTTTTTCAACTTTTTTTCAGATTTCTCCCCACAAGGGATATATATTTTACCCACACATTTGGAGCCCTCCTGGGATGCCCTCTAACATACTATAACCTCATTTAGCGGAGATTTTCACAGAAAAGTGAAATTTTCAAATAGTCAGAAATTTTGCAAAAAACGACTAAGTATGAAGGAATCATCGGGTGAAACACTCTGGAACTGAAATCGGATGCGCTTACAGACATGCGCCCCTCTCTGGAAGTCTGAGACATGTGTGAAAATTTTCTAAGTCCAGAAAAAAAAAATTTTTCAACTTTTTTTCAAATTTCCCCACAAGGGATATATATTTTAACCACACATTTGGAGCCCTCCTGGGATGCCCTCTAACATACTATAACCTCATTTAGCGGAGATTTTCACAAAAAAGTGAAATTTTCAAAAAGTGGAAATTTTTCCAAAAAACGACTAAGTATGAAGGACTCATCGGGTGAAACGCTCTGGAACTGAAATCGGATGCGATTACAGACATGCTCCCCTCTCTGGAAGTCTGAGACATGTGTAAAAATGTTCTAAGTCCAGAAAAAAAAAATTTCAACTTTTTTTCAAATTTCCCAGCAAGGGATACATATTTTACCCACACATTTGGAGCCCTCCTGGGATGCCCTCTAACATACTATAACCTCCTTTAGCGGAGATTTTCACAAAAAAGTGAAATTTTCAAAAAAGTGAAAATTTTTCCAAAAAATTACTAAGTATGAAGGACTCATCGGGTGAAACGCTCTGGAACTGAAATCGGATGCGCTTACAGTCATGCTCCCCTCTCTGGAAGTCTGACACATGTGTAAAAATGTTCTAAGTCCAGAAAAGAAAAATTTTTCAACTTTTTTTCAAATTTCCCCACAAGGGATATATATTTTACCCACACATTTGGAGCCCTCCTGGGATGCCCTCTAACATACTATAACCTCATTTAGCGGAGTTTTTCACAGAAAAGTGAAATTTTCAAATAGTCAGAAATTTTGCAAAAAACGACTAAGTATGAAGGAATCATCGGGTGAAACGCTCTGGAACTGAAATCGGATGCGCTTACAGACATGCTCCCCTCTCTGGAAGTCTGAGACATGTGTAAAAATTTTATAAGTCCAGAAAAAAAAAATTTTTCAACTTTTTTTCAAATTTCCCACCAAGGGATATATATTTTACCCACAAATTTGGAGCCCTCCTGGGATGCCCTCTAACATACTATAACCTCCTTTAGCAAAGATTTTCACAAAAAAGTGACATTTTCAAAAAAGTGAAAATTTTTCCAAAAAATTACTAAGTATGAAGGACTCATCGGGTGAAACGCTCTGGAACTGAAATCGGATGCGCTTACAGTCATGCTCCCCTCTCTGGAAGTCTGACACATGTGTGAAAATTTTCTTAGTCCAGAAAAGAAAAATTTTTCAACTTTTTTTCAAATTTCCCCACAAGGGATATATATTTTACTCACACATTTGGAGCCCTCCTGGGATGCCCTCTAACATACTATAACCTCATTTAGCGGAGATTTTCACAGAAAAGTGAAATTTTCAAATAGTCAGAAATTTTGCAAAAAACGACTAAGTATGAAGGACTCATAGGGTGAAATGCTCTGGAACTGAAATCGGATGCGCTTACAGACATGCCCCCCTCTCTGGAAGTCTGAGACATGTGTAAAAATGTTCTAAGTCCAGAAAAAAAAAATTATAACTTTTTTTCAAATTTCCCCCCAAGGGATATATATTTTACCCACACATTTGGAGCCCTCCTGGGATGCTCCTAACATACTATAACCTCCTTTAGCGGAGATTTTCACAAAAAAGTGAAATTTTCAAAAAAGTGAAAATTTTTCCAAAAAACGACTAAGTATGAAGGACTCATCGGGTGAAACGCTCTGGAACTGAAATCGGATGCGCGCTCTGACATGCTCCCCTCTCTGGAAGTCTGAGACATGTGTGAAAATTTTCTTAGTCCAGAAAAGAAAAATTTTTCAACTTTTTTTCAAATTTCCCCACAAGGGATATATATTTTACCCACACATTTGGAGCCCTCCTGGGATGCCCTCTAACATACTATAACCTCATTTAGCGGAGATTTTCACAAAAAAGTGAAATTTTCAAAAAAGTGAAAATTTTTCCAAAAAACGACTAAGTATGAAGGACTCATCGGGTGCATCGCTCTGGAACTGAAATCGGATGCGCGCTCTGACATGCTCCCCTCTCTGGAAGTCTGAGACATGTGTGAAAATTTTCTTAGTCCAGAAAAGAAAAATTTTTCAACTTTTTTTCAAATTTCCCCACAAGGGATATATATTTTACCCACACATTTGGAGCCCTCCTGGGATGCCCTCTAACATACTATAACCTCATTTAGCGGAGTTTTTCACAGAAAAGTGAAATTTTCAAATAGTCAGAAATTTTGCAAAAAACGACTAAGTATGAAGGAATCATCGGGTGAAACGCTCTGGAACTGAAATCGGATGCGCTTACAGACATGCTCCCCTCTCTGGAAGTCTGAGACATGTGTAAAAATTTTATAAGTCCAGAAAAAAAAAATTTTTCAACTTTTTTTCAAATTTCCCACCAAGGGATATATATTTTACCCACAAATTTGGAGCCCTCCTGGGATGCCCTCTAACATACTATAACCTCCTTTAGCAAAGATTTTCACAAAAAAGTGAAATTTTCAAAAAAGTGAAAATTTTTCCAAAAAATTACTAAGTATGAAGGACTCATCGGGTGAAACGCTCTGGAACTGAAATCGGATGCGATTATAGACATGCTCCCCTCTCTGGAAGTCTGAGACATGTGTGAAAATTTTCTAAGTCCAGAAAAATAAGTTTCAACTTTTTTTCAAATTTCCCCACAAGGGATATATATTTTACCCACACATTTGGAGCCCTCCTGGGATGCCCTCTAACATACTATAACCTCCTTTAGCAAAGATTTTCACAAAAAAGTGAAATTTTCAAAAAAGTGAAAATTTTTCCAAAAAACGACTAAGTATGAAGGACTCTTTGGGGGAAACGCTCTGAAACTGAAATCGGATGCGCTTACAGACATGCTCCCCTCTCTGGAAGTCTGACACATGTGTGAAAATTTTCTAAGTCCAGAAAAAAAAAATTTTTTCAACTTTTTTTCAGATTTCTCCCCACAAGGGATATATATTTTACCCACACATTTGGAGCCCTCCTGGGATGCCCTCTAACATACTATAACCTCATTTAGCGGAGATTTTCACAGAAAAGTGAAATTTTCAAATAGTCAGAAATTTTGCAAAAAACGACTAAGTATGAAGGAATCATCGGGTGAAACACTCTGGAACTGAAATCGGATGCGCTTACAGACATGCGCCCCTCTCTGGAAGTCTGAGACATGTGTGAAAATTTTCTAAGTCCAGAAAAAAAAAATTTTTCAACTTTTTTTCAAATTTCCCCACAAGGGATATATATTTTAACCACACATTTGGAGCCCTCCTGGGATGCCCTCTAACATACTATAACCTCATTTAGCGGAGATTTTCACAAAAAAGTGAAATTTTCAAAAAGTGGAAATGTTTCCAAAAAACGACTAAGTATGAAGGACTCATCGGGTGAAACGCTCTGGAACTGAAATCGGATGCGATTACAGACATGCTCCCCTCTCTGGAAGTCTGAGACATGTGTAAAAATGTTCTAAGTCCAGAAAAAAAAAATTTCAACTTTTTTTCAAGTTTCCCAGCAAGGGATACATATTTTACCCACACATTTGGAGCCCTCCTGGGATGCCCTCTAACATACTATAACCTCCTTTAGCGGAGATTTTCACAAAAAAGTGAAATTTTCAAAAAAGTGAAAATTTTTCCAAAAAACGACTAAGTATGAAGGACTCATCGGGTGAAACGCTCTGGAACTGAAATCGGATGCGGTTACAGACATGCTCCCCTCTCTGAAAGTCTGAGACATGTGTTAAAATTTTCTAAGTCCAGAAAAAAAAAAAAATTCAACTTTTTTTCAAATTTCCCCAAAAGGGATATATATTTTACCCACACATTTGGAGCCCTCCTGGGATGCCCTCTAACATACTATAACCTCATTTAGCGGAGATTTTCACAAAAAAGTGAAATTTTCAAAAAGTGGAAATTTTTCCAAAAAACGACTAAGTATGAAGGACTCATCGGGTGAAACGCTCTGGAACTGAAATCGGATGCGGTTACAGACATGCTCCCCTCTCTGGAAGTCTGAGACATGTGTTAAAATTTTCTAAGTCCAGAAAAAAAAAATTCAACTTTTTTTCAAATTTCCCCACAAGGGATATATATTTTACCCACACATTTCGAGCCGTCCTGGGATGCCCTCTAACATACTATAACCTCATTTAGCGGAGATTTTCACAAAAAAGTGAAATTTTCATAAAGTCTGAAATTTTGCAAAAAACGACTAAGTATGAAGGAATCATCGGGTGAAACACTCTGGAACTGAAATCGGATGCGCTTACAGACATGCGCCCCTCTCTGGAAGTCTGAGACATGTGTGAAAATTTTCTAAGTCCAGAAAAAAAAATTTTTTCAACTTTTTTTCAAATTTCCCCACAAGGGATATATATTTTACCCACACATTTGGAGCCCTCCTGGGATGCCCTCTAACATACTATAACCTCATTTAGCGGAGATTTTCACAAAAAAGTGAAATTTTCAAAAAGTGGAAATTTTTCCAAAAAACGACTAAGTATGAAGGACTCATCGGGTGAAACGCTCTGGAACTGAAATCGGATGCGGTTACAGACATGCTCCCCTCTCTGAAAGTCTGAGACATGTGTTAAAATTTTCTAAGTCCAGAAAAAAAAAAAAATTCAACTTTTTTTCAAATTTCCCCACAAGGGATATATATTTTACACACACATTTGGAGCCCTCCTGGGATGCCCTCTAACGTACTATAACCTCATTTAGCGGAGATTTTCACAAAAAAGTGAAATTTTCAAAAAGTGGAAATTTTTCCAAAAAACGACTAAGTATGAAGGACTCATCGGGTGAAACGCTCTGGAACTGAAATCGGATGCGATTACAGACATGCTCCCCTCTCTGGAAGTCTGAGATATGTGTTAAAATTTTCTAAGTCCAGAAAAAAAAAAAAATTCAACTTTTTTTCAAATTTCCCCACAAGGGATATATATTTTACCCACACATTTGGAGCCCTCCTGGGATGCCCTGTAACATACTATAACCTGATTTAGCGGAGATTTTCACAAAAAAGTGAAATTTTCAAAAAGTAAGAAATTTTGCAAAAAACGACTAAGTATGAAGGAATCATCGGGTGAAACACTCTGGAACTGAAATCGGATGTGCTTACAGACATGCGCCCCTCTCTGGAAGTCTGAGACATGTGTGAAAGTTTTCTAAGTCCAGAAAAAAAAATTTTTTCAACTTTTTTTCAAATTTCCCCACAAGGGATATATATTTTACCCACACATTTGGAGCCCTCCTGGGATGCCCTCTAACATACTATAACCTCATTTAGCGGAGATTTTCACAAAAAAGTGACATTTCAAAAAGTCAGAAATTTTGCAAAAAACGACTAAGTATGAAGGACTCATCGGGTGCATCGCTCTGGAACTGAAATCGGATGCGCGCACTGACATGCTCCCCTCTCTGAAAGTCTGACACATGTGTGAAAATTTTCTAAGTCCAGAAAAAAAAAAAATTCAACTTTTTTTCAAATTTCCCCACAAGGTATATATATTTTGCCCACACATTTGGAGCCCTCCTGGGATGCCCTCTAACATACTGTAACCTCATTTAGTGGAGATTTTCACAAAAAAGTGAAATTTTCAAAAAGTGAGAAATTTTGCAAAAAACGACTAAGTATGAAGGACTGATTGGGTGAAACGCTCTGGAACTGAAATCGGATGCGCTTACAGACATGCTCCCCTCTCTGGAAGTCTGAGACATGTGTGAAAATTTTCTAAGTCCAGAAAAATAAGTTTCAACTTTTTTTCAAATTTCCCCCCAAGGGATATATATTTTACCCACACATTTGGAGCCCTCCTGGGATGCCCTCTAACATACTATAACCTCATTTAGCGGAGATTTTCACAAAAAAGTGACAGTTTCAAAAAGTCAGAAATTTTGCAAAAAACGACTAAGTATGAAGGACTCATCGGGTGCATCGCTCTGGAACTGAAATCGGATGCGCGCACTGACATGCTCCCCTCTCTGAAAGTCTGAGACATGTGTAAAAATGTTCTAAGTCCAGAAAAAAAAAAAAATTCAACTTTTTTTCAAATTTCCCCACAAGGGATATATATTTTACCCACACATTTGGAGCCCTCCTGGGATGCCCTATAACATACTATAACCTGATTTAGCGGAGATTTTCACAAAAAAGTGAAATTTTCAAAAAGTAAGAAATTTTGCAAAAAACGACTAAGTATGAAGGAATCATCGGGTGAAACACTCTGGAACTGAAATCGGATGCGCTTACAGACATGCGCCCCTCTCTGGAAGTCTGAGACATTTGTGAAAGTTTTCTAAGTCCAGAAAAAAAAATTTTTTCAACTTTTTTTCAAATTTCCCCACAAGGGATATATATTTTACCCACACATTTGGAGCCCTCCTGGGATGCCCTCTAACATACTATAACCTCATTTAGCGGAGATTTTCACAAAAAAGTGACATTTCAAACAGTCAGAAATTTTGCAAAAAACGACTAAGTATGAAGGACTCATCGGGTGCATCGCTCTGGAACTGAAATCGGATGCGCGCACTGACATGCTCCCCTCTCTGAAAGTCTGACACATGTGTGAAAATTTTCTAAGTCCAGAAAAAAAAAAAAATTCAACTTTTTTTCAAATTTCCCCACAAGGTATATATATTTTGCCCACACATTTGGAGCCCTCCTGGGATGCCCTCTAACATACTATAACCTCATTTAGCGGAGATTTTCACAAAAAAGTGAAATTTTCAAAAAGTGAGAAATTTTGCAAAAAACGACTAAGTATGAAGGACTGATTGGGTGAAACGCTCTGGAACTGAAATCGGATGCGCTTACAGACATGCTCCCCTCTCTGGAAGTCTGAGACATGTGTGAAAATTTTCTAAGTCCAGAAAAATAAGTTTCAACTTTTTTTCAAATTTCCCCCCAAGGGATATATATATTTTACCCACACATTTGGAGCCCTCCTGGGATGCCCTCTAACATACTATAACCTCATTTAGCGGAGATTTTCACAAAAAAGTGACATTTTCAAAAAGTCAGAAATTTTGCAAAAAACGACTAAGTATGAAGGACTCATCGGGTGCATCGCTCTGGAACTGAAATCGGATGCCCGCACTGACATGCTCCCCTCTCTGAAAGTCTGAGACATGTGTGAAAATTTTCTAAGTCCAGAAAAAAAAATATTTTCAACTTTTTTTCAAATTTCCCCACAAGGGATATATATTTTACCCACACATTTGGAGCCCTCCTGGGATGCCCTCTAACGTACTATAACCTCATTTAGCGGAGATTTTCACAAAAAAGTGAAATTTTCAAAAAGTGGAAATTTTTCCAAAAAACGACTAAGTATGAAGGACTCATTGGGTGAAACGCTCTGGAACTGAAATCGGAAGCGATTACAGACATGCTCCCCTCTCTGGAAGTCTGAGACATGTGTAAAAATGTTCTAAGTCCAGAAAAAAAAAATTTCAACTTTTTTTCAAATTTTCCCCCAAGGGATATATATTTTACCCACACATTTGGAGCCCTCCTGGGATGCCCTCTAACATACTATAACCTCATTTAGCGGAGATTTTCACAAAAAAGTGAAATTTTCAAAAAGTGGAAATTTTTCCAAAAAACGACTAAGTGTGAAGGACTCATCGGGTGAAACGCTCTGGAACTGAAATCGGATGCGCTTACAGACATGCTCCCCTCTCTGGAAGTCTGAGACATGTGTTAAAATTTTCTAAGTCCAGAAAAAAAAAAAATTCAACTTTTTTTCAAATTTCCCCACAAGGGATATATATTTTACCCACACATTTGGAGCCCTCCTGGGATGCCCTATAACATACTATAACCTGATTTAGCGGAGATTTTCACAAAAAAGTGAAATTTTCAAAAAGTAAGAAATTTTGCAAAAAACGACTAAGTATGAAGGAATCATCGGGTGAAACACTCTGGAACTGAAATCGGATGCGCTTACAGACATGCGCCCCTCTCTGGAAGTCTGAGACATGTGTGAAAGTTTTCTAAGTCCAGAAAAAAAAATTTTTTCAACTTTTTTTCAAATTTCCCCACAAGGGATATATATTTTACCCACACATTTGGAGCCCTCCTGGGATGCCCTCTAACATACTATAACCTCATTTAGCGGAGATTTTCACAAAAAAGTGACATTTCAAAAAGTCAGAAATTTTGCAAAAAACGACTAAGTATGAAGGACTCATCGGGTGCATCGCTCTGGAACTGAAATCGGATGCGCGCACTGACATGCTCCCCTCTCTGAAAGTCTGACACATGTGTGAAAATTTTCTAAGTCCAGAAAAAAAAAAAAATTCAACTTTTTTTCAAATTTCCCCACAAGGTATATATATTTTGCCCACACATTTGGAGCCCTCCTGGGATGCCCTCTAACATACTATAACCTCATTTAGCGGAGATTTTCACAAAAAAGTGAAATTTTCAAAAAGTGAGAAATTTTGCAAAAAACGACTAAGTATGAAGGACTGATTGGGTGAAACGCTCTGGAACTGAAATCGGATGCGCTTACAGATATGCTCCCCTCTCTGGAAGTCTGAGACATGTGTGAAAATTTTCTAAGTCCAGAAAAATAAGTTTCAACTTTTTTTCAAATTTCCCCCCAAGGGATATATATTTTACCCACACATTTGAAGCCCTCCTGGGATGCCCTCTAACATACTATAACCTCATTTAGCGGAGATTTTCACAAAAAAGTGACATTTTCAAAAAGTCAGAAATTTTGCAAAAAACGACTAAGTATGAAGGACTCATCGGGTGCATCGCTCTGGAACTGAAATCGGATGCGCGCACTGACATGCTCCCCTCTCTGAAAGTCTGAGACATGTGTGAAAATTTTCTAAGTCCAGAAAAAAAAATATTTTCAACTTTTTTTCAAATTTCCCCACAAGGGATATATATTTTACCCACACATTTGGAGCCCTCCTGGGATGCCCTCTAACATACTATAACCTCATTTAGCGGAGATTTTCACAAAAAAGTGAAATTTTCAAAAAGTCAGAAATTTTGCAAAAAACGACTAAGTGTGAAGGACTCATCGGGTGCATCGCTCTGGAACTGAAATCGGATGCGCTTACAGACATGATCCCCTCTCTGGAAGTCTGACACATGTGTGAAAATTTTCTAAGTCCAGAAAAAAAAAAATTCAACTTTTTTTCAAATTTCCCCACAAGGTATATATATTTTGCCCACACATTTGGAGCCCTCCTGGGATGCCCTCTAACATACTATAACCTCATTTAGCGGAGATTTTCACAAAAAAGTGAAATTTTCAAAAAGTGAGAAATTTTGCAAAAAATGACTAAGTATGAAGGACTCATCGGGTGCATCGCTCTGGAACTGAAATCGGATGCGGTTACAGACATGCTCCCCTCTCTGGAAGTCTGAGACATGTGTGAAAATTTATTAAGTCCAGAAAAATAAGTTTCAACTTTTTTTCAAATTTCCCCCCAAGGGATATATATTTTACCCACACATTTGGAGCCCTCCTGGGATGCCCTCTAAGATACTATAACCTCATTTAGCGGAGATTTTCACAAAAAAAGTGAAATTTTCAAAAAGTGGAAATTTTCCCAAAAAACGACTAAGTATGAAGGACTCATCGGGTGAAACGCTCTGGAACTGAAATCGGATGCGCTTACAGACATGCTCCCCTCTCTGGAAGTCTGAGACATGTGTGAAAATTTTCTAAGTCCAGAAAAAAAAAATTTTTCAACTTTTTTTCAAATTTCCCCCCAAGGGATATATATTTTACCCACACATTTGGAGCCCTCTTGGGATGCCCTCTAACATACTATAACCTCATTTAGCGGAGATTTTCACAAAAAAGTGAAATTTTCAAAAAGTCAAAAATTTTTCCAAAAAACGACTAAGTATGAAGGACTCATTGGGTGAAACGCTCTGGAACTGAAATCGGATGCGCTTACAGACATGCTCCCCTCTCTGGAAGTCTGAGACATGTGTGAAAATTTTCTAAGACAAGAAAAATAAGTTTCAACTTTTTTTCAAATTTCCCCAAAAGGGATATATATTTTAAACACACATTTGGAGCCCTCCTGGGATGCCCTCTAACATACTATAATTTCATTTAGCGGAGATTTTCACAAAAAAGTGAAATTTTCAAAAAAGTGAAAATTTTTCCAAAAAACGACTAAGTATGAAGGACTCATCGGGTGAAACGCTCTGGAACTGAAATCGGATGCGCTTACAGACATGCTCCCCTCTCTGGAAGTCTGAGACATGTGTGAAAATTTTCTAAACCCAGAAAAAAAAAAATTTTCAACTTTTTTCAAATTTCCCCACAAGGGATATATATTTTACCCACACATTTGGAGCCCTCCTGGGATGCCCTCTAACATACTATAACCTCATTTAGCGGAGATTTTCACAAAAAAGTGAAATTTTCAAAAAGTCAGAAATTTTGCAAAAAATGACTAAGTATGAAGGACTCATCGGGTGCATCGCTCTGGAACTGAAATTGGATGCGCGCACTGACATGCTCCCCTCTCTGGAAGTCTGACACATGTGTGAAAATTTTCTAAGTCCAGAAAAAAAAAATTTTTCAACTTTTTTTCAAATTTCCCCACAAGGGATATATATTTTGCCCACACATTTGGAGCCCTCCTGGGATGCCCTCTAACATACTATAACCTCATTTAGCGGAGATTTTCACAAAAAAGTGAAATTTTCAAAAAGTGGAAATTTTTCCAAAAAACGACTAAGTGTGAAGGACTCATCGGGTGAAACGCTCTGGAACTGAAATCGGATGCGCTTACAGACATGCTCCCCTCTCTGGAAGTCTGAGACATGTGTTAAAATTTTCTAAGTCCAGAAAAAAAAAAAATTCAACTTTTTTTCAAATTTCCCCACAAGGGATATATATTTTACCCACACATTTGGAGCCCTCCTGGGATGCCCTATAACATACTATAACCTGATTTAGCGGAGATTTTCACAAAAAAGTGAAATTTTCAAAAAGTAAGAAATTTTGCAAAAAACGACTAAGTATGAAGGAATCATCGGGTGAAACACTCTGGAACTGAAATCGGATGCGCTTACAGACATGCGCCCCTCTCTGGAAGTCTGAGACATGTGTGAAAGTTTTCTAAGTCCAGAAAAATAAGTTTCAACTTTTTTTCAAATTTCCCCCCAAGGGATATATATTTTACCCACACATTTGAAGCCCTCCTGGGATGCCCTCTAACATACTATAACCTCATTTAGCGGAGATTTTCACAAAAAAGTGACATTTCAAAAAGTCAGAAATTTTGCAAAAAACGACTAAGTATGAAGGACTCATCGGGTGCATCGCTCTGGAACTGAAATCGGATGCGCGCACTGACATGCTCCCCTCTCTGAAAGTCTGACACATGTGTGAAAATTTTCTAAGTCCAGAAAAAAAAAAAAATTCAACTTTTTTTCAAATTTCCCCACAAGGTATATATATTTTGCCCACACATTTGGAGCCCTCCTGGGATGCCCTCTAACATACTATAACCTCATTTAGCGGAGATTTTCACAAAAAAGTGAAATTTTCAAAAAGTGAGAAATTTTGCAAAAAACGACTAAGTATGAAGGACTGATTGGGTGAAACGCTCTGGAACTGAAATCGGATGCGCTTACAGATATGCTCCCCTCTCTGGAAGTCTGAGACATGTGTGAAAATTTTCTAAGTCCAGAAAAATAAGTTTCAACTTTTTTTCAAATTTCCCCCCAAGGGATATATATTTTACCCACACATTTGAAGCCCTCCTGGGATGCCCTCTAACATACTATAACCTCATTTAGCGGAGATTTTCACAAAAAAGTGACATTTTCAAAAAGTCAGAAATTTTGCAAAAAACGACTAAGTATGAAGGACTCATCGGGTGCATCGCTCTGGAACTGAAATCGGATGCGCGCACTGACATGCTCCCCTCTCTGAAAGTCTGAGACATGTGTGAAAATTTTCTAAGTCCAGAAAAAAAAATATTTTCAACTTTTTTTCAAATTTCCCCACAAGGGATATATATTTTACCCACACATTTGGAGCCCTCCTGGGATGCCCTCTAACATACTATAACCTCATTTAGCGGAGATTTTCACAAAAAAGTGAAATTTTCAAAAAGTCAGAAATTTTGCAAAAAACGACTAAGTGTGAAGGACTCATCGGGTGCATCGCTCTGGAACTGAAATCGGATGCGCTTACAGACATGATCCCCTCTCTGGAAGTCTGACACATGTGTGAAAATTTTCTAAGTCCAGAAAAAAAAAAATTCAACTTTTTTTCAAATTTCCCCACAAGGTATATATATTTTGCCCACACATTTGGAGCCCTCCTGGGATGCCCTCTAACATACTATAACCTCATTTAGCGGAGATTTTCACAAAAAAGTGAAATTTTCAAAGAGTGAGAAATTTTGCAAAAAATGACTAAGTATGAAGGACTCATCGGGTGCATCGCTCTGGAACTGAAATCGGATGCGGTTACAGACATGCTCCCCTCTCTGGAAGTCTGAGACATGTGTGAAAATTTATTAAGTCCAGAAAAATAAGTTTCAACTTTTTTTCAAATTTCCCCCCAAGGGATATATATTTTACCCACACATTTGGAGCCCTCCTGGGATGCCCTCTAAGATACTATAACCTCATTTAGCGGAGATTTTCACAAAAAAAGTGAAATTTTCAAAAAGTGGAAATTTTCCCAAAAAACGACTAAGTATGAAGGACTCATCGGGTGAAACGCTCTGGAACTGAAATCGGATGCGCTTACAGACATGCTCCCCTCTCTGGAAGTCTGAGACATGTGTGAAAATTTTCTAAGTCCAGAAAAAAAAAATTTTTCAACTTTTTTTCAAATTTCCCCCCAAGGGATATATATTTTACCCACACATTTGGAGCCCTCTTGGGATGCCCTCTAACATACTATAACCTCATTTAGCGGAGATTTTCACAAAAAAGTGAAATTTTCAAAAAGTCAAAAATTTTTCCAAAAAACGACTAAGTATGAAGGACTCATTGGGTGAAACGCTCTGGAACTGAAATCGGATGCGCTTACAGACATGCTCCCCTCTCTGGAAGTCTGAGACATGTGTGAAAATTTTCTAAGACAAGAAAAATAAGTTTCAACTTTTTTTCAAATTTCCCCAAAAGGGATATATATTTTAAACACACATTTGGAGCCCTCCTGGGATGCCCTCTAACATACTATAATTTCATTTAGCGGAGATTTTCACAAAAAAGTGAAATTTTCAAAAAAGTGAAAATTTTTCCAAAAAACGACTAAGTATGAAGGACTCATCGGGTGAAACGCTCTGGAACTGAAATCGGATGCGCTTACAGACATGCTCCCCTCTCTGGAAGTCTGAGACATGTGTGAAAATTTTCTAAACCCAGAAAAAAAAAAATTTTCAACTTTTTTCAAATTTCCCCACAAGGGATATATATTTTACCCACACATTTGGAGCCCTCCTGGGATGCCCTCTAACATACTATAACCTCATTTAGCGGAGATTTTCACAAAAAAGTGAAATTTTCAAAAAGTCAGAAATTTTGCCAAAAAACGACTAAGTATGAAGGACTCATTGGGTGAAACGCTCTGGAACTGAAATCGGATGTGCTTTCAGACATGCTCCCCTCTCTGGAAGTCTGAGACATGTGTGAAAATTTATTAAGTCCAGAAAAATAAGTTTCAACTTTTTTTCAAATTTCCCCCCAAGGGATATATATTTTACCCACACATTTGGAGCCCTCCTGGGATGCCCTCTAAGATACTATAACCTCATTTAGCGGAGATTTTCACAAAAAAGTGAAATTTTCAAAAAGTGGAAATTTTCCCAAAAAACTACTAAGTATGAAGGACTCATCGGGTGAAACGCTCTGGAACTGAAATCGGATGCGCTTACAGACATGCTCCCCTCTCTGGAAGTCTGAGACATGTGTGAAAATTTTCTAAGTCCAGAAAAAAAAAAATTTTCAACTTTGTCTCAAATTTCCCCACAAGGGATATATATTTTACCCACACATTTGGAGCCCTCCTGGGATGCCCTCTAACATACTATAACCTCATTTAGCGGAGATTTTCACAAAAAAGTGAAATTTTCAAAAAGTCAAAAATTTTTCCAAAAAACGACTAAGTATGAAGGACTCATTGGGTGAAACGCTCTGGAACTGAAATCGGATGTGCTTACAGACATGCTCCCCTCTCTGGAAGTCTGAGACATGTGTGAAAATTTATTAAGTCCAGAAAAATAAGTTTCAACTTTTTTTCAAATTTCCCCCCAAGGGATATATATTTTACCCACACATTTGGAGCCCTCCTGGGATGCCCTCTAAGATACTATAACCTCATTTAGCGGAGATTTTCACAAAAAAGTGAAATTTTCAAAAAGTGGAAATTTTCCCAAAAAACTACTAAGTATGAAGGACTCATCGGGTGAAACGCTCTGGAACTGAAATCGGATGCGCTTACAGACATGCTCCCCTCTCTGGAAGTCTGACACATGTGTGAAAATTTTCTAAGTCCGGAAAAATAAGTTTCAACTTTTTTTCAAATTTCCCCCCAAGGGATATATATTTTACCCACACATTTGGAGCCCTCCTGGGATGCCCTCTAACATACTATAACCTCATTTAGCGGAGATTTTCACAAAAAAGTGAAATTTTCAAAAAGTCAGAAATTTTGCAAAAAACGACTAAGTATGAAGGACTCATTGGCTGCATCGCTCTGGAACTGAAATCGGATGCGCTTACAGACATGCTCCCCTCTCTGGAAGTCTGACACATGTGTGAAAATTTTCTAAGTCCAGAAAAAAAAAAAATTTCAACTTTTTTTCAAATTTCCCCACAAGGGATATATATTTTACCCACACATTTGGAGCCCTCCTGGGATGCCCTCTAACATACTATAACCTCATTTAGCGGAGATTTTCACAAAAAAGTGAAATTTTCAAAAAGTGAGAAATTTTGCAAAAAACGACTAAGTATGAAGGAATCATCGGGTGAAACGCTCTGGAACTGAAATCGGATGCGCTTACAGAAATGATCCCCTCTATGGAAGTCTGAGACATGTGTGAAAATTTTCTAAGTCCAGAAAAATAAGTTTCACCTTTTTTTCAAATTTCCCCCCAAGGGATATATATTTTACCCACACATTTGGAGCCCTCCTGGGATGCCTTCTAACATACTATAACCTCATTTAGCGGAGATTTTCACAAAAAAGTGAAATTTTCAAAAAGTGGAAATTTTTCCAAAAAACGACTAAGTATGAAGGATTCATCAGGTGAAACACTCTGGAACTGAAATTGGATGCGCTTACAGACATGCTCCCCTCTCTGGAAGTCTGAGACATGTGTGAAAATTTTCTAAGTCCAGAAAAAAAAAAATTTTCAACTTTTTTTCAAATTTCCCCACAAGGAATATATATTTTACCCAAACATTTGGAGCCCTCCTGGGATGCCCTCTAACATACTATAACCTCATTTAGCGGAGATTTTCACAAAAAAGTGAAATTTTCAAAAAGTCAAAATTTTTTCCAAAAAACGACTAAGTATGAAGGACTCATTGGGTGAAACGCTCTGGAACTGAAATCGGATGTGCTTACAGACATGCTCCCCTCTCTGGAAGTCTGAGACATGTGTGAAAATTTATTAAGTCCAGAAAAATAAGTTTCAACTTTTTTTCAAATTTCCCCCAAGGGATATATATTTTACCCACACATTTGGAGCCCTCCTGGGATGCCCTCTAAGATACTATGACCTCATTTAGCGGAGATTTTCACAAAAAAGTGAAATTTTCAAAAAGTGGAAATTTTCCCAAAAAACGACTAAGTATGAAGGACTCATCGGGTGAAACGCTCTGGAACTGAAATCGGATGCGCTTGCAGACATGCTCCCCTCTCTGGAAGTCTGAGACATGTGTGAAAATTTTCTAAGTCCAGAAAAAAAAAAATTTTCAACTTTTTCTCAAATTTCCCCACAAGGGATATATATTTTACCCACACATTTGGAGCCCTCCTGGGATGCCCTCTAACATACTATAACCTCATTTAGCGGAGATTTTCACAAAAAAGTGAAATTTTCAAAAAGTCAGAAATTTTGCAAAAAACGACTAAGTATGAAGGACTCATCGGGTGCATCGCTCTGGAACTGAAATCGGATGCGCTTACAGACATGCTCCCCTCTCTGGAAGTCTGACACATGTGTGAAAATTTTCTAAGTCCAGAAAAAAAAAAAATTTCAACTTTTTTTCAAATTTCCCCACAAGGGATATATATTTTACCCACACATTTGGAGCCCTCCTGGGATGCCCTCTAACATACTATAACCTCATTTAGCGGAGATTTTCACAAAAAAGTGAAATTTTCAAAAAGTCAGAAATTTTGCAAAAAACGACTAAGTATGAAGGACTCATTGGCTGCATCGCTCTGGAACTGAAATCGGATGCGCTTACAGACATGCTCCCCTCTCTGGAAGTCTGACACATGTGTGAAAATTTTCTAAGTCCAGAAAAAAAAAAAATTTCAACTTTTTTTCAAATTTCCCCACAAGGGATATATATTTTACCCACACATTTGGAGCCCTCCTGGGATGCCCTCTAACATACTATAACCTCATTTAGCGGAGATTTTCACAAAAAAGTGAAATTTTCAAAAAGTGAGAAATTTTGCAAAAAACGACTAAGTATGAAGGAATCATCGGGTGAAACGCTCTGGAACTGAAATCGGATGCGCTTACAGAAATGATCCCCTCTATGGAAGTCTGAGACATGTGTGAAAATTTTCTAAGTCCAGAAAAAAAAAAATTTTCAACTTTTTCTCAAATTTCCCCAAAAGGGATATATATTTTACCCAAACATTTGGAGCCCTCCTGGGATGCCCTCTAACATACTATAACCTCATTTAGCGGAGATTTTCACAAAAAAGTGAAATTTTCAAAAAGTCAGAAATTTTGCAAAAAACGACTAAGTATGAAGGAATCATCGGGTGAAACGCTCTGGAACTGAAATCGGATGCGCTTACAGACATGCTCCCCTCTCTGGAAGTCTGAGACATGTGTGAAAATTTTCTAAGTCCAGAAAAATAAGTTTCAAATTTTTTGCAAATTTCCCCCCATGGGATATATATTTTACCCACACATTTGGAGCCCTCCTGGGATGCCCTCTAACATACTATAACCTCATTTAGCGGAGATTTTCACAAAAAAGTGAAATTTTCAAAAAGTCAGAAATTTTGCAAAAAACGACTAAGTATGAAGGACTCATTGGCTGCATCGCTCTGGAACTGAAATCGGATGCGCTTACAGACATGCTCCCCTCTCTGGAAGTCTGACACATGTGTGAAAATTTTCTAAGTCCAGAAAAAAAAAAATTTCAACTTTTTTTCAAATTTCCCCACAAGGGATATATATTTTACCCACACATTTGGAGCCCTCCTGGGATGCCCTCTAACATACTATAACCTCATTTAGCGGAGATTTTCACAAAAAAGTGAAATTTTCAAAAAGTGAGAAATTTTGCAAAAAACGACTAAGTATGAAGGAATCATCGGGTGAAACGCTCTGGAACTGAAATCGGATGCGCTTACAGAAATGATCCCCTCTATGGAAGTCTGAGACATGTGTGAAAATTTTCTAAGTCCAGAAAAATAAGTTTCAACTTTTTTTCAAATTTCCCCCCAAGGGATATATATTTTACCCACACATTTGGAGCACTCCTGGGATGCCTTCTAACATACTATAACCTCATTTAGCGGAGATTTTCACAAAAAAGTGAAATTTTCAAAAAGTGGAAATTTTTCCAAAAAACGACTAAGTATGAAGGATTCATCAGGTGAAACACTCTGGAACTGAAATTGGATGCGCTTACAGACATGCTCCCCTCTCTGGAAGTCTGAGACATGTGTGAAAATTTTCCAAGTCCAGAAAAAAAAAAATTTTCAACTTTTTTTCAAATTTCCCCACAAGGAATATATATTTTACCCAAACATTTGGAGCCCTCCTTGGATGCCCTCTAACATACTATAACCTCATTTAGCGGAGATTTTCACAAAAAAGTGAAATTTTCAAAAAGTCAAAATTTTTTCCAAAAAACGACTAAGTATGAAGGACTCATTGGGTGAAACGCTCTGGAACTGAAATCGGATGTGCTTACAGACATGCTCCCCTCTCTGGAAGTCTGAGACATGTGTGAAAATTTATTAAGTCCAGAAAAATAAGTTTCAACTTTTTTTCAAATTTCCCCCCAAGGGATATATATTTTACCCACACATTTGGAGCCCTCCTGGGATGCCCTCTAAGATACTATGACCTCATTTAGCGGAGATTTTCACAAAAAAGTGAAATTTTCAAAAAGTGGAAATTTTCCCAAAAAACGACTAAGTATGAAGGACTCATCGGGTGAAACGCTCTGGAACTGAAATCGGATGTGCTTACAGACATGCTCCCCTCTATGGAAGTCTGAGACATGTGTGAAAATTTTCTAAGTCCAGAAAAATAAGTTTCAACTTTTTTTCAAATTTCCCCCCAAGGGATATATATTTTACCCACACATTTGGAGCCCTCCTGGGATGCCTTCTAACATACTATAACCTCATTTAGCGGAGATTTTCACAAAAAAGTGAAATTTTCAAAAAGTCAGAAATTTTGCAAAAAACGACTAAGTATGAAGGACTCATCGGGTGCATCGCTCTGGAACTGAAATCGGATGCGCTTACAGACATGCTCCCCTCTCTGGAAGTCTGACACATGTGTGAAAATTTTCTAAGTCCAGAAAAAAAAAATTTTTCAACTTTTTTTCAAATTTCCCCACAAGAGATATATATTTTACCCACACATTTGGAGCCCTCCTGGGATACCCTCTAACATACTATAACCTCATTTAGCAGAGATTTTCACAAAAAAGTGAAATTTTCAAAAAGTGAGAAATTTTGCAAAAAACGACTAAGTATGAAGGAATCATCGGGTGAAACGCTCTGGAACTGAAATCGGATGCGCTTACAGACATGCTCCCCTCTATGGAAGTCTGAGACATGTGTGAAAATTTTCTAAGTCCAGAAAAATAAGTTTCAACTTTTTTTCAAATTTCCCCCCAAGGGATATATATTTTACCCACACATTTGGAGCCCTCCTGGGATGCCTTCTAACATACTATAACCTCATTTAGCGGAGATTTTCACAAAGAAGTGAAATTTTCAAAAAGTCAAAAATTTTTCCAAAAAACAACTAAGTATGAAGGACTCATTGGGTGAAACGCTCTGGAACTGAAATCGGATGTGCTTACAGACATGCTCCCCTCTCTGGAAGTCTGAGACATGTGTGAAAATTTATTAAGTCCAGAAAAATAAGTTTCAACTTTTTTTCAAATTTCCCCCCAAGGGATATATATTTTACCCACACATTTGGAGCCCTCCTGGGATGCCCTCTAAGATACTATGACCTCATTTAGCGGAGATTTTCACAAAAAAGTGAAATTTTCAAAAAGTGGAAATTTTCCCAAAAAACGACTAAGTATGAAGGACTCATCGGGTGAAACGCTCTGGAACTGAAATCGGATGCGCTTACAGAAATGATCCCCTCTATGGAAGTCTGAGACATGTGTGAAAATTTTCTAAGTCCAGAAAAATAAGTTTCAACTTTTTTTCAAATTTCCCCCCAAGGGATATATATTTTACCCACACATTTGGAGCCCTCCTGGGATGCCTTCTAACATACTATAACCTCATTTAGCGGAGATTTTCACAAAAAAGTGAAATTTTCAAAAAGTGGAAATTTTTCCAAAAAACGACTAAGTATGAAGGATTCATCAGGTGAAACACTCTGGAACTGAAATTGGATGCGCTTACAGACATGCTCCCCTCTCTGGAAGTCTGAGACATGTGTGAAAATTTTCCAAGTCCAGAAAAAAAAAAATTTCAACTTTTTTTCAAATTTCCCCACAAGGAATATATATTTTACCCAAACATTTGGAGCCCTCCTGGGATGCCCTCTAACATACTATAACCTCATTTAGCGGAGATTTTCACAAAAAAGTGAAATTTTCAAAAAGTCAAAATTTTTTCCAAAAAACGACTAAGTATGAAGGACTCATTGGGTGAAACGCTCTGGAACTGAAATCGGATGTGCTTACAGACATGCTCCCCTCTCTGGAAGTCTGAGACATGTGTGAAAATTTATTAAGTCCAGAAAAAAAAAAATTTCAACTTTTTTTCAAATTTCCCCACAAGGGATATATATTTTACCCACACATTTGGAGCCCTCCTGGGATGCCCTCTAACATACTATAACCTCATTTAGCGGAGATTTTCACAAAAAAGTGAAATTTTCAAAAAGTGGAAATTTTCCCAAAAAACGACTAAGTATGAAGGACTCATCGGGTGAAACGCTCTGGAACTGAAATCGGATGCGCTTACAGAAATGATCCCCTCTATGGAAGTCTGAGACATGTGTGAAAATTTTCTAAGTCCAGAAAAATAAGTTTCAACTTTTTTTCAAATTTCCCCCCAAGGGATATATATTTTACCCACACATTTGGAGCCCTCCTGGGATGCCTTCTAACATACTATAACCTCATTTAGCGGAGATTTTCACAAAAAAGTGAAATTTTCAAAAAGTGGAAATTTTTCCAAAAAACGACTAAGTATGAAGGATTCATCAGGTGAAACACTCTGGAACTGAAATTGGATGCGCTTACAGACATGCTCCCCTCTCTGGAAGTCTGAGACATGTGTGAAAATTTTCCAAGTCCAGAAAAAAAAAAAATTTCAACTTTTTTTCAAATTTCCCCACAAGGAATATATATTTTACCCAAACATTTGGAGCCCTCCTGGGATGCCCTCTAACATACTATAACCTCATTTAGCGGAGATTTTCACAAAAAAGTGAAATTTTCAAAAAGATAAAATTTTTTCCAAAAAACGACTAAGTATGAAGGACTCATTGGGTGAAACGCTCTGGAACTGAAATCGGATGTGCTTACAGACATGCTCCCCTCTCTGGAAGTCTGAGACATGTGTGAAAATTTATTAAGTCCAGAAAAAAAAAAATTTCAACTTTTTTTCAAATTTCCCCACAAGGGATATATATTTTACCCACACATTTGGAGCCCTCCTGGGATGCCCTCTAACATACTATAACCTCATTTAGCGGAGATTTTCACAAAAAAGTGAAATTTTCAAAAAGTGAGAAATTTTGCAAAAAACGACTAAGTATGAAGGAATCATCGGGTGAAACGCTCTGGAACTGAAATCGGATGCGCTTACAGAAATGATCCCCTCTATGGAAGTCTGAGACATGTGTGAAAATTTTCTAAGTCCAGAAAAATAAGTTTCAACTTTTTTCAAATTTCCCCCCAAGGGATATATATTTTACCCACACATTTGGAGCCCTCCTGGGATGCCTTCTAACATACTATAACCTCATTTAGCGGAGATTTTCACAAAAAAGTGAAATTTTCAAAAAGTGGAAATTTTTCCAAAAAACGACTAAGTAAGAAGGATTCATCAGGTGAAACACTCTGGAACTGAAATTGGATGCGCTTACAGACATGCTCCCCTCTCTGGAAGTCTGAGACATGTGTGAAAATTTTCCAAGTCCAGAAAAAAAAAAATTTTCAACTTTTTTTCAAATTTCCCCACAAGGAATATATATTTTACCCAAACATTTGGAGCCCTCCTGGGATGCCCTCTAACATACTATAACCTCATTTAGCGGAGATTTTCACAAAAAAGTGAAATTTTCAAAAAGTCAAAATTTTTTCCAAAAAACAACTAAGTATGAAGGACTCATTGGGTGAAACGCTCTGGAACTGAAATCGGATGTGCTTACAGACATGCTCCCCTCTCTGGAAGTCTGAGACATGTGTGAAAATTTATTAAGTCCAGAAAAATAAGTTTCAACTTTTTTTCAAATTTCCCCCCAAGGGATATATATTTTACCCACACATTTGGAGCCCTCCTGGGATGCCCTCTAACATACTATAACCTCATTTAGCGGAGATTTTCACAAAAAAGTGAAATTTTCAAAAAGTGAGAAATTTTGCAAAAAACGACTAAGTATGAAGGAATCATCGGGTGAAACGCTCTGGAACTGAAATCGGATGCGCTTACAGAAATGATCCCCTCTATGGAAGTCTGAGACATGTGTGAAAATTTTCTAAGTCCAGAAAAATAAGTTTCAACTTTTTTCAAATTTCCCCCCAAGGGATATATATTTTACCCACACATTTGGAGCCCTCCTGGGATGCCTTCTAACATACTATAACCTCATTTAGCGGAGATTTTCACAAAAAAGTGAAATTTTCAAAAAGTGGAAATTTTTCCAAAAAACGACTAAGTAAGAAGGATTCATCAGGTGAAACACTCTGGAACTGAAATTGGATGCGCTTACAGACATGCTCCCCTCTCTGGAAGTCTGAGACATGTGTGAAAATTTTCCAAGTCCAGAAAAAAAAAAATTTTCAACTTTTTTTCAAATTTCCCCACAAGGAATATATATTTTACCCAAACATTTGGAGCCCTCCTGGGATGCCCTCTAACATACTATAACCTCATTTAGCGGAGATTTTCACAAAAAAGTGAAATTTTCAAAAAGTCAAAATTTTTTCCAAAAAACAACTAAGTATGAAGGACTCATTGGGTGAAACGCTCTGGAACTGAAATCGGATGTGCTTACAGACATGCTCCCCTCTCTGGAAGTCTGAGACATGTGTGAAAATTTATTAAGTCCAGAAAAATAAGTTTCAACTTTTTTTCAAATTTCCCCCCAAGGGATATATATTTTACCCACACATTTGGAGCCCTCCTGGGATGCCCTCTAAGAAACTATGACCTCATTTAGCGGAGATTTTCACAAAAAAGTGAAATTTTCAAAAAGTGGAAATTTTCCCAAAAAACGACTAAGTATGAAGGACTCATCGGGTGCATCGCTCTGGAACTGAAATCGGATGCGCTTACAGACATGCTCCCCTCTCTGGAAGTCTGACACATGTGTGAAAATTTTCTAAGTCCAGAAAAAAAAAAAATTTCAACTTTTTTTCAAATTTCCCCACAAGGGATATATATTTTACCCACACATTTGGAGCCCTCGTGGGATGCCCTCTAACATACTATAACCTCATTTAGCGGAGATTTTCACAAAAAAGTGAAATTTACAATAAGTCAGAGATTTTGCAAAAAACGACTAAGTATGAAGGACTTATTGGCTGCATCGCTCTGGAACTGAAATCGGATGCGCTTACAGACATGCTCCCCTCTCTGGAAGTCTGACACATGTGTGAAAATTTTCTAAGTCCAGAAAAAAAAAAAATTTCAACTTTTTTTCAAATTTCCCCACAAGGGATATATATTTTACCCACACATTTGGAGCCCTCCTGGGATGCCCTCTAACATACTATAACCTCATTTAGCGGAGATTTTCACAAAAAAGTGAAATTTTCAAAAAGTGAGAAATTTTGCAAAAAACGACTAAGTATGAAGGACTCATCGGGTGCATCGCTCTGGAACTGAAATCGGATGCGCTTACAGACATGCTCCCCTCTCTGGAAGTCTGACACATGTGTGAAAATTTTCTAAGTCCAGAAAAAAAAAATTTTTCAACTTTTTTTCAAATTTCCCCACAAGGGATATATATTTTACCCACACATTTGGAGCCCTCCTGGGATGCCCTCTAACATACTATAACCTCATTTAGCGGAGATTTTCACAAAAAAGTGAAATTTTCAAAAAGTCAGAAATTTTGCAAAAAACGACTAAGTATGAAGGAATCATCGGGTGAAACGCTCTGGAACTGAAATCGGATGCGCTTACAGACATGCTCCCCTCTCTGGAAGTCTGAGACATGTGTGAAAATTTTCTAAGTCCAGAAAAATAAGTTTCAACTTTTTTTCAAATTTCCCCCCAAGGGATATATATTTTACCCACACATTTGGAGCCCTCCTGGGATGCCCTCTAACATACTATAACCTCATTTAGCGGAGATTTTCACAAAAAAGTGAAATTTTCAAAAAGTCAAAAATTTTTCCAAAAAACGACTAAGTATGAAGGACTCATTGGGTGAAACGCTCTGGAACTGAAATCGGATGTGCTTACAGACATGCTCCCCTCTCTGGAAGTCTGAGACATGTGTGAAAATTTTCTAAGTCCAGAAAAATAAGTTTCAACTCTTTTTCAAATTTCCCCAAAAGGGATATATATTTTACCCACACATTTGGAGCCCTCCTGGGATGCCCTCTAACATACTATAACCTCATTTAGCGGAGATTTTCACAAAAAAGTGAAATTTTCAAAAAGTGGAAATTTTTCCAAAAAACGACTAAGTATGAAGGACTCATCGGGTGAAACGCTCTGGAACTGAAATCGGATGCGCTTACAGACATGCTCCCCTCTCTGGAAGTCTGAGACATGTGTGAAAATTTTCTAAGTCCAGAAAAAAAAAAATTTTCAACTTTTTTTCAAATTTCCCCAAAAGGGATATATATTTTACCCACACATTTGGAGCCCTCCTGGGATGCCCTCTAACATACTATAAACTCATTTAGCGGAGATTTTCACAAAAAAGTGAAATTTTCAAAAACTCAAAAATTTTTCCAAAAAACGACTAAGTATGAAGGACTCATTGGGTGAAAAGCTCTGGAACTGAAATCGGATGCGCTTACAGACATGCTCCCCTCTCTGGAAGTCTGAGACATGTGTTAAAATTTTCTAAGACAAGAAAAATAAGTTTCAACTTTTTTTCAAATTTCCCCAAAAGGGATATATATTTTAAACACACATTTGGAGCCCTCCTGGGATGCCCTCTAACATACTATAACTTCATTTAGCGGAGATTTTCACAAAAAAGTGAAATTTTCAAAAAAGTGAAAATTTTTCCAAAAAACGACTAAGTATGAAGGACTCATCGGGTGAAACGCTCTGGAACTGAAATCGGATGCGCTTACAGACATGCTCCCCTCTCTGGAAGTCTGAGACATGTGTGAAAATTTTCTAAACCCAGAAAAAAAAAAATTTTCAACTTTTTTCAAATTTCCCCACAAGGGATATATATTTTACCCACACATTTGGAGCCCTCCTGGGATGCCCTCTAACATACTATAACCTCATTTAGCGGAGATTTTCACAAAAAAGTGAAATTTTCAAAAAGTCAGAAATTTTGCAAAAAATGACTAAGTATGAAGGACTCATCGGGTGCATCGCTCTGGAACTGAAATCGGATGCGCTTACAGACATGCTCCCCTCTCTGGAAGTCTGAGACATGTGTGAAAATTTTCTAAGTCCAGAAAAAAAAAATTTTCAACTTTTTTTCAAATTTCCCCACAAGGGATATATATTTTACCCACACATTTGGAGCCCTCCTGGGATGCCCTCTAAGATACTATAACCTCATTTAGCGGAGATTTTCACAAAAAAGTGAAATTTTCAAAAAGTGGAAATTTTCCCAAAAAACTACTAAGTATGAAGGACTCATCGGGTGAAACGCTCTGGAACTGAAATCGGATGCGCTTACAGACATGCTCCCCTCTCTGGAAGTCTGAGACATGTGTGAAAATTTTCTAAGTCCAGAAAAAAAAAAATTTTCAACTTTGTCTCAAATTTCCCCACAAGGGATATATATTTTACCCACACATTTGGAGCCCTCCTGGGATGCCCTCTAACATACTATAACCTCATTTAGCGGAGATTTTCACAAAAAAGTGAAATTTTCAAAAAGTCAGAAATTTTGCAAAAAACGACTAAGTATGAAGGACTCATTGGCTGCATCGCTCTGGAACTGAAATCGGATGCGCTTACAGACATGCTCCCCTCTCTGGAAGTCTGACACATGTGTGAAAATTTTCTAAGTCCAGAAAAAAAAAAAATTTCAACTTTTTTTCAAATTTCCCCACAAGGGATATATATTTTACCCACACATTTGGAGCCCTCCTGGGATGCCCTCTAACATACTATAACCTCATTTAGCGGAGATTTTCACAAAAAAGTGAAATTTTCAAAAAGTGAGAAATTTTGCAAAAAACGACTAAGTATGAAGGATTCATCAGGTGAAACACTCTGGAACTGAAATTGGATGCGCTTACAGACATGCTCCCCTCTCTGGAAGTCTGAGACATGTGTGAAAATTTTCTAAGTCCAGAAAAAAAAAAATTTTCAACTTTTTTTCAAATTTCCCCACAAGGAATATATATTTTACCCAAACATTTGGAGCCCTCCTGGGATGCCCTCTAACATACTATAACCTCATTTAGCGGAGATTTTCACAAAAAAGTGAAATTTTCAAAAAGTCAAAATTTTTTCCAAAAAACGACTAAGTATGAAGGACTCATTGGGTGAAATGCTCTGGAACTGAAATCGGATGTGCTTACAGACATGCTCCCCTCTCTGGAAGTCTGAGACATGTGTGAAAATTTATTAAGTCCAGAAAAATAAGTTTCAACTTTTTTTCAAATTTCCCCCCAAGGGATATATATTTTACCCACACATTTGGAGCCCTCCTGGGATGCCCTCTAAGATACTATGACCTCATTTAGCGGAGATTTTCACAAAAAAGTGAAATTTTCAAAAAGTGGAAATTTTCCCAAAAAACGACTAAGTATGAAGGACTCATCGGGTGAAACGCTCTGGAACTGAAATCGGATGCGCTTACAGACATGCTCCCCTCTCTGGAAGTCTGAGACATGTGTGAAAATTTTCTAAGTCCAGAAAAAAAAAAATTTTCAACTTTTTCTCAAATTTCCCCACAAGGGATATATATTTTACCCACACATTTGGAGCCCTCCTGGGATGCCCTCTAACATACTATAACCTCATTTAGCGGAGATTTTCACAAAAAAGTGAAATTTTCAAAAAGTCAGAAATTTTGCAAAAAACGACTAAGTATGAAGGACTCATTGGCTGCATCGCTCTGTAACTGAAATCGGATGCGCTTACAGACATGCTCCCCTCTCTGGAAGTCTGACACATGTGTGAAAATTTTCTAAGTCCAGAAAAAAAAAAATTTCAACTTTTTTTCAAATTTCCCCACAAGGGATATATATTTTACCCACACATTTGGAGCCCTCCTGGGATGCCCTCTAACATACTATAACCTCATTTAGCTGAGATTTTCACAAAAAAGTGAAATTTTCAAAAAGTGAGAAATTTTGCAAAAAACGACTAAGTATGAAGGAATCATCGGGTGAAACGCTCTGGAACTGAAATCGGATGCGCTTACAGACATGCTCCCCTCTATGGAAGTCTGAGACATGTGTGAAAATTTTCTAAGTCCAGAAAAATAAGTTTCAACTTTTTTTCAAATTTCCCCCCAAGGGATATATATTTTACCCACACATTTGGAGCCCTCCTGGGATGCCTTCTAACATACTATAACCTCATTTAGCGGAGATTTTCACAAAAAAGTGAAATTTTCAAAAAGTCAGAAATTTTGCAAAAAACGACTAAGTATGAAGGACTCATTGGCTGCATCGCTCTGGAACTGAAATCGGATGCGCTTACAGACATGCTCCCCTCTCTGGAAGTCTGACACATGTGTGAAAATTTTCTAAGTCCAGAAAAAAAAAAATTTCAACTTTTTTTCAAATTTCCCCCCAAGGGATATATATTTTACCCACACATTTGGAGCCCTCCTGGGATGCCCTCTAAGATACTATGACCTCATTTAGCGGAGATTTTCACAAAAAAGTGAAATTTTCAAAAAGTGGAAATTTCCCCAAAAAACGACTAAGTATGAAGGACTCATCGGGTGAAACGCTCTGGAACTGAAATCGGATGCGCTTACAGACATGCTCCCCTCTCTGGAAGTCTGAGACATGTGTGAAAATTTTCTAAGTCCAGAAAAATAAGTTTCAACTTTTTCTCAAATTTCCCCAAAAGGGATATATATTTTACCCAAACATTTGGAGCCCTCCTGGGATGCCCTCTAACATACTATAACCTCATTTAGCGGAGATTTTCACAAAAAAGTGAAATTTTCAAAAAGTCAGAAATTTTGCAAAAAACGACTAAGTATGAAGGAATCATCGGGTGAAACGCTCTGGAACTGAAATCGGATGCGCTTACAGACATGCTCCCCTCTCTGGAAGTCTGAGACATGTGTGAAAATTTTCTAAGTCCAGAAAAATAAGTTTCAACTTTTTTTCAAATTTCCCCCCAAGGGATATATATTTTACCCACACATTTGGAGCCCTCCTGGGATGCCTTCTAACATACTATAACCTCATTTAGCGGAGATTTTCACAAAAAAGTGAAATTTTCAAAAAGTCAGAAATTTTGCAAAAAACGACTAAGTATGAAGGACTCATTGGGTGCATCGCTCTGGAACTGAAATCGGATGCGCTTACAGACATGCTCCCCTCTCTGGAAGTCTGACACATGTGTGAAAATTTTCTAAGTCCAGAAAAAAAAAAATGTTCAACTTTTTTTCAAATTTCCCCACAAGGAATATATATTTTACCCAAACATTTGGAGCCCTCCTGGGATGCCCTCTAACATACTATAACCTCATTTAGCGGAGATTTTCACAAAAAAGTGAAATTTTCAAAAATTCAAAATTTTTTCCAAAAAACGACTAAGTATGAAGGACTCATTGGGTGAAACGCTCTGGAACTGAAATCGGATGTGCTTACAGACATGCTCCCCTCACTGGAAGTCTGAGACATGTGTGAAAATTTATTAAGTCCAGAAAAATAAGTTTCAACTTTTTTTCAAATTTCCCCCCAAGGGATATATATTTTACCCACACATTTGGAGCCCTCCTGGGATGCCCTCTAAGATACTATGACCTCATTTAGCGGAGATTTTCACAAAAAAGTGAAATTTTCAAAAAGTGGAAATTTTCCCAAAAAACGACTAAGTATGAAGGACTCATCGGGTGAAACGCTCTGGAACTGAAATCGGATGCGCTTACAGACATGCTCCCCTCTCTGGAAGTCTGACACATGTGTGAAAATTTTCTAAGTCCAGAAAAAAAAAAATTTCAACTTTTTTTCAAATTTCCCCACAAGGGATATATATTTTACCCACACATTTGGAGCCCTCCTGGGATGCCCTCTAACATACTATAACCTCATTTAGCGGAGATTTTCACAAAAAAGTGAAATTTTCAAAAAGTGAGAAATTTTGCAAAAAACGACTAAGTATGAAGGAATCATCGGGTGAAACGCTCTGGAACTGAAATCGGATGCGCTTACAGACATGCTCCCCTCTATGGAAGTCTGAGACATGTGTGAAAATTTTCTAAGTCCAGAAAAATAAGTTTCAACTTTTTTTCAAATTTCCCCCCAAGGGATATATATTTTACCCACACATTTGGAGCCCTCCTGGGATGCCTTCTAACATACTATAACCTCATTTAGCGGAGATTTTCACAAAAAAGTGAAATTTTCAAAAAGTCAGAAATTTTGCAAAAAACGACTAAGTATGAAGGACTCATTGGCTGCATCGCTCTGGAACTGAAATCGGATGCGCTTACAGACATGCTCCCCTCTCTGGAAGTCTGACACATGTGTGAAAATTTTCTAAGTCCAGAAAAAAAAAAATTTCAACTTTTTTTCAAATTTCCCCACAAGGGATATATATTTTACCCACACATTTGGAGCCCTCCTGGTATGCCCTCTAACATACTATAACCTCATTTAGCGGAGATTTTCACAAAAAAGTGAAATTTTCAAAAAGTGAGAAATTTTGCAAAAAACGACTAAGTATGAAGGAATCATCGGGTGAAACGCTCTGGAACTGAAATCGGATGCGCTTACAGACATGCTCCCCTCTATGGAAGTCTGAGACATGTGTGAAAATTTTCTAAGTCCAGAAAAATAAGTTTCAACTTTTTTTCAAATTTCCCCCCAAGGGATATATATTTTACCCACACATTTGGAGCCCTCCTGGGATGCCTTCTAACATACTATAACCTCATTTAGCGGAGATTTTCACAAAAAAGTGAAATTTTCAAAAAGTGCAAATTTTCCCAAAAAACTACTAAGTATGAAGGACTCATCGGGTGAAACGCTCTGGAACTGAAATCGGATGCGCTTACAGACATGCTCCCCTCTCTGGAAGTCTGAGACATGTGTGAAAATTTTCTAAGTCCAGAAAAAAAAAAATTTTCAACTTTTTCTCAAATTTCCCCAAAAGGGATATATATTTTACCCAAACATTTGGAGCCCTCCTGGGATGCCCTCTAACATACTATAACCTCATTTAGCGGAGATTTTCACAAAAAAGTGAAATTTTCAAAAAGTCAGAAATTTTGCAAAAAACGACTAAGTATGAAGGAATCATCGGGTGAAACGCTCTGGAACTGAAATCGGATGCGCTTACAGACATGCTCCCCTCTCTGGAAGTCTGAGACATGTGTGAAAATTTTCTAAGTCCAGAAAAATAAGTTTCAACTTTTTTTCAAATTTCCCCCCAAGGGATATATATTTTACCCACACATTTGGAGCCCTCCTGGGATGCCTTCTAACATACTATAACCTCATTTAGCGGAGATTTTCACAAAAAAGTGAAATTTTCAAAAAGTCAGAAATTTTGCAAAAAACGACTAAGTATGAAGGACTCATCGGGTGCATCGCTCTGGAACTGAAATCGGATGCGCTTACAGACATGCTCCCCTCTCTGGAAGTCTGACACATGTGTGAAAATTTTCTAAGTCCAGAAAAAAAAAAAATTTCAACTTTTTTTCAAATTTCCCCACAAGGGATATATATTTTACCCACACATTTGGAGCCCTCCTGGGATGCCCTCTAACATACTATAACCTCATTTAGCGGAGATTTTCACAAAAAAGTAAAATTTTCAAAAAGTGAGAAATTTTGCAAAAAACGACTAAGTATGAAGGAATCATCGGGTGAAACGCTCTGGAACTGAAATCGGATGCGCTTACAGAAATGATCCCCTCTATGGAAGTCTGAGACATGTGTGAAAATTTTCTAAGTCCAGAAAAATAAGTTTCAACTTTTTTTCAAATTTCCCCCCAAGGGATATATATTTTACCCACACATTTGGAGCCCTCCTGGGATGCCTTCTAACATACTATAACCTCATTTAGCGGAGATTTTCACAAAAAAGTGAAATTTTCAAAAAGTGGAAATTTTTCCAAAAAACGACTAAGTATGAAGGATTCATCAGGTGAAACACTCTGGAACTGAAATTGGATGCGCTTACAGACATGCTCCCCTCTCTGGAAGTCTGAGACATGTGTGAAAATTTTCTAAGTCCAGAAAAAAAAAAATTTTCAACTTTTTTTCAAATTTCCCCACAAGGAATATATATTTTACCCAAACATTTGGAGCCCTCCTGGGATGCCCTCTAACATACTATAACCTCATTTAGCGGAGATTTTCACAAAAAAGTGAAATTTTCAAAAAGTCAAAATTTTTTCCAAAAAACGACTAAGTATGAAGGACTCATTGGGTGAAACGCTCTGGAACTGAAATCGGATGTGCTTACAGACATGCTCCCCTCTCTGGAAGTCTGAGACATGTGTGAAAATTTATTAAGTCCAGAAAAATAAGTTTCAACTTTTTTTCAAATTTCCCCCCAAGGGATATATATTTTACCCACACATTTGGAGCCCTCCTGGGATGCCCTCTAAGATACTATGACCTCATTTAGCGGAGATTTTCACAAAAAAGTGAAATTTTCAAAAAGTGGAAATTTTCCCAAAAAACGACTAAGTATGAAGGACTCATCGGGTGAAACGCTCTGGAACTGAAATCGGATGCGCTTACAGACATGCTCCACTCTCTGGAAGTCTGAGACATGTGTGAAAATTTTCTAAGTCCAGAAAAATAAGTTTCAACTTTTTTTCAAATTTCCCCCCAAGGGATATATATTTTACCCACACATTTGGAGCCCTCCTGGGATGCCCTCTAACATACTATAACCTCATTTAGCGGAGATTTTCACATAAAAATTCAATTTTCAAAAAGTCAGAAATTTAGCAAAAAACGACTAAGTATGAAGGACTCATCGGGTGCATCGCTCTGGAACTGAAATCGGATGCGCTTACAGACATGCTCCCCTCTCTGGAAGTCTGAGACATGTGTGAAAATTTTCTAAGTCCAGAAAAATAAGTTTCAACTTTTTTTCAAATTTCCCCCCAAGGAATATATATTTTACCCACACATTTGGAGCCCTCCTGGGATGCCCTCTAACATACTATAACCTCATTTAGCGGAGATTTTCACAAAAAAGTGAAATTTTCAAAAAGTCAAAAATTTTTCCAAAAAACGACTAAGTATGAAGGACTCATTGGGTGAAACGCTCTGGAACTGAAATCGGATGTGCTTACAGACATGCTCCCCTCTCTGGAAGTCTGAGACATGTGTGAAAATTTTCTAAGTCCAGAAAAATAAGTTTCAACTTTTTTTCAAATTTCCACCCAAGGGATATATATTTTACCCACACATTTGGAGCCCTCCTGGGATGCCCTCTAACATACTATAACCTCATTTAGCGGAGATTTTCACAAAAAAGTGAAATTTTCAAAAAGTGGAAATTTTTCCAAAAAACGACTAAGTATGAAGGACTCATTGGGGGAAACGCTCTGGAACTGAAATTGGATGCGCTTACAGACATGCTCCCCTCTCTGGAAGTCTGAGACATGTGTGAAAATTTTCTAAGTCCAGAAAAATAAGTTTCAACTTTTTTTCAAATTTCACCAAAAGGGATATATATTTTACCCACACATTTGGAGCCCTCCTGGGATGCCCTCTAACATACTATAACCTCATTTAGCGGAGATTTTCACAAAAAAGTGAAATTTTCAAAAAGTCAAAATTTTTTCCTAAAAACGACTAAGTATGAAGGACTCATTGGGTGAAACGCTCTGGAACTGAAATCGGATGTGCTTACAGACATGCTTCCCTCTCTGGAAGTCTGAGACATGTGTGAAAATTTTCTAAGTCCAGAAAAATAAGTTTCAACTTTTTTTCAAATTTCCCCCCAAGGGATATATATTTTACCCACACATTTGGAGCCCTCCTGGGATGCCCTCTAACATACTATAACCTCATTTAGCGGAGATTTTCACAAAAAAAGTGAAATTTTCAAAAAGTGGAAATTTTTCCAAAAAACGACTAAGTATGAAGGACTCATCGGGTGAAACGCTCTGGAACTGAAATCGGATGCGCTTACAGACATGCTCCCCTCTCTGGAAGTCTGAGACATGTGTGAAAATTTTCTAAGTCCAGAAAAAAAAAAATTTTCAACTTTTTCTCAAATTTCCCCACAAGGGATATATATTTTACCCACACATTTGGAGCCCTCCTGGGATGCCCTCTAACATACTATAACCTCATTTAGTGGAGATTTTCACAAAAAAGTGAAATTTTCAAAAAGTCAGAAATTTTGCAAAAAACGACTAAGTATGAAGGACTCATCGGGTGCATCGCTCTGGAACTGAAATCGGATGCGCTTACAGACATGCTCCCCTCTCTGGAAGTCTGACACATGTGTGAAAATTTTCTAAGTCCAGAAAAAAAAAAATTTCAACTTTTTTTCAAATTTCCCCACAAGGGATATATATTTTACCCACACATTTGGAGCCCTCCTGGGATGCCCTCTAACATACTATAACCTCATTTAGCGGAGATTTTCACAAAAAAGTGAAATTTTCAAAAAGTCAGAAATTTTGCAAAAAACGACTAAGTATGAAGGACTCATTGGCTGCATTGCTCTGGAACTGAAATCGGATGCGCTTACAGACATGCTCCCCTCTCTGGAAGTCTGACACATGTGTGAAAATTTTCTAAGTCCAGAAAAAAAAAAAATTTCATCTTTTTTTCAAATTTCCCCACAAGGGATATATATTTTACCCACACATTTGGAGCCCTCCTGGGATGCCCTCTAACATACTATAACCTCATTTAGCGGAGATTTTCACAAAAAAGTGAAATTTTCAAAAAGTGAGAAATTTTGCAAAAAACGACTAAGTATGAAGGAATCATCGGGTGAAACGCTCTGGAACTGAAATCGGATGCGCTTACAGACATGCTCCCCTCTATGGAAGTCTGAGACATGTGTGAAAATTTTCTAAGTCCAGAAAAATAAGTTTCAACTTTTTTTCAAATTTCCCCCCAAGGGATATATATTTTACCCACACATTTGGAGCCCTCCTGGGATGCCTTCTAACATACTATAACCTCATTTAGCGGAGATTTTCACAAAAAAGTGAAATTTTCAAAAAGTCAGAAATTTTGCAAAAAACGACTAAGTATGAAGGACTCATCGGGCGCATCGCTCTGGAACTGAAATCGGATGCGCTTACAGACATGCTCCCCTCTCTGGAAGTCTGACACATGTGTGAAAATTTTCTAAGTCCAGAAAAAAAAAAAATTTCAACTTTTTTTCAAATTTCCCCACAAGGGATATATATTTTACCCACACATTTGGAGCTCTCCTGGGATGCCTTCTAACATACTATAACCTCATTTAGCGCAGATTTTCACAAAGAAGTGAAATTTTCAAAAAGTCAAAAATTTTTCCAAAAAACGACTAAGTATGAAGGACTCATTGGGTGAAACGCTCTGGAACTGAAATCGGATGTGCTTACAGACATGCTCCCCTCTCTGGAAGTCTGAGACATGTGTGAAAATTTTCTAAGTCCAGAAAAATAAGTTTCAACTTTTTTTCAAATTTCCCCCCAAGGAATATATATTTTACCCACACATTTGGAGCCCTCCTGGGATGCCCTCTAACATACTATAACCTCATTTAGCGGAGATTTTCACAAAAAAGTGAAATTTTCAAAAAGTCAAAAATTTTTCCAAAAAACGACTAAGTATGAAGGACTCATTGGGTGAAACGCTCTGGAACTGAAATCGGATGTGCTTACAGACATGCTCCCCTCTCTGGAAGTCTGAGACATGTGTGAAAATTTTCTAAGTCCAGAAAAATAAGTTTCAACTTTTTTTCAAATTTCCACCCAAGGGATATATATTTTACCCACACATTTGGAGCCCTCCCGGGATGCCCTCTAACATACTATAACCTCATTTAGCGGAGATTTTCACAAAAAAGTGAAATTTTCAAAAAGTGGAAATTTTTCCAAAAAACGACTAAGTATGAAGGACTCATTGGGGGAAACGCTCTGGAACTGAAATTGGATGCGCTTACAGACATGCTCCCCTCTCTGGAAGTCTGAGACATGTGTGAAAATTTTCTAAGTCCAGAAAAATAAGTTTCAACTTTTTTTCAAATTTCACCAAAAGGGATATATATTTTACCCACACATTTGGAGCCCTCCTGGGATGCCCTCTAACATACTATAACCTCATTTAGCGGAGATTTTCACAAAAAAGTGAAATTTTCAAAAAGTCAAAATTTTTTCCTAAAAACGACTAAGTATGAAGGACTCATTGGGTGAAACGCTCTGGAACTGAAATCGGATGTGCTTACAGACATGCTTCCCTCTCTGGAAGTCTGAGACATGTGTGAAAATTTTCTAAGTCCAGAAAAATAAGTTTCAACTTTTTTTCAAATTTCCCCCCAAGGGATATATATTTTACCCACACATTTGGAGCCCTCCTGGGATGCCCTCTAACATACTATAACCTCATTTAGCGGAGATTTTCACAAAAAAAGTGAAATTTTCAAAAAGTGGAAATTTTTCCAAAAAACGACTAAGTATGAAGGACTCATCGGGTGAAACGCTCTGGAACTGAAATCGGATGCGCTTACAGACATGCTCCCCTCTCTGGAAGTCTGAGACATGTGTGAAAATTTTCTAAGTCCAGAAAAAAAAAAATTTTCAACTTTTTCTCAAATTTCCCCACAAGGGATATATATTTTACCCACACATTTGGAGCCCTCCTGGGATGCCCTCTAACATACTATAACCTCATTTAGTGGAGATTTTCACAAAAAAGTGAAATTTTCAAAAAGTCAGAAATTTTGCAAAAAACGACTAAGTATGAAGGACTCATCGGGTGCATCGCTCTGGAACTGAAATCGGATGCGCTTACAGACATGCTCCCCTCTCTGGAAGTCTGACACATGTGTGAAAATTTTCTAAGTCCAGAAAAAAAAAAATTTCAACTTTTTTTCAAATTTCCCCACAAGGGATATATATTTTACCCACACATTTGGAGCCCTCCTGGGATGCCCTCTAACATACTATAACCTCATTTAGCGGAGATTTTCACAAAAAAGTGAAATTTTCAAAAAGTCAGAAATTTTGCAAAAAACGACTAAGTATGAAGGACTCATTGGCTGCATTGCTCTGGAACTGAAATCGGATGCGCTTACAGACATGCTCCCCTCTCTGGAAGTCTGACACATGTGTGAAAATTTTCTAAGTCCAGAAAAAAAAAAAATTTCAACTTTTTTTCAAATTTCACCACAAGGGATATATATTTTACCCACACATTTGGAGCCCTCCTGGGATGCCCTCTAACATACTATAACCTCATTTAGCGGAGATTTTCACAAAAAAGTGAAATTTTCAAAAAGTGAGAAATTTTGCAAAAAACGACTAAGTATGAAGGAATCATCGGGTGAAACGCTCTGGAACTGAAATCGGATGCGCTTACAGACATGCTCCCCTCTATGGAAGTCTGAGACATGTGTGAAAATTTTCTAAGTCCAGAAAAATAAGTTTCAACCTTTTTTCAAATTTCCCCCCAAGGGATATATATTTTACCCACACATTTGGAGCCCTCCTGGGATGCCTTCTAACATACTATAACCTCATTTAGCGGAGATTTTCACAAAAAAGTGAAATTTTCAAAAAGTCAGAAATTTTGCAAAAAACGACTAAGTATGAAGGACTCATCGGGCGCATCGCTCTGGAACTGAAATCGGATGCGCTTACAGACATGCTCCCCTCTCTGGAAGTCTGACACATGTGTGAAAATTTTCTAAGTCCAGAAAAAAAAAAAATTTCAACTTTTTTTCAAATTTCCCCACAAGGGATATATATTTTACCCACACATTTGGAGCTCTCCTGGGATGCCTTCTAACATACTATAACCTCATTTAGCGGAGATTTTCACAAAGAAGTGAAATTTTCAAAAAGTCAAAAATTTTTCCAAAAAACGACTAAGTATGAAGGACTCATTGGGTGAAACGCTCTGGAACTGAAATCGGATGTGCTTACAGACATGCTCCCCTCTCTGGAAGTCTGAGACATGTGTGAAAATTTTCTAAGTCCAGAAAAATAAGTTTCAACTTTTTTTCAAATTTCCCCCCAAGGAATATATATTTTACCCACACATTTGGAGCCCTCCTGGGATGCCCTCTAACATACTATAACCTCATTTAGCGGAGATTTTCACAAAAAAGTGAAATTTTCAAAAAGTCAAAAATTTTTCCAAAAAACGACTAAGTATGAAGGACTCATTGGGTGAAACGCTCTGGAACTGAAATCGGATGTGCTTACAGACATGCTCCCCTCTCTGGAAGTCTGAGACATGTGTGAAAATTTTCTAAGTCCAGAAAAATAAGTTTCAACTTTTTTTCAAATTTCCACCCAAGGGATATATATTTTACCCACACATTTGGAGCCCTCCTGGGATGCCCTCTAACATACTATAACCTCATTTAGCGGAGATTTTCACAAAAAAGTGAAATTTTCAAAAAGTGGAAATTTTTCCAAAAAACGACTAAGTATGAAGGACTCATTGGGGGAAACGCTCTGGAACTGAAATTGGATGCGCTTACAGACATGCTCCCCTCTCTGGAAGTCTGAGACATGTGTGAAAATTTTCTAAGTCCAGAAAAATAAGTTTCAACTTTTTTTCAAATTTCACCAAAAGGGATATATATTTTACCCACACATTTGGAGCCCTCCTGGGATGCCCTCTAACATACTATAACCTCATTTAGCGGAGATTTTCACAAAAAAGTGAAATTTTCAAAAAGTCAAAATTTTTTCCTAAAAACGACTAAGTATGAAGGACTCATTGGGTGAAACGCTCTGGAACTGAAATCGGATGTGCTTACAGACATGCTTCCCTCTCTGGAAGTCTGAGACATGTGTGAAAATTTTCTAAGTCCAGAAAAATAAGTTTCAACTTTTTTTCAAATTTCCCCCCAAGGGATATATATTTTACCCACACATTTGGAGCCCTCCTGGGATGCCCTCTAACATACTATAACCTCATTTAGCGGAGATTTTCACAAAAAAAGTGAAATTTTCAAAAAGTGGAAATTTTTCCAAAAAACGACTAAGTATGAAGGACTCATCGGGTGAAACGCTCTGGAACTGAAATCGGATGCGCTTACAGACATGCTCCCCTCTCTGGAAGTCTGAGACATGTGTGAAAATTTTCTAAGTCCAGAAAAAAAAAAATTTTCAACTTTTTCTCAAATTTCCCCACAAGGGATATATATTTTACCCACACATTTGGAGCCCTCCTGGGATGCCCTCTAACATACTATAACCTCATTTAGTGGAGATTTTCACAAAAAAGTGAAATTTTCAAAAAGTCAGAAATTTTGCAAAAAACGACTAAGTATGAAGGACTCATCGGGTGCATCGCTCTGGAACTGAAATCGGATGCGCTTACAGACATGCTCCCCTCTCTGGAAGTCTGACACATGTGTGAAAATTTTCTAAGTCCAGAAAAAAAAAAATTTCAACTTTTTTTCAAATTTCCCCACAAGGGATATATATTTTACCCACACATTTGGAGCCCTCCTGGGATGCCCTCTAACATACTATAACCTCATTTAGCGGAGATTTTCACAAAAAAGTGAAATTTTCAAAAAGTCAGAAATTTTGCAAAAAACGACTAAGTATGAAGGACTCATTGGCTGCATTGCTCTGGAACTGAAATCGGATGCGCTTACAGACATGCTCCCCTCTCTGGAAGTCTGACACATGTGTGAAAATTTTCTAAGTCCAGAAAAAAAAAAAATTTCAACTTTTTTTCAAATTTCCCCACAAGGGATATATATTTTACCCACACATTTGGAGCCCTCCTGGGATGCCCTCTAACATACTATAACCTCATTTAGCGGAGATTTTCACAAAAAAGTGAAATTTTCAAAAAGTGAGAAATTTTGCAAAAAACGACTAAGTATGAAGGAATCATCGGGTGAAACGCTCTGGAACTGAAATCGGATGCGCTTACAGACATGCTCCCCTCTATGGAAGTCTGAGACATGTGTGAAAATTTTCTAAGTCCAGAAAAATAAGTTTCAACTTTCTTTCAAATTTCCCCCCAAGGGATATATATTTTACCCACACATTTGGAGCCCTCCTGGGATGCCTTCTAACATACTATAACCTCATTTAGCGGAGATTTTCACAAAAAAGTGAAATTTTCAAAAAGTCAGAAATTTTGCAAAAAACGACTAAGTATGAAGGACTCATCGGGCGCATCGCTCTGGAACTGAAATCGGATGCGCTTACAGACATGCTCCCCTCTCTGGAAGTCTGACACATGTGTGAAAATTTTCTAAGTCCAGAAAAAAAAAAAATTTCAACTTTTTTTCAAATTTCCCCACAAGGGATATATATTTTACCCACACATTTGGAGCTCTCCTGGGATGCCTTCTAACATACTATAACCTCATTTAGCGGAGATTTTCACAAAGAAGTGAAATTTTCAAAAAGTCAAAAATTTTTCCAAAAAACGACTAAGTATGAAGGACTCATTGGGTGAAACGCTCTGGAACTGAAATCGGATGTGCTTACAGACATGCTCCCCTCTCTGGAAGTCTGAGACATGTGTGAAAATTTATTAAGTCCAGAAAAATAAGTTTCAACTTTTTTTCACATTTCCCCCCAAGGGATATATATTTTACCCACACATTTGGATCCCTCCTGGGATGCCCTCTAAGATACTATGACCTCATTTAGCGGAGATTTTCACAAAAAAGTGAAATTTTCAAAAAGTGGAAATTTTCCCAAAAAACGACTAAGTATGAAGGACTCATCGGGTGAAACGCTCTGGAACTGAAATCGGATGCGCTTACAGACATGCTCCCCTCTCTGGAAGTCTGAGACATGTGTGAAAATTTTCTAAGTCCAGAAAAAAAAAAAATTTCAACTTTTTCTCAAATTTCCCCAAAAGGGATATATATTTTACCCAAACATTTGGAGCCCTCCTGGGATGCCCTCTAACATACTATAACCTCATTTAGCGGAGATTTTCACAAAAAAGTGAAATTTTCAAAAAGTCAGAAATTTCGCAAAAAACGACTAAGTATGAAGGAATCATCGGGTGAAACGCTCTGGAACTGAAATCGGATGCGCTTACAGACATGCTCCCCTCTCTGGAAGTCTGAGACATGTGTGAAAATTTTCTAAGTCCAGAAAAATAAGTTTCAACTTTTTTTCAAATTTCCCCCCAAGGGATATATATTTTACCCACACATTTGGAGCCCTCCTGGGATGCCCTCTAACATACTATAACCTCATTTAGCGGAGATTTTCACAAAAAAGTGAAATTTTCAAAAAGTGGAAATTTTTCCAAAAAACGACTAAGTATGAAGCATTCATTGGGTGAAACGCTCTGGAACTGAAATTGGATGCGCTTACAGACATGCTCCCCTCTCTGGAAGTCTGAGACATGTGTGAAAATTTTCTAAGTCCAGAAAAATAAGTTTCAACTCTTTTTCAAATTTCCCCACAAGGAATATATATTTTACCCACACATTTGGAGCCCTCCTGGGATGCCCTCTAACATACTATAACCTCATTTAGCGGAGATTTTCACAAAAAAGTGAAATTTTCAAAAAGTCAAAAATTTTTCCAAAAAACGACTAAGTATGAAGGACTCATTGGGTGAAACGCTCTGGAACTGAAATCGGATGTGCTTACAGACATGCTCCCCTCTCTGGAAGTCTGAGACATGTGTGAAAATTTTCTAAGTCCAGAAAAATACGTTTCAACTCTTTTTCAAATTTCCCCAAAAGGGATATATATTTTACCCACACATTTGGAGCCCTCCTGGGATGCCCTCTAACATACTATAACCTCATTTAGCGGAGATTTTCACAAAAAAGTGAAATTTTCAAAAAGTGGAAATTTTTCCAAAAAACGACTAAGTATGAAGGACTCATCGGGTGAAACGCTCTGGAACTGAAATCGGATGCGCTTACAGACATGCTCCCCTCTCTGGAAGTCTGAGACATGTGTGAAAATTTTCTAAGTCCAGAAAAAAAAAAATTTTCAACTTTTTTTCAAATTTCCCCAAAAGGGATATATATTTTACCCACACATTTGGAGCCCTCCTGGGATGCCCTCTAACATACTATAACCTCATTTAGCGGAGATTTTCACAAAAAAGTGACATTTTCAAAAAGTCAAAAATTTTTCCAAAAAACGACTAAGTATGAAGGACTCATTGGGTGAAACGCTCTGGAACTGAAATCGGATGTGCTTACAGACATGCTCCCCTCTCTGGAAGTCTGAGACATGTGTGAAAATTTTCTAAGTCCAGAAAAATAAGTTTCAACTTTTTTCAAATTTCCCCCCAAGGGATATATATTTTACCCACACATTTGGAGCCCTCCTGGGATGCCCTCTAACATACTATAACCTCATTTAGCGGAGATTTTCACAAAAAAGTGAAATTTTCAAAAAGTCAAAAATTTTTCCAAAAAACGACTAAGTATGAAGGACTCATTGGGGGAAACGCTCTGGAACTGAAATTGGATGCGCTTACAGACATGCTCCCCTTTCTGGAAGTCTGAGACATGTGTGAAGATTTTCTAAGTCCAGAAAAATATGTTTCAACTTTTTTTCAAATTTCCCCAAAAGGGATATATATTTTACCCACACATTTGGAGCCCTCCTGGGATGCCCTCTAACATACTATAACCTCATTTAGCGGAGATTTTCACAAAAAAGTGAAATTTTCAAAAAGTGGAAATTTTTCCAAAAAACGACTAAGTATGAAGGACTCATTGGGGGAAACGCTCTGGAACTGAAATTGGATGCGCTTACAGACATGCTCCCCTCTCTGGAAGTCTGAGACATGTGTGAAAATTTTCTAAGTCCAGAAAAATAAGTTTCAACTTTTTTTCAAATTTCCCCAAAAGGGATATATATTTTACCCACACATTTGGAGCCCTCCTGGGATGCCCTCTAAGATACTATGACCTCATTTAGCGGAGATTTTCACAAAAAAGTGAAATTTTCAAAAAGTGGAAATTTTTCCAAAAAATGACTAAGTATGAAGGACTCATCGGGTGAAACGCTCTGGAACTGAAATCGGATGCGCTTACAGACATGCTCCCCTCTCTGGAAGTCTGAGACATGTGTGAAAATTTTCTAAGTCCAGAAAAATAACTTTCAACTTTTTTTCAAATTTCCCCAAAAGGGTTATATATTTTACCGACACATTTGGAGCCCTCCTGGGATGCCCTCTAACATACTATAACCTCATTTAGCGGAGATTTTCACAAAAAAGTGAAATTTTCAAAAAGTGGAAATTTTTCCAAAAAACGACTAAGTATGAAGGACTCATCGAGTGAAACGCTCTGGAACTGAAATCGGATGCGCTTACAGACATGCTCCCCTCTCTTCAAGTCTGAGACATGTGTGAAAATTTTCTAAGTCCAGAAAAATAAGTTTCAACTTTTTTTCAAATTTCCCCCCAAGGGATATATATTTTACCCACACATTTGGAGCCCTCCTGGGATGCCCTCTAACATACTATAACCTCATTTAGCGGAGATTTTCACAAAAAAGTGAAATTTTCAAAAAGTCAAAAATTTTTCCAAAAAACGACTAAGTATGAAGGACTCATTGGGGGAAACGCTCTGGAACTGAAATTGGATGCGCTTACAGACATGCTCCCCTCTCTGGAAGTCTGAGACATGTGTGAAAATTTTCTAAGTCCAGAAAAATAAGTTTCAACTTTTTTTCAAATTTCCCCAAAAGGGATATATATTTTACCCACACATTTGGAGCCCTCCTGGGATGCCCTCTAACATACTATAACCTCATTTAGCGGAGATTTTCACAAAAAAGTGAAATTTTCAAAAAGTGGAAATTTTTCCAAAAAACGACTAAGTATGAAGGACTCATTGGGGGAAACGCTAGGGAACTGAAATTGGATGCGCTTACAGACATGCTCCCCTCTCTGGAAGTCTGAGACATGTGTGAAAATTTTCTAAGTCCAGAAAAATAAGTTTCAACTTTTTTTCAAATTTCCCCCCAAGGAATATATATTTTACCCACACATTTGGAGCCCTCCTGGGATGCCCTCTAACATACTATAACCTCATTTAGCGGAGATTTTCACAAAAAAGTGAAATTTTCAAAAAGTCAAAAATTTTTCCAAAAAACGACTAAGTATGAAGGACTCATTGGGGGAAACGCTCTGGAACTGAAATTGGATGCGCTTACAGACATGCTCCCCTCTCTGGAAGTCTGAGACATGTGTGAAAATTTTCTAAGTCCAGAAAAATAACTTTCAACTTTTTTTCAAATTTCCCCAAAAGGGTTATATATTTTACCCACACATTTGGAGCCCTCCTGGGATGCCCTCTAACATACTATAACCTCATTTAGCGGAGATTTTCACAAAAAAAGTGAAATTTTCAAAAAGTGGAAATTTTTCCAAAAAACGACTAAGTATGAAGGACTCATCGGGTGAAACGCTCTGGAACTGAAATCGGATGTGCTTACAGACATGCTCCCCTCTCTGGAAGTCTGAGACATGTGTGAAAATTTTCTAAGTCCAGAAAAATAAGTTTCAACTTTTTTTCAAATTTCCCCCCAAGGGATATATATTTTACCCACACATTTGGAGCCCTCCTGGGATGCCCTCTAACATACTATAACCTCATTTAGCGGAGATTTTCACAAAAAAGTGAAATTTTCAAAAAGTCAAAAATTTTTCCAAAAAACGACTAAGTATGAAGGACTCATTGGGGGAAACGCTCTGGAACTGAAATTGGATGCGCTTACAGACATGCTCCCCTCTCTGGAAGTCTGAGACATGTGTGAAAATTTTCTAAGTCCAGAAAAATAAGTTTCAACTTTTTTTCAAATTTCCCCCCAAGGAATATATATTTTACCCACACATTTGGAGCCCTCCTGGGATGCCCTCTAACATACTATAACCTCATTTAGCGGAGATTTTCACAAAAAAGTGAAATTTTCAAAAAGTGGAAATTTTTCCAAAAAACGACTAAGTATGAAGGACTCATTGGGGGAAACGCTCTGGAACTGAAATTGGATGCGCTTACAGACATGCTCCCCTCTCTGGAAGTCTGAGACATGTGTGAAAATTTTCTAAGTCCAGAAAAATAAGTTTCAACTTTTTTTCAAATTTCCCCCCAAGGAATATATATTTTACCCACACATTTGGAGCCCTCCTGGGATGCCCTCTAACATACTATAACCTCATTTAGCGGAGATTTTCACAAAAAAGTGAAATTTTCAAAAAGTCAAAAATTTTTCCAAAAAACGACTAAGTATGAAGGACTCATTGGGGGAAACGCTCTGGAACTGAAATTGGATGCGCTTACAGACATGCTCCCCTCTCTGGAAGTCTGAGACATGTGTGAAAATTTTCTAAGTCCAGAAAAATAACTTTCAACTTTTTTTCAAATTTCCCCAAAAGGGTTATATATTTTACCCACACATTTGGAGCCCTCCTGGGATGCCCTCTAACATACTATAACCTCATTTAGCGGAGATTTTCACAAAAAAAGTGAAATTTTCAAAAAGTGGAAATTTTTCCAAAAAACGACTAAGTATGAAGGACTCATCGGGTGAAACGCTCTGGAACTGAAATCGGATGTGCTTACAGACATGCTCCCCTCTCTGGAAGTCTGAGACATGTGTGAAAATTTTCTAAGTCCAGAAAAATAAGTTTCAACTTTTTTTCAAATTTCCCCCCAAGGGATATATATTTTACCCACACATTTGGAGCCCTCCTGGGATGCCCTCTAACATACTATAACCTCATTTAGCGGAGATTTTCACAAAAAAGTGAAATTTTCAAAAAGTCAAAAATTTTTCCAAAAAACGACTAAGTATGAAGGACTCATTGGGGGAAACGCTCTGGAACTGAAATTGGATGCGCTTACAGACATGCTCCCCTCTCTGGAAGTCTGAGACATGTGTGAAAATTTTCTAAGTCCAGAAAAAAAAATTTTTCAACTTTTTTTCAAATTTCCCGCCAAGGGATATATATTTTACCCACACATTTGGAGCCCTCATGGGATGCCCTCTAACATACTATAACCTCATTTAGCGAAGATTTTCACAAAAAAGTGAAATTTTCAAAAAAGTGAAAATTTTTCCAAAAAACGACTAAGTATGAAGGACTCATTGGGTGAAACGCTCTGGAACTGAAATCGGATGCGCTTACAGACATGCTCCCCTCTCTTCAAGTCTGAGACATGTGTGAAAATTTTCTAAGTCCAGAAAAATAAGTTTCAACTTTTTTTCAAATTTCCCCCCAAGGGATATATATTTTACCCACACATTTGGAGCCCTCCTGGGATGCCCTCTAACATACTATAACCTCATTTAGCGGAGATTTTCACAAAAAAGTGAAATTTTCAAAAAGTGGAAATTTTTCCAAAAAACGACTAAGTATGAAGGACTCATCGAGTGAAACGCTCTGGAACTGAAATCGGATGCGCTTACAGACATGCTCCCCTCTCTTCAAGTCTGAGACATGTGTGAAAATTTTCTAAGTCCAGAAAAATAAGTTTCAACTTTTTTTCAAATTTCCCCCCAAGGGATATATATTTTACCCACACATTTGGAGCCCTCCTGGGATGCCCTCTAACATACTATAACCTCATTTAGCGGAGATTTTCACAAAAAAGTGAAATTTTCAAAAAGTGGAAATTTTTCCAAAAAACTACTAAGTATGAAGGACTCATCGGGTGAAACGCTCTGGAACTGAAATCGGATGTGCTTACAGACATGCTCACCTCTCTGGAAGTCTGAGACATGTGTGAAAATTTTCTAAGTCCAGAAAAATAAGTTTCAACTTTTTTTCAAATTTCCCCCCAAGGGATATATATTTTACCCACACATTTGGAGCCCTTCTGGGATGCCCTCTAACATATTATAACCTCATTTAGCGGAGATTTTCACAAAAAAGTGAAATTTTCAAAAAGTGGAAATTTTTCCAAAAAACGACTAAGTATGAAGGACTCATCGAGTGAAACGCTCTGGAACTGAAATCGGATGCGCTTACAGACATGCTCCCCTCTCTTCAAGTCTGAGACATGTGTGAAAATTTTCTAAGTCCAGAAAAATAAGTTTCAACTTTTTTTCAAATTTCCCCCCAAGGGATATATATTTTACCCACACATTTGGAGCCCTCCTGGGATGCCCTCTAACATACTATAACCTCATTTAGCGGAGATTTTCACAAAAAAGTGAAATTTTCAAAAAGTGGAAATTTTTCCAAAAAACGACTAAGTATGAAGGACTCATCGGGTGAAACGCTCTGGAACTGAAATCGGATGCGCTTACAGACATGCTCCCCTCTCTGGAAGTCTGAGACATGTGTGAAAATTTTCTAAGTCCAGAAAAATAACTTTCAACTTTTTTTCAAATTTCCCCAAAAGGGTTATATATTTTACCCACACATTTGGAGCCCTCCTGGGATGCCCTCTAACATACTATAACCTCATTTAGCGGAGATTTTCACAAAAAAGTGAAATTTTCAAAAAGTGGAAATTTTTCCAAAAAACGACTAAGTATGAAGGACTCATCGGGTGAAACGCTCTGGAACTGAAATCGGATGCGCTTACAGACATGCTCCCCTCTCTGGAAGTCTGAGACATGTGTGAAAATTTTCTAAGTCCAGAAAAAAAAAATTTTCAACTTTTTTTCAAATTTCCCGCCAAGGGATATATATTTTACCCACACATTTGGAGCCCTCATGGGATGCCCTCTAACATACTATAACCTCATTTAGCGGAGATTTTCACAAAAAAGTGAAATTTTCAAAAAAGTGAAAATTTTTCCAAAAAACGACTAAGTATGAAGGACTCATTGGGTGAAACGCTCTGGAACTGAAATCGGATGCGCTTACAGACATGCTCCCCTCTCTGGAAGTCTGAGACATGTGTGAAAATTTTCTAAATCCAGAAAAAAAAAAATTTTCAACTTTTTTCAAATTTCCCCACAAGGGATATATATTTTACCCACACATTTGGAGCCCTCCTGGGATGCCCTCTAACATACTATAACCTCATTTAGCGGAGATTTTCACAAAAAAGTGAATTTTTCAAAAAGTGAGAAATTTTGAAAAAACGACTAAGTATGAAGGACTCATCGGGTGAAACGCTCTGGAACTGAAATCGGATGCGCTTACAGACATGCTCCCCTCTCTGGAAGTCTGAGACATGTGTGAAAATTTTCTAAGTCCAGAAAAATAACTTTCAACTTTTTTTCAAATTTCCCCAAAAGGGTTATATATTTTACCCACACATTTGGAGCCCTCCTGGGATGCCCTCTAACATACTATAACCTCATTTAGCGGAGATTTTCACAAAAAAGTGAAATTTTCAAAAAGTGGAAATTTTTCCAAAAAACTACTAAGTATGAAGGACTCATCGGGTGAAACGCTCTGGAACTGAAATCGGATGTGCTTACAGACATGCTCACCTCTCTGGAAGTCTGAGACATGTGTGAAAATTTTCTAAGTCCAGAAAAATAAGTTTCAACTTTTTTTCAAATTTCCCCCCAAGGGATATATATTTTACCCACACATTTGGAGCCCTCCTGGGATGCCCTCTAACATACTATAACCTCATTTAGCGGAGATTTTCACAAAAAAGTGAAATTTTCAAAAAGTGGAAATTTTTCCAAAAAACGACTAAGTATGAAGGACTCATCGGGTGAAACACTCTGGAACTGAAATCGGATGCGCTTACAGACATGCTCCCCTCTCTGGAAGTCTGACACATGTGTGAAAATTTTCTAAGTCCAGAAAAAAAAAAATTTCAACTTTTTTTCAAATTTCCCCACAAGGGATATATATTTTGCCCACACATTTGGAGCCCTCCTGGGATGCCCTCTAACATACTATAACCTCATTTAGCGGAGATTTTCACAAAAAAGTGAAATTTTCAAAAAGTGAGAAATTTTGCAAAAAACGACTAAGTATGAAGGAATCATCGGGTGAAACACTCTGGAACTGAAATCGGATGCGCTTACAGACATGCTCCCCTCTCTGGAAGTCTGAGACATGTGTGAAAATTTTCTAAGTCCAGAAAAAAAAAATTTTCAACTTTTTTTCAAATTTCCCCACAAGGAATATATATTTTACCCACACATTTGGAGCCCTCCTGGGATGCCCTCTAACATACTATAACCTCATTTAGCGGAGATTTTCACAAAAAAGTGAAATTTTCAAAAAGTGGAAATTTTTCCAAAAAACGACTAAGTATGAAGGACTCATCGGGTGAAACGCTCTGGAACTGAAATCGGATGCGCTTACAGACATGCTCCCCTCTCTGGAAGTCTGAGACATGTGTGAAAATTTTCTAAGTCCAGAAAAATAACTTTCAACTTTTTTTCAAATTTCCCCAAAAGGGTTATATATTTTACCCACACATTTGGAGCCCTCCTGGGATGCCCTCTAACATACTATAACCTCATTTAGCGGAGATTTTCACAAAAAAGTGAAATTTTCAAAAAGTGGAAATTTTTCCAAAAAACTACTAAGTATGAAGGACTCATCGGGTGAAACGCTCTGGAACTGAAATCGGATGTGCTTACAGACATGCTCACCTCTCTGGAAGTCTGAGACATGTGTGAAAATTTTCTAAGTCCAGAAAAATAAGTTTCAACTTTTTTTCAAATTTCCCCCCAAGGGATATATATTTTACCCACACATTTGGAGCCCTCCTGGGATGCCCTCTAACATACTATAACCTCATTTAGCGGAGATTTTCACAAAAAAGTGAAATTTTCAAAAAGTGGAAATTTTTCCAAAAAACGACTAAGTATGAAGGACTCATCGAGTGAAACGCTCTGGAACTGAAATCGGATGCGCTTACAGACATGCTCCCCTCTCTTCAAGTCTGAGACATGTGTGAAAATTTTCTAAGTCCAGAAAAATAAGTTTCAACTTTTTTTCAAATTTCCCCCCAAGGGATATATATTTTACCCACACATTTGGAGCCCTCCTGGGATGCCCTCTAACATACTATAACCTCATTTAGCGGAGATTTTCACAAAAAAGTGAAATTTTCAAAAAGTGGAAATTTTTCCAAAAAACGACTAAGTATGAAGGACTCATCGGGTGAAACGCTCTGGAACTGAAATCGGATGCGCTTACAGACATGCTCCCCTCTCTGGAAGTCTGAGACATGTGTGAAAATTTTCTAAGTCCAGAAAAATAACTTTCAACTTTTTTTCAAATTTCCCCAAAAGGGTTATATATTTTACCCACACATTTGGAGCCCTCCTGGGATGCCCTCTAACATACTATAACCTCATTTAGCGGAGATTTTCACAAAAAAGTGAAATTTTCAAAAAGTGGAAATTTTTCCAAAAAACTACTAAGTATGAAGGACTCATCGGGTGAAACGCTCTGGAACTGAAATCGGATGTGCTTACAGACATGCTCACCTCTCTGGAAGTCTGAGACATGTGTGAAAATTTTCTAAGTCCAGAAAAATAAGTTTCAACTTTTTTTCAAATTTCCCCCCAAGGGATATATATTTTACCCACACATTTGGAGCCCTCCTGGGATGCCCTCTAACATACTATAACCTCATTTAGCGGAGATTTTCACAAAAAAGTGAAATTTTCAAAAAGTGGAAATTTTTCCAAAAAACGACTAAGTATGAAGGACTCATCGAGTGAAACGCTCTGGAACTGAAATCGGATGCGCTTACAGACATGCTCCCCTCTCTTCAAGTCTGAGACATGTGTGAAAATTTTCTAAGTCCAGAAAAATAAGTTTCAACTTTTTTTCAAATTTCCCCCCAAGGGATATATATTTTACCCACACATTTGGAGCCCTCCTGGGATGCCCTCTAACATACTATAACCTCATTTAGCGGAGATTTTCACAAAAAAGTGAAATTTTCAAAAAGTGGAAATTTTTCCAAAAAACGACTAAGTATGAAGGACTCATCGGGTGAAACACTCTGGAACTGAAATCGGATGCGCTTACAGACATGCTCCCCTCTCTGGAAGTCTGACATATGTGTGAAAATTTTCTAAGTCCAGAAAAAAAAAAATTTCAACTTTTTTTCAAATTTCCCCACAAGGGATATATATTTTGCCCACACATTTGGAGCCCTCCTGGGATGCCCTCTAACATACTATAACCTCATTTAGCGGAGATTTTCACAAAAAAGTGAAATTTTCAAAAAGTGAGAAATTTTGCAAAAAACGACTAAGTATGAAGGAATCATCGGGTGAAACACTCTGGAACTGAAATCGGATGCGCTTACAGACATGCTCCCCTCTCTGGAAGTCTGAGACATGTGTGAAAATTTTCTAAGTCCAGAAAAAAAAAAATTTTCAACTTTTTTTCAAATTTCCCCACAAGGAATATATATTTTACCCACACATTTGGAGCCCTCCTGGGATGCCCTCTAACATACTATAACCTCATTTAGCGGAGATTTTCACAAAAAAGTGAAATTTTCAAAAAGTGGAAATTTTTCCAAAAAACGACTAAGTATGAAGGACTCATCGGGTGAAACGCTCTGGAACTGAAATCGGATGCGCTTACAGACATGCTCCCCTCTCTGGAAGTCTGAGACATGTGTGAAAATTTTCTAAGTCCAGAAAAATAACTTTCAACTTTTTTTCAAATTTCCCCCCAAGGGATATATATTTTACCCACACATTTGGAGCCCTCCTGGGATGCCCTCTAACATACTATAACCTCATTTAGCGGAGATTTTCACAAAAAAGTGAAATTTTCAAAAAGTGGAAATTTTTCCAAAAAACGACTAAGTATGAAGGACTCATCGAGTGAAACGCTCTGGAACTGAAATCGGATGCGCTTACAGACATGCTCCCCTCTCTTCAAGTCTGAGACATGTGTGAAAATTTTCTAAGTCCAGAAAAATAAGTTTCAACTTTTTTTCAAATTTCCCCCCAAGGGATATATATTTTACCCACACATTTGGAGCCCTCCTGGGATGCCCTCTAACATACTATAACCTCATTTAGCGGAGATTTTCACAAAAAAGTGAAATTTTCAAAAAGTGGAAATTTTTCCAAAAAACTACTAAGTATGAAGGACTCATCGGGTGAAACGCTCTGGAACTGAAATCGGATGTGCTTACAGACATGCTCACCTCTCTGGAAGTCTGAGACATGTGTGAAAATTTTCTAAGTCCAGAAAAATAAGTTTCAACTTTTTTTCAAATTTCCCCCCAAGGGATATATATTTTACCCACACATTTGGAGCCCTCCTGGGATGCCCTCTAACATACTATAACCTCATTTAGCGGAGATTTTCACAAAAAAGTGAAATTTTCAAAAAGTGGAAATTTTTCCAAAAAACGACTAAGTATGAAGGACTCATCGAGTGAAACGCTCTGGAACTGAAATCGGATGCGCTTACAGACATGCTCCCCTCTCTTCAAGTCTGAGACATGTGTGAAAATTTTCTAAGTCCAGAAAAATAAGTTTCAACTTTTTTTCAAATTTCCCCCCAAGGGATATATATTTTACCCACACATTTGGAGCCCTCCTGGGATGCCCTCTAACATACTATAACCTCATTTAGCGGAGATTTTCACAAAAAAGTGAAATTTTCAAAAAGTGGAAATTTTTCCAAAAAACGACTAAGTATGAAGGACTCATCGGGTGAAACACTCTGGAACTGAAATCGGATGCGCTTACAGACATGCTCCCCTCTCTGGAAGTCTGAGACATGTGTGAAAATTTTCTAAGTCCAGAAAAAAAAAATTTTCAACTTTTTTTCAAATTTCCCGCCAAGGGATATATATTTTACCCACACATTTGGAGCCCTCATGGGATGCCCTCTAACATACTATAACCTCATTTAGCGGAGATTTTCACAAAAAAGTGAAATTTTCAAAAAAGTGAAAATTTTTCCAAAAAACGACTAAGTATGAAGGACTCATTGGGTGAAACGCTCTGGAATTGAAATCGGATGCGCTTACAGACATGCTCCCCTCTCTGGAAGTCTGAGACATGTGTGAAAATTTTCTAAATCCAGAAAAAAAAAATTTTTCAACTTTTTTCAAATTTCCCCACAAGGGATATATATTTTACCCACACATTTGGAGCCCTCCTGGGATGCCCTCTAACATACTATAACCTCATTTAGCGGAGATTTTCACAAAAAAGTGAAATTTTCAAAAAGTCAGAAATTTTGCAAAAAATGACTAAGTATGAAGGACTCATCGGGTGCATCGCTCTGGAACTGAAATCGGATGCGCTTACAGACATGCTCCCCTCTCTGGAAGTCTGACACATGTGTGAAAATTTTCTAAGTCCAGAAAAAAAAAAATTTCAACTTTTTTTCAAATTTCCCCACAAGGGATATATATTTTGCCCACACATTTGGAGCCCTCCTGGGATGACCTCTAACATACTATAACCTCATTTAGCGGAGATTTTCACAAAAAAGTGAATTTTTCAAAAAGTGAGAAATTTTGCAAAAAACGACTAAGTATGAAGGACTCATCGGGTGAAACGCTCTGGAACTGAAATCGGATGCGCTTACAGACATGCTCCCCTCTCTGGAAGTCTGAGACATGTGTGAAAATTTTCTAAGTCCAGAAAAATAAGTTTCAACTTTTTTTCAAATTTCCCCAAAAGGGTTATATATTTTACCCACACATTTGGAGCCCTCCTGGGATGCCCTCTAACATACTATAACCTCATTTAGCGGAGATTTTCAAAAAAAAGTGAAATTTTCAAAAAGTGGAAATTTTTCCAAAAAACGACTAAGTATGAAGGACTCATCGAGTGAAACGCTCTGGAACTGAAATTGGATGCGCTTACAGACATGCTCCCCTCTCTTCAAGTCTGAGACATGTGTGAAAATTTTCTAAGTCCAGAAAAATAAGTTTCAACTTTTTTTCAAATTTCCCCCGAAGGGATATATATTTTACCCACACATTTGGAGCCCTCCTGGGATGCCCTCTAACATACTATAACCTCATTTAGCGGAGATTTTCACAAAAAAGTGAAATTTTCAAAAAGTGGAAATTTTTCCAAAAAACGACTAAGTATGAAGGACTCATCGGGTGAAACACTCTGGAACTGAAATCGGATGCGCTTACAGACATGCTCCCCTCTCTGGAAGTCTGAGACATGTGTGAAAATTTTCTAAGTCCAGAAAAAAAAATTTTTCAACTTTTTTTCAAATTTCCCGCCAAGGGATATATATTTTACCCACACATTTGGAGCCCTCATGGGATGCCCTCTAACATACTATAACCTCATTTAGCGGAGATTTTCACAAAAAAGTGAAATTTTCAAAAAGTCAGAAATTTTGCAAAAAATGACTAAGTATGAAGGACTCATCGGGTGCATCGCTCTGGAACTGAAATCGGATGCGCTTACAGACATGCTCCCCTCTCTGGAAGTCTGACACATGTGTGAAAATTTTCTAAGTCCAGAAAAAAAAAAAATTCAACTTTTTTTCAAATTTCCCCACAAGGGATATATATTTTGCCCACACATTTGGAGCCCTCCTGGGATGCCCTCTAACATACTATAACCTCATTTAGCGGAGATTTTCACAAAAAAGTGAAATTTTCAAAAAGTGGAAATTTTTCCAAAAAACTACTAAGTATGAAGGACTCATCGGGTGAAACGCTCTGGAACTGAAATCGGATGTGCTTACAGACATGCTCACCTCTCTGGAAGTCTGAGACATGTGTGAAAATTTTCTAAGTCCAGAAAAATAAGTTTCAACTTTTTTTCAAATTTCCCCCCAAGGGATATATATTTTACCCACACATTTGGAGCCCTCCTGGGATGCCCTCTAACATACTATAACCTCATTTAGCGGAGATTTTCACAAAAAAGTGAAATTTTCAAAAAGTGGAAATTTTTCCAAAAAACGACTAAGTATGAAGGACTCATCGGGTGAAACGCTCTGGAACTGAAATCGGATGCGCTTACAGACATGCTCCCCTCTCTGGAAGTCTGAGACATGTGTGAAAATTTTCTAAGTCCAGAAAAATAACTTTCAACTTTTTTTCAAATTTCCCCAAAAGGGTTATATATTTTACCCACACATTTGGAGCCCTCCTGGGATGCCCTCTAACATACTATAACCTCATTTAGCGGAGATTTTCACAAAAAAGTGAAATTTTCAAAAAGTGGAAATTTTTCCAAAAAACTACTAAGTATGAAGGACTCATCGGGTGAAACGCTCTGGAACTGAAATCGGATGTGCTTACAGACATGCTCACCTCTCTGGAAGTCTGAGACATGTGTGAAAATTTTCTAAGTCCAGAAAAATAAGTTTCAACTTTTTTTCAAATTTCCCCCCAAGGGATATATATTTTACCCACACATTTGGAGCCCTCCTGGGATGCCCTCTAACATACTATAACCTCATTTAGCGGAGATTTTCACAAAAAAGTGAAATTTTCAAAAAGTGGAAATTTTTCCAAAAAACGACTAAGTATGAAGGACTCATCGAGTGAAACGCTCTGGAACTGAAATCGGATGCGCTTACAGACATGCTCCCCTCTCTTCAAGTCTGAGACATGTGTGAAAATTTTCTAAGTCCAGAAAAATAAGTTTCAACTTTTTTTCAAATTTCCCCCCAAGGGATATATATTTTACCCACACATTTGGAGCCCTCCTGGGATGCCCTCTAACATACTATAACCTCATTTAGCGGAGATTTTCACAAAAAAGTGAAATTTTCAAAAAGTGGAAATTTTTCCAAAAAACGACTAAGTATGAAGGACTCATCGGGTGAAACGCTCTGGAACTGAAATCGGATGCGCTTACAGACATGCTCCCCTCTCTGGAAGTCTGAGACATGTGTGAAAATTTTCTAAGTCCAGAAAAATAACTTTCAACTTTTTTTCAAATTTCCCCAAAAGGGTTATATATTTTACCCACACATTTGGAGCCCTCCTGGGATGCCCTCTAACATACTATAACCTCATTTAGCGGAGATTTTCACAAAAAAGTGAAATTTTCAAAAAGTGGAAATTTTTCCAAAAAACTACTAAGTATGAAGGACTCATCGGGTGAAACGCTCTGGAACTGAAATCGGATGTGCTTACAGACATGCTCACCTCTCTGGAAGTCTGAGACATGTGTGAAAATTTTCTAAGTCCAGAAAAATAACTTTCAACTTTTTTTCAAATTTCCCCCCAAGGGATATATATTTTACCCACACATTTGGAGCCCTCCTGGGATGCCCTCTAACATACTATAACCTCATTTAGCGGAGATTTTCACAAAAAAGTGAAATTTTCAAAAAGTGGAAATTTTTCCAAAAAACGACTAAGTATGAAGGACTCATCGAGTGAAACGCTCTGGAACTGAAATCGGATGCGCTTACAGACATGCTCCCCTCTCTTCAAGTCTGAGACATGTGTGAAAATTTTCTAAGTCCAGAAAAATAAGTTTCAACTTTTTTTCAAATTTCCCCCCAAGGGATATATATTTTACCCACACATTTGGAGCCCTCCTGGGATGCCCTCTAACATACTATAACCTCATTTAGCGGAGATTTTCACAAAAAAGTGAAATTTTCAAAAAGTGGAAATTTTTCCAAAAAACGACTAAGTATGAAGGACTCATCGGGTGAAACACTCTGGAACTGAAATCGGATGCGCTTACAGACATGCTCCCCTCTCTGGAAGTCTGAGACATGTGTGAAAATTTTCTAAGTCCAGAAAAAAAAAATTTTCAACTTTTTTTCAAATTTCCCGCCAAGGGATATATATTTTACCCACACATTTGGAGCCCTCATGGGATGCCCTCTAACATACTATAACCTCATTTAGCGGAGATTTTCACAAAAAAGTGAAATTTTCAAAAAAGTGAAAATTTTTCCAAAAAACGACTAAGTATGAAGGACTCATTGGGTGAAACGCTCTGGAACTGAAATCGGATGCGCTTACAGACATGCTCCCCTCTCTGGAAGTCTGAGACATGTGTGAAAATTTTCTAAATCCAGAAAAAAAAAAATTTTCAACTTTTTTCAAATTTCCCCACAAGGGATATATATTTTACCCACACATTTGGAGCCCTCCTGGGATGCCCTCTAACATACTATAACCTCATTTAGCGGAGATTTTCACAAAAAAGTGAAATTTTCAAAAAGTCAGAAATTTTGCAAAAAATGACTAAGTATGAAGGACTCATCGGGTGCATCGCTCTGGAACTGAAATCGGATGCGCTTACAGACATGCTCCCCTCTCTGGAAGTCTGACACATGTGTGAAAATTTTCTAAGTCCAGAAAAAAAAAAATTTCAACTTTTTTTCAAATTTCCCCACAAGGGATATATATTTTGCCCACACATTTGGAGCCCTCCTGGGATGACCTCTAACATACTATAACCTCATTTAGCGGAGATTTTCACAAAAAAGTGAATTTTTCAAAAAGTGAGAAATTTTGCAAAAAACGACTAAGTATGAAGGACTCATCGGGTGAAACGCTCTGGAACTGAAATCGGATGCGCTTACAGACATGCTCCCCTCTCTGGAAGTCTGAGACATGTGTGAAAATTTTCTAAGTCCAGAAAAATAAGTTTCAACTTTTTTTCAAATTTCCCCAAAAGGGTTATATATTTTACCCACACATTTGGAGCCCTCCTGGGATGCCCTCTAACATACTATAACCTCATTTAGCGGAGATTTTCAAAAAAAAGTGAAATTTTCAAAAAGTGGAAATTTTTCCAAAAAACGACTAAGTATGAAGGACTCATCGAGTGAAACGCTCTGGAACTGAAATTGGATGCGCTTACAGACATGCTCCCCTCTCTTCAAGTCTGAGACATGTGTGAAAATTTTCTAAGTCCAGAAAAATAAGTTTCAACTTTTTTTCAAATTTCCCCCGAAGGGATATATATTTTACCCACACATTTGGAGCCCTCCTGGGATGCCCTCTAACATACTATAACCTCATTTAGCGGAGATTTTCACAAAAAAGTGAAATTTTCAAAAAGTGGAAATTTTTCCAAAAAACGACTAAGTATGAAGGACTCATCGGGTGAAACACTCTGGAACTGAAATCGGATGCGCTTACAGACATGCTCCCCTCTCTGGAAGTCTGAGACATGTGTGAAAATTTTCTAAGTCCAGAAAAAAAAATTTTTCAACTTTTTTTCAAATTTCCCGCCAAGGGATATATATTTTACCCACACATTTGGAGCCCTCATGGGATGCCCTCTAACATACTATAACCTCATTTAGCGGAGATTTTCACAAAAAAGTGAAATTTTCAAAAAGTCAGAAATTTTGCAAAAAATGACTAAGTATGAAGGACTCATCGGGTGCATCGCTCTGGAACTGAAATCGGATGCGCTTACAGACATGCTCCCCTCTCTGGAAGTCTGACACATGTGTGAAAATTTTCTAAGTCCAGAAAAAAAAAAATTTCAACTTTTTTTCAAATTTCCCCACAAGGGATATATATTTTGCCCACACATTTGGAGCCCTCCTGGGATGCCCTCTAACATACTATAACCTCATTTAGCGGAGATTTTCACAAAAAAGTGAAATTTTCAAAAAGTGGAAATTTTTCCAAAAAACTACTAAGTATGAAGGACTCATCGGGTGAAACGCTCTGGAACTGAAATCGGATGTGCTTACAGACATGCTCACCTCTCTGGAAGTCTGAGACATGTGTGAAAATTTTCTAAGTCCAGAAAAATAAGTTTCAACTTTTTTTCAAATTTCCCCCCAAGGGATATATATTTTACCCACACATTTGGAGCCCTCCTGGGATGCCCTCTAACATACTATAACCTCATTTAGCGGAGATTTTCACAAAAAAGTGAAATTTTCAAAAAGTGGAAATTTTTCCAAAAAACGACTAAGTATGAAGGACTCATCGAGTGAAACGCTCTGGAACTGAAATCGGATGCGCTTACAGACATGCTCCCCTCTCTTCAAGTCTGAGACATGTGTGAAAATTTTCTAAGTCCAGAAAAATAAGTTTCAACTTTTTTTCAAATTTCCCCCCAAGGGATATATATTTTACCCACACATTTGGAGCCCTCCTGGGATGCCCTCTAACATACTATAACCTCATTTAGCGGAGATTTTCACAAAAAAGTGAAATTTTCAAAAAGTGGAAATTTTTCCAAAAAACGACTAAGTATGAAGGACTCATCGGGTGAAACGCTCTGGAACTGAAATCGGATGCGCTTACAGACATGCTCCCCTCTCTGGAAGTCTGAGACATGTGTGAAAATTTTCTAAGTCCAGAAAAATAACTTTCAACTTTTTTTCAAATTTCCCCAAAAGGGTTATATATTTTACCCACACATTTGGAGCCCTCCTGGGATGCCCTCTAACATACTATAACCTCATTTAGCGGAGATTTTCACAAAAAAGTGAAATTTTCAAAAAGTGGAAATTTTTCCAAAAAACTACTAAGTATGAAGGACTCATCGGGTGAAACGCTCTGGAACTGAAATCGGATGTGCTTACAGACATGCTCACCTCTCTGGAAGTCTGAGACATGTGTGAAAATTTTCTAAGTCCAGAAAAATAAGTTTCAACTTTTTTTCAAATTTCCCCCCAAGGGATATATATTTTACCCACACATTTGGAGCCCTCCTGGGATGCCCTCTAACATACTATAACCTCATTTAGCGGAGATTTTCACAAAAAAGTGAAATTTTCAAAAAGTGGAAATTTTTCCAAAAAACGACTAAGTATGAAGGACTCATCGAGTGAAACGCTCTGGAACTGAAATCGGATGCGCTTACAGACATGCTCCCCTCTCTTCAAGTCTGAGACATGTGTGAAAATTTTCTAAGTCCAGAAAAATAAGTTTCAACTTTTTTTCAAATTTCCCCCCAAGGGATATATATTTTACCCACACATTTGGAGCCCTCCTGGGATGCCCTCTAACATACTATAACCTCATTTAGCGGAGATTTTCACAAAAAAGTGAAATTTTCAAAAAGTGGACATTTTTCCAAAAAACGACTAAGTATGAAGGACTCATCGGGTGAAACACTCTGGAACTGAAATCGGATGCGCTTACAGACATGCTCCCCTCTCTGGAAGTCTGACACATGTGTGAAAATTTTCTAAGTCCAGAAAAAAAAAAATTTCAACTTTTTTTCAAATTTCCCCACAAGGGATATATATTTTGCCCACACATTTGGAGCCCTCCTGGGATGCCCTCTAACATACTATAACCTCATTTAGCGGAGATTTTCACAAAAAAGTGAAATTTTCAAAAAGTGAGAAATTTTGCAAAAAACGACTAAGTATGAAGGAATCATCGGGTGAAACACTCTGGAACTGAAATCGGATGCGCTTACAGACATGCTCCCCTCTCTGGAAGTCTGAGACATGTGTGAAAATTTTCTAAGTCCAGAAAAAAAAAAATTTTCAACTTTTTTTCAAATTTCCCCACAAGGAATATATATTTTACCCACACATTTGGAGCCCTCCTGGGATGCCCTCTAACATACTATAACCTCATTTAGCGGAGATTTTCACAAAAAAGTGAAATTTTCAAAAAGTGGAAATTTTTCCAAAAAACGACTAAGTATGAAGGACTCATCGGGTGAAACGCTCTGGAACTGAAATCGGATGCGCTTACAGACATGCTCCCCTCTCTGGAAGTCTGAGACATGTGTGAAAATTTTCTAAGTCCAGAAAAATAACTTTCAACTTTTTTTCAAATTTCCCCAAAAGGGTTATATATTTTACCCACACATTTGGAGCCCTCCTGGGATGCCCTCTAACATACTATAACCTCATTTAGCGGAGATTTTCACAAAAAAGTGAAATTTTCAAAAAGTGGAAATTTTTCCAAAAAACTACTAAGTATGAAGGACTCATCGGGTGAAACGCTCTGGAACTGAAATCGGATGTGCTTACAGACATGCTCACCTCTCTGGAAGTCTGAGACATGTGTGAAAATTTTCTAAGTCCAGAAAAATAAGTTTCAACTTTTTTTCAAATTTCCCCCCAAGGGATATATATTTTACCCACACATTTGGAGCCCTCCTGGGATGCCCTCTAACATACTATAACCTCATTTAGCGGAGATTTTCACAAAAAAGTGAAATTTTCAAAAAGTGGAAATTTTTCCAAAAAACGACTAAGTATGAAGGACTCATCGAGTGAAACGCTCTGGAACTGAAATCGGATGCGCTTACAGACATGCTCCCCTCTCTTCAAGTCTGAGACATGTGTGAAAATTTTCTAAGTCCAGAAAAATAAGTTTCAACTTTTTTTCAAATTTCCCCCCAAGGGATATATATTTTACCCACACATTTGGAGCCCTCCTGGGATGCCCTCTAACATACTATAACCTCATTTAGCGGAGATTTTCACAAAAAAGTGAAATTTTCAAAAAGTGGAAATTTTTCCAAAAAACGACTAAGTATGAAGGACTCATCGGGTGAAACGCTCTGGAACTGAAATCGGATGCGCTTACAGACATGCTCCCCTCTCTGGAAGTCTGAGACATGTGTGAAAATTTTCTAAGTCCAGAAAAATAACTTTCAACTTTTTTTCAAATTTCCCCAAAAGGGTTATATATTTTACCCACACATTTGGAGCCCTCCTGGGATGCCCTCTAACATACTATAACCTCATTTAGCGGAGATTTTCACAAAAAAGTGAAATTTTCAAAAAGTGGAAATTTTTCCAAAAAACTACTAAGTATGAAGGACTCATCGGGTGAAACGCTCTGGAACTGAAATCGGATGTGCTTACAGACATGCTCACCTCTCTGGAAGTCTGAGACATGTGTGAAAATTTTCTAAGTCCAGAAAAATAAGTTTCAACTTTTTTTCAAATTTCCCCCCAAGGGATATATATTTTACCCACACATTTGGAGCCCTCCTGGGATGCCCTCTAACATACTATAACCTCATTTAGCGGAGATTTTCACAAAAAAGTGAAATTTTCAAAAAGTGGAAATTTTTCCAAAAAACGACTAAGTATGAAGGACTCATCGAGTGAAACGCTCTGGAACTGAAATCGGATGCGCTTACAGACATGCTCCCCTCTCTTCAAGTCTGAGACATGTGTGAAAATTTTCTAAGTCCAGAAAAATAAGTTTCAACTTTTTTTCAAATTTCCCCCCAAGGGATATATATTTTACCCACACATTTGGAGCCCTCCTGGGATGCCCTCTAACATACTATAACCTCATTTAGCGGAGATTTTCACAAAAAAGTGAAATTTTCAAAAAGTGGAAATTTTTCCAAAAAACGACTAAGTATGAAGGACTCATCGGGTGAAACACTCTGGAACTGAAATCGGATGCGCTTACAGACATGCTCCCCTCTCTGGAAGTCTGAGACATGTGTGAAAATTTTCTAAGTCCAGAAAAAAAAAATTTTCAACTTTTTTTCAAATTTCCCGCCAAGGGATATATATTTTACCCACACATTTGGAGCCCTCATGGGATGCCCTCTAACATACTATAACCTCATTTAGCGGAGATTTTCACAAAAAAGTGAAATTTTCAAAAAAGTGAAAATTTTTCCAAAAAACGACTAAGTATGAAGGACTCATTGGGTGAAACGCTCTGGAACTGAAATCGGATGCGCTTACAGACATGCTCCCCTCTCTGGAAGTCTGAGACATGTGTGAAAATTTTCTAAATCCAGAAAAAAAAAAATTTTCAACTTTTTTCAAATTTCCCCACAAGGGATATATATTTTACCCACACATTTGGAGCCCTCCTGGGATGCCCTCTAACATACTATAACCTCATTTAGCGGAGATTTTCACAAAAAAGTGAAATTTTCAAAAAGTCAGAAATTTTGCAAAAAATGACTAAGTATGAAGGACTCATCGGGTGCATCGCTCTGGAACTGAAATCGGATGCGCTTACAGACATGCTCCCCTCTCTGGAAGTCTGACACATGTGTGAAAATTTTCTAAGTCCAGAAAAAAAAAAATTTCAACTTTTTTTCAAATTTCCCCACAAGGGATATATATTTTGCCCACACATTTGGAGCCTTCCTGGGATGACCTCTAACATACTATAACCTCATTTAGCGGAGATTTTCACAAAAAAGTGAATTTTTCAAAAAGTGAGAAATTTTGCAAAAAACGACTAAGTATGAAGGACTCATCGGGTGAAACGCTCTGGAACTGAAATCGGATGCGCTTACAGACATGCTCCCCTCTCTGGAAGTCTGAGACATGTGTGAAAATTTTCTAAGTCCAGAAAAATAAGTTTCAACTTTTTTTCAAATTTCCCCAAAAGGGTTATATATTTTACCCACACATTTGGAGCCCTCCTGGGATGCCCTCTAACATACTATAACCTCATTTAGCGGAGATTTTCAAAAAAAAGTGAAATTTTCAAAAAGTGGAAATTTTTCCAAAAAACGACTAAGTATGAAGGACTCATCGAGTGAAACGCTCTGGAACTGAAATTGGATGCGCTTACAGACATGCTCCCCTCTCTTCAAGTCTGAGACATGTGTGAAAATTTTCTAAGTCCAGAAAAATAAGTTTCAACTTTTTTTCAAATTTCCCCCGAAGGGATATATATTTTACCCACACATTTGGAGCCCTCCTGGGATGCCCTCTAACATACTATAACCTCATTTAGCGGAGATTTTCACAAAAAAGTGAAATTTTCAAAAAGTGGAAATTTTTCCAAAAAACGACTAAGTATGAAGGACTCATCGGGTGAAACACTCTGGAACTGAAATCGGATGCGCTTACAGACATGCTCCCCTCTCTGGAAGTCTGAGACATGTGTGAAAATTTTCTAAGTCCAGAAAAAAAAATTTTTCAACTTTTTTTCAAATTTCCCGCCAAGGGATATATATTTTACCCACACATTTGGAGCCCTCATGGGATGCCCTCTAACATACTATAACCTCATTTAGCGGAGATTTTCACAAAAAAGTGAAATTTTCAAAAAGTCAGAAATTTTGCAAAAAATGACTAAGTATGAAGGACTCATCGGGTGCATCGCTCTGGAACTGAAATCGGATGCGCTTACAGACATGCTCCCCTCTCTGGAAGTCTGACACATGTGTGAAAATTTTCTAAGTCCAGAAAAAAAAAAATTTCAACTTTTTTTCAAATTTCCCCACAAGGGATATATATTTTGCCCACACATTTGGAGCCCTCCTGGGATGCCCTCTAAAATACTATAACCTCATTTAGCGGAGATTTTCACAAAAAAGTGAAATTTTCAAAAAGTGAGAAATTTTGCAAAAAACGACTAAGTATGAAGGAATCATCGCGTGAAACACTCTGGAACTGAAATCGGATGCGCTTACAGACATGCTCCCCTCTCTGGAAGTCTGAGACATGTGTGAAAATTTTCTAAGTCCAGAAAAATAACTTTCAACTTTTTTTCAAATTTCCCCAAAAGGGTTATATATTTTACCCACACATTTGGAGCCCTCCTGGGATGCCCTCTAACATACTATAACCTCATTTAGCGGAGATTTTCACAAAAAAGTGAAATTTTCAAAAAGTGGAAATTTTTCCAAAAAACTACTAAGTATGAAGGACTCATCGGGTGAAACGCTCTGGAACTGAAATCGGATGTGCTTACAGACATGCTCACCTCTCTGGAAGTCTGAGACATGTGTGAAAATTTTCTAAGTCCAGAAAAATAAGTTTCAACTTTTTTTCAAATTTCCCCCCAAGGGATATATATTTTACCCACACATTTGGAGCCCTCCTGGGATGCCCTCTAACATACTATAACCTCATTTAGCGGAGATTTTCACAAAAAAGTGAAATTTTCAAAAAGTGGAAATTTTTCCAAAAAACGACTAAGTATGAAGGACTCATCGAGTGAAACGCTCTGGAACTGAAATCGGATGCGCTTACAGACATGCTCCCCTCTCTTCAAGTCTGAGACATGTGTGAAAATTTTCTAAGTCCAGAAAAATAAGTTTCAACTTTTTTTCAAATTTCCCCCCAAGGGATATATATTTTACCCACACATTTGGAGCCCTCCTGGGATGCCCTCTAACATACTATAACCTCATTTAGCGGAGATTTTCACAAAAAAGTGAAATTTTCAAAAAGTGGAAATTTTTCCAAAAAACGACTAAGTATGAAGGACTCATCGGGTGAAACGCTCTGGAACTGAAATCGGATGCGCTTACAGACATGCTCCCCTCTCTGGAAGTCTGAGACATGTGTGAAAATTTTCTAAGTCCAGAAAAATAACTTTCAACTTTTTTTCAAATTTCCCCAAAAGGGTTATATATTTTACCCACACATTTGGAGCCCTCCTGGGATGCCCTCTAACATACTATAACCTCATTTAGCGGAGATTTTCACAAAAAAGTGAAATTTTCAAAAAGTGGAAATTTTTCCAAAAAACTACTAAGTATGAAGGACTCATCGGGTGAAACGCTCTGGAACTGAAATCGGATGTGCTTACAGACATGCTCACCTCTCTGGAAGTCTGAGACATGTGTGAAAATTTTCTAAGTCCAGAAAAATAAGTTTCAACTTTTTTTCAAATTTCCCCCCAAGGGATATATATTTTACCCACACATTTGGAGCCCTCCTGGGATGCCCTCTAACATACTATAACCTCATTTAGCGGAGATTTTCACAAAAAAGTGAAATTTTCAAAAAGTGGAAATTTTTCCAAAAAACGACTAAGTATGAAGGACTCATCGAGTGAAACGCTCTGGAACTGAAATCGGATGCGCTTACAGACATGCTCCCCTCTCTTCAAGTCTGAGACATGTGTGAAAATTTTCTAAGTCCAGAAAAATAAGTTTCAACTTTTTTTCAAATTTCCCCCCAAGGGATATATATTTTACCCACACATTTGGAGCCCTCCTGGGATGCCCTCTAACATACTATAACCTCATTTAGCGGAGATTTTCACAAAAAAGTGAAATTTTCAAAAAGTGGAAATTTTTCCAAAAAACGACTAAGTATGAAGGACTCATCGGGTGAAACACTCTGGAACTGAAATCGGATGCGCTTACAGACATGCTCCCCTCTCTGGAAGTCTGAGACATGTGTGAAAATTTTCTAAGTCCAGAAAAAAAAAATTTTCAACTTTTTTTCAAATTTCCCGCCAAGGGATATATATTTTACCCACACATTTGGAGCCCTCATGGGATGCCCTCTAACATACTATAACCTCATTTAGCGGAGATTTTCACAAAAAAGTGAAATTTTCAAAAAAGTGAAAATTTTTCCAAAAAACGACTAAGTATGAAGGACTCATTGGGTGAAACGCTCTGGAACTGAAATCGGATGCGCTTACAGACATGCTCCCCTCTCTGGAAGTCTGAGACATGTGTGAAAATTTTCTAAATCCAGAAAAAAAAAAATTTTCAACTTTTTTCAAATTTCCCCACAAGGGATATATATTTTACCCACACATTTGGAGCCCTCCTGGGATGCCCTCTAACATACTATAACCTCATTTAGCGGAGATTTTCACAAAAAAGTGAAATTTTCAAAAAGTCAGAAATTTTGCAAAAAATGACTAAGTATGAAGGACTCATCGGGTGCATCGCTCTGGAACTGAAATCGGATGCGCTTACAGACATGCTCCCCTCTCTGGAAGTCTGACACATGTGTGAAAATTTTCTAAGTCCAGAAAAAAAAAAATTTCAACTTTTTTTCAAATTTCCCCACAAGGGATATATATTTTGCCCACACATTTGGAGCCTTCCTGGGATGACCTCTAACATACTATAACCTCATTTAGCGGAGATTTTCACAAAAAAGTGAATTTTTCAAAAAGTGAGAAATTTTGCAAAAAACGACTAAGTATGAAGGACTCATCGGGTGAAACGCTCTGGAACTGAAATCGGATGCGCTTACAGACATGCTCCCCTCTCTGGAAGTCTGAGACATGTGTGAAAATTTTCTAAGTCCAGAAAAATAAGTTTCAACTTTTTTTCAAATTTCCCCAAAAGGGTTATATATTTTACCCACACATTTGGAGCCCTCCTGGGATGCCCTCTAACATACTATAACCTCATTTAGCGGAGATTTTCAAAAAAAAGTGAAATTTTCAAAAAGTGGAAATTTTTCCAAAAAACGACTAAGTATGAAGGACTCATCGAGTGAAACGCTCTGGAACTGAAATTGGATGCGCTTACAGACATGCTCCCCTCTCTTCAAGTCTGAGACATGTGTGAAAATTTTCTAAGTCCAGAAAAATAAGTTTCAACTTTTTTTCAAATTTCCCCCGAAGGGATATATATTTTACCCACACATTTGGAGCCCTCCTGGGATGCCCTCTAACATACTATAACCTCATTTAGCGGAGATTTTCACAAAAAAGTGAAATTTTCAAAAAGTGGAAATTTTTCCAAAAAACGACTAAGTATGAAGGACTCATCGGGTGAAACACTCTGGAACTGAAATCGGATGCGCTTACAGACATGCTCCCCTCTCTGGAAGTCTGAGACATGTGTGAAAATTTTCTAAGTCCAGAAAAAAAAATTTTTCAACTTTTTTTCAAATTTCCCGCCAAGGGATATATATTTTACCCACACATTTGGAGCCCTCATGGGATGCCCTCTAACATACTATAACCTCATTTAGCGGAGATTTTCACAAAAAAGTGAAATTTTCAAAAAGTCAGAAATTTTGCAAAAAATGACTAAGTATGAAGGACTCATCGGGTGCATCGCTCTGGAACTGAAATCGGATGCGCTTACAGACATGCTCCCCTCTCTGGAAGTCTGACACATGTGTGAAAATTTTCTAAGTCCAGAAAAAAAAAAATTTCAACTTTTTTTCAAATTTCCCCACAAGGGATATATATTTTGCCCACACATTTGGAGCCCTCCTGGGATGCCCTCTAAAATACTATAACCTCATTTAGCGGAGATTTTCACAAAAAAGTGAAATTTTCAAAAAGTGAGAAATTTTGCAAAAAACGACTAAGTATGAAGGAATCATCGCGTGAAACACTCTGGAACTGAAATCGGATGCGCTTACAGACATGCTCCCCTCTCTGGAAGTCTGAGACATGTGTGAAAATTTTCTAAGTCCAGAAAAAAAAAAATTTTCAACTTTTTTTCAAATTTCCCCACAAGGAATATATATTTTACCCACACATTTGGAGCCCTCCTGGGATGCCCTCTAACATACTATAACCTCATTTAGCGGAGATTTTCACAAAAAAGTGAAATTTTCAAAAAGTGGAAATTTTTCCAAAAAACGACTAAGTATGAAGGACTCATCGGGTGAAACGCTCTGGAACTGAAATCGGATGCGCTTACAGACATGCTCCCCTCTCTGGAAGTCTGAGACATGTGTGAAAATTTTCTAAGTCCAGAAAAATAACTTTCAACTTTTTTTCAAATTTCCCCAAAAGGGTTATATATTTTACCCACTCATTTGGAGCCCTCCTGGGATGCCCTCTAACATACTATAACCTCATTTAGCGGAGATTTTCACAAAAAAGTGAAATTTTCAAAAAGTGGAAATTTTTCCAAAAAACTACTAAGTATGAAGGACTCATTGGGTGAAACGCTCTGGAACTGAAATCGGATGTGCTTACAGACATGCTTCCCTCTCTGGAAGTCTGAGACATGTGTGAAAATTTTCTAAGTCCAGAAAAATAAGTTTCAACTTTTTTCAAATTTCCCCCCAAGGGATATATATTTTACCCACACATTTGGAGCCCTCCTGGGATGCCCTCTAACATACTATAACCTCATTTAGCGGAGATTTTCACAAAAAAGTGAAATTTTCAAAAAAGTGAAAATTTTTCCAAAAAACGACTAAGTATGAAGGACTCATTGGGTGAAACGCTCTGGAACTGAAATCGGATGCGCTTACAGACATGCTCCCCTCTCTGGAAGTCTGAGACATGTGTGAAAATTTTCTAAATCCAGAAAAAAAAAAATTTTCAACTTTTTTCAAATTTCCCCACAAGGGATATATATTTTACCCACACATTTGGAGCCCTCCTGGGATGCCCTCTAACATACTATAACCTCATTTAGCGGAGATTTTCACAAAAAAGTGAAATTTTCAAAAAGTCAGATATTTTGCAAAAAATGACTAAGTATGAAGGACTCATCGGGTGCATCGCTCTGGAACTGAAATCGGATGCGCTTACAGACATGCTCCCCTCTCTGGAAGTCTGAGACATGTGTGAAAATTTTCTAAATCCAGAAAAAAAAAAATTTCAACTTTTTTTCAAATTTCCCCACAAGGGATATATATTTTGCCCACACATTTGGAGCCCTCCTGGGATGCCCTCTAACATACTATAACCTCATTTAGCGGAGATTTTCACAAAAAAGTGAAATTTTCAAAAAGTGGAAATTTTTCCAAAAAACGACTAAGTATGAAGGACTCATCGGGTGAAACGCTCTGGAACTGAAATCGGATGCGCTTACAGACATGCTCCCCTCTCTCTAAGTCTGAGACATGTGTGAAAATTTTCTAAGTCCAGAAAAAAAAAATTTTCACCTTTTTTTCAAATTTCCCCACAAGGAATATATATTTTACCCACACATTTGGAGCCCTCCTGGGATGCCCTCTAACATACTATAACCTCATTTAGCGGAGAATTTCACAAAAAAGTGAAATTTTCAAAAAGTCAAAAATGTTTCCAAAAAACGACTAAGTGTGAAGGAATCATCGGGTGAAACACTCTGGAACTGAAATCGGATGCGCTTACAGACATGCTCCCCTCTCTGGAAGTCTGAGACATGTGTGAAAATTTTCTAAGTCCAGAAAAAAAAAAATTTTCAACTTTTTTTCAAATTTCCCCACAAGGAATATATATTTTACCCACACATTTGGAGCCCTCCTGGGATGCCCTCTAACATACTATAACCTCATTTAGCGGAGATTTTCACAAAAAAGTGAAATTTTCAAAAAGTGGAAATTTTTCCAAAAAACGACTAAGTATGAATGACTCATCGGGTGAAACGCTCTGGAACTGAAATCGGATGCGCTTTCAGACATGCTCCCCTCTCTGGAAGTCTGAGACATGTGTGAAAATTTTCTAAGTCCAGAAAAATAAGTTTCAACTTTTTTTCAAATTTCCCCCCAAGGGATATATATTTTACCCACACATTTGGAGCCCTCCTGGGATGCCCTCTAACATACTATAACCTCATTTAGCGGAGATTTTCACAAAAAAGTGAAATTTTCAAAAAGTGGAAATTTTTCCAAAAAACGACTAAGTATGAAGGACTCATCGAGTGAAACGCTCTGGAACTGAAATCGGATGCGCTTACAGACATGCTCCCCTCTCTTCAAGTCTGAGACATGTGTGAAAATTTTCTAAGTCCAGAAAAATAAGTTTCAACTTTTTTTCAAATTTCCCCCCAAGGGATATATATTTTACCCACACATTTGGAGCCCTCCTGGGATGCCCTCTAACATACTATAACCTCATTTAGCGGAGATTTTCACAAAAAAGTGAAATTTTCAAAAAAGTGAAAATTTTTCCAAAAAACGACTAAGTATGAAGGACTCATTGGGTGAAACGCTCTGGAACTGAAATCGGATGCGCTTACAGACATGCTCCCCTCTCTGGAAGTCTGAGACATGTGTGAAAATTTTCTAAATCCAGAAAAAAAAAAAATTTCAACTTTTTTCAAATTTCCCCACAAGGGATATATATTTTACCCACACATTTGGAGCCCTCCTGGGATGCCCTCTAACATACTATAACCTCATTTAGCGGAGATTTTCACAAAAAAGTGAAATTTTCAAAAAGTCAGAAATTTTGCAAAAAATGACTAAGTATGAAGGACTCATCGGGTGCATCGCTCTGGAACTGAAATCGGATGCGCTTACAGACATGCTCCCCTCTCTGGAAGTCTGACACATGTGTGAAAATTTTCTAAGTCCAGAAAAAAAAAAATTTCAACTTTTTTTCAAATTTCCCCACAAGGGATATATATTTTGCCCACACATTTGGAGCCCTCCTGGGATGCCCTCTAACATACTATAACCTCATTTAGCGGAGATTTTCACAAAAAAGTGAAATTTTCAAAAAGTGGAAATTTTTCCAAAAAACGACTAAGTATGAAGGACTCATCGGGTGAAACGCTCTGGAACTGAAATCGGATGCGCTTACAGACATGCTCCCCTCTCTCTAAGTCTGAGACATGTGTGAAAATTTTCTAAGTCCAGAAAAAAAAAATTTTCACCTTTTTTTCAAATTTCCCCACAAGGAATATATATTTTACCCACACATTTGGAGCCCTCCTGGGATGCCCTCTAACAAACTATAACCTCATTTAGCGGAGATTTTCACAAAAAAGTGAAATTTTCAAAAAGTCAAAATTTTTTCCAAAAAACGACTAAGTATGAAGGACTCATTGGGTGAAACGCTCTGGAACTGAAATCGGATGTGCTTACAGACATGCTCCCCTCTCTGGAAGTCTGAGACATGTGTGAAAATTTTCTAAGTCCAGAAAAATAAGTTTCAACTTTTTTTCAAATTTCCCCCCAAGGGATATATATTTTACCCACACATTTGGAGCCCTCCTGGGATGCCCTCTAACATACTATAACCTCGTTTAGCGGAGATTTTCACAAAAAAAGTGAAATTTTCAAAAAGTCAGAAATTTTGCAAAAAACGACTAAGTATGAAGGACTCATCGGGTGCATCGCTCTGGAACTGAAATCGGATGCGCGCACTGACATGCTCCCCTCTCTGGAAGTCTGAGACATGTGTGAAAATTTTCTAAGTCCAGAAAAAAAAATTTTTTCAACTTTTTTTCAAATTTCCCCACAAGGGATATATATTTTACCCACACATTTGGAGCCCTCCTGGGATGCCCTCTAACATACTATAACCTCATTTAGCGGAGATTTTCACAAAAAAGTGAAATTTTCAAAAAGTGAGAAATTTTGCAAAAAACGACTAAGTATGAAGGAATCATCGGGTGAAACACTCTGGAACTGAAATCGGATGCGCTTACAGACATGCTCCCCTCTCTGGAAGTCTGAGACATGTGTGAAAATTTTCTAAGTCCAGAAAAAAAAAAATTTTCAACTTTTTTTCAAATTTCCCCACAAGGAATATATATTTTACCCACACATTTGGAGCCCTCCTGGGATGCCCTCTAACATACTATAACCTCATTTAGCGGAGATTTTCACAAAAAAGTGAAATTTTCAAAAAGTGGAAATTTTTCCAAAAAACGACTAAGTATGAAGGACTCATCGGGTGAAACGCTCTGGAACTGAAATCGGATGTGCTTACAGACATGCTCCCCTCTCTGGAAGTCTGAGACATGTGTGAAAATTTTCTAAGTCCAGAAAAATAAGTTTCAACTTTTTTTCAAATTTCCCCCCAAGGGATATATATTTTACCCACACATTTGGAGCCCTCCTGGGATGCCCTCTAACATACTATAACCTCATTTAGCGGAGATTTTCACAAAAAAGTGAAATTTTCAAAAAGTGGAAATTTTTCCAAAAAACGACTAAGTATGAAGGACTCATCGAGTGAAACGCTCTGGAACTGAAATCGGATGCGCTTACAGACATGCTCCCCTCTCTTCAAGTCTGAGACATGTGTGAAAATTTTCTAAATCCAGAAAAAAAAAAATTTCAACTTTTTTCAAATTTCCCCACAAGGGATATATATTTTGCCCACACATTTGGAGCCCTCCTGGGATGCCCTCTAACATACTATAACCTCATTTAGTGGAGATTTTCACAAAAAAGTGAAATTTTCAAAAAGTGGAAATTTTTCCAAAAAACGACTAAGTATGAAGGACTCATCGGGTGAAACGCTCTGGAACTGAAATCGGATGCGCTTACAGACATGCTCCCCTCTCTGGAAGTCTGAGACATGTGTGAAAATTTTCTAAATCCAGAAAAAAAAAAAATTTCAACTTTTTTCAAATTTCCCCACAAGGGATATATATTTTACCCACACATTTGGAGCCCTCCTGGGATGCCCTCTAACATACTATAACCTCATTTAGCGGAGATTTTCACAAAAAAGTGAAATTTTCAAAAAGTCAAAATTTTTTCCAAAAAACGACTAAGTATGAAGGACTCATTGGGTGAAACGCTCTGGAACTGAAATCGGATGTGCTTACAGACATGCTCCCCTCTCTGGAAGTCTGAGACATGTGTGAAAATTTTCTAAGTCCAGAAAAATAAGTTTCAACTTTTTTTCAAATTTCCCCCCAAGGGATATATATTTTACCCACACATTTGGAGCCCTCCTGGGATGCCCTCTAACATACTATAACCTCGTTTAGCGGAGATTTTCACAAAAAAAGTGAAATTTTCAAAAAGTCAGAAATTTTGCAAAAAACGACTAAGTATGAAGGACTCATCGGGTGCATCGCTCTGGAACTGAAATCGGATGCGCGCACTGACATGCTCCCCTCTCTGGAAGTCTGAGACATGTGTGAAAATTTTCTAAGTCCAGAAAAAAAAATTTTTTCAACTTTTTTTCAAATTTCCCCACAAGGGATATATATTTTACCCACACATTTGGAGCCCTCCTGGGATGCCCTCTAACATACTATAACCTCATTTAGCGGAGATTTTCACAAAAAAGTGAAATTTTCAAAAAGTGGAAATTTTTCCAAAAAATGACTAAGTATGAAGGACTCATTGGGTGAAACGCTCTGGAACTGAAATCGGATGCGCTTACAGACATGCTCACCTCTCTGGAAGTCTGAGACATGTGTGAAAATTTTCTAAGTCCAGAAAAAAAATAATTTTCAACTTTTTTTCAAATTTCCCCACAAGGAATATATATTTTACCCACACATTTGGAGCCCTCCTGGGATGCCCTCTAACATACTATAACCTCATTTAGCAGAGATTTTCACAAAAAAAGTGAAATTTTCAAAAAGTCAGAAATTTTGCAAAAAACGACTAAGTATGAAGGACTCATCGGGTGCATCGCTCTGGAACTGAAATCGGATGCGCGCACTGACATGCTCCCCTCTCTGGAAGTCTGAGACATGTGTGAAAATTTTCTAAGTCCAGAAAAAAAAAAATTTTCAACTTTTTTTCAAATTTCCCCACAAGGGATATATACTTTACCCACACATTTGGAGCCCTCCTGGGATGCCCTCTAACATACTATAACCTCATTTAGCGGAGATTTTCACAAAAAAGTGAAATTTTCAAAAAGTCAAAATTTTTTCCAAAAAACGACTAAGTATGAAGGACTCATTGGGTGAAACTCTCTGGAACTGAAATCGGATGCGCTTACAGACATGCTCCCCTCTCTGGAAGTCTGAGACATGTGTGAAAATTTTCTAAATACAGAAAAAAAAAATTTTTCAACTTTTTTCAAATTTCCCCACAAGGGATATTTATTTTACCCACACATTTGGAGCCCTCCTGGGATGCCCTCTAACATACTATAACCTCATTTAGCGGAGATTTTCACAAAAAAGTGAAATTTTCAAAAAGTCAAAATTTTTTCCAAAAAACGACTAAGTATGAAGGACTCATTGGGTGAAACGCTCTGGAACTGAAATCGGATGTGCTTACAGACATGCTCCCCTCTCTGGAATTTTGAGACATGTGTGAAAATTTTCTAAGTCCAGAAAAATAAGTTTCAACTTTTTTTCAAATTTCCCCCCAAGGGATATATATTTTACCCACACATTTGGAGCCCTCCTGGGATGCCCTCTAACATACTATAACCTCATTTAGCGGAGATTTTCACAAAAAAGTGAAATTTTCAAAAAGTCAAACATTTTTTCAAAAAACGACTAAGTATGAAGGACTCATTGGGCGAAACGCTCTGGAACTGAAATTGGATGCGCTTACAGACATGCTCCCCTCTCTGGAAGTCTGAGACATGTGTGAAAATTTTCTAAGTCCAGAAAAATAAGTTTCAACTTTTTTTCAAATTTCCCCAAAAGGGATATATATTTTACCCACACATTTGGAGCCCTCCTGGGATGCCCTCTAACATACTATAACCTCATTTAGCGGAGATTTTCACAAAAAAGTGAAATTTTCAAAAAGTGGAAATTTTTCCAAAAAACGACTAAGTATGAAGGACTCATCGGGTGAAACGCTCTGGAACTGAAATCGGATGCGCTTACAGACATGCTCCCCTCTCTGGAAGTCTGAGACATGTGTGAAAATTTTCTAAGTCCAGAAAAATAAGTTTCAACTTTTTTTCAAATTTCCCCACAAGGGATATATATTTTACCCACACATTTGGAGCCCTCCTGGGATGCCCTCTAACATACTATAACCTCATTTAGCAGAGATTTTCACAAAAAAGTGAAATTTTCAAAAAGTCAGAAATTTTGCAAAAAAAGACTAAGTGTGAAGGACTCATCGGGTGCATCGCTCTGGAACTGAAATCGGATGCGCTTACAGACATGCTCCCCTCTCTGGAAGTCTGACACATGTGTGAAAATTTTCTAAGTCCAGAAAAAAAAAAAATTTCAACTTTTTTTCAAATTTCCCCACAAGGGATATATATTTTACCCACAAATTTTTAGCCCTCCTGGGATGCCCTCTAACATACTATAACCTCATTTAGCGGAGATTTTCACAAAAAAGTGAAATTTTCAAAAAGTGAGAAATTTTGCAAAAAACGACTAAGTATGAAGGAATCATCGGGTGAAACGCTCTGGAACTGAAATCGGATGCGCTTACAGACATGCTCCCCTCTCTGGAAGTCTGAGACATGTGTGAAAATTTTCTAAGTCCAGAAAAAAAAAAAGTTTCAACTTTTTTTCAAATTTTCCCCCAAGGGATATATATTTTACCCACACATTTGGAGCCCTCCTGGGATGCCCTCTAACATACTATAACCTCATTTAGCGGAGATTTTCACAAAAAAGTGAAATTTTCAAAAAGTCAAATTTTTTTCCAAAAAACGACTAAGTATGAAGGACTCATTGAGTGAAACGCTCTGGAACTGAAATCGGATGCGCTTACAGACATGCTCCCCTCTCTGGAAGTCTGAGACATGTGTGAAAATTTTCTAAGTCCAGAAAAATAAGTTTCAACTTTTTTTCAAATTTCCCCACAAGGGATATATATTTTACCCACACATTTGGAGCCCTCCTGGGATGCCCTCTAACATACTATAACCTCATTTAGCGGAGATTTTCACAAAAAAGTGAAATTTTCAAAAAGTCAGAAATTTTGCAAAAAAAGACTAAGTATGAAGGACTCATCGGGTGCATCGCTCTGGAACTGAAATCGGATGCGCTTACAGACATGCTCCCCTCTCTGGAAGTCTGACACATGTGTGAAAATTTTCTAAGTCCAGAAAAATAAGTTTCAACTTTTTTTCAAATTTTCCCCCAAGGGATATATATTTTACCCACACATTTGGAGCCCTCCTGGGATGCCCTCTAACATACTATAACCTCATTTAGCGGAGATTTTCACAAAAAAGTGAAATTTTCAAAAAGTGGAAATTTTTCCAAAAAATGACTAAGTATGAAGGATTCATCGGGTGAAACGCTCTGGAACTGAAATCGGATGCGCTTACAGACATGCTCCCCTCTCTGGAAGTCTGAGACATGTGTGAAAATTTTCTAAGTCCAGAAAAATAAGTTTCAACTTTTTTTCAAATTTCCCCCCAAGGGATATATATTTTACCCACACATTTGGAGCCCTCCTGGGATGCCCTCTAACATACTATAACCTCATTTAGCGGAGATTTTCACAAAAAAGTGAAATTTTCAAAAAACTCAAAAATTTTTCCAAAAAACGACTAAGTATGAAGGACTCATTGGATGAAACGCTCTGGAACTGAAATCGAAAGAGCTTACAGACATGCTCCCCTCTCTGGAAGTCTGAGACATGTGTGAAAATTTTCTAAGTCCAGAAAAATAACTTTCAACTTTTTTTCAAATTTCCCCAAAAGGGTTATATATTTTACCCACACATTTGGAGCCCTCCTGGGATGCCCTCTAACATACTATAACCTCATTTAGCGGAGATTTTCACAAAAAAGTGAAATTTTCAAAAAGTGGAAATTTTTCCAAAAAACTACTAAGTATGAAGGACTCATCGGGTGAAACGCTCTGGAACTGAAATCGGATGTGCTTACAGACATGCTCCCCTCTCTGAAAGTCTGAGACATGTGTGAAAATTTTCTAAGTCCAGAAAAATAAGTTTCAACTTTTTTTCAAATTTCCCCCCAAGGGATATATATTTTACCCACACATTTGGAGCCCTCCTGGGATGCCCTCTAACATACTATAACCTCATTTAGCGGAGATTTTCACAAAAAAGTGAAATTTTCAAAAAGTGGAAATTTTTCCAAAAAACGACTAAGTATGAAGGACTCATCGGGTGAAACGCTCTGGAACTGAAATCGGATGCGCTTACAGACATGCTCCCCTCTCTGGAAGTCTGAGACATGTGTGAAAATTTTCTAAGTCCAGAAAAATAAGTTACAACTTTTTTTCAAATTTCCCCCCAAGGGATATATATTTTACCCACACATTTGGAGCCCTCCTAGGATGCCCTCTAACATACTATAACCTCATTTAGCGGAGATTTTCACAAAAAAGTGAAATTTTCAAAAAGTGGAAATTTTTCCAAAAAACGACTAAGTATGAAGGACTCATCGGGTGAAACGCTCTGGAACTGAAATCGGATGCGCTTACAGACATGCTCCCCTCTCTGGAAGTCTGAGACATGTGTGAAAATTTTCTAAGTCCAGAAAAAAAAATTTTCAACTTTTTTTCAAATTTCCCCACAAGGGATATATATTTTACCCACACATTTGGAGCACTCCTGGGTTGCCCTCTAACATACTATAACCTCATTTAGCGGAGATTTTCACAAAAAAGTGAAATTTTCAAAAAGTCAAAAATTTTTCCAAAAAACGACTAAGTATGAAGGACTCATTGGGTGAAACGCTCTGGAACTGAAATTGGATGTGCTTACAGACATGCTCCCCTCTCTGGAAGTCTGAGACATGTGTGAAAATTTTCCAAGTCCAGAAAAATAAGTTTCAACTTTTTTTCAAATTTCCCCCCAAGGGATATATATTTTACCCACACATTTGGAGCCCTCCTGGGATGCCCTCTAACATACTATAACCTCATTTAGCGGAGATTTTCACAAAAAAGTGAAATTTTCAAAAAGTGGAAATTTTTCCAAAAAACGACTAAGTATGAAGGACTCATCGGGTGAAACGCTCTGGAACTGAAATCGGATGCGCTTACAGACATGCTCCCCTCTCTGGAAGTCTGAGACATGTGTGAAAATTTTCTAAGTCCAGAAAAATAAGTTACAACTTTTTTTCAAATTTCCCCCCAAGGGATATATATTTTACCCACACATTTGAAGCCCTCCTAGGATGCCCTCTAACATACTATAACCTCATTTAGCGGAGATTTTCACAAAAAAGTGAAATTTTCAAAAAGTGGAAATTTTTCCAAAAAACGACTAAGTATGAAGGACTCATCGGGTGAAACGCTCTGGAACTGACATCGGATGCGCTTACAGACATGCTCCCCTCTCTGGAAGTCTGAGACATGTGTGAAAATTTTCTAAGTCCAGAAAAAAAAATTTTCAACTTTTTTTCAAATTTCCCCACAAGGGATATATATTTTACCCACACATTTGGAGCCCTCCTGGGTTGCCCTCTAACATACTATAACCTCATTTAGCGGAGATTTTCACAAAAAAGTGAAATTTTCAAAAAGTCAAAAATTTTTCCAAAAAACGACTAAGTATGAAGGACTCATTGGGTGAAACTCTCTGGAACTGAAATCGGATGCGCTTACAGACATGCTCCCCTCTCTGGAAGTCTGAGACATGTGTGAAAATTTTCTAAATACAGAAAAAAAAAATTTGTCAACTTTTTTCAAATTTCCCCACAAGGGATATTTATTTTACCCACACATTTGGAGCCCTCCTGGGATGCCCTCTAACATACTATAACCTCATTTAGCGGAGATTTTCACAAAAAAGTGAAATTTTCAAAAAGTCAAAATTTTTTCCAAAAAACGACTAAGTATGAAGGACTCATTGGGTGAAACGCTCTGGAACTGAAATCGGATGTGCTTACAGACATGCTCCCCTCTCTGGAATTTTGAGACATGTGTGAAAATTTTCTAAGTCCAGAAAAATAAGTTTCAACTTTTTTTCAAATTTCCCCCCAAGGGATATATATTTTACCCACACATTTGGAGCCCTCCTGGGATGCCCTCTAACATACTATAACCTCATTTAGCGGAGATTTTCACAAAAAAGTGAAATTTTCAAAAAGTCAAACATTTTTTCAAAAAACGACTAAGTATGAAGGACTCATTGGGCGAAACGCTCTGGAACTGAAATTGGATGCGCTTACAGACATGCTCCCCTCTCTGGAAGTCTGAGACATGTGTGAAAATTTTCTAAGTCCAGAAAAATAAGTTTCAACTTTTTTTCAAATTTCCCCAAAAGGGATATATATTTTACCCACACATTTGGAGCCCTCCTGGGATGCCCTCTAACATACTATAACCTCATTTAGCGGAGATTTTCACAAAAAAGTGAAATTTTCAAAAAGTGGAAATTTTTCCAAAAAACGACTAAGTATGAAGGACTCATTGGGTGAAACGCTCTGGAACTGAAATTGGATGTGCTTACAGACATGCTCCCCTCTCTGGAAGTCTGAGACATGTGTGAAAATTTTCCAAGTCCAGAAAAATAAGTTTCAACTTTTTTTCAAATTTCCCCCCAAGGGATATATATTTTACCCACACATTTGGAGCCCTCCTGGGATGCCCTCTAACATACTATAACCTCATTTAGCGGAGATTTTCACAAAAAAGTGAAATTTTCAAAAAGTGGAAATTTTTCCAAAAAACGACTAAGTATGAAGGACTCATCGGGTGAAACGCTCTGGAACTGAAATCGGATGCGCTTACAGACATGCTCCCCTCTCTGGAAGTCTGAGACATGTGTGAAAATTTTCTAAGTCCAGAAAAATAAGTTACAACTTTTTTTCAAATTTCCCCCCAAGGGATATATATTTTACCCACACATTTGAAGCCCTCCTAGGATGCCCTCTAACATACTATAACCTCATTTAGCGGAGATTTTCACAAAAAAGTGAAATTTTCAAAAAGTGGAAATTTTTCCAAAAAACGACTAAGTATGAAGGACTCATCGGGTGAAACGCTCTGGAACTGACATCGGATGCGCTTACAGACATGCTCCCCTCTCTGGAAGTCTGAGACATGTGTGAAAATTTTCTAAGTCCAGAAAAAAAAATTTTCAACTTTTTTTCAAATTTCCCCACAAGGGATATATATTTTACCCACACATTTGGAGCCCTCCTGGGTTGCCCTCTAACATACTATAACCTCATTTAGCGGAGATTTTCACAAAAAAGTGAAATTTTCAAAAAGTCAAAAATTTTTCCAAAAAACGACTAAGTATGAAGGACTCATTGGGTGAAACTCTCTGGAACTGAAATCGGATGCGCTTACAGACATGCTCCCCTCTCTGGAAGTCTGAGACATGTGTGAAAATTTTCTAAATACAGAAAAAAAAAATTTGTCAACTTTTTTCAAATTTCCCCACAAGGGATATTTATTTTACCCACACATTTGGAGCCCTCCTGGGATGCCCTCTAACATACTATAACCTCATTTAGCGGAGATTTTCACAAAAAAGTGAAATTTTCAAAAAGTCAAAATTTTTTCCAAAAAACGACTAAGTATGAAGGACTCATTGGGTGAAACGCTCTGGAACTGAAATCGGATGTGCTTACAGACATGCTCCCCTCTCTGGAATTTTGAGACATGTGTGAAAATTTTCTAAGTCCAGAAAAATAAGTTTCAACTTTTTTTCAAATTTCCCCCCAAGGGATATATATTTTACCCACACATTTGGAGCCCTCCTGGGATGCCCTCTAACATACTATAACCTCATTTAGCGGAGATTTTCACAAAAAAGTGAAATTTTCAAAAAGTCAAACATTTTTTCAAAAAACGACTAAGTATGAAGGACTCATTGGGCGAAACGCTCTGGAACTGAAATTGGATGCGCTTACAGACATGCTCCCCTCTCTGGAAGTCTGAGACATGTGTGAAAATTTTCTAAGTCCAGAAAAATAAGTTTCAACTTTTTTTCAAATTTCCCCAAAAGGGATATATATTTTACCCACACATTTGGAGCCCTCCTGGGATGCCCTCTAACATACTATAACCTCATTTAGCGGAGATTTTCACAAAAAAGTGAAATTTTCAAAAAGTGGAAATTTTTCCAAAAAACGACTAAGTATGAAGGACTCATCGGGTGAAACGCTCTGGAACTGAAATCGGATGCGCTTACAGACATGCTCCCCTCTCTGGAAGTCTGAGACATGTGTGAAAATTTTCTAAGTCCAGAAAAATAAGTTTCAACTTTTTTTCAAATTTCCCCACAAGGGATATATATTTTACCCACACATTTGGAGCCCTCCTGGGATGCCCTCTAACATACTATAACCTCATTTAGCAGAGATTTTCACAAAAAAGTGAAATTTTCAAAAAGTCAGAAATTTTGCAAAAAAAGACTAAGTGTGAAGGACTCATCGGGTGCATCGCTCTGGAACTGAAATCGGATGCGCTTACAGACATGCTCCCCTCTCTGGAAGTCTGACACATGTGTGAAAATTTTCTAAGTCCAGAAAAAAAAAAAATTTCAACTTTTTTTCAAATTTCCCCACAAGGGATATATATTTTACCCACAAATTTTTAGCCCTCCTGGGATGCCCTCTAACATACTATAACCTCATTTAGCGGAGATTTTCACAAAAAAGTGAAATTTTCAAAAAGTGAGAAATTTTGCAAAAAACGACTAAGTATGAAGGAATCATCGGGTGAAACGCTCTGGAACTGAAATCGGATGCGCTTACAGACATGCTCCCCTCTCTGGAAGTCTGAGACATGTGTGAAAATTTTCTAAGTCCAGAAAAAAAAAAAGTTTCAACTTTTTTTCAAATTTTCCCCCAAGGGATATATATTTTACCCACACATTTGGAGCCCTCCTGGGATGCCCTCTAACATACTATAACCTCATTTAGCGGAGATTTTCACAAAAAAGTGAAATTTTCAAAAAGTCAAATTTTTTTCCAAAAAACGACTAAGTATGAAGGACTCATTGAGTGAAACGCTCTGGAACTGAAATCGGATGCGCTTACAGACATGCTCCCCTCTCTGGAAGTCTGAGACATGTGTGAAAATTTTCTAAGTCCAGAAAAATAAGTTTCAACTTTTTTTCAAATTTCCCCACAAGGGATATATATTTTACCCACACATTTGGAGCCCTCCTGGGATGCCCTCTAACATACTATAACCTCATTTAGCGGAGATTTTCACAAAAAAGTGAAATTTTCAAAAAGTCAGAAATTTTGCAAAAAAAGACTAAGTATGAAGGACTCATCGGGTGCATCGCTCTGGAACTGAAATCGGATGCGCTTACAGACATGCTCCCCTCTCTGGAAGTCTGACACATGTGTGAAAATTTTCTAAGTCCAGAAAAATAAGTTTCAACTTTTTTTCAAATTTTCCCCCAAGGGATATATATTTTACCCACACATTTGGAGCCCTCCTGGGATGCCCTCTAACATACTATAACCTCATTTAGCGGAGATTTTCACAAAAAAGTGAAATTTTCAAAAAGTGGAAATTTTTCCAAAAAATGACTAAGTATGAAGGATTCATCGGGTGAAACGCTCTGGAACTGAAATCGGATGCGCTTACAGACATGCTCCCCTCTCTGGAAGTCTGAGACATGTGTGAAAATTTTCTAAGTCCAGAAAAATAAGTTTCAACTTTTTTTCAAATTTCCCCCCAAGGGATATATATTTTACCCACACATTTGGAGCCCTCCTGGGATGCCCTCTAACATACTATAACCTCATTTAGCGGAGATTTTCACAAAAAAGTGAAATTTTCAAAAAACTCAAAAATTTTTCCAAAAAACGACTAAGTATGAAGGACTCATTGGATGAAACGCTCTGGAACTGAAATCGAAAGAGCTTACAGACATGCTCCCCTCTCTGGAAGTCTGAGACATGTGTGAAAATTTTCTAAGTCCAGAAAAATAACTTTCAACTTTTTTTCAAATTTCCCCAAAAGGGTTATATATTTTACCCACACATTTGGAGCCCTCCTGGGATGCCCTCTAACATACTATAACCTCATTTAGCGGAGATTTTCACAAAAAAGTGAAATTTTCAAAAAGTGGAAATTTTTCCAAAAAACTACTAAGTATGAAGGACTCATCGGGTGAAACGCTCTGGAACTGAAATCGGATGTGCTTACAGACATGCTCCCCTCTCTGAAAGTCTGAGACATGTGTGAAAATTTTCTAAGTCCAGAAAAATAAGTTTCAACTTTTTTTCAAATTTCCCCCCAAGGGATATATATTTTACCCACACATTTGGAGCCCTCCTGGGATGCCCTCTAACATACTATAACCTCATTTAGCGGAGATTTTCACAAAAAAGTGAAATTTTCAAAAAGTGGAAATTTTTCCAAAAAACGACTAAGTATGAAGGACTCATCGGGTGAAACGCTCTGGAACTGAAATCGGATGCGCTTACAGACATGCTCCCCTCTCTGGAAGTCTGAGACATGTGTGAAAATTTTCTAAGTCCAGAAAAATAAGTTACAACTTTTTTTCAAATTTCCCCCCAAGGGATATATATTTTACCCACACATTTGGAGCCCTCCTAGGATGCCCTCTAACATACTATAACCTCATTTAGCGGAGATTTTCACAAAAAAGTGAAATTTTCAAAAAGTGGAAATTTTTCCAAAAAACGACTAAATATGAAGGACTCATCGGGTGAAACGCTCTGGAACTGAAATCGGATGCGCTTACAGACATGCTCCCCTCTCTGGAAGTCTGAGACATGTGTGAAAATTTTCTAAGTCCAGAAAAAAAAATTTTCAACTTTTTTTCAAATTTCCCCACAAGGGATATATATTTTACCCACACATTTGGAGCACTCCTGGGTTGCCCTCTAACATACTATAACCTCATTTAGCGGAGATTTTCACAAAAAAGTGAAATTTTCAAAAAGTCAAAAATTTTTCCAAAAAACGACTAAGTATGAAGGACTCATTGGGTGAAACGCTCTGGAACTGAAATTGGATGTGCTTACAGACATGCTCCCCTCTCTGGAAGTCTGAGACATGTGTGAAAATTTTCCAAGTCCAGAAAAATAAGTTTCAACTTTTTTTCAAATTTCCCCCCAAGGGATATATATTTTACCCACACATTTGGAGCCCTCCTGGGATGCCCTCTAACATACTATAACCTCATTTAGCGGAGATTTTCACAAAAAAGTGAAATTTTCAAAAAGTGGAAATTTTTCCAAAAAACGACTAAGTATGAAGGACTCATCGGGTGAAACGCTCTGGAACTGAAATCGGATGCGCTTACAGACATGCTCCCCTCTCTGGAAGTCTGAGACATGTGTGAAAATTTTCTAAGTCCAGAAAAATAAGTTACAACTTTTTTTCAAATTTCCCCCCAAGGGATATATATTTTACCCACACATTTGGAGCCCTCCTAGGATGCCCTCTAACATACTATAACCTCATTTAGCGGAGATTTTCACAAAAAAGTGAAATTTTCAAAAAGTGGAAATTTTTCCAAAAAACGACTAAGTATGAAGGACTCATCGGGTGAAACGCTCTGGAACTGACATCGGATGCGCTTACAGACATGCTCCCCTCTCTGGAAGTCTGAGACATGTGTGAAAATTTTCTAAGTCCAGAAAAAAAAATTTTCAACTTTTTTTCAAATTTCCCCACAAGGGATATATATTTTACCCACACATTTGGAGCCCTCCTGGGTTGCCCTTTAACATACTATAACCTCATTTAGCGGAGATTTTCACAAAAAAGTGAAATTTTCAAAAAGTCAAAAATTTTTCCAAAAAACGACTAAGTATGAAGGACTCATTGGGTGAAACTCTCTGGAACTGAAATCGGATGCGCTTACAGACATGCTCCCCTCTCTGGAAGTCTGAGACATGTGTGAAAATTTTCTAAATACAGAAAAAAAAAATTTTTCAACTTTTTTCAAATTTCCCCACAAGGGATATTTATTTTACCCACACATTTGGAGCCCTCCTGGGATGCCCTCTAACATACTATAACCTCATTTAGCGGAGATTTTCACAAAAAAGTGAAATTTTCAAAAAGTCAAAATTTTTTCCAAAAAACGACTAAGTATGAAGGACTCATTGGGTGAAACGCTCTGGAACTGAAATCGGATGTGCTTACAGACATGCTCCCCTCTCTGGAATTTTGAGACATGTGTGAAAATTTTCTAAGTCCAGAAAAATAAGTTTCAACTTTTTTTCAAATTTCCCCCCAAGGGATATATATTTTACCCACACATTTGGAGCCCTCCTGGGATGCCCTCTAACATACTATAACCTCATTTAGCGGAGATTTTCACAAAAAAGTGAAATTTTCAAAAAGTCAAACATTTTTTCAAAAAACGACTAAGTATGAAGGACTCATTGGGCGAAACGCTCTGGAACTGAAATTGGATGCGCTTACAGACATGCTCCCCTCTCTGGAAGTCTGAGACATGTGTGAAAATTTTCTAAGTCCAGAAAAATAAGTTTCAACTTTTTTTCAAATTTCCCCAAAAGGGATATATATTTTACCCACACATTTGGAGCCCTCCTGGGATGCCCTCTAACATACTATAACCTCATTTAGCGGAGATTTTCACAAAAAAGTGAAATTTTCAAAAAGTGGAAATTTTTCCAAAAAACGACTAAGTATGAAGGACTCATCGGGTGAAACGCTCTGGAACTGAAATCGGATGCGCTTACAGACATGCTCCCCTCTCTGGAAGTCTGAGACATGTGTGAAAATTTTCTAAGTCCAGAAAAATAAGTTTCAACTTTTTTTCAAATTTCCCCAAAAGGGATATATATTTTACCCACACATTTGGAGCCCTCCTGGGATGCCCTCTAACATACTATAACCTCATTTAGCGGAGATTTTCACAAAAAAGTGAAATTTTCAAAAAGTCAGAAATTTTGCAAAAAAAGACTAAGTGTGAAGGACTCATCGGGTGCATCGCTCTGGAACTGAAATCGGATGCGCTTACAGACATGCTCCCCTCTCTGGAAGTCTGACACATGTGTGAAAATTTTCTAAGTCCAGAAAAAAAAAAAATTTCAACTTTTTTTCAAATTTCCCCACAAGGGATATATATTTTACCCACAAATTTTTAGCCCTCCTGGGATGCCCTCTAACATACTATAACCTCATTTAGCGGAGATTTTCACAAAAAAGTGAAATTTTCAAAAAGTGAGAAATTTTGCAAAAAGCGACTAAGTATGAAGGAATCATCGGGTGAAACGCTCTGGAACTGAAATCGGATGCGCTTACAGACATGCTCCCCTCTCTGGAAGTCTGAGACATGTGTGAAAATTTTCTAAGTCCAGAAAAATAAGTTTCAACTTTTTTTCAAATTTCCCCACAAGGGATATATATTTTACCCACACATTTGGAGCCCTCCTGGGATGCCCTCTAACATACTATAACCTCATTTAGCGGAGATTTTCACAAAAAAGTGAAATTTTCAAAAAGTCAGAAATTTTGCAAAAAAAGACTAAGTATGAAGGACTCATCGGGTGCATCGCTCTGGAACTGAAATCGGATGCGCTTACAGACATGCTCCCCTCTCTGGAAGTCTGACACATGTGTGAAAATTTTCTAAGTCCAGAAAAATAAGTTTCAACTTTTTTTCAAATTTTCCCCCAAGGGATATATATTTTACCCACACATTTGGAGCCCTCCTGGGATGCCCTCTAACATACTATAACCTCATTTAGCGGAGATTTTCACAAAAAAGTGAAATTTTCAAAAAGTGGAAATTTTTCCAAAAAATGACTAAGTATGAAGGATTCATCGGGTGAAACGCTCTGGAACTGAAATCGGATGCGCTTACAGACATGCTCCCCTCTCTGGAAGTCTGAGACATGTGTGAAAATTTTCTAAGTCCAGAAAAATAAGTTTCAACTTTTTTTCAAATTTCCCCCCAAGGGATATATATTTTACCCACACATTTGGAGCCCTCCTGGGATGCCCTCTAACATACTATAACCTCATTTAGCGGAGATTTTCACAAAAAAGTGAAATTTTCAAAAAACTCAAAAATTTTTCCAAAAAACGACTAAGTATGAAGGACTCATTGGATGAAACGCTCTGGAACTGAAATCGAAAGAGCTTACAGACATGCTCCCCTCTCTGGAAGTCTGAGACATGTGTGAAAATTTTCTAAGTCCAGAAAAATAAGTTTCAACTTTTTTTCAAATTTCCCCCCAAGGGATATATATTTTACCCACACATTTGGAGCCCTCCTGGGATGCCCTCTAACATACTATAACCTCATTTAGCGGAGATTTTCACAAAAAAGTGAAATTTTCAAAAAGTGGAAATTTTTCCAAAAAATGACTAAGTATGAAGGACTCATCGGGTGAAACGCTCTGGAACTGAAATCGGATGTGCTTACAGACATGCTCCCCTCTCTGGAAGTCTGAGACATGTGTGAAAATTTTCTAAGTCCAGAAAAATAAGTTTCAACTTTTTTTCAAATTTCCCCCCAAGGGATATATATTTTACCCACACATTTGGAGCCCTCCTGGGATGCCCTCTAACATACTATAACCTCATTTAGCGGAGATTTTCACAAAAAAGTGAAATTTTCAAAAAGTGGAAATTTTTCCAAAAAACGACTAAGTATGAAGGACTCATCGGGTGAAACGCTCTGGAACTGAAATCGGATGCGCTTACAGACATGCTCCCCTCTCTGGAAGTCTGAGACATGTGTGAAAATTTTCTAAGTCCAGAAAAATAAGTTACAACTTTTTTTCAAATTTCCCCCCAAGGGATATATATTTTACCCACACATTTGGAGCCCTCCTAGGATGCCCTCTAACATACTATAACCTCATTTAGCGGAGATTTTCACAAAAAAGTGAAATTTTCAAAAAGTGGAAATTTTTCCAAAAAACGACTAAGTATGAAGGACTCATCGGGTGAAACGCTCTGGAACTGAAATCGGATGCGCTTACAGACATGCTCCCCTCTCTGGAAGTCTGAGACATGTGTGAAAATTTTCTAAGTCCAGAAAAAAAAATTTTCAACTTTTTTTCAAATTTCCCCACAAGGGATATATATTTTACCCACACATTTGGAGCCCTCCTGGGTTGCCCTCTAACATACTATAACCTCATTTAGCGGAGATTTTCACAAAAAAGTGAAATTTTCAAAAAGTCAAAAATTTTTCCAAAAAACGACTAAGTATGAAGGACTCATTGGGTGAAACGCTCTGGAACTGAAATTGGATGTGCTTACAGACATGCTCCCCTCTCTGGAAGTCTGAGACATGTGTGAAAATTTTCTAAGTCCAGAAAAATAAGTTTCAACTTTTTTTCAAATTTCCCCCCAAGGGATATATATTTTATCCACACATTTGGAGCCCTCCTGGGATGCCCTCTAACATACTATAACCTCATTTAGCGGAGATTTTCACAAAAAAGTGAAATTTTCAAAAAGTGGAAATTTTTCCAAAAAATGACTAAGTATGAAGGACTCATCAGGTGCAACACTCTGGAACTGAAATAGGATGCGCTTACAGACATGCTCCCCTCTCTGGAAGTCTGAGACATGTGTGAAAATTTTCTAAGTCCAGAAAAAAAAATTTTTCAACTTTTTTTCAAATTTCCCCAAAAGGGATATATATTTTACCCACACATTTGGAGCCCTCCTGGGATGCCCTCTAACATACTATAACCTCATTTAGCGGAGATTTTCACAAAAAAGTGAAATTTTCAAAAAGTGAGAAATTTTGCAAAAAACGACTAAGTATGAAGGAATCATCGGGTGAAACGCTCTGGAACTGAAATCGGATGCGCTTACAGACATGCTCCCCTCTCTGGAAGTCTGAGACATGTGTGAAAATTTTCTAAGTCCAGAAAAAAAAAAAGTTTCAACTTTTTTTCAAATTTTCCCCCAAGGGATATATATTTTACCCACACATTTGGAGCCCTCCTGGGATGCCCTCTAACATACTATAACCTCATTTAGCGGAGATTTTCACAAAAAAGTGAAATTTTCAAAAAGTGGACATTTTTCCAAAAAATGACTAAGTATGAAGGATTCATCGGGTGAAACGCTCTGGAACTGAAATCGGATGCGCTTACAGACATGCTCCCCTCTCTGGAAGTCTGAGACATGTGTGAAAATTTTCTAAGTCCAGAAAAATAACTTTCAACTTTTTTTCAAATTTCCCCAAAAGGGTTATGTATTTTACCCACACATTTGGAGCCCTCCTGGGATGCCCTCTAACATACTATAACCTCATTTAGCGGAGATTTTCACAAAAAAGTGAAATTTTCAAAAAGTGGAAATTTTTCCAAAAAACTACTAAGTATGAAGGACTCATCGGGTGAAACGCTCTGGAACTGAAATCGGATGTGCTTACAGACATGCTCCCCTCTCTGGAAGTCTGAGACATGTGTGAAAATTTTCTAAGTCCAGAAAAATAAGTTTCAACTTTTTTTCAAATTTCCCCCCAAGGGATATATATTTTACCCACACATTTGGAGCCCTCCTGGGATGCCCTCTAACATACTATAACCTCATTTAGCGGAGATTTTCACAAAAAAGTGAAATTTTCAAAAAACTCAAAAATTTTTCCAAAAAACGACTAAGTATGAAGGACTCATTGGATGAAACGCTCTGGAACTGAAATCGAAAGAGCTTACAGACATGCTCCCCTCTCTGGAAGTCTGAGACATGTGTGAAAATTTTCTAAGTCCAGAAAAATAAGTTTCAACTTTTTTTCAAATTTCCCCCCAAGGGATATATATTTTACCCACACATTTGGAGCCCTCCTGGGATGCCCTCTAACATACTATAACCTCATTTAGCGGAGATTTTCACAAAAAAGTGAAATTTTCAAAAAGTGGAAATTTTTCCAAAAAATGACTAAGTATGAAGGACTCATCGGGTGAAACGCTCTGGAACTGAAATCGGATGTGCTTACAGACATGCTCCCCTCTCTGGAAGTCTGAGACATGTGTGAAAATTTTCTAAGTCCAGAAAAATAAGTTTCAACTTTTTTTCAAATTTCCCCCCAAGGGATATATATTTTACCCACACATTTGGAGCCCTCCTGGGATGCCCTCTAACATACTATAACCTCATTTAGCGGAGATTTTCACAAAAAAGTGAAATTTTCAAAAAGTGGAAATTTTTCCAAAAAACGACTAAGTATGAAGGACTCATCGGGTGAAACGCTCTGGAACTGAAATCGGATGCGCTTACAGACATGCTCCCCTCTCTGGAAGTCTGAGACATGTGTGAAAATTTTCTAAGTCCAGAAAAATAAGTTACAACTTTTTTTCAAATTTCCCCCCAAGGGATATATATTTTACCCACACATTTGGAGCCCTCCTAGGATGCCCTCTAACATACTATAACCTCATTTAGCGGAGATTTTCACAAAAAAGTGAAATTTTCAAAAAGTGGAAATTTTTCCAAAAAACGACTAAGTATGAAGGACTCATCGGGTGAAACGCTCTGGAACTGAAATCGGATGCGCTTACAGACATGCTCCCCTCTCTGGAAGTCTGAGACATGTGTGAAAATTTTCTAAGTCCAGAAAAAAAAATTTTCAACTTTTTTTCAAATTTCCCCACAAGGGATATATATTTTACCCACACATTTGGAGCCCTCCTGGGTTGCCCTCTAACATACTATAACCTCATTTAGCGGAGATTTTCACAAAAAAGTGAAATTTTCAAAAAGTCAAAAATTTTTCCAAAAAACGACTAAGTATGAAGGACTCATTGGGTGAAACGCTCTGGAACTGAAATTGGATGTGCTTACAGACATGCTCCCCTCTCTGGAAGTCTGAGACATGTGTGAAAATTTTCTAAGTCCAGAAAAATAAGTTTCAACTTTTTTTCAAATTTCCCCCCAAGGGATATATATTTTATCCACACATTTGGAGCCCTCCTGGGATGCCCTCTAACATACTATAACCTCATTTAGCGGAGATTTTCACAAAAAAGTGAAATTTTCAAAAAGTGGAAATTTTTCCAAAAAATGACTAAGTATGAAGGACTCATCGGGTGCAACACTCTGGAACTGAAATAGGATGCGCTTACAGACATGCTCCCCTCTCTGGAAGTCTGAGACATGTGTGAAAATTTTCTAAGTCCAGAAAAAAAAATTTTTCAACTTTTTTTCAAATTTCCCCAAAAGGGATATATATTTTACCCACACATTTGGAGCCCTCCTGGGATGCCCTCTAACATACTATAACCTCATTTAGCGGAGATTTTCACAAAAAAGTGAAATTTTCAAAAAGTGAGAAATTTTGCAAAAAACGACTAAGTATGAAGGAATCATCGGGTGAAACGCTCTGGAACTGAAATCGGATGCGCTTACAGACATGCTCCCCTCTCTGGAAGTCTGAGACATGTGTGAAAATTTTCTAAGTCCAGAAAAAAAAAAAGTTTCAACTTTTTTTCAAATTTTCCCCCCAGGGATATATATTTTACCCACACATTTGGAGCCCTCCTGGGATGCCCTCTAACATACTATAACCTCATTTAGCGGAGATTTTCACAAAAAAGTGAAATTTTCAAAAAGTGGAAATTTTTCCAAAAAATGACTAAGTATGAAGGATTCATCGGGTGAAACGCTCTGGAACTGAAATCGGATGCGCTTACAGACATGCTCCCCTCTCTGGAAGTCTGAGACATGTGTGAAAATTTTCTAAGTCCAGAAAAATAACTTTCAACTTTTTTTCAAATTTCCCCAAAAGGGTTATGTATTTTACCCACACATTTGGAGCCCTCCTGGGATGCCCTCTAACATACTATAACCTCATTTAGCGGAGATTTTCACAAAAAAGTGAAATTTTCAAAAAGTGGAAATTTTTCCAAAAAACTACTAAGTATGAAGGACTCATCGGGTGAAACGCTCTGGAACTGAAATCGGATGTGCTTACAGACATGCTCCCCTCTCTGGAAGTCTGAGACATGTGTGAAAATTTTCTAAGTCCAGAAAAATAAGTTTCAACTTTTTTTCAAATTTCCCCCCAAGGGATATATATTTTACCCACACATTTGGAGCCCTCCTGGGATGCCCTCTAACATACTATAACCTCATTTAGCGGAGATTTTCACAAAAAAGTGAAATTTTCAAAAAGTGGAAATTTTTCCAAAAAACGACTAAGTATGAAGGACTCATCGGGTGAAACGCTCTGGAACTGAAATCGGATGCGCTTACAGACATGCTCCCCTCTCTGGAAGTCTGAGACATGTGTGAAAATTTTCTAAGTCCAGAAAAATAAGTTACAACTTTTTTTCAAATTTCCCCCCAAGGGATATATATTTTACCCACACATTTGGAGCCCTCCTAGGATGCCCTCTAACATACTATAACCTCATTTAGCGGAGATTTTCACAAAAAAGTGAAATTTTCAAAAAGTGGAAATTTTTCCAAAAAACGACTAAGTATGAAGGACTCATCGGGTGAAACGCTCTGGAACTGAAATCGGATGCGCTTACAGACATGCTCCCCTCTCTGGAAGTCTGAGACATGTGTGAAAATTTTCTAAGTCCAGAAAAAAAAATTTTCAACTTTTTTTCAAATTTCCCCACAAGGGATATATATTTTACCCACACATTTGGAGCCCTCCTGGGTTGCCCTCTAACATACTATAACCTCATTTAGCGGAGATTTTCACAAAAAAGTGAAATTTTCAAAAAGTCAAAAATTTTTCCAAAAAACGACTAAGTATGAAGGACTCATTGGGTGAAACGCTCTGGAACTGAAATTGGATGTGCTTACAGACATGCTCCCCTCTCTGGAAGTCTGAGACATGTGTGAAAATTTTCTAAGTCCAGAAAAATAAGTTTCAACTTTTTTTCAAATTTCCCCCCGAGGGATATATATTTTACCCACACATTTGGAGCCCTCCTGGGATGCGCTCTAACATACTATAACCTCATTTAGCGGAGATTTTCACAAAAAAGTGAAATTTTCAAAAAGTGGAAATTTTTCCAAAAAACGACTAAGTATGAAGGACTCATCGGGTGAAACGCTCTGGAACTGAAATCGGATGTGCTTACAGACATGCTCCCCTCTCTGGAAGTCTGAGACATGTGTGAAAATTTTCTAAGTCCAGAAAAATAAGTTTCAACTTTTTTTCAAATTTCCCCCCAAGGGATATATATTTTACCCACACATTTGGAGCCCTCCTGGGATGCCCTCTAACATACTATAACCTCATTTAGCGGAGATTTTCACAAAAAAGTGAAATTTTCAAAAAGTGGAAATTTTTCCAAAAAACGACTAAGTATGAAGGACTCATTGGGTGAAACGCTCTGGAACTGAAATTGGATGTGCTTACAGACATGCTCCCCTCTCTGGAAGTCTGAGACATGTGTGAAAATTTTCTAAGTCCAGAAAAATAAGTTTCAACTTTTTTTCAAATTTCCCCCCAAGGGATATATATTTTATCCACACATTTGGAGCCCTCCTGGGATGCCCTCTAACATACTATAACCTCATTTAGCGGAGATTTTCACAAAAAAGTGAAATTTTCAAAAAGTGGAAATTTTTCCAAAAAATGACTAAGTATGAAGGACTCATCGGGTGCAACACTCTGGAACTGAAATAGGATGCGCTTACAGACATGCTCCCCTCTCTGGAAGTCTGAGACATGTGTGAAAATTTTCTAAGTCCAGAAAAAAAAATTTTTCAACTTTTTTTCAAATTTCCCCAAAAGGGATATATATTTTACCCACACATTTGGAGCCCTCCTGGGATGCCCTCTAACATACTATAACCTCATTTAGCGGAGATTTTCACAAAAAAGTGAAATTTTCAAAAAGTGAGAAATTTTGCAAAAAACGACTAAGTATGAAGGAATCATCGGGTGAAACGCTCTGGAACTGAAATCGGATGCGCTTACAGACATGCTCCCCTCTCTGGAAGTCTGAGACATGTGTGAAAATTTTCTAAGTCCAGAAAAAAAAAAAGTTTCAACTTTTTTTCAAATTTTCCCCCAAGGGATATATATTTTACCCACACATTTGGAGCCCTCCTGGGATGCCCTCTAACATACTATAACCTCATTTAGCGGAGATTTTCACAAAAAAGTGAAATTTTCAAAAAGTCAAATTTTTTTCCAAAAAACGACTAAGTATGAAGGACTCATTGAGTGAAACGCTCTGGAACTGAAATCGGATGCGCTTACAGACATGCTCCCCTCTCTGGAAGTCTGAGACATGTGTGAAAATTTTCTAAGTCCAGAAAAATAAGTTTCAACTTTTTTTCAAATTTCCCCACAAGGGATATATATTTTACCCACACATTTGGAGCCCTCCTGGGATGCCCTCTAACATACTATAACCTCATTTAGCGGAGATTTTCACAAAAAAGTGAAATTTTCAAAAAGTCAGAAATTTTGCAAAAAAAGACTAAGTATGAAGGACTCATCGGGTGCATCGCTCTGGAACTGAAATCGGATGCGCTTACAGACATGCTCCCCTCTCTGGAAGTCTGACACATGTGTGAAAATTTTCTAAGTCCAGAAAAATAAGTTTCAACTTTTTTTCAAATTTTCCCCCAAGGGATATATATTTTACCCACACATTTGGAGCCCTCCTGGGATGCCCTCTAACATACTATAACCTCATTTAGCGGAGATTTTCACAAAAAAGTGAAATTTTCAAAAAGTGGAAATTTTTCCAAAAAATGACTAAGTATGAAGGATTCATCGGGTGAAACGCTCTGGAACTGAAATCGGATGCGCTTACAGACATGCTCCCCTCTCTGGAAGTCTGAGACATGTGTGAAAATTTTCTACGTCCAGAAAAATAAGTTTCAACTTTTTTTCAAATTTCCCCCCAAGGGATATATATTTTACCCACACATTTGGAGCCCTCCTGGGATGCCCTCTAACATACTATAACCTCATTTAGCGGAGATTTTCACAAAAAAGTGAAATTTTCAAAAAACTCAAAAATTTTTCCAAAAAACGACTAAGTATGAAGGACTCATTGGATGAAACGCTCTGGAACTGAAATCGAAAGAGCTTACAGACATGTTCCCCTCTCTGGAAGTCTGAGACATGTGTGAAAATTTTCTAAGTCCAGAAAAATAACTTTCAACTTTTTTTCAAATTTCCCCAAAAGGGTTATATATTTTACCCACACATTTGGAGCCCTCCTGGGATGCCCTCTAACATACTATAACCTCATTTAGCGGAGATTTTCACAAAAAAGTGAAATTTTCAAAAAGTGGAAATTTTTCCAAAAAACTACTAAGTATGAAGGACTCATCGGGTGAAACGCTCTGGAACTGAAATCGGATGTGCTTACAGACATGCTCCCCTCTCTGGAAGTCTGAGACATGTGTGAAAATTTTCTAAGTCCAGAAAAATAAGTTTCAACTTTTTTTCAAATTTCCCCCCAAGGGATATATATTTTACCCACACATTTGGAGCCCTCCTGGGATGCCCTCTAACATACTATAACCTCATTTAGCGGAGATTTTCACAAAAAAGTGAAATTTTCAAAAAGTGGAAATTTTTCCAAAAAACGACTAAGTATGAAGGACTCATCGGGTGAAACGCTCTGGAACTGAAATCGGATGTGCTTACAGACATGCTCCCCTCTCTGGAAGTCTGAGACATGTGTGAAAATTTTCTAAGTCCAGAAAAATAAGTTTCAACTTTTTTTCAAATTTCCCCCCAAGGGATATATATTTTACCCACACATTTGGAGCCCTCCTGGGATGCCCTCTAACATACTATAACCTCATTTAGCGGAGATTTTCACAAAAAAGTGAAATTTTCAAAAAGTGGAAATTTTTCCAAAAAACGACTAAGTATGAAGGACTCATCGGGTGAAACGCTCTGGAACTGAAATCGGATGCGCTTACAGACATGCTCCCCTCTCTGGAAGTCTGAGACATGTGTGAAAATTTTCTAAGTCCAGAAAAATAAGTTACAACTTTTTTTCAAATTTCCCCCCAAGGGATATATATTTTACCCACACATTTGGAGCCCTCCTAGGATGCCCTCTAACATACTATAACCTCATTTAGCGGAGATTTTCACAAAAAAGTGAAATTTTCAAAAAGTGGAAATTTTTCCAAAAAACGACTAAGTATGAAGGACTCATCGGGTGAAACGCTCTGGAACTGAAATCGGATGCGCTTACAGACATGCTCCCCTCTCTGGAAGTCTGAGACATGTGTGAAAATTTTCTAAGTCCAGAAAAAAAAATTTTCAACTTTTTTTCAAATTTCCCCACAAGGGATATATATTTTACCCACACATTTGGAGCCCTCCTGGGTTGCCCTCTAACATACTATAACCTCATTTAGCGGAGATTTTCACAAAAAAGTGAAATTTTCAAAAAGTCAAAAATTTTTCCAAAAAACGACTAAGTATGAAGGACTCATTGGGTGAAACGCTCTGGAACTGAAATTGGATGTGCTTACAGACATGCTCCCCTCTCTGGAAGTCTGAGACATGTGTGAAAATTTTCTAAGTCCAGAAAAATAAGTTTCAACTTTTTTTCAAATTTCCCCCCAAGGGATATATATTTTATCCACACATTTGGAGCCCTCCTGGGATGCCCTCTAACATACTATAACCTCATTTAGCGGAGATTTTCACAAAAAAGTGAAATTTTCAAAAAGTGGAAATTTTTCCAAAAAATGACTAAGTATGAAGGACTCATCGGGTGCAACACTCTGGAACTGAAATAGGATGCGCTTACAGACATGCTCCCCTCTCTGGAAGTCTGAGACATGTGTGAAAATTTTCTAAGTCCAGAAAAAAAAATTTTTCAACTTTTTTTCAAATTTCCCCAAAAGGGATATATATTTTACCCACACATTTGGAGCCCTCCTGGGATGCCCTCTAACATACTATAACCTCATTTAGCGGAGATTTTCACAAAAAAGTGAAATTTTCAAAAAGTGGAAATTTTTCCAAAAAACGACTAAGTATGAAGGACTCATCGGGTGAAACGCTCTGGAACTGAAATCGGATGCGCTTACAGACATGCTCCCCTCTCTGGAAGTCTGAGACATGTGTGAAAATTTTCTAAATCCAGAAAAAAAAAATTTTTCAACTTTTTTCAAATTTCCCCACAAGGGATATATATGTTACCCACACATTTGGAGCCCTACTGGGATGCCCTCTAACATACTATAACCTCATTTAGCGGAGATTTTCACAAAAAAGTCAAATTTTCATAAAGTCAGAAATTTTGCAAAAAATGACTAAGTATGAAGGACTCATCGGGTGCATCGCTCTGGAACTGAAATCGGATGCGCTTACAGACATGCTCCCCTCTCTGGCAGTCTGACACATGTGTGAAAATTTTCTAAGTCCAGAAAAAAAAAAATTTCAACTTTTTTTCAAATTTCCCCACAAGGGATATATATTTTGCCCACACATTTGGAGCCCTCCTGGGATGCCCTCTAACATACTACAACCTCATTTAGCGGAGATTTTCACAAAAAAGTGAAATTTTCAAAAAGTGAGAAATTTTGCAAAAAACGACTAAGTATGAAGGAATCATCGGGTGAAACACTCTGGAACTGAAATCGGATGCGCTTACAGACATGCTCCCCTCTCTGGAAGTCTGAGACATATGTGAAAATTTTCTAAGTCCAGAAAAATAAGTTTTAACTTTTTTTCAAATTTCCCCAAAAGGGATATATATTTTACCCACACATTTGGAGACCTCCTGGGATGCCCTCTAACATACTATAACCTCATTTAGCGGAGATTTTCACAAAAAAGTGAAATTTTCAAAAAGTGGAAATTTTTCCAAAAAATGACTAAGTATGAAGGACTCATCGGGTGAAACACTCTGGAACTGAAATAGGATGCGCTTACAGACATGCTCCCCTCTCTGGAAGTCTGAGACATGTGTGAAAATTTTCTAAGTCCAGAAAAAAAAATTTTTCAACTTTTTTTCAAATTTCCCCAAAAGGGATATATATTTTACCCACACATTTGGAGCCCTCCTGGGATGCCCTCTAACATACTATAACCTCATTTAGCGGAGATTTTCACAAAAAAGTGAAATTTTCAAAAAACTCAAACATTTTTCCAAAAAACGACTAAGTATGAAGGACTCATTGGGTGAAACGCTCTGGAACTGAAATCGGATGTGCTTACAGACATGGTCCCCTCTCTGGAAGTCTGAGACATGTGTGAAAATTTTCTAAGTCCAGAAAAATAAGTTTCAACTTTTTTTCAAATTTCCCCCCAAGGGATATATATTTTACCCACACATTTGGAGCCCTCCTGGGATGCCCTCTAACATACTATAACCTCATTTAGCGGAGATTTTCACAAAAAAGTGAAATTTTCAAAAAGTGGAAATTTTTCCAAAAAATGACTAAGTATGAAGGACTCATCGGGTGAAACACTCTGGAACTGAAATAGGATGCGCTTACAGACATGCTCCCCTCTCTGGAAGTCTGAGACATGTGTGAAAATTTTCTAAGTCCAGAAAAAAAAAAATTTCAACTTTTTTTCAAATTTCCCCAAAAGGGATATATATTTTACCCACACATTTGGAGCCCTCCTGGGATGCCCTCTAACATACTATAACCTCATTTAGCGGAGATTTTCACAAAAAAGTGAAATTTTCAAAAAACTCAAAATTTTTTCCAAAAAACGACTAAGTATGAAGGACTCATTGGGTGAAACGCTCTGGAACTGAAATCGGAAGCGCTTACAGACATGCTCCCCTCTCTGGAAGTCTGAGACATGTGTGAAAATTTTCTAAGTCCAGAAAAAAAATTTTTTCAACTTTTTTTCAAATTTCCCCACAAGGGATATATATTTTACCCACACATTTGGAGCCCTCCTGGGATGCCCTCTAACATACTATAACCTCATTTAGCGGAGATTTTCACAAAAAAGTGAAATTTTCAAAAAGTCAAAAATTTTTCCAAAAAACTACTAAGTATGAAGGACTCATTGGGTGAAACGCTCTGGAACTGAAATCGGATGTGCTTACAGACATGGTCACCTCTCTGGAAGTCTGAGACATGTGTGAAAATTTTCTAAGTCCAGAAAAATAAGTTTCAACTTTTTTCAAATTTCCCCCCAAGGGATATATATTTTACCCACACATTTGGAGCCCTCCTGGGATGCCCTCTAACATACTATAACCTCATTTAGCGGAGATTTTCACAAAAAAGTGAAATTTTCAAAAAGTGGAAATCTTTCCAAAAAACGACTAAGTATGAAGGACTCATCGGGTGAAACGCTCTGGAACTGAAATCGGATGCGCTTACAGACATGCTCCCCTCTCTGGAAGTCTGACACATGTGTGAAAATTTTCTAAGTCCAGAAAAAAAAAATTTAAACTTTTTTTCAAATTTCCCCACAAGGGATATATATTTTGCCCACACATTTGGAGCCCTCCTAGGATGCCCTCTAACATACTATAACCTCATTTAGCGGAGATTTTCACAAAAAAGTGAAATTTTCAAAAAGTGAGAAATTTTGCAAAAAACGACTAAGTATGAAGGACTCATCGGGTGAAACACTCTGGAACTGAAATCGGATGCGCTTACAGACATGCTCCCCTCTCTGGAAGTCTGAGACATGTGTGAAAATTTTCTAAGTCCAGAAAAATAAGTTTCAACTTTTTTTCAAATTTCCCCAAAAGGGATATATATTTTACCCACACATTTGGAGCCCTCCTGGGATGCCCTCTAACATACTATAACCTCATTTAGCGGAGATTTTCACAAAAAAGTGAAATTTTCAAAAAACTCAAAAAATTTTCCAAAAAACGACTAAGTATGAAGGACTCATTGGGTGAAACGCTCTGGAACTGAAATCGGATGCGCTTACAGACATGCTCCCCTCTCTGGAAGTCTGAGACATGTGTTAAAATTTTCTAAGTCCAGAAAAAAAAAATTTCAACTTTTTTTCAAATTTCCCGCCAAGGGATATATATTTTACCCACACATTTGGAGCCCTCATGGGATGCCCTCTAACATACTATAACCTCATTTAGCGGAGATTTTCACAAAAAAGTGAAATTTTCAAAAAAGTGAAAATTTTTCCAAAAAACGACTAAGTATGAAGGACTCATCAGGTGAAACGCTCTGGAACTGAAATCGGATGCGCTTACAGACATGCTCCCCTCTCTGGAAGTCTGAGACATGTGTGAAAATTTTGTAAATCCAGAAAAAAAAAATTTTCAACTTTTTTCAAATTTCCCCACAAGGGATATATATTTTACCCACACATTTGGAGCCCTCCTGGGATGCCCTCTAACATACTATAACCTCATTTAGCGGAGATTTTCACAAAAAAGTGAAATTTTCAAAAAGTGGAAATTTTTCCAAAAAATGACTAAGTATGAAGGACTCATCGGGTGAAACACTCTGGAACTGAAATAGGATGCGCTTACAGACATGCTCCCCTCTCTGGAAGTCTGAGACATGTGTGAAAATTTTCTAAGTCCAGAAAAAAAAAATTTTCAACTTTTTTTCAAATTTCCCCAAAAGGGATATATATTTTACCCACACATTTGGAGCCCTCCTGGGATGCCCTCTAACATACTATAACCTCATTTAGCGGAGATTTTCACAAAAAAGTGAAATTTTCAAAAAACTCAAAAATTTTTCCAAAAAACGACTAAGTATGAAGGACTCATTGGGTGAAACGCTCTGGAACTGAAATCGGATGTGCTTACAGACATGGTCCCCTCTCTGGAAGTCTGAGACATGTGTGAAAATTTTCTAAGTCCAGAAAAATAAGTTTCAACTTTTTTTCAAATTTCCCCCCAAGGGATATATATTTTACCCACACATTTGGAGCCCTCCTGGGATGCCCTCTAACATACTATAACCTCATTTAGCGGTGATTTTCACAAAAAAGTGAAATTTTCAAAAAGTGGAAATTTTTCCAAAAAATGACTAAGTATGAAGGACTCATCGGGTGAAACACTCTGGAACTGAAATAGGATGCGCTTACAGACATGCTCCCCTCTCTGGAAGTCTGAGACATGTGTGAAAATTTTCTAAGTCCAGAAAAAAAAAATTTTCAACTTTTTTTCAAATTTCCCCAAAAGGGATATATATTTTACCCACACATTTGGAGCCCTCCTGGGATGCCCTCTAACATACTATAACCTCATTTAGCGGAGATTTTCACAAAAAAGTGAAATTTTCAAAAAACTCAAAAATTTTTCCAAAAAACGACTAAGTATGAAGGACTCATTGGGTGAAACGCTCTGGAACTGAAATCGGATGTGCTTACAGACATGGTCCCCTCTCTGGAAGTCTGAGACATGTGTGAAAATATTCTAAGTCCAGAAAAATAAGTTTCAACTTTTTTTCAAATTTCCCCCCAAGGGATATATATTTTACCCACACATTTGGAGCCCTCCTGGGATGCCCTCTAACATACTATAACCTCATTTAGCGGAGATTTTCACAAAAAAGTGAAATTTTCAAAAAGTGGAAATTTTTCCAAAAAATGACTAAGTATGAAGGACTCATCGGGTGAAACACTCTGGAACTGAAATAGGATGCGCTTACAGACATGCTCCCCTCTCTGGAAGTCTGAGACATGTGTGAAAATTTTCTAAGTCCAGAAAAAAAAAATTTTCAACTTTTTTTCAAATTTCCCCAAAAGGGATATATATTTTACCCACACATTTGGAGCCCTCCTGGGATGCCCTCTAACATACTATAACCTCATTTAGCGGAGATTTTCACAAAAAAGTGAAATTTTCAAAAAACTCAAAAATTTTTCCAAAAAACGACTAAGTATGAAGGACTCATTGGGTGAAACGCTCTGGAACGAAAATCGGAAGCGCTTACAGACATGCTCCCCTCTCTGGAAGTCTGAGACATGTGTGAAAATTTTCTAAGTCCAGAAAAAAAATTTTTTCAACTTTTTTTCAAATTTCCCCACAAGGGATATATATTTTACCCACACATTTGGAGCCCTCCTGGGATGCCCTCTAACATACTATAACCTCATTTAGCGGAGATTTTCACAAAAAAGTGAAATTTTCAAAAAGTCAAAAATTTTTCCAAAAAACTACTAAGTATGAAGGACTCATTGGGTGAAACGCTCTGGAACTGAAATCGGATGTGCTTACAGACATGGTCACCTCTCTGGAAGTCTGAGACATGTGTGAAAATTTTCTAAGTCCAGAAAAATAAGTTTCAACTTTTTTCAAATTTCCCCCCAAGGGATATATATTTTACCCACACATTTGGAGCCCTCCTGGGATGCCCTCTAACATACTATAACCTCATTTAGCGGAGATTTTCACAAAAAAGTGAAATTTTCAAAAAGTGGAAATCTTTCCAAAAAACGACTAAGTATGAAGGACTCATCGGGTGAAACGCTCTGGAACTGAAATCGGATGCGCTTACAGACATGCTCCCCTCTCTGGAAGTCTGACACATGTGTGAAAATTTTCTAAGTCCAGAAAAAAAAAATTTTCAACTTTTTTTCAAATTTCCCCAAAAGGGATATATATTTTACCCACACATTTGGAGCCCTCCTGGGATGCCCTCTAACATACTATAACCTCATTTAGCGGAGATTTTCACAAAAAAGTGAAATTTTCAAAAAACTCAAAAATTTTTCCAAAAAACGACTAAGTATGAAGGACTCATTGGGTGAAACGCTCTGGAACTGAAATCGGATGTGCTTACAGACATGGTCCCCTCTCTGGAAGTCTGAGACATGTGTGAAAATTTTCTAAGTCCAGAAAAATAAGTTTCAACTTTTTTTCAAATTTCCCCCCAAGGGATATATATTTTACCCACACATTTGGAGCCCTCCTGGGATGCCCTCTAACATACTATAACCTCATTTAGCGGAGATTTTCACAAAAAAGTGAAATTTTCAAAAAGTGGAAATTTTTCCAAAAAATGACTAAGTATGAAGGACTCATCGGGTGAAACACTCTGGAACTGAAATAGGATGCGCTTACAGACATGCTCCCCTCTCTGGAAGTCTGAGACATGTGTGAAAATTTTCTAAGTCCAGAAAAAAAAAATTTTCAACTTTTTTTCAAATTTCCCCAAAAGGGATATATATTTTACCCACACATTTGGAGCCCTCCTGGGATGCCCTCTAACATACTATAACCTCATTTAGCGGAGATTTTCACAAAAAAGTGAAATTTTCAAAAAACTCAAAAATTTTTCCAAAAAACGACTAAGTATGAAGGACTCATTGGGTGAAACGCTCTGGAACTGAAATCGGAAGCGCTTACAGACATGCTCCCCTCTCTGGAAGTCTGAGACATGTGTGAAAATTTTCTAAGTCCAGAAAAAAAAATTTTTCAACTTTTTTTCAAATTTCTCCACAAGGGATATATATTTTACCCACACATTTGGAGCCCTCCTGGGATGCCCTCTAACATACTATAACCTCATTTAGCGGAGATTTTCACAAAAAAGTGAAATTTTCAAAAAGTCAAAAATTTTTCCAAAAAACTACTAAGTATGAAGGACTCATTGGGTGAAACGCTCTGGAACTGAAATCGGATGTGCTTACAGACATGGTCACCTCTCTGGAAGTCTGAGACATGTGTGAAAATTTTCTAAGTCCAGAAAAATAAGTTTCAACTTTTTTCAAATTTCCCCCCAAGGGATATATATTTTACCCACACATTTGGAGCCCTCCTGGGATGCCCTCTAACATACTATAACCTCATTTAGCGGAGATTTTCACAAAAAAGTGAAATTTTCAAAAAGTGGAAATCTTTCCAAAAAACGACTAAGTATGAAGGACTCATCGGGTGAAACGCTCTGGAACTGAAATCGGATGCGCTTACAGACATGCTCCCCTCTCTGGAAGTCTGAGACATGTGTGAAAATTTTCTAAGTCCAGAAAAAAAAAATTTAAACTTTTTTTCAAATTTCCCCACAAGGGATATATATTTTACCCACACATTTGGAGCCCTCCTGGGATGCCCTCTAACATACTATAACCTCATTTAGCGGAGATTTTCACAAAAAAGTGAAATTTTCAAAAAACTCAAAAATTTTTCCAAAAAACGACTAAGTATGAAGGACTCATTGGGTGAAACGCTCTGGAACTGAAATCGGATGCGCTTACAGACATGCTCCCCTCTCTGGAAGTCTGAGACATGTGTTAAAATTTTCTAAGTCCAGAAAAAAAAAATTTCAACTTTTTTTCAAATTTCCCGCCAAGGGATATATATTTTACCCACACATTTGGAGCCCTCATGGGATGCCCTCTAACATACTATAACCTCATTTAGCGGAGATTTTCACAAAAAAGTGAAATTTTCAAAAAAGTGAAAATTTTTCCAAAAAACGACTAAGTATGAAGGACTCATCAGGTGAAACGCTCTGGAACTGAAATCGGATGCGCTTACAGACATGCTCCCCTCTCTGGAAGTCTGAGACATGTGTGAAAATTTTCTAAATCCAGAAAAAAAAAATTTTCAACTTTTTTCAAATTTCCCCACAAGGGATATATATTTTACCCACACATTTGGAGCCCTCCTGGGATGCCCTCTAACATACTATAACCTCATTTAGCAGAGATTTTCACAAAAAAGTGAAATTTTCAAAAAGTGAGAAATTTTGCAAAAAACGACTAAGTATGAAGGAATCATCGGGTGAAACGCTCTGGAACTGGAATCGGATGCGCTTACAGACATGCTCCCCTCTCTGGAAGTCTGAGACATGTGTGAAAATTTTCTAAGTCCAGAAAAATAAGTTTCAACTTTTTTTCAAATTTCCCCCCAAGGGATATATATTTTACCCACACATTTGGAGCCCTCCTGGGATGCCCTCTAACATACTATAACCTCATTTAGCGGAGATTTTCACAAAAAAGTGAAATTTTCAAAAAGTGGAAATTTTTCCAAAAAACGACTAAGTATGAAGGACTCATCGGGTGAAACGCTCTGGAACTGAAATCGGATGTGCTTACAGACATGCTCCCCTCTCTGGAAGTCTGAGACATGTGTGAAAATTTTCTAAGTCCAAAAAAAAAAATTTTCAACTTTTTTTCAAATTTCCCCACAAGGGATATATATTTTACCCACACATTTGGAGCCCTCCTGGGATGCCCTCTAACATACTATAATCTCATTTAGCGGAGATTTTCACAAAAAAGTGAAATTTTCAAAAAACTCAAAAATTTTTCCAAAAAACGACTAAGTATGAAGGACTCATTGGGTGAAACGCTCTGGAACTGAAATCGGAAGCGCTTACAGACATGCTCCCCTCTCTGGAAGTCTGAGACATGTGTGAAAATTTTCTAAGTCCAGAAAAAAAATTTTTTCAACTTTTTTTCAAATTTCCCCACAAGGGATATATATTTTACCCACACATTTGGAGCCCTCCTGGGATGCCCTCTAACATACTATAACCTCATTTAGCGGAGATTTTCACAAAAAAGTGAAATTTTCAAAAAGTCAAAAATTTTTCCAAAAAACGACTAAGTATGAAGGACTCATTGGGTGAAACGCTCTGGAACTGAAATCGGATGTGCTTACAGACATGGTCCCCTCTCTGGAAGTCTGAGACATGTGTGAAAATTTTCTAAGTCCAGAAAAATAAGTTTCAACTTTTTTTCAAATTTCCCCCCAAGGGATATATATTTTACCCACACATTTGGAGCCCTCCTGGGATGCCCTCTAACATACTATAACCTCATTTAGCGGAGATTTTCACAAAAAAGTGAAATTTTCAAAAAGTCAAAAATTTTTCCAAAAAACGACTAAGTATGAAGGACTCATTGGGTGAAACGCTCTGGAACTGAAATCGGATGTGCTTACAGACATGGTCACCTCTCTGGAAGTCTGAGACATGTGTGAAAATTTTCTAAGTCCAGAAAAATAAGTTTCAACTTTTTTCAAATTTCCCCCCAAGGGATATATATTTTACCCACACATTTGGAGCCCTCCTGGGATGCCCTCTAACATACTATAACCTCATTTAGCGGAGATTTTCACAAAAAAGTGAAATTTTCAAAAAGTCAGAAATTTTGCAAAAAATGACTAAGTATGAAGTACTCATTGGGAGCATCGCTCTGGAACTGAAATCGGATGCGCTTACAGACATGCTCCCCTCTCTGGAAGTCTGAGACATGTGTGAAAATTTTCTAAGTCCAGAAAAATAAGTTTCAACTTTTTTTCAAATTTCCCCAAAAGGGATATATATTTTACCCACACATTTGGAGCCCTCCTGGGATGCCCTCTAACATACTATAACCTCATTTAGCGGAGATTTTCACAAAAAAGTGAAATTTTCAAAAAACTCAAAAATTTTTCCAAAAAACGACTAAGTATGAAGGACTCATTGGGTGAAACGCTCTGGAACTGAAATCGGATGCGCTTACAGACATGCTCCCCTCTCTGGAAGTCTGAGACATGTGTGAAAATTTTCTAAGTCCAGAAAAAAAAAATTTCAACTTTTTTTCAAATTTCCCGCCAAGGGATATATATTTTACCCACACATTTGGAGCCCTCATGGGATGCCCTCTAACATACTATAACCTCATTTAGCGGAGATTTTCACAAAAAAGTGAAATTTTCAAAAAAGTGAAAATTTTTCCAAAAAACGACTAAGTATGAAGGACTCATCAGGTGAAACGCTCTGGAACTGAAATCGGATGCGCTTACAGACATGCTCCCCTCTCTGGAAGTCTGAGACATGTGTGAAAATTTTCTAAATCCAGAAAAAAAAAATTTTCAACTTTTTTCAAATTTCCCCACAAGGGATATATATTTTACCCACACATTTGGAGCCCACCTGGGATGCCCTCTAACATACTATAACCTCATTTAGCAGAGATTTTCACAAAAAAGTGAAATTTTCAAAAAGTGAGAAATTTTGCAAAAAACGACTAAGTATGAAGGAATCATCGGGTGAAACGCTCTGGAACTGGAATCGGATGCGCTTACAGACATGCTCCCCTCTCTGGAAGTCTGAGACATGTGTGAAAATTTTCTAAGTCCAGAAAAATAAGTTCAACTTTTTTTCAAATTTCCCCCCAAGGGATATATATTTTACCCACACATTTGGAGCCCTCCTGGTATGCCCTCTAACATACTATAACCTCATTTAGCAGAGATTTTCACAAAAAAGTGAAATTTTCAAAAAGTCAGAAATTTTGCAAAAAAACGACTAAGTATGAAGGACTCATTGGGGGAAACGCTCTGGAACTGAAATTGGATGCGCTTACAGACATGCTCCCCTCTCTGGAAGTCTGAGACATGTGTGAAAATTTTCTAAGTCCAGAAAAATAAGTTTCAACTTTTTTTCAAATTTCCCCCCAAGGGATATATATTTTACCCACACATTTGGAGCCCTCCTGGGATGCCCTCTAACATACTATAACCTCATTTAGCGGAGATTTTCACAAAAAAGTGAAATTTTCAAAAAGTCAAAAATTTTTCCAAAAAACGACTAAGTATGAAGGACTCATTGGGTGAAACGCTCTGGAACTGAAATCGGATGTGCTTACAGACATGCTCCCCTCTCTGGAAGTCTGAGACATGTGTGAAAATTTTCTAAGTCCAGAAAAATAAGTTTCAACTTTTTTTCAAATTTCCCCCCAAGGGATATATATTTTACCCACACATTTGGAGCCCTCCTGGGATGCCCTCTAACATACTATAACCTCATTTAGCGGAGATTTTCACAAAAAAGTGAAATTTTCAAAAAGTGGAAATTTTTCCCAAAAACGACTAAGTATGAAGGACTCATCGGGTGAAACGCTCTGGAACTGAAATCGGATGCGCTTACAGACATGCTCCCCTCTCTGGAAGTCTGAGACATGTGTGAAAATTTTCTAAGTCCAGAAAAAAAAAATTTCAACTTTTTTTCAAATTTCCTCACAAGGAATATATATTTTACCCACACATTTGGAGCCCTCCTGGGATGCCCTCTAACATACTATAACCTCATTTAGCGGAGATTTTCACAAAAAAGTGAAATTTTCAAAAAGTCAAAAACTTTTCCAAAAAACGACTAAGTATGAAGGACTCATTGGGTGAAACGCTCTGGAACTGAAATCGGATGTGCTTACAGACATGGTCCCCTCTCTGGAAGTCTGAGACATGTGTGAAAATTTTCTAAGTCCAGAAAAATAAGTTTCAACTTTTTTTCAAATTTGCCCCCAAGGGATATATATTTTACCCACACATTTGGAGCCCTCCTGGGATGCCCTCTAACATACTATAACCTCATTTAGCGGAGATTTTCACAAAAAAGTGACATTTTCAAAAAGTCAAAAATTTTTCCAAAAAACGACTAAGTATGAAGGACTCATTGGGTGAAACGCTCTGGAACTGAAATCGGATGTGCTTACAGACATGGTCACCTCTCTGGAAGTCTGAGACATGTGTGAAAATTTTCTAAGTCCAGAAAAATAAGTTTCAACTTTTTTCAAATTTCCCCCCAAGGGATATATATTTTACCCACACATTTGGAGCCCTCCTGGGATGCCCTCTAACATACTATAACCTCATTTAGCGGAGATTTTCACAAAAAAGTGAAATTTTCAAAAAACTCAAAAATTTTTCCAAAAAACGACTAAGTATGAAGGACTCATTGGGTGAAACGCTCTGGAACTGAAATCGGATGCGCTTACAGACATGCTCCCCTCTCTGGAAGTCTGAGACATGTGTGAAAATTTTCTAAATCCAGAAAAAAAAAAATTTTCAACTTTTTTCAAATTTCCCCACAAGGGATATATATTTTACCCACACATTTGGAGCCCTCCTGGGATGCCCTCTAACATACTATAACCTCATTTAGCGGAGATTTTCACAAAAAAGTGAAATTTTCAAAAAGTCAGAAATTTTGCAAAAAATGACTAAGTATGAAGTACTCATTGGGAGCATCGCTCTGGAACTGAAATCGGATGCGCTTACAGACATGCTCCCCTCTCTGGAAGTCTGACACATGTGTGAAAATTTTCTAAGTCCAGAAAAAAAAAAATTTCAACTTTTTTTCAAATTTCCCCACAAGGGATATATATTTTGCCCACACATTTGGAGCCTTCCTGGGATGCCCTCTAACATACTATAACCTCATTTAGCGGAGATTTTCACAAAAAAGTGAAATTTTCAAAAAGTGAGAAATTTTGCAAAAAACGACTAAGTATGAAGGACTCATCGGGTGAAACACTCTGGAACTGAAATCGGATGCGCTTACAGACATGCTCCCCTCTCTGGAAGTCTGAGACATGTGTGAAAATTTTCTAAGTCCAGAAAAATAAGTTTCAACTTTTTTTCAAATTTCCCCAAAAGGGATATATATTTTACCCACACATTTGGAGCCCTCCTGGGATGCCCTCTAACATACTATAACCTCATTTAGCGGAGATTTTCACAAAAAAGTGAAATTTTCAAAAAACTCAAAAATTTTTCCAAAAAACGACTAAGTATGAAGGACTCATTGGGTGAAACGCTCTGGAACTGAAATCGGATGCGCTTACAGACATGCTCCCCTCTCTGGAAGTCTGAGACATGTGTGAAAATTTTCTAAGTCCAGAAAAAAAAAATTTCAACTTTTTTTCAAATTTCCCGCCAAGGGATATATATTTTACCCACACATTTGGAGCCCTCATGGGATGCCCTCTAACATACTATAACCTCATTTAGCGGAGATTTTCACAAAAAAGTGAAATTTTCAAAAAAGTGAAAATTTTTCCAAAAAACGACTAAGTATGAAGGACTCATCAGGTGAAACGCTCTGGAACTGAAATTGGATGCGCTTACAGACATGCTCCCCTCTCTGGAAGTCTGAGACATGTGTGAAAATTTTCTAAGTCCAGAAAAAAAAAATTTCAACTTTTTTTCAAATTTCCCGCCAAGGGTTATATATTTTACCCACACATTTGGAGCCCTCATGGGATGCCCTCTAACATACTATAACCTCATTTAGCGGAGATTTTCACAAAAAAGTGAAATTTTCAAAAAAGTGAAAATTTTTCCAAAAAACGACTAAGTATGAAGGACTCATCAGGTGAAACGCTCTGGAACTGAAATTGGATGCGCTTACAGACATGCTCCCCTCTCTGGAAGTCTGAGACATGTGTGAAAATTTTCTAAATCCAGAAAAAAAAAATTTTCAACTTTTTTCAAATTTCCCCACAAGGGATATATATTTTACCCACACATTTGGAGCCCTCCTGGGATGCCCTCTAACATACTATAACCTCATTTAGCAGAGATTTTCACAAAAAAGTGAAATTTTCAAAAAGTGAGAAATTTTGCAAAAAACGACTAAGTATGAAGGAATCATCGGGTGAAACGCTCTGGAACTGGAATCGGATGCGCTTACAGACATGCTCCCCTCTCTGGAAGTCTGAGACATGTGTGAAAATTTTCTAAGTCCAGAAAAATAAGTTCAACTTTTTTTCAAATTTCCCCCCAAGGGATATATATTTTACCCACACATTTGGAGCCCTCCTGGTATGCCCTCTAACATACTATAACCTCATTTAGCAGAGATTTTCACAAAAAAGTGAAATTTTCAAAAAGTCAGAAATTTTGCAAAAAAACGACTAAGTATGAAGGACTCATTGGGGGAAACGCTCTGGAACTGAAATTGGATGCGCTTACAGACATGCTCCCCTCTCTGGAAGTCTGAGACATGTGTGAAAATTTTCAAAGTCCAGAAAAATAAGTTTCAACTTTTTTTCAAATTTCCCCCCAAGGGATATATATTTTACCCACACATTTGGAGCCCTCCTGGGATGCCCTCTAACATACCATAATCTCATTTAGCGGAGATTTTCACAAAAAAGTGAAATTTTCAAAAAGTCAGAAATTTTGCAAAAAAACGACTAAGTATGAAGGACTCATTGGGGGAAACGCTCTGGAACTGAAATTGGATGCGCTTACAGACATGCTCCCCTCTCTGGAAGTCTGAGACATGTGTGAAAATTTTCAAAGTCCAGAAAAATAAGTTTCAACTTTTTTTCAAATTTCCCCCCAAGGGATATATATTTTACCCACACATTTGGAGCCCTCCTGGGATGCCCTCTAACATACTATAATCTCATTTAGCGGAGATTTTCACAAAAAAGTGAAATTTTCAAAAAGTCAAAAATTTTTCCAAAAAACGACTAAGTATGAAGGACTCATTGGGTGAAACGCTCTGGAACTGAAATCGGATGTGCTTACAGACATGCTCCCCTCTCTGGAAGTCTGAGACATGTGTGAAAATTTTCTAAGTCCAGAAAAATAAGTTTCAAGTTTTTTTCAAATTTCCCCCCAAGGGATATATATTTTACCCACACATTTGGAGCCCTCCTGGGATGCCCTCTAACATACTATAACCTCATTTAGCGGAGATTTTCACAAAAAAGTGAAATTTTCAAAAAGTGGAAATTTTTCCCAAAAACGACTAAGTATGAAGGACTCATCGGGTGAAACGCTCTGGAACTGAAATCGGATGCGCTTACAGACATGCTCCCCTCTCTGGAAGTCTGAGACATGTGTGAAAATTTTCTAAGTCCAGAAAAAAAAAATTTCAACTTTTTTTCAAATTTCCCCACAAGGAATATATATTTTACCCACACATTTGGAGCCCTCCTGGGATGCCCTCTAACATACTATAACCTCATTTAGCAGAGATTTTCACAAAAAAGTGAAATTTTCAAAAAGTCAAAAACTTTTCCAAAAAACGACTAAGTATGAAGGACTCATCGGGTGAAACACTCTGGAAATGAAATAGGATGCGCTTACAGACATGCTCCCCTCTCTGGAAGTCTGAGACATGTGTGAAAATTTTCTAAGTCCAGAAAAAAAAATTTTTCAACTTTTTTTCAAATTTCCCCCCAAGGGATATATATTTTACCCACACATTTGGAGCCCTCCTGGGATGCCCTCTAACATACTATAACCTCATTTAGCGGAGATTTTCACAAAAAAGTGAAATTTTCAAAAAGTGAGAAATTTTGCAAAAAACGACTAAGTATGAAGGACTCATCGGGTGAAACACTCTGGAACTGAAATCGGATGCGCTTACAGACATGCTCCCCTCTCTGGAAGTCTGAGACATGTGTGAAAATTTTCTAAGTCCAGAAAAATAAGTTTCAACTTTTTTTCAAATTTCCCCAAAAGGGATATATATTTTACCCACACATTTGGAGCCCTCCTGGGATGCCCTCTAACATACTATAACCTCATTTAGCGGAGATTTTCACAAAAAAGTGAAATTTTCAAAAAACTCAAAAATTTTTCCAAAAAACGACTAAGTATGAAGGACTCATTGGGTGAAACGCTCTGGAACTGAAATCGGATGCGCTTACAGACATGCTCCCCTCTCTGGAAGTCTGAGACATGTGTGAAAATTTTCTAAGTCCAGAAAAAAAAAATTTCAACTTTTTTTCAAATTTCCCGCCAAGGGATATATATTTTACCCACACATTTGGAGCCCTCATGGGATGCCCTCTAACATACTATAACCTCATTTAGCGGAGATTTTCACAAAAAAGTGAAATTTTCAAAAAAGTGAAAATTTTTCCAAAAAACGACTAAGTATGAAGGACTCATCAGGTGAAACGCTCTGGAACTGAAATTGGATGCGCTTACAGACATGCTCCCCTCTCTGGAAGTCTGAGACATGTGTGAAAATTTTCTAAGTCCAGAAAAAAAAAATTTCAACTTTTTTTCAAATTTCCCGCCAAGGGATATATATTTTACCCACACATTTGGAGCCCTCATGGGATGCCCTCTAACATACTATAACCTCATTTAGCGGAGATTTTCACAAAAAAGTGAAATTTTCAAAAAAGTGAAAATTTTTCCAAAAAACGACTAAGTATGAAGGACTCATCAGGTGAAACGCTCTGGAACTGAAATTGGATGCGCTTACAGACATGCTCCCCTCTCTGGAAGTCTGAGACATGTGTGAAAATTTTCTAAGTCCAGAAAAATAAGTTCAACTTTTTTTCAAATTTCCCCCCAAGGGATATATATTTTACCCACACATTTGGAGCCCTCCTGGTATGCCCTCTAACATACTATAACCTCATTTAGCAGAGATTTTCACAAAAAAGTGAAATTTTCAAAAAGTCAGAAATTTTGCAAAAAAACGACTAAGTATGAAGGACTCATTGGGGGAAACGCTCTGGAACTGAAATTGGATGCGCTTACAGACATGCTCCCCTCTCTGGAAGTCTGAGACATGTGTGAAAATTTTCAAAGTCCAGAAAAATAAGTTTCAACTTTTTTTCAAATTTCCCCCCAAGGGATATATATTTTACCCACACATTTGGAGCCCTCCTGGGATGCCCTCTAACATACTATAATCTCATTTAGCGGAGATTTTCACAAAAAAGGGAAATTTTCAAAAAGTCAAAAATTTTTCCAAAAAACGACTAAGTATGAAGGACTCATTGGGTGAAACGCTCTGGAACTGAAATCGGATGTGCTTACAGACATGGTCACCTCTCTGGAAGTCTGAGACATGTGTGAAAATTTTCTAAGTCCAGAAAAATAAGTTTCAACTTTTTTCAAATTTCCCCCCAAGGGATATATATTTTACCCACACATTTGGAGCCCTCCTGGGATGCCCTCTAACATACTATAACCTCATTTAGCGGAGATTTTCACAAAAAAGTGAAATTTTCAAAAAGTCAGAAATTTTGCAAAAAATGACTAAGTATGAAGTACTCATTGGGAGCATCGCTCTGGAACTGAAATCGGATGCGCTTACAGACATGCTCCCCTCTCTGGAAGTCTGAGACATGTGTGAAAATTTTCTAAGTCCAGAAAAATAAGTTTCAACTTTTTTTCAAATTTCCCCAAAAGGGATATATATTTTACCCACACATTTGGAGCCCTCCTGGGATGCCCTCTAACATACTATAACCTCATTTAGCGGAGATTTTCACAAAAAAGTGAAATTTTCAAAAAACTCAATAATTTTTCCAAAAAACGACTAAGTATGAAGGACTCATTGGGTGAAACGCTCTGGAACTGAAATCGGATGCGCTTACAGACATGCTCCCCTCTCTGGAAGTCTGAGACATGTGTGAAAATTTTCTAAGTCCAGAAAAAAAAAATTTCAACTTTTTTTCAAATTTCCCGCCAAGGGATATATATTTTACCCACACATTTGGAGCCCTCATGGGATGCCCTCTAACATACTATAACCTCATTTAGCGGAGATTTTCACAAAAAAGTGAAATTTTCAAAAAAGTGAAAATTTTTCCAAAAAACGACTAAGTATGAAGGACTCATCAGGTGAAACGCTCTGGAACTGAAATCGGATGCGCTTACAGACATGCTCCCCTCTCTGGAAGTCTGAGACATGTGTGAAAATTTTCTAAATCCAGAAAAAAAAAATTTTCAACTTTTTTCAAATTTCCCCACAAGGGATATATATTTTACCCACACATTTGGAGCCCACCTGGGATGCCCTCTAACATACTATAACCTCATTTAGCAGAGATTTTCACAAAAAAGTGAAATTTTCAAAAAGTCAGAAATTTTGCAAAAAACGACTAAGTATGAAGGAATCATCGGGTGAAACGCTCTGGAACTGGAATCGGATGCGCTTACAGACATGCTCCCCTCTCTGGAAGTCTGAGACATGTGTGAAAATTTTCTAAGTCCAGAAAAATAAGTTCAACTTTTTTTCAAATTTCCCCCCAAGGGATATATATTTTACCCACACATTTGGAGCCCTCCTGGTATGCCCTCTAACATACTATAACCTCATTTAGCAGAGATTTTCACAAAAAAGTGAAATTTTCAAAAAGTCAGAAATTTTGCAAAAAAACGACTAAGTATGAAGGACTCATTGGGGGAAACGCTCTGGAACTGAAATTGGATGCGCTTACAGACATGCTCCCCTCTCTGGAAGTCTGAGACATGTGTGAAAATTTTCTAAGTCCAGAAAAATAAGTTTCAACTTTTTTTCAAATTTCCCCCCAAGGGATATATATTTTACCCACACATTTGGAGCCCTCCTGGGATGCCCTCTAACATACTATAACCTCATTTAGCGGAGATTTTCACAAAAAAGTGAAATTTTCAAAAAGTCAAAAATTTTTCCAAAAAACGACTAAGTATGAAGGACTCATTGGGTGAAACGCTCTGGAACTGAAATCGGATGTGCTTACAGACATGCTCCCCTCTCTGGAAGTCTGAGACATGTGTGAAAATTTTCTAAGTCCAGAAAAATAAGTTTCAACTTTTTTTCAAATTTCCCCCCAAGGGATATATATTTTACCCACACATTTGGAGCCCTCCTGGGATGCCCTCTAACATACTATAACCTCATTTAGCGGAGATTTTCACAAAAAAGTGAAATTTTCAAAAAGTGGAAATTTTTCCCAAAAACGACTAAGTATGAAGGACTCATCGGGTGAAACGCTCTGGAACTGAAATCGGATGCGCTTACAGACATGCTCCCCTCTCTGGAAGTCTGAGACATGTGTGAAAATTTTCTAAGTCCAGAAAAAAAAAATTTCAACTTTTTTTCAAATTTCCTCACAAGGAATATATATTTTACCCACACATTTGGAGCCCTCCTGGGATGCCCTCTAACATACTATAACCTCATTTAGCGGAGATTTTCACAAAAAAGTGAAATTTTCAAAAAGTCAAAAACTTTTCCAAAAAACGACTAAGTATGAAGGACTCATTGGGTGAAACGCTCTGGAACTGAAATCGGATGTGCTTACAGACATGGTCCCCTCTCTGGAAGTCTGAGACATGTGTGAAAATTTTCTAAGTCCAGAAAAATAAGTTTCAACTTTTTTTCAAATTTGCCCCCAAGGGATATATATTTTACCCACACATTTGGAGCCCTCCTGGGATGCCCTCTAACATACTATAACCTCATTTAGCGGAGATTTTCACAAAAAAGTGAAATTTTCAAAAAGTCAAAAATTTTTCCAAAAAACGACTAAGTATGAAGGACTCATTGGGTGAAACGCTCTGGAACTGAAATCGGATGTGCTTACAGACATGGTCACCTCTCTGGAAGTCTGAGACATGTGTGAAAATTTTCTAAGTCCAGAAAAATAAGTTTCAACTTTTTTCAAATTTCCCCCCAAGGGATATATATTTTACCCACACATTTGGAGCCCTCCTGGGATGCCCTCTAACATACTATAACCTCATTTAGCGGAGATTTTCACAAAAAAGTGAAATTTTCAAAAAAACTCAAAAATTTTTCCAAAAAACGACTAAGTATGAAGGACTCATTGGGTGAAACGCTCTGGAACTGAAATCGGATGCGCTTACAGACATGCTCCCCTCTCTGGAAGTCTGAGACATGTGTGAAAATTTTCTAAATCCAGAAAAAAAAAAATTTTCAACTTTTTTCAAATTTCCCCACAAGGGATATATATTTTACCCACACATTTGGAGCCCTCCTGGGATGCCCTCTAACATACTATAACCTCATTTAGCGGAGATTTTCACAAAAAAGTGAAATTTTCAAAAAGTCAGAAATTTTGCAAAAAATGACTAAGTATGAAGTACTCATTGGGAGCATCGCTCTGGAACTGAAATCGGATGCGCTTACAGACATGCTCCCCTCTCTGGAAGTCTGACACATGTGTGAAAATTTTCTAAGTCCAGAAAAAAAAAAATTTCAACTTTTTTTCAAATTTCCCCACAAGGGATATATATTTTGCCCACACATTTGGAGCCTTCCTGGGATGCCCTCTAACATACTATAACCTCATTTAGCGGAGATTTTCACAAAAAAGTGAAATTTTCAAAAAGTGAGAAATTTTGCAAAAAACGACTAAGTATGAAGGACTCATCGGGTGAAACACTCTGGAACTGAAATCGGATGCGCTTACATACATGCTCCCCTCTCTGGAAGTCTGAGACATGTGTGAAAATTTTCTAAGTCCAGAAAAATAAGTTTCAACTTTTTTTCAAATTTCCCCAAAAGGGATATATATTTTACCCACACATTTGGAGCCCTCCTGGGATGCCCTCTAACATACTATAACCTCATTTAGCGGAGATTTTCACAAAAAAGTGAAATTTTCAAAAAACTCAAAAATTTTTCCAAAAAACGACTAAGTATGAAGGACTCATTGGGTGAAACGCTCTGGAACTGAAATCGGATGCGCTTACAGACATGCTCCCCTCTCTGGAAGTCTGAGACATGTGTGAAAATTTTCTAAGTCCAGAAAAAAAAAATTTCAACTTTTTTTCAAATTTCCCGCCAAGGGATATATATTTTACCCACACATTTGGAGCCCTCATGGGATGCCCTCTAACATACTATAACCTCATTTAGCGGAGATTTTCACAAAAAAGTGAAATTTTCAAAAAAGTGAAAATTTTTCCAAAAAACGACTAAGTATGAAGGACTCATCAGGTGAAACGCTCTGGAACTGAAATTGGATGCGCTTACAGACATGCTCCCCTCTCTGGAAGTCTGAGACATGTGTGAAAATTTTCTAAGTCCAGAAAAAAAAAATTTCAACTTTTTTTCAAATTTCCCGCCAAGGGTTATATATTTTACCCACACATTTGGAGCCCTCATGGGATGCCCTCTAACATACTATAACCTCATTTAGCGGAGATTTTCACAAAAAAGTGAAATTTTCAAAAAAGTGAAAATTTTTCCAAAAAACGACTAAGTATGAAGGACTCATCAGGTGAAACGCTCTGGAACTAAAATTGGATGCGCTTACAGACATGCTCCCCTCTCTGGAAGTCTGAGACATGTGTGAAAATTTTCTAAATCCAGAAAAAAAAAATTTTCAACTTTTTTCAAATTTCCCCACAAGGGATATATATTTTACCCACACATTTGGAGCCCTCCTGGGATGCCCTCTAACATACTATAACCTCATTTAGCAGAGATTTTCACAAAAAAGTGAAATTTTCAAAAAGTGAGAAATTTTGCAAAAAACGACTAAGTATGAAGGAATCATCGGGTGAAACGCTCTGGAACTGGAATCGGATGCGCTTACAGACATGCTCCCCTCTCTGGAAGTCTGAGACATGTGTGAAAATTTTCTAAGTCCAGAAAAATAAGTTCAACTTTTTTTCAAATTTCCCCCCAAGGGATATATATTTTACCCACACATTTGGAGCCCTCCTGGTATGCCCTCTAACATACTATAACCTCATTTAGCAGAGATTTTCACAAAAAAGTGAAATTTTCAAAAAGTCAGAAATTTTGCAAAAAAACGACTAAGTATGAAGGACTCATTGGGGGAAACGCTCTGGAACTGAAATTGGATGCGCTTACAGACATGCTCCCCTCTCTGGAAGTCTGAGACATGTGTGAAAATTTTCAAAGTCCAGAAAAATAAGTTTCAACTTTTTTTCAAATTTCCCCCCAAGGGATATATATTTTACCCACACATTTGGAGCCCTCCTGGGATGCCCTCTAACATACCATAATCTCATTTAGCGGAGATTTTCACAAAAAAGTGAAATTTTCAAAAAGTCAGAAATTTTGCAAAAAAACGACTAAGTATGAAGGACTCATTGGGGGAAACGCTCTGGAACTGAAATTGGATGCGCTTACAGACATGCTCCCCTCTCTGGAAGTCTGAGACATGTGTGAAAATTTTCAAAGTCCAGAAAAATAAGTTTCAACTTTTTTTCAAATTTCCCCCCAAGGGATATATATTTTACCCACACATTTGGAGCCCTCCTGGGATGCCCTCTAACATACTATAATCTCATTTAGCGGAGATTTTCACAAAAAAGTGAAATTTTCAAAAAGTCAAAAATTTTTCCAAAAAACGACTAAGTATGAAGGACTCATTGGGTGAAACGCTCTGGAACTGAAATCGGATGTGCTTACAGACATGCTCCCCTCTCTGGAAGTCTGAGACATGTGTGAAAATTTTCTAAGTCCAGAAAAATAAGTTTCAAGTTTTTTTCAAATTTCCCCCCAAGGGATATATATTTTACCCACACATTTGGAGCCCTCCTGGGATGCCCTCTAACATACTATAACCTCATTTAGCGGAGATTTTCACAAAAAAGTGAAATTTTCAAAAAGTGGAAATTTTTCCCAAAAACGACTAAGTATGAAGGACTCATCGGGTGAAACGCTCTGGAACTGAAATCGGATGCGCTTACAGACATGCTCCCCTCTCTGGAAGTCTGAGACATGTGTGAAAATTTTCTAAGTCCAGAAAAAAAAAATTTCAACTTTTTTTCAAATTTCCCCACAAGGAATATATATTTTACCCACACATTTGGAGCCCTCCTGGGATGCCCTCTAACATACTATAACCTCATTTAGCAGAGATTTTCACAAAAAAGTGAAATTTTCAAAAAAGTGAAAATTTTTCCAAAAAACGACTAAGTATGAAGGACTCATCAGGTGAAACGCTCTGGAACTGAAATTGGATGCGCTTACAGACATGCTCCCCTCTCTGGAAGTCTGAGACATGTGTGAAAATTTTCTAAATCCAGAAAAAAAAAATTTTCAACTTTTTTCAAATTTCCCCACAAGGGATATATATTTTACCCACACATTTGGAGCCCTCCTGGGATGCCCTCTAACATACTATAACCTCATTTAGCAGAGATTTTCACAAAAAAGTGAAATTTTCAAAAAGTGAGAAATTTTGCAAAAAACGACTAAGTATGAAGGAATCATCGGGTGAAACGCTCTGGAACTGGAATCGGATGCGCTTACAGACATGCTCCCCTCTCTGGAAGTCTGAGACATGTGTGAAAATTTTCTAAGTCCAGAAAAATAAGTTCAACTTTTTTTCAAATTTCCCCCCAAGGGATATATATTTTACCCACACATTTGGAGCCCTCCTGGTATGCCCTCTAACATACTATAACCTCATTTAGCAGAGATTTTCACAAAAAAGTGAAATTTTCAAAAAGTCAGAAATTTTGCAAAAAAACGACTAAGTATGAAGGACTCATTGGGGGAAACGCTCTGGAACTGAAATTGGATGCGCTTACAGACATGCTCCCCTCTCTGGAAGTCTGAGACATGTGTGAAAATTTTCAAAGTCCAGAAAAATAAGTTTCAACTTTTTTTCAAATTTCCCCCCAAGGGATATATATTTTACCCACACATTTGGAGCCCTCCTGGGATGCCCTCTAACATACCATAATCTCATTTAGCGGAGATTTTCACAAAAAAGTGAAATTTTCAAAAAGTCAGAAATTTTGCAAAAAAACGACTAAGTATGAAGGACTCATTGGGGGAAACGCTCTGGAACTGAAATTGGATGCGCTTACAGACATGCTCCCCTCTCTGGAAGTCTGAGACATGTGTGAAAATTTTCAAAGTCCAGAAAAATAAGTTTCAACTTTTTTTCAAATTTCCCCCCAAGGGATATATATTTTACCCACACATTTGGAGCCCTCCTGGGATGCCCTCTAACATACTATAATCTCATTTAGCGGAGATTTTCACAAAAAAGTGAAATTTTCAAAAAGTCAAAAATTTTTCCAAAAAACGACTAAGTATGAAGGACTCATTGGGTGAAACGCTCTGGAACTGAAATCGGATGTGCTTACAGACATGCTCCCCTCTCTGGAAGTCTGAGACATGTGTGAAAATTTTCAAAGTCCAGAAAAATAAGTTTCAACTTTTTTTCAAATTTCCCCCCAAGGGATATATATTTTACCCACACATTTGGAGCCCTCCTGGGATGCCCTCTAACATACTATAATCTCATTTAGCGGAGATTTTCACAAAAAAGTGAAATTTTCAAAAAGTCAAAAATTTTTCCAAAAAACGACTAAGTATGAAGGACTCATTGGGTGAAACGCTCTGGAACTGAAATCGGATGTGCTTACAGACATGCTCCCCTCTCTGGAAGTCTGAGACATGTGTGAAAATTTTCTAAGTCCAGAAAAATAAGTTTCAAGTTTTTTTCAAATTTCCCCCCAAGGGATATATATTTTACCCACACATTTGGAGCCCTCCTGGGATGCCCTCTAACATACTATAACCTCATTTAGCGGAGATTTTCACAAAAAAGTGAAATTTTCAAAAAGTGGAAATTTTTCCCAAAAACGACTAAGTATGAAGGACTCATCGGGTGAAACGCTCTGGAACTGAAATCGGATGCGCTTACAGACATGCTCCCCTCTCTGGAAGTCTGAGACATGTGTGAAAATTTTCTAAGTCCAGAAAAAAAAAATTTCAACTTTTTTTCAAATTTCCCCACAAGGAATATATATTTTACCCACACATTTGGAGCCCTCCTGGGATGCCCTCTAACATACTATAACCTCATTTAGCAGAGATTTTCACAAAAAAGTGAAATTTTCAAAAAAGTGAAAATTTTTCCAAAAAACGACTAAGTATGAAGGACTCATCAGGTGAAACGCTCTGGAACTGAAATTGGATGCGCTTACAGACATGCTCCCCTCTCTGGAAGTCTGAGACATGTGTGAAAATTTTCTAAATCCAGAAAAAAAAAATTTTCAACTTTTTTCAAATTTCCCCACAAGGGATATATATTTTACCCACACATTTGGAGCCCTCCTGGGATGCCCTCTAACATACTATAACCTCATTTAGCAGAGATTTTCACAAAAAAGTGAAATTTTCAAAAAGTGAGAAATTTTGCAAAAAACGACTAAGTATGAAGGAATCATCGGGTGAAACGCTCTGGAACTGGAATCGGATGCGCTTACAGACATGCTCCCCTCTCTGGAAGTCTGAGACATGTGTGAAAATTTTCTAAGTCCAGAAAAATAAGTTCAACTTTTTTTCAAATTTCCCCCCAAGGGATATATATTTTACCCACACATTTGGAGCCCTCCTGGGATGCCCTCTAACATACCATAATCTCATTTAGCGGAGATTTTCACAAAAAAGTGAAATTTTCAAAAAGTCAGAAATTTTGCAAAAAAACGACTAAGTATGAAGGACTCATTGGGGGAAACGCTCTGGAACTGAAATTGGATGCGCTTACAGACATGCTCCCCTCTCTGGAAGTCTGAGACATGTGTGAAAATTTTCAAAGTCCAGAAAAATAAGTTTCAACTTTTTTTCAAATTTCCCCCCAAGGGATATATATTTTACCCACACATTTGGAGCCCTCCTGGGATGCCCTCTAACATACTATAATCTCATTTAGCGGAGATTTTCACAAAAAAGTGAAATTTTCAAAAAGTCAAAAATTTTTCCAAAAAACGACTAAGTATGAAGGACTCATTGGGTGAAACGCTCTGGAACTGAAATCGGATGTGCTTACAGACATGCTCCCCTCTCTGGAAGTCTGAGACATGTGTGAAAATTTTCTAAGTCCAGAAAAATAAGTTTCAAGTTTTTTTCAAATTTCCCCCCAAGGGATATATATTTTACCCACACATTTGGAGCCCTCCTGGGATGCCCTCTAACATACTATAACCTCATTTAGCGGAGATTTTCACAAAAAAGTGAAATTTTCAAAAAGTGGAAATTTTTCCCAAAAACGACTAAGTATGAAGGACTCATCGGGTGAAACGCTCTGGAACTGAAATCGGATGCGCTTACAGACATGCTCCCCTCTCTGGAAGTCTGAGACATGTGTGAAAATTTTCTAAGTCCAGAAAAAAAAAATTTCAACTTTTTTTCAAATTTCCCCACAAGGAATATATATTTTACCCACACATTTGGAGCCCTCCTGGGATGCCCTCTAACATACTATAACCTCATTTAGCAGAGATTTTCACAAAAAAGTGAAATTTTCAAAAAGTCAAAAACTTTTCCAAAAAACGACTAAGTATGAAGGACTCATCGGGTGAAACACTCTGGAAATGAAATAGGATGCGCTTACAGACATGCTCCCCTCTCTGGAAGTCTGAGACATGTGTGAAAATTTTCTAAGTCCAGAAAAAAAAATTTTTCAACTTTTTTTCAAATTTCCCCCCAAGGGATATATATTTTACCCACACATTTGGAGCCCTCCTGGGATGCCCTCTAACATACTATAACCTCATTTAGCGGAGATTTTCACAAAAAAGTGAAATTTTCAAAAAGTGAGAAATTTTGCAAAAAACGACTAAGTATGAAGGACTCATCGGGTGAAACACTCTGGAACTGAAATCGGATGCGCTTACAGACATGCTCCCCTCTCTGGAAGTCTGAGACATGTGTGAAAATTTTCTAAGTCCAGAAAAATAAGTTTCAACTTTTTTTCAAATTTCCCCAAAAGGGATATATATTTTACCCACACATTTGGAGCCCTCCTGGGATGCCCTCTAACATACTATAACCTCATTTAGCGGAGATTTTCACAAAAAAGTGAAATTTTCAAAAAACTCAAAAATTTTTCCAAAAAACGACTAAGTATGAAGGACTCATTGGGTGAAACGCTCTGGAACTTAAATCGGATGCGCTTACAGACATGCTCCCCTCTCTGGAAGTCTGAGACATGTGTGAAAATTTTCTAAGTCCAGAAAAAAAAAATTTCAACTTTTTTTCAAATTTCCCGCCAAGGGATATATATTTTACCCACACATTTGGAGCCCTCATGGGATGCCCTCTAACATACTATAACCTCATTTAGCGGAGATTTTCACAAAAAAGTGAAATTTTCAAAAAAGTGAAAATTTTTCCAAAAAACGACTAAGTATGAAGGACTCATCAGGTGAAACGCTCTGGAACTGAAATTGGATGCGCTTACAGACATGCTCCCCTCTCTGGAAGTCTGAGACATGTGTGAAAATTTTCTAAGTCCAGAAAAAAAAAATTTCAACTTTTTTTCAAATTTCCCGCCAAGGGATATATATTTTACCCACACATTTGGAGCCCTCATGGGATGCCCTCTAACATACTATAACCTCATTTAGCGGAGATTTTCACAAAAAAGTGAAATTTTCAAAAAAGTGAAAATTTTTCCAAAAAACGACTAAGTATGAAGGACTCATCAGGTGAAACGCTCTGGAACTGAAATTGGATGCGCTTACAGACATGCTCCCCTCTCTGGAAGTCTGAGACATGTGTGAAAATTTTCTAAATCCAGAAAAAAAAAATTTTCAACTTTTTTCAAATTTCCCCACAAGGGATATATATTTTACCCACACATTTGGAGCCCTCCTGGGATGCCCTCTAACATACTATATCCTCATTTAGCAGAGATTTTCACAAAAAAGTGAAATTTTCAAAAAGTGAGAAATTTTGCAAAAAACGACTAAGTATGAAGGAATCATCGGGTGAAACGCTCTGGAACTGGAATCGGATGCGCTTACAGACATGCTCCCCTCTCTGGAAGTCTGAGACATGTGTGAAAATTTTCTAAGTCCAGAAAAATAAGTTCAACTTTTTTTCAAATTTCCCCCCAAGGGATATATATTTTACCCACACATTTGGAGCCCTCCTGGTATGCCCTCTAACATACTATAACCTCATTTAGCAGAGATTTTCACAAAAAAGTGAAATTTTCAAAAAGTCAGAAATTTTGCAAAAAAACGACTAAGTATGAAGGACTCATTGGGGGAAACGCTCTGGAACTGAAATTGGATGCGCTTACAGACATGCTCCCCTCTCTGGAAGTCTGAGACATGTGTGAAAATTTTCAAAGTCCAGAAAAATAAGTTTCAACTTTTTTTCAAATTTCCCCCCAAGGGATATATATTTTACCCACACATTTGGAGCCCTCCTGGGATGCCCTCTAACATACTATAATCTCATTTAGCGGAGATTTTCACAAAAAAGTGAAATTTTCAAAAAGTCAGAAATTTTGCAAAAAAACGACTAAGTATGAAGGACTCATTGGGGGAAACGCTCTGGAACTGAAATTGGATGTGCTTACAGACATGCTCCCCTCTCTGGAAGTCTGAGACATGTGTGAAAATTTTCAAAGTCCAGAAAAATAAGTTTCAACTTTTTTTCAAATTTCCCCCCAAGGGATATATATTTTACCCACACATTTGGAGCCCTCCTGGGATGCCCTCTAACATACTATAATCTCATTTAGCGGAGATTTTCACAAAAAAGTGAAATTTTCAAAAAGTCAAAAATTTTTCCAAAAAACGACTAAGTATGAAGGACTCATTGGGTGAAACGCTCTGGAACTGAAATCGGATGTGCTTACAGACATGCTCCCCTCTCTGGAAGTCTGAGACATGTGTGAAAATTTTCTAAGTCCAGAAAAATAAGTTTCAAGTTTTTTTCAAATTTCCCCCCAAGGGATATATATTTTACCCACACATTTGGAGCCCTCCTGGGATGCCCTCTAACATACTATAACCTCATTTAGCGGAGATTTTCACAAAAAAGTGAAATTTTCAAAAAGTGGAAATTTTTCCCAAAAACGACTAAGTATGAAGGACTCATCGGGTGAAACGCTCTGGAACTGAAATCGGATGCGCTTACAGACATGCTCCCCTCTCTGGAAGTCTGAGACATGTGTGAAAATTTTCTAAGTCCAGAAAAAAAAAATTTCAACTTTTTTTCAAATTTCCCCACAAGGAATATATATTTTACCCACACATTTGGAGCCCTCCTGGGATGCCCTCTAACATACTATAACCTCATTTAGCAGAGATTTTCACAAAAAAGTGAAATTTTCAAAAAGTCAAAAACTTTTCCAAAAAACGACTAAGTATGAAGGACTCATCGGGTGAAACACTCTGGAAATGAAATAGAATGCGCTTACAGACATGCTCCCCTCTCTGGAAGTCTGAGACATGTGTGAAAATTTTCTAAGTCCAGAAAAAAAAATTTTTCAACTTTTTTTCAAATTTCCCCCCAAGGGATATATATTTTACCCACACATTTGGAGCCCTCCTGGGATGCCCTCTAACATACTATAACCTCATTTAGCGGAGATTTTCACAAAAAAGTGAAATTTTCAAAAGTCAAAAACTTTTCCAAAAAACGACTAAGTATGAAGGACTCATTGGGGGAAATGCTCTGGAACTGAAATTGGATGCGCTTACAGACATGCTCCCCTCTCTGGAAGTCTGAGACATGTGTGAAAATTTTCTAAGTCCAGAAAAATAAGTTTCAACTTTTTTTCAAATTTCCCCAAAAGGGATATATATTTTACCCACACATTTGGAGCACTCCTGGGATGCCCTCTAACATACTATAACCTCATTTAGCGGAGATTTTCACAAAAAAGTGAAATTTTCAAAAAACTCAAACATTTTTCCAAAAAACGACTAAGTATGAAGGACTCATTGGGTGAAACGCTCTGGAACTGAAATCCGAAGCGCTTACAGACATGCTCCCCTCTCTGGAAGTCTGAGACATGTGTGAAAATTTTCTAAGTCCAGAAAAAAAAATTTTTCAACTTTTTTTCAAAATTCCCCACAAGGGATATATATTTTACCCACACATTTGGAGCCCTCCTGGGATGCCCTCTCACATACTATAACCTCATTTAGCGGAGATTTTCACAAAAAAGTGAAATTTTCAAAAAGTCAAAAATTTTTCCAAAAAACGACTAAGTATGAAGGACTCATTGGGTGAAACGCTCTGGAACTGAAATCGGATGTGCTTACAGACATGGTCCCCTCTCTGGAAGTCTGAGACATGTGTGAAAATTTTCTAAGTCCAGAAAAATAAGTTTCAACTTTTTTTCAAATTTCCCCCCAAGGGATATATATTTTACCCACACATTTGGAGCCCTCCTGGGATGCCCTCTAACATACTATAACCTCATTTAGCGGAGATTTTCACAAAAAAGTGAAATTTTCAAAAAGTGGAAATTTTTCCAAAAAACGACTAAGTATGAAGAACTCATCGGGTGAAACACTCTGGAACTGAAATCGGATGCGCTTACAGACATGCTCCCTCTCTGGAAGTCTGAGACATGTGTGAAAATTTTCTAAGTCCAGAAAAAAAAAATTTTCAACTTTTTTTCAAATTTCCCCAAAAGGGATATATATTTTACCCACACATTTGGAGCCCTCCTGGGATGCCCTCTAACATACTATAACCTCATTTAGCGGAGATTTTCACAAAAAAGTGAAATTTTCAAAAAACTCAAATTTTTTTCCAAAAAACGACTAAGTATGAAGGAATCATTGGGTGAAATGCTCTGGAACTGAAATCGGATGCGCTTACAGACATGCTCCCGTCTCTGGAAGTCTGAGACATGTGTGAAAATTTTCTAAGTCCAGAAAAAAAAATTTTTCAACTTTTTTTCAAATTTCCCACCAAGGGATATATATTTTACCCACACATTTGGAGCCCTCCTGGGATGCCCTCTAACATACTATAACCTCATTTAGCGGAGATTTTCACAAAAAAAGTGAAATTTTCAAAAAGTCAGAAATTTTGCAAAAAAACCACTAAGTATGAAGGACTCATCGGGTGCATCGCTCTGGAACTGAAATCGGATGCGCGCACTGTCATGCTCCCCTCTCTGGAAGTCTGAGACATTTGTGAAAATTTTCTAAGTCCAGAAAAAAAAAATTTCAACTTTTTTTCAAATTTCCCCAAAAGGGATATATATTTTACCCACACATTTGGAGCCCTTCTGGGATGCCCTCTAACATACTATAACCTCATTTAGTGGAGATTTTCACAAAAAGTGAAATTTTCAAAAAGTCAGAAATTTTGCAAAAAACGACTAAGTATGAAGGAATCATCGGGTGAAACGCTCTGGAACTGAAATCGGATGCGCTTACAGACATGCTCCCCTCTCTGGAAGTCTGAGACATGTGTGAAAATTTTCTAAGTCCAGAAAAATAAGTTTCAACTTTTTTTCAAATTTCCCCCAAGGGATATTTATTTTACCCACACATTTGGAGCCCTCCTGGGATGCCCTCTAACATACTATAACCTCATTTAGCGGAGATTTTCACAAAAAAGTGAAATTTTCAAAAAACTCAAAATTTTTTCCAAAAAACGACTAAGTATGAAGGATTCATTGGGTGAAACGCTCTGGAACTGAAATCAGATGCGCTTACAGACATGCTCCCCTCTCTGGAAGTCTGAGACATGTGTGAAAATTTTCTAAGTCCAGAAAAAAAAAATTTTCAACTTTTTTTCAAATTTCCCGCCAAGGGATATATATTTTACCCACACATTTGGAGCCCTCATGGCATGCCCTCTAACATACTATAACCTCATTTAGCGGAGATTTTCACAAAAAAGTGAAATTTTCAAAAAGTGAGAAATTTTGCAAAAAACGACTAAGTATGAAGGAATCATCGGGTGAAACACTCTGGAACTGAAATCGGATGCGCTTACAGACATGCTCCCCTCTCTGGAAGTCTGAGACATGTGTGAAAATTTTCTAAGTCCAGAAAAATAAGTTTCAACTTTTTTTCAAATTTCCCCCCAAGGGATATATATTTTACCCACACATTTGGAGCCCTCCTGGGATGCCCTCTAACATACTATAACCTCATTTAGCGGAGATTTTCACAAAAAAGTGAAATTTTCAAAAAGTCAGAAATTTTGCAAAAAACGACTAAGTATGAAGGAATCATCGGGTGAAACGCTCTGGAACTGAAATCGGATGCGCTTACAGACATGCTCCCCTCTCTGGAAGTCTGAGACATGTGTGAAAATTTTCTAAGTCCAGAAAAATAAGTTTCAACTTTTTTTCAAATTTCCCCAAAAGGGATATATATTTTACCCACACATTTGGAGCCCTCCTGGGATGCCCTCTAACATACTATAACCTCATTTAGCGGAGATTTTCACAAAAAAGTGAAATTTTCAAAAAACTCAAAAATTTTTCCAAAAAACGACTAAGTATGAAGGACTCATTGGGTGAAACGCTCTGGAACTGAAATCGGATGCGCTTACAGACATGCTCCCCTCTCTGGAAGTCTGAGACATGTGTGAAAATTTTCTAAGTCCAGAAAAAAAAAATTTCAACTTTTTTTCAAATTTCCCGCCAAGGGATATATATTTTACCCACACATTTGGAGCCCTCATGGGATGCCCTCTAACATACTATAACCTCATTTAGCGGAGATTTTCACAAAAAAGTGAAATTTTCAAAAAGTGGAAATTTTTCCCAAAAACGACTAAGTATGAAGGACTCATCGGGTGAAACGCTCTGGAACTGAAATCGGATGCGCTTACAGACATGCTCCCCTCTCTGGAAGTCTGAGACATGTGTGAAAATTTTCTAAGTCCAGAAAAAAAAAATTTCAACTTTTTTTCAAATTTCCCCACAAGGAATATATATTTTACCCACACATTTGGAGCCCTCCTGGGATGCCCTCTAACATACTATAACCTCATTTAGCAGAGATTTTCACAAAAAAGTGAAATTTTCAAAAAGTCAAAAACTTTTCCAAAAAACGACTAAGTATGAAGGACTCATCGGGTGAAACACTCTGGAAATGAAATAGGATGCGCTTACAGACATGCTCCCCTCTCTGGAAGTCTGAGACATGTGTGAAAATTTTCTAAGTCCAGAAAAAAAAATTTTTCAACTTTTTTTCAAATTTCCCCTCAAGGGATATATATTTTACCCACACATTTGGAGCCCTCCTGGGATGCCCTCTAACATACTATAACCTCATTTAGCGGAGATTTTCACAAAAAAGTGAAATTTTCAAAAAGTCAAAAACTTTTCCAAAAAACGACTAAGTATGAAGGACTCATTGGGGGAAATGCTCTGGAACTGAAATTGGATGCGCTTACAGACATGCTCCCCTCTCTGGAAGTCTGAGACATGTGTGAAAATTTTCTAAGTCCAGAAAAATAAGTTTCAACTTTTTTTCAAATTTCCCCAAAAGGGATATATATTTTACCCACACATTTGGAGCACTCCTGGGATGCCCTCTAACATACTATAACCTCATTTAGCGGAGATTTTCACAAAAAAGTGAAATTTTCAAAAAACTCAAACATTTTTCCAAAAAACGACTAAGTATGAAGGACTCATTGGGTGAAACGCTCTGGAACTGAAATCCGAAGCGCTTACAGACATGCTCCCCTCTCTGGAAGTCTGAGACATGTGTGAAAATTTTCTAAGTCCAGAAAAAAAAATTTTTCAACTTTTTTTCAAATTTCCCCACAAGGGATATATATTTTACCCACACATTTGGAGCCCTCATGGGATGCCCTCTAACATACTATAACCTCATTTAGCGGAGATTTTCACAAAAAAGTGAAATTTTCAAAAAAGTGAAAATTTTTCCAAAAAACGACTAAGTATGAAGGACTCATCAGGTGAAACGCTCTGGAACTGAAATTGGATGCGCTTACAGACATGCTCCCCTCTCTGGAAGTCTGAGACATGTGTGAAAATTTTCTAAGTCCAGAAAAATAAGTTTCAACTTTTTTTCAAATTTCCCCAAAAGGGATATATATTTTACCCACACATTTGGAGCACTCCTGGGATGCCCTCTAACATACTATAACCTCATTTAGCGGAGATTTTCACAAAAAAGTGAAATTTTCAAAAAACTCAAACATTTTTCCAAAAAACGACTAAGTATGAAGGACTCATTGGGTGAAACGCTCTGGAACTGAAATCCGAAGCGCTTACAGACATGCTCCCCTCTCTGGAAGTCTGAGACATGTGTGAAAATTTTCTAAGTCCAGAAAAAAAAATTTTTCAACTTTTTTTCAAATTTCCCCACAAGGGATATATATTTTACCCACACATTTGGAGCCCTCATGGGATGCCCTCTAACATACTATAACCTCATTTAGCGGAGATTTTCACAAAAAAGTGAAATTTTCAAAAAAGTGAAAATTTTTCCAAAAAACGACTAAGTATGAAGGACTCATCAGGTGAAACGCTCTGGAACTGAAATTGGATGCGCTTACAGACATGCTCCCCTCTCTGGAAGTCTGAGACATGTGTGAAAATTTTCTAAGTCCAGAAAAAAAAATTTTCAACTTTTTTTCAAATTTCCCGCCAAGGGATATATATTTTACCCACACATTTGGAGCCCTCATGGGATGCCCTCTAACATACTATAACCTCATTTAGCGGAGATTTTCACAAAAAAGTGAAATTTTCAAAAAAGTGAAAATTTTTCCAAAAAACGACTAAGTATGAAGGACTCATCAGGTGAAACGCTCTGGAACTGAAATTGGATGCGCTTACAGACATGCTCCCCTCTCTGGAAGTCTGAGACATGTGTGAAAATTTTCTAAATCCAGAAAAAAAAAATTTTCAACTTTTTTCAAATTTCCCCACAAGGGATATATATTTTACCCACACATTTGGAGCCCTCCTGGGATGCCCTCTAACATACTATAACCTCATTTAGCAGAGATTTTCACAAAAAAGTGAAATTTTCAAAAAGTGAGAAATTTTGCAAAAAACGACTAAGTATGAAGGAATCATCGGGTGAAACGCTCTGGAACTGGAATCGGATGCGCTTACAGACATGCTCCCCTCTCTGGAAGTCTGAGACATGTGTGAAAATTTTCTAAGTCCAGAAAAATAAGTTCAACTTTTTTTCAAATTTCCCGCCAAGGGATATATATTTTACCCACACATTTGGAGCCCTCATGGGATGCCCTCTAACATACTATAACCTCATTTAGCGGAGATTTTCACAAAAAAGTGAAATTTTCCAAAAAGTGAAAATTTTTCCAAAAAACGACTAAGTATGAAGGACTCATCAGGTGAAACGCTCTGGAACTGAAATTGGATGCGCTTACAGACATGCTCCCCTCTCTGGAAGTCTGAGACATGTGTGAAAATTTTCTAAATCCAGAAAAAAAAAATTTTCAACTTTTTTCAAATTTCCCCACAAGGGATATATATTTTACCCACACATTTGGAGCCCTCCTGGGATGCCCTCTAACATACTATAACCTCATTTAGCAGAGATTTTCACAAAAAAGTGAAATTTTCAAAAAGTGAGAAATTTTGCAAAAAACGACTAAGTATGAAGGAATCATCGGGTGAAACGCTCTGGAACTGGAATCGGATGCGCTTACAGACATGCTCCCCTCTCTGGAAGTCTGAGACATGTGTGAAAATTTTCTAAGTCCAGAAAAATAAGTTCAACTTTTTTTCAAATTTCCCCCCAAGGGATATATATTTTACCCACACATTTGGAGCCCTCCTGGTATGCCCTCTAACATACTATAACCTCATTTAGCAGAGATTTTCACAAAAAAGTGAAATTTTCAAAAAGTCAGAAATTTTGCAAAAAAACGACTAAGTATGAAGGACTCATTGGGGGAAACGCTCTGGAACTGAAATTGGATGCGCTTACAGACATGCTCCCCTCTCTGGAAGTCTGAGACATGTGTGAAAATTTTCAAAGTCCAGAAAAATAAGTTTCAACTTTTTTTCAAATTTCCCCCCAAGGGATATATATTTTACCCACACATTTGGAGCCCTCCTGGGATGCCCTCTAACATACTATAATCTCATTTAGCGGAGATTTTCACAAAAAAGTGAAATTTTCAAAAAGTCAAAAATTTTTCCAAAAAACGACTAAGTATGAAGGACTCATTGGGTGAAACGCTCTGGAACTGAAATCGGATGTGCTTACAGACATGCTCCCCTCTCTGGAAGTCTGAGACATGTGTGAAAATTTTCTAAGTCCAGAAAAAAAAAATTTCAACTTTTTTTCAAATTTCCCCACAAGGAATATATATTTTACCCACACATTTGGAGCCCTCCTGGGATGCCCTCTAACATACTATAACCTCATTTAGCAGAGATTTTCACAAAAAAGTGAAATTTTCAAAAAGTCAAAAACTTTTCCAAAAAACGACTAAGTATGAAGGACTCATCGGGTGAAACACTCTGGAAATGAAATAGGATGCGCTTACAAACATGCTCCCCTCTCTGGAAGTCTGAGACATGTGTGAAAATTTTCTAAGTCCAGAAAAAAAAATTTTTCAACTTTTTTTCAAATTTCCCCCCAAGGGATATATATTTTACCCACACATTTGGAGCCCTCCTGGGATGCCCTCTAACATACTATAACCTCATTTAGCGGAGATTTTCACAAAAAAGTGAAATTTTCAAAAAGTCAAAAACTTTTCCAAAAAACGACTAAGTATGAAGGACTCATTGGGGGAAATGCTCTGGAACTGAAATTGGATGCGCTTACAGACATGCTCCCCTCTCTGGAAGTCTGAGACATGTGTGAAAATTTTCTAAGTCCAGAAAAATAAGTTTCAACTTTTTTTCAAATTTCCCCAAAAGGGATATATATTTTACCCACACATTTGGAGCACTCCTGGGATGCCCTCTAACATACTATAACCTCATTTAGCGGAGATTTTCACAAAAAAGTGAAATTTTCAAAAAGTGGAAATTTTTCCAAAAAACGACTAAGTATGAAGGACTCATCGGGTGAAATGCTCTGGAACTGAAATCGGATGCGCTTACAGACATGCTCCCCTCTCTGGAAGTCTGAGACATGTGTGAAAATTTTCTAAGTCCAGAAAAAAAAAAAATTTCAACTTTTTTTCAAATTTCCCCACAAGGAATATATATTTTACCCAAACATTTGGAGCCCTCCTGGAATGCCCTCTAACATACTATAACCTCATTTAGCGGAGATTTTCACAAAAAAGTGATATTTTCAAAAAGTCAAAAATTTTTCCAAAAAACGACTAAGTATGAAGGACTCATCGGGTGAAACACTCTGGAACTGAAATCGGATGCGCTTACAGACATGCTCCCCTCTCTGGAAGTCTGAGACATGTGTGAAAATTTTCTAAGTCCAGAAAAATAAGTTTCAACTTTTTTTCAAATTTCCCCCAAGGGATATTTATTTTACCCACACATTTGGAGCCCTCCTGGGATGCCCTCTAACATACTATAACCTCATTTAGCGGAGATTTTCACAAAAAAGTGAAATTTTCAAAAAACTCAAATTTTTTTCCAAAAAACGACTAAGTATGAAGGACTCATTGGGTGAAATGCTCTGGAACTGAAATCGGATGCGCTTACAGACATGCTCCCGTCTCTGGAAGTCTGAGACATGTGTGAAAATTTTCTAAGTCCAGAAAAAAAAATTTTTCAACTTTTTTTCAAATTTCCCGCCAAGGGATATATATTTTACCCACACATTTGGAGCCCTCCTGGGATGCCCTCTAACATACTATAACCTCATTTAGCGGAGATTTTCACAAAAAAAGTGAAATTTTCAAAAAGTCAGAAATTTTGCAAAAAAACCACTAAGTATGAAGGACTCATCGGGTGCATCGCTCTGGAACTGAAATCGGATGCGCGCACTGACATGCTCCTCTCTCTGGAAGTCTGAGACATTTGTGAAAATTTTCTAAGTCCAGAAAAAAAAAAATTTCAACTTTTTTTCAAATTTCCCCAAAAGGGATATATATTTTACCCACACATTTGGAGCCCTTCTGGGATGCCCTCTAACATACTATAACCTCATTTAGTGGAGATTTTCACAAAAAAGTGAAATTTTCAAAAAGTCAGAAATTTTGCAAAAAACGACTAAGTATGAAGGAATCATCGGGTGAAACGCTCTGGAACTGAAATCGGATGCGCTTACAGACATGCTCCCCTCTCTGGAAGTCTGAGACATGTGTGAAAATTTTCTAAGTCCAGAAAAATAAGTTTCAACTTTTTTTCAAATTTCCCCCAAGGGATATTTATTTTACCCACACATTTGGAGCCCTCCTGGGATGCCCTCTAACATACTATAACCTCATTTAGCGGAGATTTTCACAAAAAAGTGAAATTTTCAAAAAACTCAAAATTTTTTCCAAAAAACGACTAAGTATGAAGGATTCATTGGGTGAAACGCTCTGGAACTGAAATCGGATGCGCTTACAGACATGCTCCCCTCTCTGGAAGTCTGAGACATGTGTGAAAATTTTCTAAGTCCAGAAAAAAAAATTTTTCAACTTTTTTTCAAATTTCCCGCCAAGGGATATATATTTTACCCACACATTTGGAGCCCTCATGGGATGCCCTCTAACATACTATAACCTCATTTAGCGGAGATTTTCACAAAAAAGTGAAATTTTCAAAAAGTGAGAAATTTTGCAAAAAACGACTAAGTATGAAGGAATCATCGGGTGAAACACTCTGGAACTGAAATCGGATGCGCTTACAGACATGCTCCCCTCTCTGGAAGTCTGAGACATGTGTGAAAATTTTCTAAGTCCAGAAAAATAAGTTTCAACTTTTTTTCAAATTTCCCCCCAAGGGATATATATTTTACCCACACATTTGGAGCCCTCCTGGGATGCCCTCTAACATACTATAACCTCATTTAGCGGAGATTTTCACAAAAAAGTGAAATTTTCAAAAAGTCAGAAATTTTGCAAAAAACGACTAAGTATGAAGGAATCATCGGGTGAAATGCTCTGGAACTGAAATCGGATGCGCTTACAGACATGCTCCCCTCTCTGGAAGTCTGAGACATGTGTGAAAATTTTCTAAGTCCAGAAAAATAGGTTTCAACTTTTTTTCAAATTTCCCCCCAAGGGATATTTATTTTACCCACACATTTGGAGCCCTCCTGGGATGCCCTCTAACATACTATAACCTCATTTAGCGGAGATTTTCACAAAAAAGTGAAATTTTCAAAAAACTCAAAAATTTTTCCAAAAAACGACTAAGTATGAAGGATTCATTGGGTGAAACGCTCTGGAACTGAAATCGGATGCGCTTACAGACATGCTCCCCTCTCTGGAAGTCTGAGACATGTGTGAAAATTTTCTAAATCCAGAAAAAAAAAATTTTCAACTTTTTTCAAATTTCCCCACAAGGGATATATATTTTACCCACACATTTGGAGCCCTCCTGGGATGCCCTCTAACATACTATAACCTCATTTAGCAGAGATTTTCACAAAAAAGTGAAATTTTCAAAAAGTGAGAAATTTTGCAAAAAACGACTAAGTATGAAGGACTCATTGGGTGAAACGCTCTGGAACTGAAATCGGATGTGCTTACAGACATGGTCCCCTCTCTGGAAGTCTGAGACATGTGTGAAAATTTTCTAAGTCCAGAAAAATAAGTTTCAACTTTTTTTCAAATTTCCCCCCAAGGGATATATATTTTACCCACACATTTGGAGCCCTCCTGGGATGCCCTCTAACATACTATAACCTCATTTAGCGGAGATTTTCACAAAAAAGTGAAATTTTCAAAAAGTGGAAATTTTTCCAAAAAACGACTAAGTATGAAGGACTCATCGGGTGAAATGCTCTGGAACTGAAATCGGATGCGCTTACAGACATGCTCCCCTCTCTGGAAGTCTGAGACATGTGTGAAAATTTTCTAAGTCCAGAAAAAAAAAAAATTTCAACTTTTTTTCAAATTTCCCCACAAGGAATATATATTTTACCCACACATTTGGAGCCCTCCTGGGATGCCCTCTAACATACTATAACCTCATTTAGCGGAGATTTTCACAAAAAAGTGATATTTTCAAAAAGTCAAAAATTTTTCCAAAAAACGACTAAGTATGAAGGACTCATCGGGTGAAACACTCTGGAACTGAAATCGGATGCGCTTACAGACATGCTCCCCTCTCTGGAAGTCTGAGATATGTGTGAAAATTTTCTAAGTCCAGAAAAAAAAAATTTTCAACTTTTTTTCAAATTTCCCCAAAAGGGATATATATTTTACCCACACATTTGGAGCCCTCCTGGGATGCCCTCTAACATACTATAACCTCATTTAGCGGAGATTTTCACAAAAAAGTGAAATTTTCAAAAAACTCAATTTTTTTTCCAAAAAACGACTAAGTATGAAGGACTCATTGGGTGAAATGCTCTGGAACTGAAATCGGATGCGCTTACAGACATGCTCCCGTCTCTGGAAGTCTGAGACATGTGTGAAAATTTTCTAAGTCCAGAAAAAAAAATTTTTCAACTTTTTTTCAAATTTCCCGCCAAGGGATATATATTTTACCCACACATTTGGAGCCCTCCTGGGATGCCCTCTAACATACTATAACCTCATTTAGCGGAGATTTTCACAAAAAAGTGAAATTTTCAAAAAGTGAGAAATTTTGCAAAAAACGACTAAGTATGAAGGAATCATCGGGTGAAACACTCTGGAACTGAAATCGGATGCGCTTACAGACATGCTCCCCTCTCTGGAAGTCTGAGACATGTGTGAAAATTTTCTAAGTCCAGAAAAATAAGTTTCAACTTTTTTTCAAATTTCCCCCCAAGGGATATATATTTTACCCACACATTTGGAGCCCTCCTGGGATGCCCTCTAACATACTATAACCTCATTTAGCGGAGATTTTCACAAAAAAGTGAAATTTTCAAAAAGTCAGAAATTTTGCAAAAAACGACTAAGTATGAAGGAATCATCGGGTGAAACGCTCTGGAACTGAAATCGGATGCGCTTACAGACATGCTCCCCTCTCTGGAAGTCTGAGACATGTGTGAAAATTTTCTAAGTCCAGAAAAATAGGTTTCAACTTTTTTTCAAATTTCCCCCCAAGGGATATTTATTTTACCCACACATTTGGAGCCCTCCTGGGATGCCCTCTAACATACTATAACCTCATTTAGCGGAGATTTTCACAAAAAAGTGAAATTTTCAAAAAACTCAAAAATTTTTCCAAAAAACGACTAAGTATGAAGGATTCATTGGGTGAAACGCTCTGGAACTGAAATCGGATGCGCTTACAGACATGCTCCCCTCTCTGGAAGTCTGAGACATGTGTGAAAATTTTCTAAATCCAGAAAAAAAAAATTTTCAACTTTTTTCAAATTTCCCCACAAGGGATATATATTTTACCCACACATTTGGAGCCCTCCTGGGATGCCCTCTAACATACTATAACCTCATTTAGCAGAGATTTTCACAAAAAAGTGAAATTTTCAAAAAGTGAGAAATTTTGCAAAAAACGACTAAGTATGAAGGACTCATTGGGTGAAACGCTCTGGAACTGAAATCGGATGTGCTTACAGACATGGTCCCCTCTCTGGAAGTCTGAGACATGTGTGAAAATTTTCTAAGTCCAGAAAAATAAGTTTCAACTTTTTTTCAAATTTCCCCCCAAGGGATATATATTTTACCCACACATTTGGAGCCCTCCTGGGATGCCCTCTAACATACTATAACCTCATTTAGCGGAGATTTTCACAAAAAAGTGAAATTTTCAAAAAGTGGAAATTTTTCCAAAAAACGACTAAGTATGAAGGACTCATCGGGTGAAATGCTCTGGAACTGAAATCGGATGCGCTTACAGACATGCTCCCCTCTCTGGAAGTCTGAGACATGTGTGAAAATTTTCTAAGTCCAGAAAAAAAAAAAATTTCAACTTTTTTTCAAATTTCCCCACAAGGAATATATATTTTACCCACACATTTGGAGCCCTCCTGGGATGCCCTCTAACATACTATAACCTCATTTAGCGGAGATTTTCACAAAAAAGTGATATTTTCAAAAAGTCAAAAATTTTTCCAAAAAACGACTAAGTATGAAGGACTCATCGGGTGAAACACTCTGGAACTGAAATCGGATGCGCTTACAGACATGCTCCCCTCTCTGGAAGTCTGAGACATGTGTGAAAATTTTCTAAGTCCAGAAAAAAAAAATTTTCAACTTTTTTTCAAATTTCCCCAAAAGGGATATATATTTTACCCACACATTTGGAGCCCTCCTGGGATGCCCTCTAACATACTATAACCTCATTTAGCGGAGATTTTCACAAAAAAGTGAAATTTTCAAAAAACTCAATTTTTTTTCCAAAAAACGACTAAGTATGAAGGACTCATTGGGTGAAATGCTCTGGAACTGAAATCGGATGCGCTTACAGACATGCTCCCGTCTCTGGAAGTCTGAGACATGTGTGAAAATTTTCTAAGTCCAGAAAAAAAAATTTTTCAACTTTTTTTCAAATTTCCCGCCAAGGGATATATATTTTACCCACACATTTGGAGCCCTCCTGGGATGCCCTCTAACATACTATAACCTCATTTAGCGGAGATTTTCACAAAAAAAGTGAAATTTTCAAAAAGTCAGAAATTTTGCAAAAAAACCACTAAGTATGAAGGACTCATCGGGTGCATCGCTCTGGAACTGAAATCGGATGCGCGCACTGACATGCTCCCCTCTCTGGAAGTCTGAGACATTTGTGAAAATTTTCTAAGTCCAGAAAAAAAAAAATTTCAACTTTTTTTCAAATTTCCCCAAAAGGGATATATATTTTACCCACACATTTGGAGCCCTTCTGGGATGCCCTCTAACATACTATAACCTCATTTAGTGGAGATTTTCACAAAAAAGTGAAATTTTCAAAAAGTCAGAAATTTTGCAAAAAACGACTAAGTATGAAGGAATCATCGGGTGAAACGCTCTGGAACTGAAATCGGATGCGCTTACAGACATGCTCCCCTCTCTGGAAGTCTGAGACATGTGTGAAAATTTTCTAAGTCCAGAAAAATAAGTTTCAACTTTTTTTCAAATTTCCCCCAAGGGATATTTATTTTACCCACACATTTGGAGCCCTCCTGGGATGCCCTCTAACATACTATAACCTCATTTAGCGGAGATTTTCACAAAAAAGTGAAATTTTCAAAAAACTCAAAAATTTTTCCAAAAAACGACTAAGTATGAAGGATTCATTGGGTGAAACGCTCTGGAACTGAAATCGGATGCGCTTACAGACATGCTCCCCTCTCTGGAAGTCTGAGACATGTGTGAAAATTTTCTAAGTCCAGAAAAAAAAATTTTTCAACTTTTTTTCAAATTTCCCGCCAAGGGATATATATTTTACCCACACATTTGGAGCCCTCATGGGATGCCCTCTAACATACTATAACCTCATTTAGCGGAGATTTTCACAAAAAAGTGAAATTTTCAAAAAGTGAGAAATTTTGCAAAAAACGACTAAGTATGAAGGACTCATCGGGTGAAACACTCTGGAACTGAAATCGGATGCGCTTACAGACATGCTCCCCTCTCTGGAAGTCTGAGACATGTGTGAAAATTTTCTAAGTCCAGAAAAAAAAAATTTTCAACTTTTTTTCAAATTTCCCCAAAAGGGATATATATTTTACCCACACATTTGGAGCCCTCCTGGGATGCCCTCTAACATACTATAACCTCATTTAGCGGAGATTTTCACAAAAAAGTGAAATTTTCAAAAAACTCAATTTTTTTTCCAAAAAACGACTAAGTATGAAGGACTCATTGGGTGAAATGCTCTGGAACTGAAATCGGATGCGCTTACAGACATGCTCCCGTCTCTGGAAGTCTGAGACATGTGTGAAAATTTTCTAAGTCCAGAAAAAAAAATTTTTCAACTTTTTTTCAAATTTCCCGCCAAGGGATATATATTTTACCCACACATTTGGAGCCCTCCTGGGATGCCCTCTAACATACTATAACCTCATTTAGCGGAGATTTTCACAAAAAAAGTGAAATTTTCAAAAAGTCAGAAATTTTGCAAAAAAACCACTAAGTATGAAGGACTCATCGGGTGCATCGCTCTGGAACTGAAATCGGATGCGCGCACTGACATGCTCCCCTCTCTGGAAGTCTGAGACATTTGTGAAAATTTTCTAAGTCCAGAAAAAAAAAAATTTCAACTTTTTTTCAAATTTCCCCAAAAGGGATATATATTTTACCCACACATTTGGAGCCCTTCTGGGATGCCCTCTAACATACTATAACCTCATTTAGTGGAGATTTTCACAAAAAAGTGAAATTTTCAAAAAGTCAGAAATTTTGCAAAAAACGACTAAGTATGAAGGAATCATCGGGTGAAACGCTCTGGAACTGAAATCGGATGCGCTTACAGACATGCTCCCCTCTCTGGAAGTCTGAGACATGTGTGAAAATTTTCTAAGTCCAGAAAAATAAGTTTCAACTTTTTTTCAAATTTCCCCCAAGGGATATTTATTTTACCCACACATTTGGAGCCCTCCTGGGATGCCCTCTAACATACTATAACCTCATTTAGCGGAGATTTTCACAAAAAAGTGAAATTTTCAAAAAACTCAAAAATTTTTCCAAAAAACGACTAAGTATGAAGGATTCATTGGGTGAAACGCTCTGGAACTGAAATCGGATGCGCTTACAGACATGCTCCCCTCTCTGGAAGTCTGAGACATGTGTGAAAATTTTCTAAGTCCAGAAAAAAAAATTTTTCAACTTTTTTTCAAATTTCCCGCCAAGGGATATATATTTTACCCACACATTTGGAGCCCTCATGGGATGCCCTCTAACATACTATAACCTCATTTAGCGGAGATTTTCACAAAAAAGTGAAATTTTCAAAAAGTGAGAAATTTTGCAAAAAACGACTAAGTATGAAGGAATCATCGGGTGAAACACTCTGGAACTGAAATCGGATGCGCTTACAGACATGCTCCCCTCTCTGGAAGTCTGAGACATGTGTGAAAATTTTCTAAGTCCAGAAAAATAAGTTTCAACTTTTTTTCAAATTTCCCCCCAAGGGATATATATTTTACCCACACATTTGGAGCCCTCCTGGGATGCCCTCTAACATACTATAACCTCATTTAGCGGAGATTTTCACAAAAAAGTGAAATTTTCAAAAAGTCAGAAATTTTGCAAAAAACGACTAAGTATGAAGGAATCATCGGGTGAAACGCTCTGGAACTGAAATCGGATGCGCTTACAGACATGCTCCCCTCTCTGGAAGTCTGAGACATGTGTGAAAATTTTCTAAGTCCAGAAAAATAGGTTTCAACTTTTTTTCAAATTTCCCCCCAAGGGATATTTATTTTACCCACACATTTGGAGCCCTCCTGGGATGCCCTCTAACATACTATAACCTCATTTAGCGGAGATTTTCACAAAAAAGTGAAATTTTCAAAAAACTCAAAAATTTTTCCAAAAAACGACTAAGTATGAAGGATTCATTGGGTGAAACGCTCTGGAACTGAAATACTGAAATCGGATGCGCTTACAGACATGCTCCCCTCTCTGGAAGTCTGAGACATGTGTGAAAATTTTCTAAATCCAGAAAAAAAAAATTTTCAACTTTTTTCAAATTTCCCCACAAGGGATATATATTTTACCCACACATTTGGAGCCCTCCTGGGATGCCCTCTAACATACTATAACCTCATTTAGCAGAGATTTTCACAAAAAAGTGAAATTTTCAAAACGTGAGAAATTTTGCAAAAAACGACTAAGTATGAAGGAATCATCGGGTGAAACGCTCTGGAACTGGAATCGGATGCGCTTACAGACATGCTCCCCTCTCTGGAAGTCTGAGACATGTGTGAAAATTTTCTAAGTCCAGAAAAATAAGTTTCAACTTTTTTTCAAATTTCCCCCAAGGGATATTTATTTTACCCACACATTTGGAGCCCTCCTGGGATGCCCTCTAACATACTATAACCTCATTTAGCGGAGATTTTCACAAAAAAGTGAAATTTTCAAAAAACTCAAAAATTTTTCCAAAAAACGACTAAGTATGAAGGATTCATTGGGTGAAACGCTCTGGAACTGAAATCGGATGCGCTTACAGACATGCTCCCCTCTCTGGAAGTCTGAGACATGTGTGAAAATTTTCTAAGTCCAGAAAAAAAAATTTTTCAACTTTTTTTCAAATTTCCCGCCAAGGGATATATATTTTACCCACACATTTGGAGCCCTCATGGGATGCCCTCTAACATACTATAACCTCATTTAGCGGAGATTTTCACAAAAAAGTGAAATTTTCAAAAAGTGAGAAATTTTGCAAAAAACGACTAAGTATGAAGGAATCATCGGGTGAAACACTCTGGAACTGAAATCGGATGCGCTTACAGACATGCTCCCCTCTCTGGAAGTCTGAGACATGTGTGAAAATTTTCTAAGTCCAGAAAAATAAGTTTCAACTTTTTTTCAAATTTCCCCCCAAGGGATATATATTTTACCCACACATTTGGAGCCCTCCTGGGATGCCCTCTAACATACTATAACCTCATTTAGCGGAGATTTTCACAAAAAAGTGAAATTTTCAAAAAGTCAGAAATTTTGCAAAAAACGACTAAGTATGAAGGAATCATCGGGTGAAACGCTCTGGAACTGAAATCGGATGCGCTTACAGACATGCTCCCCTCTCTGGAAGTCTGAGACATGTGTGAAAATTTTCTAAGTCCAGAAAAATAGGTTTCAACTTTTTTTCAAATTTCCCCCCAAGGGATATTTATTTTACCCACACATTTGGAGCCCTCCTGGGATGCCCTCTAACATACTATAACCTCATTTAGCGGAGATTTTCACAAAAAAGTGAAATTTTCAAAAAACTCAAAAATTTTTCCAAAAAACGACTAAGTATGAAGGATTCATTGGGTGAAACGCTCTGGAACTGAAATACTGAAATCGGATGCGCTTACAGACATGCTCCCCTCTCTGGAAGTCTGAGACATGTGTGAAAATTTTCTAAATCCAGAAAAAAAAAATTTTCAACTTTTTTCAAATTTCCCCACAAGGGATATATATTTTACCCACACATTTGGAGCCCTCCTGGGATGCCCTCTAACATACTATAACCTCATTTAGCAGAGATTTTCACAAAAAAGTGAAATTTTCAAAAAGTGAGAAATTTTGCAAAAAACGACTAAGTATGAAGGAATCATCGGGTGAAACGCTCTGGAACTGGAATCGGATGCGCTTACAGACATGCTCCCCTCTCTGGAAGTCTGAGACATGTGTGAAAATTTTCTAAGTCCAGAAAAAAAAAAATTTTCAACTTTTTTTCAAATTTCCCCACAAGGAATATATATTTTACCCACACATTTGGAGCCCTCCTGGGATGCCCTCTAACATACTATAACCTCATTTAGCGGAGATTTTCACAAAAAAGTGATATTTTCAAAAAGTCAAAAATTTTTTCAAAAAACGACTAAGTATGAAGGACTCATCGGGTGAAACACTCTGGAACTGAAATCGGATGCGCTTACAGACATGCTCCCCTCTCTGGAAGTCTGAGACATGTGTGAAAATTTTCTAAGTCCAGAAAAAAAAAATTTTCAACTTTTTTTCAAATTTCCCCAAAAGGGATATATATTTTACCCACACATTTGGAGCCCTCCTGGGATGCCCTCTAACATACTATAACCTCATTTAGCGGAGATTTTCACAAAAAAGTGAAATTTTCAAAAAACTCAATTTTTTTTCCAAAAAACGACTAAGTATGAAGGACTCATTGGGTGAAATGCTCTGGAACTGAAATCGGATGCGCTTACAGACATGCTCCCGTCTCTGGAAGTCTGAGACATGTGTGAAAATTTTCTAAGTCCAGAAAAAAAAATTTTTCAACTTTTTTTCAAATTTCCCGCCAAGGGATATATATTTTACCCACACATTTGGAGCCCTCCTGGGATGCCCTCTAACATACTATAACCTCATTTAGCGGAGATTTTCACAAAAAAAGTGAAATTTTCAAAAAGTCAGAAATTTTGCAAAAAAACCACTAAGTATGAAGGACTCATCGGGTGCATCGCTCTGGAACTGAAATCGGATGCGCGCACTGACATGCTCCCCTCTCTGGAAGTCTGAGACATGTGTGAAAATTTTCTAAGTCCAGAAAAATAAGTTTCAACTTTTTTTCAAATTTCCCCCAAGGGATATTTATTTTACCCACACATTTGGAGCCCTCCTGGGATGCCCTCTAACATACTATAACCTCATTTAGCGGAGATTTTCACAAAAAAGTGAAATTTTCAAAAAACTCAAAAATTTTTCCAAAAAACGACTAAGTATGAAGGATTCATTGGGTGAAACGCTCTGGAACTGAAATACTGAAATCGGATGCGCTTACAGACATGCTCCCCTCTCTGGAAGTCTGAGACATGTGTGAAAATTTTCTAAATCCAGAAAAAAAAAATTTTCAACTTTTTTCAAATTTCCCCACAAGGGATATATATTTTACCCACACATTTGGAGCCCTCCTGGGATGCCCTCTAACATACTATAACCTCATTTAGCAGAGATTTTCACAAAAAAGTGAAATTTTCAAAAAGTGAGAAATTTTGCAAAAAACGACTAAGTATGAAGGAATCATCGGGTGAAACGCTCTGGAACTGGAATCGGATGCGCTTACAGACATGCTCCCCTCTCTGGAAGTCTGAGACATGTGTGAAAATTTTCTAAGTCCAGAAAAAAAAAAATTTTCAACTTTTTTTCAAATTTCCCCACAAGGAATATATATTTTACCCACACATTTGGAGCCCTCCTGGGATGCCCTCTAACATACTATAACCTCATTTAGCGGAGATTTTCACAAAAAAGTGATATTTTCAAAAAGTCAAAAATTTTTCCAAAAAACGACTAAGTATGAAGGACTCATCGGGTGAAACACTCTGGAACTGAAATCGGATGCGCTTACAGACATGCTCCCCTCTCTGGAAGTCTGAGACATGTGTGAAAATTTTCTAAGTCCAGAAAAAAAAAATTTTCAACTTTTTTTCAAATTTCCCCAAAAGGGATATATATTTTACCCACACATTTGGAGCCCTCCTGGGATGCCCTCTAACATACTATAACCTCATTTAGCGGAGATTTTCACAAAAAAGTGAAATTTTCAAAAAACTCAATTTTTTTTCCAAAAAACGACTAAGTATGAAGGACTCATTGGGTGAAATGCTCTGGAACTGAAATCGGATGCGCTTACAGACATGCTCCCGTCTCTGGAAGTCTGAGACATGTGTGAAAATTTTCTAAGTCCAGAAAAAAAAATTTTTCAACTTTTTTTCAAATTTCCCGCCAAGGGATATATATTTTACCCACACATTTGGAGCCCTCCTGGGATGCCCTCTAACATACTATAACCTCATTTAGCGGAGATTTTCACAAAAAAAGTGAAATTTTCAAAAAGTCAGAAATTTTGCAAAAAAACCACTAAGTATGAAGGACTCATCGGGTGCATCGCTCTGGAACTGAAATCGGATGCGCGCACTGACATGCTCCCCTCTCTGGAAGTCTGAGACATGTGTGAAAATTTTCTAAGTCCAGAAAAATAAGTTTCAACTTTTTTTCAAATTTCCCCCAAGGGATATTTATTTTACCCACACATTTGGAGCCCTCCTGGGATGCCCTCTAACATACTATAACCTCATTTAGCGGAGATTTTCACAAAAAAGTGAAATTTTCAAAAAACTCAAAAATTTTTCCAAAAAACGACTAAGTATGAAGGATTCATTGGGTGAAACGCTCTGGAACTGAAATCGGATGCGCTTACAGACATGCTCCCCTCTCTGGAAGTCTGAGACATGTGTGAAAATTTTCTAAGTCCAGAAAAATAAGTTTCAACTTTTTTTCAAATTTCCCCCAAGGGATATATATTTTACCCACACATTTGGAGCCCTCATGGGATGCCCTCTAACATACTATAACCTCATTTAGCGGAGATTTTCACAAAAAAGCGAAATTTTCAAAAAGTGAGAAATTTTGCAAAAAACGACTAAGTATGAAGGAATCATCGGGTGAAACACTCTGGAACTGAAATCGGATGCGCTTACAGACATGCTCCCCTCTCTGGAAGTCTGAGACATGTGTGAAAATTTTCTAAGTCCAGAAAAATAAGTTTCAACTTTTTTTCAAATTTCCCCCCAAGGGATATATATTTTACCCACACATTTGGAGCCCTCCTGGGATGCCCTCTAACATACTATAACCTCATTTAGCGGAGATTTTCACAAAAAAGTGAAATTTTCAAAAAGTCAGAAATTTTGCAAAAAACGACTAAGTATGAAGGAATCATCGGGTGAAACGCTCTGGAACTGAAATCGGATGCGCTTACAGACATGCTCCCCTATCTGGAAGTCTGAGACATGTGTGAAAATTTTCTAAGTCCAGAAAAATAGGTTTCAACTTTTTTTCAAATTTCCCCCCAAGGGATATTTATTTTACCCACACATTTGGAGCCCTCCTGGGATGCCCTCTAACATACTATAACCTCATTTAGCGGAGATTTTCACAAAAAAGTGAAATTTTCAAAAAACTCAAAAATTTTTCCAAAAAACGACTAAGTATGAAGGATTCATTGGGTGAAACGCTCTGGAACTGAAATACTGAAATCGGATGCGCTTACAGACATGCTCCCCTCTCTGGAAGTCTGAGACATGTGTGAAAATTTTCTAAATCCAGAAAAAAAAAATTTTCAACTTTTTTCAAATTTCCCCACAAGGGATATATATTTTACCCACAAATTTGGAGCCCTCCTGGGATGCCCTCTAACATACTATAACCTCATTTAGCAGAGATTTTCACAAAAAAGTGAAATTTTCAAAAAGTGAGAAATTTTGCAAAAAACGACTAAGTATGAAGGAATCATCGGGTGAAACGCTCTGGAACTGGAATCGGATGCGCTTACAGACATGCTCCCCTCTCTGGAAGTCTGAGACATGTGTGAAAATTTTCTAAGTCCAGAAAAATAAGTTTCAACTTTTTTTCAAATTTCCCCCCAAGGGATATATATTTTACCCACACATTTGGAGCCCTCCTGGTATGCCCTCTAACATACTATAACCTCATTTAGCGGAGATTTTCACAAAAAAGTGAAATTTTCAAAAAGTGAGAAATTTTGCAAAAAACGACTAAGTATGAAGGAATCATCGGGTGAAACACTCTGGAACTGAAATCGGATGCGCTTACAGACATGCTCCCCTCTCTGGAAGTCTGAGACATGTGTGAAAATTTTCTAAGTCCAGAAAAATAAGTTTCAACTTTTTTTCAAATTTCCCCAAAAGGGATATATATTTTACCCACACATTTGAAGCCCTCCTGGGATGCCCTCTAACATACTATAACCTCATTTAGCGGAGATTTTCACAAAAAGTGAAATTTTCAAAAAGTGGAAATTTTTCCAAAAAACGACTAAGTATGAAGGACTCATCGGGTGAAACACTCTGGAACGGAAATCGGATGCGCTTACAGACATGCTCCCCTCTCTGGAAGTCTGAGACATGTGTGAAAATTTTCTAAGTGCAGAAAAAAAAAATTTTCAACTTTTTTTCAAATTTCCCCAAAAGGGATATATATTTTACCCACACATTTGGAGCCCTCCTGGGATGCCCTCTAACATACTATAACCTCATTTAGCGGAGATTTTCACAAAAAAGTGAAATTTTCAAAAAACTCAAAAATTTTTCCAAAAAACGACTAAGTATGAAGGACTCATTGGGTGAAACGCTCTGGAACTGAAATCGGATGCGCTTACAGACATGCTCCCCTCTCTGGAAGTCTGAGACATGTGTGAAAATTTTCTAAGTCCAGAAAAAAAAATTTTCAACTTTTTTTCAAATTTCCCGCCAAGGGATATATATTTTACCCACACATTTGGAGCCCTCATGGGATGCCCTCTAACATACTATAACCTCATTTAGCGGAGATTTTCACAAAAAAGTGAAATTTTCAAAAAACTCAAATTTTTTTCCAAAAAACGACTAAGTATGAAGGACTCATTGGGTGAAATGCTCTGGAACTGAAATCGGATGCGCTTACAGACATGCTCCCGTCTCTGGAAGTCTGAGACATGTGTGAAAATTTTCTAAGTCCAGAAAAAAAAATTTTTCAACTTTTTTTCAAATTTCCCGCCAAGGGATATATATTTTACCCACACATTTGGAGCCCTCCTGGGATGCCCTCTAACATACTATAACCTCATTTAGCGGAGATTTTCACAAAAAAAGTGAAATTTTCAAAAAGTCAGAAATTTTGCAAAAAAACCACTAAGTATGAAGGACTCATCGGGTGCATCGCTCTGGAACTGAAATCGGATGCGCGCACTGACATGCTCCCCTCTCTGGAAGTCTGAGACATTTGTGAAAATTTTCTAAGTCCAGAAAAAAAAAAATTTCAACTTTTTTTCAAATTTCCCCAAAAGGGATATATATTTTACCCACACATTTGGAGCCCTTCTGGGATGCCCTCTAACATACTATAACCTCATTTAGTGGAGATTTTCACAAAAAAGTGAAATTTTCAAAAAGTCAGAAATTTTGCAAAAAACGACTAAGTATGAAGGAATCATCGGGTGAAACGCTCTGGAACTGAAATCGGATGCGCTTACAGACATGCTCCCCTCTCTGGAAGTCTGAGACATGTGTGAAAATTTTCTAAGTCCAGAAAAATAAGTTTCAACTTTTTTTCAAATTTCCCCCAAGGGATATTTATTTTACCCACACATTTGGAGCCCTCCTGGGATGCCCTCTAACATACTATAACCTCATTTAGCGGAGATTTTCACAAAAAAGTGAAATTTTCAAAAAACTCAAAATTTTTTCCAAAAAACGACTAAGTATGAAGGATTCATTGGGTGAAACGCTCTGGAACTGAAATCGGATGCGCTTACAGACATGCTCCCCTCTCTGGAAGTCTGAGACATGTGTGAAAATTTTCTAAGTCCAGAAAAAAAAAAATTTCAACTTTTTTTCAAATTTCCCCAAAAGGGATATATATTTTACCCACACATTTGGAGCCCTTCTGGGATGCCCTCTAACATACTATAACCTCATTTAGTGGAGATTTTCACAAACAAGTGAAATTTTCAAAAAGTCAGAAATTTTGCAAAAAACGACTAAGTATGAAGGAATCATCGGGTGAAACGCTCTGGAACTGAAATCGGATGCGCTTACAGACATGCTCCCCTCTCTGGAAGTCTGAGACATGTGTGAAAATTTTCTAAGTCCAGAAAAATAAGTTTCAACTTTTTTTCAAATTTCCCCCAAGGGATATTTATTTTACCCACACATTTGGAGCCCTCCTGGGATGCCCTCTAACATACTATAACCTCATTTAGCGGAGATTTTCACAAAAAAGTGAAATTTTCAAAAAACTCAAAATTTTTTCCAAAAAACGACTAAGTATGAAGGATTCATTGGGTGAAACGCTCTGGAACTGAAATCGGATGCGCTTACAGACATGCTCCCCTCTCTGGAAGTCTGAGACATGTGTGAAAATTTTCTAAGTCCAGAAAAAAAAATTTTTCAACTTTTTTTCAAATTTCCCGCAAAGGGATATATATTTTACCCACACATTTGGAGCCCTCATGGGATGCCCTCTAACATACTATAACCTCATTTAGCGGAGATTTTCACAAAAAAGTGAAATTTTCAAAAAGTGAGAAATTTTGCAAAAAACGACTAAGTATGAAGGAATCATCGGGTGAAACACTCTGGAACTGAAATCGGATGCGCTTACAGACATGCTCCCCTCTCTGGAAGTCTGAGACATGTGTGAAAATTTTCTAAGTCCAGAAAAATAAGTTTCAACTTTTTTTCAAATTTCCCCCCAAGGGATATATATTTTACCCACACATTTGGAGCCCTCCTGGGATGCCCTCTAACATACTATAACCTCATTTAGCGGAGATTTTCACAAAAAAGTGAAATTTTCAAAAAGTCAGAAATTTTGCAAAAAACGACTAAGTATGAAGGAATCATCGGGTGAAACGCTCTGGAACTGAAATCGGATGCGCTTACAGACATGCTCCCCTCTCTGGAAGTCTGAGACATGTGTGAAAATTTTCTAAGTCCAGAAAAATAGGTTTCAACTTTTTTTCAAATTTCCCCCCAAGGGATATTTATTTTACCCACACATTTGGAGCCCTCCTGGGATGCCCTCTAACATACTATAACCTCATTTAGCGGAGATTTTCACAAAAAAGTGAAATTTTCAAAAAACTCAAAAATTTTTCCAAAAAACGACTAAGTATGAAGGATTCATTGGGTGAAACGCTCTGGAACTGAAATACTGAAATCGGATGCGCTTACAGACATGCTCCCCTCTCTGGAAGTCTGAGACATATGTGAAAATTTTCTAAATCCAGAAAAAAAAATTTTCAACTTTTTTCAAATTTCCCCACAAGGGATATATATTTTACCCACACATTTGGAGCCCTCCTGGGATGCCCTCTAACATACTATAACCTCATTTAGCAGAGATTTTCACAAAAAAGTGAAATTTTCAAAAAGTGAGAAATTTTGCAAAAAACGACTAAGTATGAAGGAATCATCGGGTGAAACGCTCTGGAACTGGAATCGGATGCGCTTACAGACATGCTCCCCTCTCTGGAAGTCTGAGACATGTGTGAAAATTTTCTAAGTCCAGAAAAATAAGTTTCAACTTTTTTTCAAATTTCCCCCCAAGGGATATATATTTTACCCACACATTTGGAGCCCTCCTGGTATGCCCTCTAACATACTATAACCTCATTTAGCGGAGATTTTCACAAAAAAGTGAAATTTTCAAAAAGTGAGAAATTTTGCAAAAAACGACTAAGTATGAAGGAATCATCGGGTGAAACACTCTGGAACTGAAATCGGATGCGTTTACAGACATGCTCCCCTCTCTGGAAGTCTGAGACATGTGTGAAAATTTTCTAACTCCAGAAAAATAAGTTTCAACTTTTTTTCAAATTTCCCCAAAAGGGATATATATTTTACCCACACATTTGAAGCCCTCCTGGGATGCCCTCTAACATACTATAACCTCATTTAGCGGAGATTTTCACAAAAAGTGAAATTTTCAAAAAGTGGAAATTTTTCCAAAAAACGACTAAGTATGAAGGACTCATCGGGTGAAACACTCTGGAACGGAAATCGGATGCGCTTACAGACATGCTCCCCTCTCTGGAAGTCTGAGACATGTGTGAAAATTTTCTAAGTGCAGAAAAAAAAAATTTTCAACTTTTTTTCAAATTTCCCCAAAAGGGATATATATTTTACCCACACATTTGGAGCCCTCCTGGGATGCCCTCTAACATACTATAACCTCATTTAGCGGAGATTTTCACAAAAAAGTGAAATTTTCAAAAAACTCAAAAATTTTTCCAAAAAATGACTAAGTATGAAGGACTCATTGGGTGAAACGCTCTGGAACTGAAATCGGATGCGCTTACAGACATGCTCCCCTCTCTGGAAGTCTGAGACATGTGTGAAAATTTTCTAAGTCCAGAAAAAAAAATTTTCAACTTTTTTTCAAATTTCCCGCCAAGGTATATATATTTTACCCACACATTTGGAGCCCTCATGGGATGCCCTCTAACATACTATAACCTCATTTAGCGGAGATTTTCACAAAAAAGTGAAATTTTCAAAAAAGTGAAAATTTTTCCAAAAAACTACTAAGTATGAAGGACTCATCGGGTGAAACGCTCTGGAACTGAAATCGGATGCGCTTACAGACATGCTCCCCTCTCTGGAAGTCTGAGACATGTGTGAAAATTTTCTAAATCCAGAAAAAAAAAATTTTCAACTTTTTTCAAATTTCCCCACAAGGGATATATATTTTACCCACACATTTGGAGCCCTCCTGGGATGCCCTCTAACATACTATAACCTCATTTAGCAGAGATTTTCACAAAAAAGTGAAATTTTCAAAAAGTGAGAAATTTTGCAAAAAACTACTAAGTATGAAGGAATCATCGGGTGAAACGCTCTGGAACTGGAATCGGATGCGCTTACAGACATGCTCCCCTCTCTGGAAGTCTGAGACATGTGTGAAAATTTTCTAAGTCCAGAAAAATAAGTTTCAACTTTTTTTCAAATTTCCCCCCAAGGGATATATATTTTACCCACACATTTGGAGCCCTCCTGGTATGCCCTCTAACATACTATAACCTCATTTAGCGGAGATTTTCACAAAAAAGTGAAATTTTCAAAAAGTCAGAAATTTTGCAAAAAAACCACTAAGTATGAAGGACTCATCGGGTGCATCGCTCTGGAACTGAAATCGGATGCGCGCACTGACATGCTCCCCTCTCTGGAAGTCTGAGACATTTGTGAAAATTTTCTAAGTCCAGAAAAAAAAAAATTTCAACTTTTTTTCAAATTTCCCCAAAAGGGATATATATTTTACCCACACATTTGGAGCCCTTCTGGGATGCCCTCTAACATACTATAACCTCATTTAGTGGAGATTTTCACAAAAAAGTGAAATTTTCAAAAAGTCAGAAATTTTGCAAAAAACGACTAAGTATGAAGGAATCATCGGGTGAAACGCTCTGGAACTGAAATCGGATGCGCTTACAGACATGCTCCCCTCTCTGGAAGTCTGAGACATGTGTGAAAATTTTCTAAGTCCAGAAAAATAAGTTTCAACTTTTTTTCAAATTTCCCCCAAGGGATATTTATTTTACCCACACATTTGGAGCCCTCCTGGGATGCCCTCTAACATACTATAACCTCATTTAGCGGAGATTTTCACAAAAAAGTGAAATTTTCAAAAAACTCAAAATTTTTTCCAAAAAACGACTAAGTATGAAGGATTCATTGGGTGAAACGCTCTGGAACTGAAATCGGATGCGCTTACAGACATGCTCCCCTCTCTGGAAGTCTGAGACATGTGTGAAAATTTTCTAAGTCCAGAAAAAAAAAAATTTCAACTTTTTTTCAAATTTCCCCAAAAGGGATATATATTTTACCCACACATTTGGAGCCCTTCTGGGATGCCCTCTAACATACTATAACCTCATTTAGTGGAGATTTTCACAAAAAAGTGAAATTTTCAAAAAGTCAGAAATTTTGCAAAAAACGACTAAGTATGAAGGAATCATCGGGTGAAACGCTCTGGAACTGAAATCGGATGCGCTTACAGACATGCTCCCCTCTCTGGAAGTCTGAGACATGTGTGAAAATTTTCTAAGTCCAGAAAAATAAGTTTCAACTTTTTTTCAAATTTCCCCCAAGGGATATTTATTTTACCCACACATTTGGAGCCCTCCTGGGATGCCCTCTAACATACTATAACCTCATTTAGCGGAGATTTTCACAAAAAAGTGAAATTTTCAAAAAACTCAAAATTTTTTCCAAAAAACGACTAAGTATGAAGGATTCATTGGGTGAAACGCTCTGGAACTGAAATCGGATGCGCTTACAGACATGCTCCCCTCTCTGGAAGTCTGAGACATGTGTGAAAATTTTCTAAGTCCAGAAAAAAAAATTTTTCAACTTTTTTTCAAATTTCCCGCAAAGGGATATATATTTTACCCACACATTTGGAGCCCTCATGGGATGCCCTCTAACATACTATAACCTCATTTAGCGGAGATTTTCACAAAAAAGTGAAATTTTCAAAAAGTGAGAAATTTTGCAAAAAACGACTAAGTATGAAGGAATCATCGGGTGAAACACTCTGGAACTGAAATCGGATGCGCTTACAGACATGCTCCCCTCTCTGGAAGTCTGAGACATGTGTGAAAATTTTCTAAGTCCAGAAAAATAAGTTTCAACTTTTTTTCAAATTTCCCCCCAAGGGATATATATTTTACCCACACATTTGGAGCCCTCCTGGGATGCCCTCTAACATACTATAACCTCATTTAGCGGAGATTTTCACAAAAAAGTGAAATTTTCAAAAAGTCAGAAATTTTGCAAAAAACGACTAAGTATGAAGGAATCATCGGGTGAAACGCTCTGGAACTGAAATCGGATGCGCTTACAGACATGCTCCCCTCTCTGGAAGTCTGAGACATGTGTGAAAATTTTCTAAGTCCAGAAAAATAGGTTTCAACTTTTTTTCAAATTTCCCCCCAAGGGATATTTATTTTACCCACACATTTGGAGCCCTCCTGGGATGCCCTCTAACATACTATAACCTCATTTAGCGGAGATTTTCACAAAAAAGTGAAATTTTCAAAAAACTCAAAAATTTTTCCAAAAAACGACTAAGTATGAAGGATTCATTGGGTGAAACGCTCTGGAACTGAAATACTGAAATCGGATGCGCTTACAGACATGCTCCCCTCTCTGGAAGTCTGAGACATATGTGAAAATTTTCTAAATCCAGAAAAAAAAATTTTCAACTTTTTTCAAATTTCCCCACAAGGGATATATATTTTACCCACACATTTGGAGCCCTCCTGGGATGCCCTCTAACATACTATAACCTCATTTAGCAGAGATTTTCACAAAAAAGTGAAATTTTCAAAAAGTGAGAAATTTTGCAAAAAACGACTAAGTATGAAGGAATCATCGGGTGAAACGCTCTGGAACTGGAATCGGATGCGCTTACAGACATGCTCCCCTCTCTGGAAGTCTGAGACATGTGTGAAAATTTTCTAAGTCCAGAAAAATAAGTTTCAACTTTTTTTCAAATTTCCCCCCAAGGGATATATATTTTACCCACACATTTGGAGCCCTCCTGGTATGCCCTCTAACATACTATAACCTCATTTAGCGGAGATTTTCACAAAAAAGTGAAATTTTCAAAAAGTGAGAAATTTTGCAAAAAACGACTAAGTATGAAGGAATCATCGGGTGAAACACTCTGGAACTGAAATCGGATGCGTTTACAGACATGCTCCCCTCTCTGGAAGTCTGAGACATGTGTGAAAATTTTCTAACTCCAGAAAAATAAGTTTCAACTTTTTTTCAAATTTCCCCAAAAGGGATATATATTTTACCCACACATTTGAAGCCCTCCTGGGATGCCCTCTAACATACTATAACCTCATTTAGCGGAGATTTTCACAAAAAGTGAAATTTTCAAAAAGTGGAAATTTTTCCAAAAAACGACTAAGTATGAAGGACTCATCGGGTGAAACACTCTGGAACGGAAATCGGATGCGCTTACAGACATGCTCCCCTCTCTGGAAGTCTGAGACATGTGTGAAAATTTTCTAAGTGCAGAAAAAAAAAATTTTCAACTTTTTTTCAAATTTCCCCAAAAGGGATATATATTTTACCCACACATTTGGAGCCCTCCTGGGATGCCCTCTAACATACTATAACCTCATTTAGCGGAGATTTTCACAAAAAAGTGAAATTTTCAAAAAACTCAAAAATTTTTCCAAAAAATGACTAAGTATGAAGGACTCATTGGGTGAAACGCTCTGGAACTGAAATCGGATGCGCTTACAGACATGCTCCCCTCTCTGGAAGTCTGAGACATGTGTGAAAATTTTCTAAGTCCAGAAAAAAAAATTTTCAACTTTTTTTCAAATTTCCCGCCAAGGTATATATATTTTACCCACACATTTGGAGCCCTCATGGGATGCCCTCTAACATACTATAACCTCATTTAGCGGAGATTTTCACAAAAAAGTGAAATTTTCAAAAAAGTGAAAATTTTTCCAAAAAACTACTAAGTATGAAGGACTCATCGGGTGAAACGCTCTGGAACTGAAATCGGATGCGCTTACAGACATGCTCCCCTCTCTGGAAGTCTGAGACATGTGTGAAAATTTTCTAAATCCAGAAAAAAAAAATTTTCAACTTTTTTCAAATTTCCCCACAAGGGATATATATTTTACCCACACATTTGGAGCCCTCCTGGGATGCCCTCTAACATACTATAACCTCATTTAGCAGAGATTTTCACAAAAAAGTGAAATTTTCAAAAAGTGAGAAATTTTGCAAAAAACTACTAAGTATGAAGGAATCATCGGGTGAAACGCTCTGGAACTGGAATCGGATGCGCTTACAGACATGCTCCCCTCTCTGGAAGTCTGAGACATGTGTGAAAATTTTCTAAGTCCAGAAAAATAAGTTTCAACTTTTTTTCAAATTTCCCCCCAAGGGATATATATTTTACCCACACATTTGGAGCCCTCCTGGTATGCCCTCTAACATACTATAACCTCATTTAGCGGAGATTTTCACAAAAAAGTGAAATTTTCAAAAAGTCAGAAATTTTGCAAAAAAACGACTAAGTATGAAGGACTCATTGGGGGAAACGCTCTGGAACTGAAATCGGATGCGCTTACAGACATGCTCCCCTCTCTGGAAGTCTGAGACATGTGTGAAAATTTTCTAAGTCCAGAAAAAAAAAATTTCAACTTTTTTTCAAATTTCCCCACAAGGATTATATATTTTACCCACACATTTGGAGCCCTCCTGGGATGCCCTCTAACATACTATAACCTCATTTAGCGGAGATTTTCACAAAAAAGTGAAATTTTCAAAAAGTCAAAATTTTTTCCAAAAAACGACTAAGTATGAAGGACTCATTGGGGGAAATGCTCTGGAACTGAAATTGGATGCGCTTACAGACATGCTCCCCTCTCTGGAAGTCTGAGACATGTGTGAAAATTTTCTAAGTCCAGAAAAATAAGTTTCAACTTTTTTTCAAATTTCCCCAAAAGGGATATATATTTTACCCACACATTTGGAGCCCTCCTGGGATGCCCTCTAACATACTATAACCTCATTTAGCGGAGATTTTCACAAAAAAGTGAAATTTTCAAAAAGTCAAAATTTTTTCCAAAAAACGACTAAGTATGAAGGACTCATTGGGGGAAATGCTCTGGAACTGAAATTGGATGCGTTTACAGACATGCTCCCCTCTCTGGAAGTCTGAGACATGTGTGAAAATTTTCTAAGTCCAGAAAAATAAGTTTCAACTTTTTTTCAAATTTCCCCAAAAGGGATATATATTTTACCCACACATTTGGAGCCCTCCTGGGATGCCCTCTAACATACTATAACCTCATTTAGCGGAGATTTTCACAAAAAAGTGAAATTTTCAAAAAGTGGAAATTTTTCCAAAAAACGACTAAGTATGAAGGACTCATCGGGTGAAACACTCTGGAACTGAAATCGGATGCGCTTACAGACATGCTCCCCTCTCTGGAAGTCTGAGACATGTGTGAAAATTTTCTAAGTTCAGAAAAAAAAATTTTTCAACTTTTTTTCAAATTTCCCCACAAGGGATATATATTTTACCCACACATTTGGAGCCCTCCTGGGATGCCCTCTAACATACTATAACCTCATTTAGCGGAGATTTTCACAAAAAAGTGAAATTTTCAAAAAGTCAAAAATTTTTCCAAAAAACGACTAAGTATGAAGGACTCATTGGGTGAAACGCTCTGGAACTGAAATCGGATGTGCTTACAGACATGCTCCCCTCTCTGGAAGTCTGAGACATGTGTGAAAATTTTCTAAGTCCAGAAAAATAAGTTTCAACTTTTTTTCAAATTTCCCCCCAAGGAATATATATTTTACCCACACATTTGGAGCCCTCCTGGGATGCCCTCTAACATACTATAACCTCATTTAGCGGAGATTTTCACAAAAAAGTGAAATTTTCAAAAAGTGGAAATTTTTCCAAAAAACGACTAAGTATGAAGGACTCATCGGGTGAAACGCTCTGGAACTGAAATCGGATGCGCTTACAGACATGCTCCCCTCTCTGGAAGTCTGAGACATTAAATTTCCCCAAAAGGGATATATATTTTAACCACACATTTGGAGCCCTCCTGGGATGCCCTCTAACATACTATAACCTCATTTAGCGGAGATTTTCACAAAAAAGTGAAATTTTCAAAAAGTGGAAATTTTTCCAAAAAACGACTAAGTATGAAGGACTCATCGGGTGAAACGCTCTGGAACTGAAATCGGATGCGCTTACAGACATGCTCCCCTCTCTGGAAGTCTGAGACATGTGTGAAAATTTTCTAAGTCCAGAAAAAAATTTTTTTCAACTTTTTTTTCAAATTTCCCCACAAGGGATATATATTTTACCCACACATTTGGAGCCCTCCTGGGATGCCCTCTAACATACTATAACCTCATTTAGCGGAGATTTTCACAAAAAAGTGAAATTTTCAAAAAGTCTAAATTTTTTCCAAAAAACGACTAAGTATGAAGGACTCATTGGGGGAAATGCTCTGGAACTGAAATTGGATGCGCTTACAGACATGCTCCCCTCTCTGGAAGTCTGAGACATGTGTGAAAATTTTCTAAGTCCAGAAAAATAAGTTTCAACTTTTTTTCAAATTTCCCCCCAAGGGATATATATTTTACCCACACATTTGGAGCCCTCCTGGGATGCCCTCTAACATACTATAACCTCATTTAGCGGAGATTTTCACAAAAAAGTGAAATTTTCAAAAAGTGGAAATTTTTCCAAAAAATGACTAAGTATGAAGGACTCATCGGGTGAAACACTCTGGAACTGAAATCGGATGCGCTTACAGACATGCTCCCCTCTCTGGAAGTCTGAGACATGTGTGACAATTTTCTAAGTTCAGAAAAAAAAATTTTTCAACTTTTTTTCAAATTTCCCCACAAGGGATATATATTTTACCCACACATTTGGAGCCCTCCTGGGATGCCCTCTAACATACTATAACCTCATTTAGCGGAGATTTTCACAAAAAAGTGAAATTTTAAAAAAGTCAAAAATTTTTCCAAAAAACGACTAAGTATGAAGGACTCATTGGGTGAAACGCTCTGGAACTGAAATCAGATGTGCTTACAGACATGCTCCCCTCTCTGGAAGTCTGAGACATGTGTGAAAATTTTCTAAGTCCAGAAAAATAAGTTTCAACTTTTTTTCAAATTTCCCCCCAAGGAATATATATTTTACCCACACATTTGGAGCCCTCCTGGGATGCCCTCTAACATACTATATCCTCATTTAGCGGAGATTTTCACAAAAAAGTGAAATTTTCAAAAAGTGGAAATTTTTCCAAAAAACGACTAAGTATGAAGGACTCATCGGGTGAAACGCTCTGGAACTGAAATCGGATGCGCTTACAGACATGCTCCCCTCTCTGGAAGTCTGAGACATGTGTGAAAATTTTCTAAGTCCAGAAAAATAAGTTTCAACTTTTTTTCAAATTTCCCCCCAAGGGATATATATTTTACCCACACATTTGGAGCCCTCCTGGGATGCCCTCTAACATACTATCACCTCATTTAGCGGAGATTTTCACAAAAAAGTGAAATTTTCAAAAAGTGGAAATTTTTCCAAAAAACGACTAAGTATGAAGGACTCATCGGGTGAAACGCTCTGGAACTGAAATCGGATGCGCTTACAGACATGCTCCCCTCTCTGGAAGTCTGAGACATGTGTGAAAATTTTCTAAGTCCAGAAAAATAAGTTTCAACTTTTTTTCAAATTTCCCCCCAAGGGATATATATTTTACCCACACATTTGGAGCCCTCCTGGGATGCCCTCTAACATACTATCACCTCATTTAGCGGAGATTTTCACAAAAAAGTGAAATTTTCAAAAAGTGGAAATTTTTCCAAAAAACGACTAAGTATGAAGGACTCATCGGGTGAAACGCTCTGGAACTGAAATCGGATGCGCTTACAGACATGCTCCGCTCTCTGGAAGTCTGAGACATGTGTGACAATTTTCTAAGTTCAGAAAAAAAAATTTTTCAACTTTTTTTCAAATTTCCCCACAAGGGATATATATTTTACCCACACATTTGGAGCCCTCCTGGGATGCCCTCTAACATACTATAACCTCATTTAGCGGAGATTTTCACAAAAAAGTGAAATTTTAAAAAAGTCAAAAATTTTTCCAAAAAACGACTAAGTATGAAGGACTCATTGGGTGAAACGCTCTGGAACTGAAATCAGATGTGCTTACAGACATGCTCCCCTCTCTGGAAGTCTGAGACATGTGTGAAAATTTTCTAAGTCCAGAAAAATAAGTTTCAACTTTTTTTCAAATTTCCCCCCAAGGAATATATATTTTACCCACACATTTGGAGCCCTCCTGGGATGCCCTCTAACATACTATATCCTCATTTAGCGGAGATTTTCACAAAAAAGTGAAATTTTCAAAAAGTGGAAATTTTTCCAAAAAACGACTAAGTATGAAGGACTCATCGGGTGAAACGCTCTGGAACTGAAATCGGATGCGCTTACAGACATGCTCCCCTCTCTGGAAGTCTGAGACATGTGTGAAAATTTTCTAAGTCCAGAAAAATAAGTTTCAACATTTTTTCAAATTTCCCCCCAAGGGATATATATTTTACCCACACATTTGGAGCCCTCCTGGGATGCCCTCTAACATACTATCACCTCATTTAGCGGAGATTTTCACAAAAAAGTGAAATTTTCAAAAAGTGGAAATTTTTCCAAAAAACGACTAAGTATGAAGGACTCATCGGGTGAAACGCTCTGGAACTGAAATCGGATGCGCTTACAGACATGCTCCGCTCTCTGGAAGTCTGAGACATGTGTGAAAATTTTCTAAGTTCAGAAAAAAAATTTTTCACCTTTTTTTCAAATTTCCCCACAAGGGATATATATTTTACCCACACATTTGGAGCCCTCCTGGGATGCCCTCTAACATACTATAACCTCATTTAGTGGAGATTTTCACAAAAAAGTGAAATTTTCAAAAAGTCAAAATTTTTTCCAAAAAACGACTAAGTATGAAGGACTCATTGGGTGAAACGCTCTGGAACTGAAATCGGATGTGCTTACAGACATGCTCCCCTCTCTGGAAGTCTGAGACATGTGTGAAAATTTTCTAAGTCCAGAAAAATAAGTTTCAACTTTTTTTCAAATTTCCCCCCAAGGGATATATATTTTACCCACACATTTGGAGCCGTCCTGGGATGCCCTCTAACATACTATAACTTCATTTAGCGGAGATTTTCACAAAAAAGTGAAATTTTCAAAAAGTGGAAATTTTTCCAAAAAACGACTAAGTATGAAGGACTCATCGGGTGAAACGCTCTGGAACTGAAATCGGAAGTGCTTACAGACATGCTCCCCTCTCTGGAAGTCTGAGACATGTGTGAAAATTTTCTAAGTCCAGAAAAATAAGTTTCAACTTTTTTTCAAATTTCCCCCCAAGGGATATATATTTTACCCACACATTTGGAGCCCTCCTGGGATGCCCTCTAACATACTATCACCTCATTTAGCGGAGATTTTCACAAAAAAGTGAAATTTTCAAAAAGTGGAAATTTTTCCAAAAAACGACTAAGTATGAAGGACTCATCGGGTGAAACATTCTGGAACTGAAATCGGATGCGCTTACAGACATGCTCCCCTCTCTGGAAGTCTGAGACATGTGTGAAAATTTTCTAAGTCCAGAAAAATAAGTTTCAACTTTTTTCCAAATTTCCCCAAAAGGGATATATATTTTACCCACACATTTGGAGCCCTCCTGGGATGCCCTCTAACATACTATATCCTCATTTAGCGGAGATTTTCAAAAAAAAGTGAAATTTTCAAAAAGTGGAAATTTTTCCAAAAAACGACTAAGTATGAAGGACTCATCGGGTGAAACGCTCTGGAACTGAAATCGGATGCGCTTACAGACATGCTCCCCTCTCTGGAAGTCTGAGACATGTGTGAAAATTTTCTAAGTCCAGAAAAATAAGTTTCAACTTTTTTTCAAATTTCCCCCCAAGGGATATATATTTTACCCACACATTTGGAGCCCTCCTGGGATGCCCTCTAACATACTATCACCTCATTTAGCGGAGATTTTCACAAAAAAGTGAAATTTTCAAAAAGTGGAAATTTTTCCAAAAAACGACTAAGTATGAAGGACTCATCGGGTGAAACGCTCTGGAACTGAAATCGGATGCGCTTACAGACATGCTCCCCTCTCTGGAAGTCTGAGACATGTGTGAAAATTTTCTAAGTTCAGAAAAAAAATTTTTTCACCTTTTTTTCAAATTTCCCCACAAGGGATATATATTTTACCCACACATTTGGAGCCCTCCTGGGATGCCCTCTAACATACTATAACCTCATTTAGTGGAGATTTTCACAAAAAAGTAAAATTTTCCAAAAGTCAAAAATTTTTCCAAAAAACGACTAAGTATGAAGGACTCATTGGGTGAAACGCTCTGGAACTGAAATCAGATGTGCTTACAGACATGCTCCCCTCTCTGGAAGTCTGAGACATGTGTGAAAATTTTCTAAGTCCAGAAAAATAAGTTTCAACTTTTTTTCAAATTTCCCCCCAAGGAATATATATTTTACCCACACATTTGGAGCCCTCCTGGGATGCCCTCTAACATACTATATCCTCATTTAGCGGAGATTTTCACAAAAAAGTGAAATTTTCAAAAAGTGGAAATTTTTCCAAAAAACGACTAAGTATGAAGGACTCATCGGGTGAAACGCTCTGGAACTGAAATCGGATGCGCTTACAGACATGCTCCCCTCTCTGGAAGTCTGAGACATGTGTGAAAATTTTCTAAGTCCAGAAAAATAAGTTTCAACTTTTTTTCAAATTTCCCCCCAAGGGATATATATTTTACCCACACATTTGGAGCCCTCCTGGGATGCCCTCTAACATACTATCACCTCATTTAGCGGAGATTTTCACAAAAAAGTGAAATTTTCAAAAAGTGGAAATTTTTCCAAAAAACGACTAAGTATGAAGGACTCATCGGGTGAAACGCTCTGGAACTGAAATCGGATGCGCTTACAGACATGCTCCCCTCTCTGGAAGTCTGAGACATGTGTGAAAATTTTCTAAGTTCAGAAAAAAAATTTTTTCACCTTTTTTTCAAATTTCCCCACAAGGGATATATATTTTACCCACACATTTGGAGCCCTCCTGGGATGCCCTCTAACATACTATAACCTCATTTAGTGGAGATTTTCACAAAAAAGTGAAATTTTCCAAAAGTCAAAAATTTTTCCAAAAAACGACTAAGTATGAAGGACTCATTGGGTGAAACGCTCTGGAACTGAAATCAGATGTGCTTACAGACATGCTCCCCTCTCTGGAAGTCTGAGACATGTGTGAAAATTTTCTAAGTCCAGAAAAATAAGTTTCAACTTTTTTTCAAATTTCCCCCCAAGGAATATATATTTTACCCACACATTTGGAGCCCTCCTGGGATGCCCTCTAACATACTATATCCTCATTTAGCGGAGATTTTCACAAAAAAGTGAAATTTTCAAAAAGTGGAAATTTTTCCAAAAAACGACTAAGTATGAAGGACTCATTGGGTGAAACGCTCTGGAACTGAAATCGGATGCGCTTACAGACATGCTCCCCTCTCTGGAAGTCTGAGACATGTGTGAAAATTTTCTAAGTCCAGAAAAATAAGTTTCAACATTTTTTCAAATTTCCCCCCAAGGGATATATATTTTACCCACACATTTGGAGCCCTCCTGGGATGCCCTCTAACATACTATCACCTCATTTAGCGGAGATTTTCACAAAAAAGTGAAATTTTCAAAAAGTGGAAATTTTTCCAAAAAACGACTAAGTATGAAGGACTCATCGGGTGAAACGCTCTGGAACTGAAATCGGATGCGCTTACAGACATGCTCCGCTCTCTGGAAGTCTGAGACATGTGTGAAAATTTTCTAAGTTCAGAAAAAAAATTTTTCACCTTTTTTTCAAATTTCCCCACAAGGGATATATATTTTACCCACACATTTGGAGCCCTCCTGGGATGCCCTCTAACATACTATAACCTCATTTAGTGGAGATTTTCACAAAAAAGTGAAATTTTCAAAAAGTCAAAATTTTTTCCAAAAAACGACTAAGTATGAAGGACTCATTGGGTGAAACGCTCTGGAACTGAAATCGGATGTGCTTACAGACATGCTCCCCTCTCTGGAAGTCTGAGACATGTGTGAAAATTTTCTAAGTCCAGAAAAATAAGTTTCAACTTTTTTTCAAATTTCCCCCCAAGGGATATATATTTTACCCACACATTTGGAGCCCTCCTGGGATGCCCTCTAACATACTATAACTTCATTTAGCGGAGATTTTCACAAAAAAGTGAAATTTTCAAAAAGTGGAAATTTTTCCAAAAAACGACTAAGTATGAAGGACTCATCGGGTGAAACGCTCTGGAACTGAAATCGGAAGTGCTTACAGACATGCTCCCCTCTCTGGAAGTCTGAGACATGTGTGAAAATTTTCTAAGTCCAGAAAAATAAGTTTCAACTTTTTTTCAAATTTCCCCCCAAGGGATATATATTTTACCCACACATTTGGAGCCCTCCTGGGATGCCCTCTAACATACTATCACCTCATTTAGCGGAGATTTTCACAAAAAAGTGAAATTTTCAAAAAGTGGAAATTTTTCCAAAAAACGACTAAGTATGAAGGACTCATCGGGTGAAACATTCTGGAACTGAAATCGGATGCGCTTACAGACATGCTCCCCTCTCTGGAAGTCTGAGACATGTGTGAAAATTTTCTAAGTCCAGAAAAATAAGTTTCAACTTTTTTCCAAATTTCCCCAAAAGGGATATATATTTTACCCACACATTTGGAGCCCTCCTGGGATGCCCTCTAACATACTATATCCTCATTTAGCGGAGATTTTCAAAAAAAAGTGAAATTTTCAAAAAGTGGAAATTTTTCCAAAAAACGACTAAGTATGAAGGACTCATCGGGTGAAACGCTCTGGAACTGAAATCGGATGCGCTTACAGACATGCTCCCCTCTCTGGAAGTCTGAGACATGTGTGAAAATTTTCTAAGTCCAGAAAAATAAGTTTCAACTTTTTTTCAAATTTCCCCCCAAGGGATATATATTTTACCCACACATTTGGAGCCCTCCTGGGATGCCCTCTAACATACTATCACCTCATTTAGCGGAGATTTTCACAAAAAAGTGAAATTTTCAAAAAGTGGAAATTTTTCCAAAAAACGACTAAGTATGAAGGACTCATCGGGTGAAACGCTCTGGAACTGAAATCGGATGCGCTTACAGACATGCTCCCCTCTCTGGAAGTCTGAGACATGTGTGAAAATTTTCTAAGTTCAGAAAAAAAATTTTTTCACCTTTTTTTCAAATTTCCCCACAAGGGATATATATTTTACCCACACATTTGGAGCCCTCCTGGGATGCCCTCTAACATACTATAACCTCATTTAGTGGAGATTTTCACAAAAAAGTGAAATTTTCCAAAAGTCAAAAATTTTTCCAAAAAACGACTAAGTATGAAGGACTCATTGGGTGAAACGCTCTGGAACTGAAATCGGATGTGCTTACAGACATGCTCCCCTCTCTGGAAGTCTGAGACATGTGTGAAAATTTTCTAAGTCCAGAAAAATAAGTTTCAACTTTTTTTCAAATTTCCCCCCAAGGGATATATATTTTACCCACACATTTGGAGCCCTCCTGGGATGCCCTCTAACATACTATAACTTCATTTAGCGGAGATTTTCACAAAAAAGTGAAATTTTCAAAAAGTGGAAATTTTTCCAAAAAACGACTAAGTATGAAGGACTCATCGGGTGAAACGCTCTGGAACTGAAATCGGAAGTGCTTACAGACATGCTCCCCTCTCTGGAAGTCTGAGACATGTGTGAAAATTTTCTAAGTCCAGAAAAATAAGTTTCAACTTTTTTTCAAATTTCCCCCCAAGGGATATATATTTTACCCACACATTTGGAGCCCTCCTGGGATGCCCTCTAACATACTATCACCTCATTTAGCGGAGATTTTCACAAAAAAGTGAAATTTTCAAAAAGTGGAAATTTTTCCAAAAAACGACTAAGTATGAAGGACTCATCGGGTGAAACATTCTGGAACTGAAATCGGATGCGCTTACAGACATGCTCCCCTCTCTGGAAGTCTGAGACATGTGTGAAAATTTTCTAAGTCCAGAAAAATAAGTTTCAACTTTTTTCCAAATTTCCCCAAAAGGGATATATATTTTACCCACACATTTGGAGCCCTCCTGGGATGCCCTCTAACATACTATATCCTCATTTAGCGGAGATTTTCAAAAAAAAGTGAAATTTTCAAAAAGTGGAAATTTTTCCAAAAAACGACTAAGTATGAAGGACTCATCGGGTGAAACGCTCTGGAACTGAAATCGGATGCGCTTACAGACATGCTCCCCTCTCTGGAAGTCTGAGACATGTGTGAAAATTTTCTAAGTCCAGAAAAATAAGTTTCAACTTTTTTTCAAATTTCCCCCCAAGGGATATATATTTTACCCACACATTTGGAGCCCTCCTGGGATGCCCTCTAACATACTATCACCTCATTTAGCGGAGATTTTCACAAAAAAGTGAAATTTTCAAAAAGTGGAAATTTTTCCAAAAAACGACTAAGTATGAAGGACTCATCGGGTGAAACGCTCTGGAACTGAAATCGGATGCGCTTACAGACATGCTCCCCTCTCTGGAAGTCTGAGACATGTGTGAAAATTTTCTAAGTTCAGAAAAAAAATTTTTTCACCTTTTTTTCAAATTTCCCCACAAGGGATGTATATTTTACCCACACATTTGGAGCCCTCCTGGGATGCCCTCTAACATACTATAACCTCATTTAGTGGAGATTTTCACAAAAAAGTGAAATTTTCCAAAAGTCAAAAATTTTTCCAAAAAACGACTAAGTATGAAGGACTCATTGGGTGAAACGCTCTGGAACTGAAATCGGATGTGCTTACAGACATGCTCCCCTCTCTGGAAGTCTGAGACATGTGTGAAAATTTTCTAAGTCCAGAAAAATAAGTTTCAACTTTTTTTCAAATTTCCCCCCAAGGGATATATATTTTACCCACACATTTGGAGCCCTCCTGGGATGCCCTCTAACATACTATAACTTCATTTAGCGGAGATTTTCACAAAAAAGTGAAATTTTCAAAAAGTGGAAATTTTTCCAAAAAACGACTAAGTATGAAGGACTCATCGGGTGAAACGCTCTGGAACTGAAATTGGATGCGCTTACAGACATGCTCCCCTCTCTGGAAGTCTGAGACATGTGTGAAAATTTTCTAAGTTCAGAAAAAAAAATTTTTCAACTTTTTTTCAAATTTCCCCAAAAGGGATATATATTTTACCCACACATTTGGAGCCCTCCTGGGATGCCCTCTAACATACTATCACCTCATTTAGCGGAGATTTTCACAAAAAAGTGAAATTTTCAAAAAGTGGAAATTTTTCCAAAAAACGACTAAGTATGAAGGACTCATCGGGTGAAACATTCTGGAACTGAAATCGGATGCGCTTACAGACATGCTCCCCTCTCTGGAAGTCTGAGACATGTGTGAAAATTTTCTAAGTCCAGAAAAATAAGTTTCAACTTTTTTCCAAATTTCCCCAAAAGGGATATATATTTTACCCACACATTTGGAGCCCTCCTGGGATGCCCTCTAACATACTATAACCTCATTTAGCGGAGATTTTCACAAAAAAGTGAAATTATTAAAAAGTGGAAATTTTTTCAAAAAATGACTAAGTATGAAGGACTCATCGGGTGAAACGCTCTGGAACTGAAATCGGATGCGCTTACAGACATGCTCCCCTCTCTGGAAGTCTGAGACATTAAATTTCCCCAAAAGGGATATATATTTTAACCACACATTTGGAGCCCTCCTGGGATGCCCTCTAACATACTATAACCTCATTTAGCGGAGATTTTCACAAAAAAGTGAAATTTTCAAAAAGTGGAAATTTTTCCAAAAAACGACTAAGTATGAAGGACTCATCGGGTGAAACGCTCTGGAACTGAAATCGAATGCGCTTACAGACATGCTCCCCTCTCTGGAAGTCTGAGACATGTGTGAAAATTTTCTAAGTTCAGAAAAAAAAATTTTTCAACTTTTTTTCAAATTTCCCCACAAGGGATATATATTTTACCCACACATTTGGAGCCCTCCTGGGATGCCCTCTAACATACTATAACCTCATTTAGCGGAGATTTTCACAAAAAAGTGAAATTTTCAAAAAGTGGAAATTTTTCCAAAAAACGACTAAGTATGAAGGACTCATCGGGTGAAACGCTCTGGAACTGAAATCGGATGCGCTTACAGACATGCTCCCCTTTCTGGAAGTCTGAGACATGTGTGAAAATTTTCTAAGTCCAGAAAAATAAGTTTCAACTTTTTTTCAAATTTCCCCCCAAGGGATATATATTTTACCCACACATTTGGAGCCCTCCTGGGATGCCCTCTAACATACTATCACCTCATTTAGCGGAGATTTTCACAAAAAAGTGAAATTTTCAAAAAGTGGAAATTTTTCCAAAAAACGACTAAGTATGAAGGACTCATCGGGTGAAACATTCTGGAACTGAAATCGGATGCGCTTACAGACATGCTCCCCTCTCTGGAAGTCTGAGACATGTGTGAAAATTTTCTAAGTCCAGAAAAATAAGTTTCAACTTTTTTCCAAATTTCCCCAAAAGGGATATATATTTTACCCACACATTTGCAGCCCTCCTGGGATGCCCTCTAACATACTATAACCTCATTTAGCGGAGATTTTCACAAAAAAGTGAAATTTTCAAAAAGTGGAAATTTTTCCAAAAAATGACTAAGTATGAAGGACTCATCGGGTGAAACACTCTGGAACTGAAATCGGATGCGCTTACAGACATGCTCCCCTCTCTGGAAGTCTGAGACATGTGTGAAAATTTTCTAAGTCCAGAAAAAAAAATTTTTCAACTTTTTTTCAAATTTCCACAAAAGGGATATATATTTTAACCACACATTTGGAGCCCTCCTGGGATGCCCTCTAACATACTATAACCTCATTTAGCGGAGATTTTCACAAAAAAGTGAAATTTTCAAAAAACTCAAATTTTTTTCCAAAAAACGACTAAGTATGAAGGACTCATTGGGTGAAACGCTCTGGAACTGAAATCGGATGTGCTTACAGACATGCTCCCCTCTCTGGAAGTCTGAGACATGTGTGAAAATTTTCTACGTCCAGAAAAAAAAATTTTTTCAACTTTTTTTCAAATTTCCCCACAAGGGATATATATTTTACCCATACATTTGGAGCCCTCCTGGGATGCCCTCTAACATACTATAACCTCATTTAGCGGAGATTTTCACAAAAAAAGTGAAATTTTCAAAAAGTCAGAAATTTTGCAAAAAACGACTAAGTATGAAGGAATCATCGGGTGAAACGCTCTGGAACTGAAATCGGATGCGCTAACAGACATGCTCCCCTCTCTGGAAGTCTGAGACATGTGTGAAAATTTTCTAAGTCCAGAAAAATAAGTTTCAACTTTTTTCAAATTTCCCCCCAAGGGATATATATTTTACCCACACATTTGGAGCCCTCCTGGGATGCCCTCTAACATACTATAACCTCATTTAGCGGAGATTTTCACAAAAAAGTGAAATTTTCAAAAAGTGGAAATTTTTCCAAAAAACGACTAAGTATGAAGGACTCATTGGGTGAAACGCTCTGGAACTGAAATCGGATGCTCTTACAGACATGCTCCCCTCTCTGGAAGTCTGAGACATGTGTGAAAATTTTCTAAGTCCAGAAAAATAAGTTTCAACTTTTTTTCAAATTTCCCCAAAAGGGATATATATTTTACCACACATTTGGAGCCCTCCTGGGATGCCCTCTAACATACTATAACCTCATTTAGCGGAGATTTTCACAAAAAAAGTGAAATTTTCAAAGAGTCAAAATTTTTTCCAAAAAACGACTAAGTATGAAGGACTCATTGGGTGAAACGCTCTGGAACTGAAATCGGATGTGCTTACAGACATGCTCCCCTCTCTGGAAGTCTGAGACATGTGTGAAAATTTTCTAAGTCCAGAAAAATAAGTTTCAACTTTTTTTCAAATTTCCCCCCAGGGATATATATTTTACCCACACATTTGGAGCCCTCCTGGGGTGCCCTCTAACATACTATAACCTCATTTAGCGGAGATTTTCACAAAAAAGTGAAATTTTCAAAAAGTGGAAATTTTTCCAAAAAACGACTAAGTATGAAGGACTCATCTGGTGAAACGCTCTGGAACTGAAATCGGATGCTCTTACAGACATGCTCCCCTCTCTGGAAGTCTGAGACATGTGTGAAAATTTTCTAAGTCCAGAAAAGAAAAAAATTTACCTTTTTTTCAAATTTCCCCCCAAGGGATATATATTTTACCCACACATTTGGAGCCCTCCTGGGATGCCCTCTAACATACTATAACCTCATTTAGCAGAGATTTTCACGCAAAAGTGAAATTTTCAAAAGGTCAGAAATTTTGCAAAAAATGACTAAGTATGAAGGACTCATCGGGTGAAACGCTCTGGAACTGAAATCGGATGCGCGCACTGACATGCTTCCCTCTCTGGAAGTCTGAGACATGTGTGAAAAATTTCTAAGTCCAGAAAAAAAAATTTTTTCAACTTTTTTAAAAATTTCTCCCCAAGGGATAGATATTTTACCCACACATTTGGAGCCCTCCTGGGATGCCCTCTAACATACTATAACCTCATTTAGCGGAGATTTTCACAAAAAAGTGAAATTTTCAAAAAGTCAGAAATTTTGCAAAAAAACGACTAAGTATGAAGGACTCATCGGGTGAAACGCTCTGGAACTGAAATCGGATGCGCTTACAGACATGCTCCCTTCTCTGGAAGTCTGAGACATGTGTGAGAATTTTCTAAGTCCAGAAAAATAAGTTTCAACTTTTTTTCAAATTTCTCCCCAAGGGATATATATTTTACCCACACATTTGGAGCCCTCCTGGGATGCCCTCTAACATACTATAACCTCATTTAGCGGAGATTTTCACAAAAAGGTGAAATTTTCAAAAAGTGGAAATTTTTCCAAAAAACGACTAAGTATGAAGGACTCATCGGGTGAAACGCTCTGGAAATGAAATCATATGCGCTTACAGACATGCTCCCCTCTCTAGAAGTCTGAGACATGTGTGAAAATTTTCTAAGTCCAGAAAAAAAAAAATTTCAACTTTTTTTCAAATTTCCCCACAAGGGATATATATTTTACCCACACATTTGGAGCCCTCCTGGGTTGCCCTCTAACATACTATAACCTCATTTAGCGGAGATTTTCACAAAAAAGTGAAATTTTCAAAAAGTGAGAAATTTTGCAAAAAACGACTAAGTATGAAGGAATCATCGGGTGAAACGCTCTGGAACTGAAATCGGATGCGCTTACAGACATGCTCCCCTCTCTGGAAGTCTGAGACATGTGTGAAAATTTTCTAAGTCCAGAAAAATAAGTTTCAACTTTTTTTCAAATTTCCCCCCAAGGGATATATATTTTACCCACACATTTGGAGCCCTCCTGGGATGCCCTCTAACATACTATAACCTCATTTAGCGGAGATTTTCACAAAAAAGTGAAATTTTCAAAAAGTGGAAATTTTTCCAAAAAACGACTAAGTATGAAGGACTCATCGGGTGAAATGCTCTGGAACTGAAATCGGATGCGCTTACAGACATGCTCCCTTCTCTGGAAGTCTGAGACATGTGTGAGAATTTTCTAAGTCCAGAAAAAAAAAATTTTTCAACTTTTTTTCAAATTTCTCCCCAAGGGATATAGATTTTACCCACACATTTGGAGCCCTAATGGGATGCCCTCTAACAAACTATAACCTCATTTAGCGGAGATTTTCACAAAAAAGTGAAATTTTCAAAAAGTCAGAAATTTTGCAAAAAACGACTAAGTATGAAGGACTCATCGGGTGAATCGCTCTAGAACTGAAATCGGATGCGCGCACTGACATGCTCCCCTCTCTGGAAGTCCGAGAAATGTGTGAAAATTTTCTAAGTCCAGAAAAAAAAATGTTTCAACTTTTTTTCAAATTTCCCCCCAAGGGATATATATTTTACCCACACATTTGGAGCCCTCCTGGGATGCCCTCTAACATACTATAACCTCATTTAGCGGAGATTTTCACAAAAAAGTGAAATTTTGAAAAAGTCAAAAATTTTTCCAAAAAACGACTAAGTATGAAGGACTCATTGGGTGAAACGCTCTGGAACTGAAATCGGATGCGCGCACTGACATGCTCCCCTCTCTGGAAGTCTGAGACATGTGTGAAAAATTTCTAAGTCCAGAAAATAAAATGTTTTCAACTTTTTTTCAAATTTCCCCCCAAGGGATATATATTTTACCCACACATTTGGAGCCCTCCTGGGATGCCCTCTAACATACTATAACATCATTTATCGGAGATTTTCACAAAAAAGTGAAATTTTCAAAAAGTGGAAATTTTTCCAAAAAACGACTAAGTATGAAGGACTCATCAGGTGAAACGCTCTGGAACTGAAATCGGATGCGCTTACAGACATGCTCCCCTCTCTGGAAGTCTGAGACATGTGTGAAAATTTTCTAAGTCCAGAAAAAAAAATTTTTTCAACGTTTTTTCAAATTTCCCCCCAAGGGATATATATTTTACCCACACATTTGGAGCCCTCCTGGGATGCCCTCTAACATACTATAACCTCATTTAGCAGAGATTTTCACGCAAAAGTGAAATTTTCAAAAGGTCAGAAATTTTGCAAAAAATGACTAAGTATGAAGGACTCATCGGGTGAAACGCTCTGGAAATGAAATCATATGCGCTTACAGACATGCTCCCCTCTCTAGAAGTCTGAGACATGTGTGAGAATTTTCTAAGTCCAGAAAAATAAGTTTCAACTTTTTTTCAAATTTCCCCCCAAGGGATATATATTTTACCCACACATTTGGAGCCCTCCTGGGATGCCCTCTAACATACTATAACCTCATTTAGCGGAGATTTTCACAAAAAAGTGAAATTTTCAAAAAGTGGAAATTTTTCCAAAAAACGACTAAGTATGAAGGACTCATCGGGTGAAACGCTCTGGAACTGAAATCGTATGCGCTTACAGACATGCTCCCCTCTCTAGAAGTCTGAGACATGTGTGAAAATTTTCTAAGTCCAGAAAAAAAAAAATTTCAACTTTTTTTCAAATTTCCCCACAAGGGATATATATTTTACCCACACATTTGGAGCCCTCCTGGGATGCCCTCTAACATACTATAACCTCATTTAGCGGAGATTTTCACAAAAAAGTGAAATTTTCAAAAAGTGGAAATTTTTCCAAAAAACGACTAAGTATGAAGGACTCATCGGGTGAAACGCTCTGGAACTGAAATCGGATGCGCTTACAGACATGCTCCCCTCTCTGGAAGTCTGAGACATGTGTGAAAATTTTCTAAGTCCAGAAAAAAAAAATTTTTCAACTTTTTTTCAAATTTCCCCACAAGGAATATATATTTTACCCACACATTTGGAGCCCTCCTGGGTTGCCCTCTAACATACTATAACCTCATTTAGCGGAGATTTTCACAAAAAAGTGAAATTTTCAAAAAGTGAGAAATTTTGCAAAAAACGACTAAGTATGAAGGAATCATCGGGTGAAACGCTCTGGAACTGAAATCGGATGCGCTTACAGACATGCTCCCCTCTCTGGAAGTCTGAGACATGTGTGAAAATTTTCTAAGTCCAGAAAAATAAGTTTCAACTTTTTTTCAAATTTCCCCCCAAGGGATATATATTTTACCCACACATTTGGAGCCCTCCTGGGATGCCCTCTAACATACTATAACCTCATTTAGCGGAGATTTTCACAAAAAAGTGAAATTTTCAAAAAGTGGAAATTTTTCCAAAAAACGACTAAGTATGAAGGACTCATCGGGTGAAACGCTCTGGAACTGAAATCGGATGCGCTTACAGACATGCTCCCTTCTCTGGAAGTCTGAGACATGTGTGAAAATTTTCTAAGTCCAGAAAAAAAAATTTTTCAACTTTTTTTCAAATTTCCCCCCAAGGGATATATATTTTACCCACACATTTGGAGCCCTCCTGGGATGCCCTCTAACATACTATAACCTCATTTAGCGGAGATTTTCACAAAAAAGTGAAATTTTCAAAAAGTCAAAAATTTTTCCAAAAAACGACTAAGTATGAAGGACTCATTGGGTGAAACGCTCTGGAACTGAAATCGGAAGCGCTTACAGACATGCTCCCCTCTCTGGAAGTCTGAGACATGTGTGAAAATTTTCTAAGTCCAGAAAAAAAAAATTAAACTTTTTTTCAAATTTCCCCGCAATGGATATATATTTTACCCACACATTTGGAGCCCTCCTGGGATGCCCTCTAACATACTATAACCTCATTTAGCAGAGATTTTCACGCAAAAGTGAAATTTTCAAAAGGTCAGAAATTTTGCAAAAAATGACTAAGTATGAAGGACTCATCGGGTGAAACGCTCTGGAACTGAAATCGGATGCGCGCACTGACATGCTCCCCTCTCTGGAAGTCTGAGACATGTGTGAAAAATTTCTAAGTCCATAAAAAAAATTTTTTTCAACTTTTTTAAAAATTTCTCCCCAAGGGATATATATTTTACCCACACATTTGGAGCCCTCCTGGGATGCCCTCTAACATACTATAACCTCATTTAGCGGAGATTTTCACAAAAAAGTGAAATTTTCAAAAAGCGAAAATTTTTCCAAAAAACGACTAAGTATGAAGGACTCATCGGGTGAAACGCTCTGGAACTGAAATCGGATGCGCTTACAGACATGCTCCCCTCTCTGGAAGTCTGACACATGTGTGAAAATTTTCTAAGTCCAGAAAATAAAATGTTTTCAACTTTTTTTCAAATTTCTCCCCAAGGGATATATATTTTACCCACACATTTGGAGCCCTCCTGGGATGCCCTCTAACATACTATAACATAATTTAGCGGAGATTTTCACAAAAAAGTGAAATTTTCAAAAAGTGGAAATTTTTCCAAAAAACGACTAAGTATGAAGGACTCATCAGGTGAAACGCTCTGGAACTGAAATCGGATGCGCTTACAGACATGCTCCCCTCTCTGGAAGTCTGAGACATGTGTGAAAATTTTCTAAGTCCAGAAAAAAAAATTTTTTCAACGTTTTTTCAAATTTCCCCCAGGGATATATATTTTACCCACACATTTGGAGCCCTCCTGAGGTGCCCTCTAACATACTATAACCTCATTTAGCGGAGATTTTCACAAAAAAGTGAAATTTTCAAAAAGTGGAAATTTTTCCAAAAAATGACTAAGTATGAAGGACTCATCGGGTGAAACGCTCTGGAACTGAAATCGGATGCGCTTACAGACATGCTCCCCTCTCTGGAAGTCTGAGACATGTGTGAAAATTTTCTAAGTCCAGAAAAAAAAAAATTAAACTTTTTTTCAAATTTCCCCCCAAGGGATATATATTTTACCCACACATTTGGAGCCCTCCTGGGATGCCCTCTAACATACTATAACCTCATTTAGCAGAGATTTTCACGCAAAAGTGAAATTTTCAAAAGGTCAGAAATTTTGCAAAAAATGACTAAGTATGAAGGACTCATCGGGTGAAACGCTCTGGAACTGAAATCGGATGCGCGCACTGACATGCTCCCCTCTCTGGAAGTCTGAGACATGTGTGAAAAATTTCTAAGTCCAGAAAAAAAAATTTTTTCAACTTTTTTAAAAATTTCTCCCCAAGGGATATATATTTTACCCACACATTTGGAGCCCTCCTGGGATGCCCTCTAACATACTATAACCTCATTTAGCGGCTATTTTCACAAAAATGTGAAATTTTCAAAAAGTCAGAAATTTTGCAAAAAATGACTAAGTATGAAGGACTCATCGGGTGAATTGCTCTGGAACTGAAATCGGATGCGCGCACTGACATGCTCCCCTCTCTGGAAGTCTGAGACATGTGTGAAAAATTTCTAAGTACAGAAAAAAAAAAATTTTCATCTTTTTTTCAAATTTCCCCACAAGGGATATATATTTTACCCACACATTTGGAGCCCTCCTGGGATGCCCTCTAACATACTATAACCTCATTTAGCGGAGATTTTCACAAAAAAGTGAAATTTTCAAAAAGTGGAAATTTTTCCAAAAAACGACTAAGTATGAAGGACTCATCGGGTGAAACGCTCTGGAACTGAAATCGGATGCACTTACAGACATGCTCCCCTCTCTGGAAGTCTGACACATGTGTGAGAATTTTCTAAGTCCAGAAAAAAAAAATTTTCAACATTTTTTCAAATTTCCCCACAAGGAATATATATTTTACCCACACATTTGGAGCCCTCCTGGGATGCCCTCTAACCTACTATAACCTCATTTAGCGGAGATTTTCACAAAAAAGTGAAATTTTCAAAAAATCAAAAATTTTACCAAAAAACGACTAAGTATGAAGGACTCATTGGGTGAAACGCTCTGGAACTGAAATCGGATGCGCTTACAGACATGCTCCCCTCTCTGGAAGTCTGAGACATGTGTGAAAATTTTCAAAGTCCAGAAAAAAAAATTTTTCAACTTTTTTTCAAATTTCCCCACAAGGGATATATATTTTACCCACACATTTGGAGCCCTCCTGGGATGCCCTCTAACATACTATAACCTCATTTAGCGGAGATTTTCACAAAAAAGTGAAATTTTCAAAAAGTCTAAAATTTTTCCAAAAAACGACTAAGTATGAAGGACTCATTGGGTGAAACGCTCTGGAACGGAAATCGGATGTGCTTACAGACATGCTCCCCTCTCTGGAAGTCTGAGACATGTGTGAAAATTTTCTAGGTCCAGAAAAAAAAAAATTTCAACTTTTTTTCAAATTTCCCCCCAAGGGATATATATTTTACCCACACATTTGGAGCCCTCCAGGGTTGCCCTCTAACATACTATAACCTCATTTAGCGGAGATTTTCACAAAAAAGTGAAATTTTCAAAAAGTCAAAAATTTTTCCAAAAAACGACTAAGTATGAAGGACTCATTGGGTGAAACGCTCTGGAACTGAAATCGGATGCGCTTACAGACATGCTCCCCTCTCTGGAAGTCTGAGACATGTGTGAAAATTTTCTAAGTCCAGAAAAAAAAAAATTTCAACTTTTTTTCAAATTTCCCCACAAGAGATATATATTTTACCCACACATTTGGAGCCCTCCTGGGATGCCCTCTAACATACTATAACCTCATTTAGCGGAGATTTTCACAAAAAAGTGAAATTTTCCAAAAGTCAGAAATTTTGCAAAAAACGACTAAGTATGAAGGACTCATCGGGTGAAACGCTCTGGAACTGAAATCGGATGCGCTTACAGACATGCTCCCCTCTCTGGAAGTCTGAGACATGTGTGAAAATTTTCTAAGTCCAGAAAAAAAAAAATTTTCAACTTTTTTTCAAATTTCCCCACAAGGAATATATATTTTACCCACACATTTGGAGCCCTCCAGGGTTGCCCTCTAACATACTATAACCTCATTTAGCGGAGATTTTCACAAAAAAGTGAAATTTTCAAAAAGTCAAAAATTTTTCCAAAAAACGACTAAGTATGAAGGACTCATTGGGTGAAACGCTCTGGAACTGAAATCGGATGCGCTTACAGACATGCTCCCCTCTCTGGAAGTCTGAGACATGTGTGAAAATTTTCAAAGTCCAGAAAAAAAAATGTTTCAACTTTTTTTCAAATTTCCCCACAAGGGATATATATTTTACCCACACATTTGGAGCTCTCCTGGAATGCCCTCTAACATACTATAACCTCATTTAGCGGAGATTTTCACAAAAAAGTGAAATTTTCAAAAAGTGGAAATTTTTCCAAAAAACGACTAAGTATGAAGGACTCATCGGGTGAAACGCTCTGGAACTGAAATCGGATGCGCTTACAGACATGCTCCCCTCTCTGGAAGTCTGAGACATGTGTGAAAATTTTCTAAGTCCAGAAAAAAAAAATTTTTCAACTTTTTTTCAAATTTCCCCACAAGGAATATATATTTTACCCACGCATTTGGAGCCCTCCAGGGTTGCCCTCTAACATACTATAACCTCATTTAGCGGAGATTTTCACAAAAAAGTGAAATTTTCAAAAAGTCAAAAATTTTTCCAAAAAACGACTAAGTATGAAGGACTCATTGGGTGAAACGCTCTGGAACTGAAATCGGATGCGCTTACAGACATGCCCTCCTCTCTGGAAGTCTGAGACATGTGTGAAAATTTTCTAAGTCCAGAAAAAAAAAAAAATTCAACTTTTTTTCAAATTTCCCCACAAGGGATATATATTTTACCCACACATTTGGAGCCCTCCTGGGATGCCCTCTAACATACTATAACCTCATTTAGCGGAGATTTTCACAAAAAAGTGAAATTTTCCAAAAGTCAGAAATTTTGCAAAAAACGACTAAGTATGAAGGACTCATCGGGTGAAACGCTCTGGAACTGAAATCGGATGCGCTTACAGACATGCTCCCCTCTCTGGAAGTCTGAGACATGTGTGAAAATTTTCTAAGTCCAGAAAAAAAATTTTTTTCAACGTTTTTTCAAATTTCCCCCAGGGATATATATTTTACCCACACATTTGGAGCCCTCCTGAGGTGCCCTCTAACATACTATAACCTCATTTAGCGGAGATTTTCACAAAAAAGTGAAATTTTCAAAAAGTGGAAATTTTTCCAAAAAATGACTAAGTATGAAGGACTCATCGGGTGAAACGCTCTGGAACTGAAATCGGATGCGCTTACAGACATGCTCCCCTCTCTGGAAGTCTGAGACATGTGTGAAAATTTTCTAAGTCCAGAAAAAAAAAAATTAAACTTTTTTTCAAATTTCCCCCCAAGGGATATATATTTTACCCACACATTTGGAGCCCTCCTGGGATGCCCTCTAACATACTATAACCTCATTTAGCAGAGATTTTCACGCAAAAGTGAAATTTTCAAAAGGTCAGAAATTTTGCAAAAAATGACTAAGTATGAAGGACTCATCGGGTGAAACGCTCTGGAACTGAAATCGGATGCGCGCACTGACATGCTCCCCTCTCTGGAAGTCTGAGACATGTGTGAAAAATTTCTAAGTCCAGAAAAAAAAATTTTTTCAACTTTTTTAAAAATTTCTCCCCAAGGGATATATATTTTACCCACACATTTGGAGCCCTCCTGGGATGCCCTCTAACATACTATAACCTCATTTAGCGGAGATTTTCACAAAAAAGTGAAATTTTCAAAAAGTCAAAAATTTTTCCAAAAAACGACTAAGTATGAAGGACTCATTGGGTGAAACGCTCTGGAACTGAAATCGGATGCGCTTACAGACATGCTCCCCTCTCTGGAAGTCTGAGACATGTGTGAAAATTTTCTAAGTCCAGAAAAAAATAAAATTTCAACTTTTTTTCAAATTTCCCCACAAGGGATATATATTTTACCCACACATTTGGAGCCCTCCTGGGATGCCCTCTAACATACTATAACCTCATTTAGCAGAGATTTTCACAAAAAAGTGAAATTTTCCAAAAGTCAGAAATTTTGCAAAAAAACGACTAAGTATGAAGGACTCATCGGGTGAAACGCTCTGGAACTGAAATCGGATGTGCTTACAGACATGCTCCCTTCTCTGGAAGTCTGAGACATGTGTGAGAATTTTCTAAGTCCAGAAAAAAAAAATTTTCAACTTTTTTTCAAATTTCCCCACAAGGAATATATATTTTACCCACACATTTGGAGCCCTCCAGGGTTGCCCTCTAACATACTATAACCTCATTTAGCGGAGATTTTCACAAAAAAGTGAAATTTTCCAAAAGTCAGAAATTTTGCAAAAAACGACTAAGTATGAAGGACTCATCGTGTGAAACGCTCTGGAACTGAAATCGGATGCGCTTACAGACATGCTCCCCTCTCTGGAAGTCTGAGACATGTGTGAAAATTTTCAAAGTCCAGAAAAAAAAATTTTTCAACTTTTTTTCAAATTTCCCCACAAGGGATATATATTTTACCCACACATTTGGAGCCCTCCTGGGATGCCCTCTAACATACTATAACCTCATTTAGCGGAGATTTTCACAAAAAAGTGAAATTTTCAAAAAGTCAAAAATTTTTCCAAAAAACGACTAAGTATGAAGGACTCATTGGGTGAAACGCTCTGGAACTGAAATCGGATGTGCTTACAGACATGCTCCCCTCTCTGGAAGTCTGAGACATGTGTGAAAATTTTCTAAGTCCAGAAAAATAAGTTTCAACTTTTTTTCAAATTTCCCCCCAAGGGATATATATTTTACCCACACATTTGGAGCCCTCCTGGGATGCCCTCTAACATACTATAACCTCATTTAGCGGAGATTTTCACAAAAAAGTGAAATTTTCAAAAAGTGGAAATTTTTCCAAAAAACGACTAAGTATGAAGGACTCATCGGGTGAAACGCTCTGGAACTGAAATCGGATGCGCTTACAGACATGCTCCCCTCTCTGGAAGTCTGAGACATGTGTGAAAATTTTCTAAGTCCAGAAAAAAAAAAATTTTCAACTTTTTTTCAAATTTCCCCACAAGGAATATATATTTTACCCACACATTTGGAGCCCTCCAGGGTTGCCCTCTAACATACTATAACCTCATTTAGCGGAGATTTTCACAAAAAAGTGAAATTTTCAAAAAGTCAAAATTTTTTCCAAAAAACGACTAAGTATGAAGGACTCATTGGGTGAAACGCTCTGGAACTGAAATCGGATGCGCTTACAGACATGCTCCCCTCTCTGGAAGTCTGAGACATGTGTGAAAATTTTCTAAGTCCAGAAAAAAAAAAATTTCAACTTTTTTTCAAATTTCCCCACAAGGGATATATATTTTACCCAAACATTTGGAGCCCTCCTGGGATGCCCTCTAACATACTATAACCTCATTTAGCGGAGATTTTCACAAAAAAGTGAAATTTTCAAAAAGTCAAAAATTTTTCCAAAAAACGACTAAGTATGAAGGACTCATTGGGTGAAACGCTCTGGAACTGAAATCGGATGTGCTTACAGACATGCTCCCCTCTCTGGAAGTCTGAGACATGTGTGAAAATTTTCTAAGTCCAGAAAAATAAGTTTCAACTTTTTTTCAAATTTCCCCCCAAGGGATATATATTTTACCCACACATTTGGAGCCCTCCTGGGATGCCCTCTAACATACTATAACCTCATTTAGCGGAGATTTTCACAAAAAAGTGAAATTTTCAAAAAGTGGAAATTTTTCCAAAAAACGACTAAGTATGAAGGACTCATCGGGTGAAACGCTCTGGAACTGAAATCGGATGCGCTTACAGACATGCTCCCTTCTCTGGAAGTCTGAGACATGTGTGAGAATTTTCTAAGTCCAGAAAAAAAAAATTTTCAACATTTTTTCAAATTTCCCCACAAGGAATATATATTTTACCCACACATTTGGAGCCCTCCTGGGATGCCCTCTAACATACTATAACCTCATTTAGCGGAGATTTTCACAAAAAAGTGAAATTTTCAAAAAATCAAAAATTTTTCCAAAAAACGACTAAGTATGAAGGACTCATTTCGTGAAACGCTCTGGAACTGAAATCGGATGCGCTTACAGACATGCTCCCCTCTCTGGAAGTCTGAGACATGTGTGAAAATTTTCAAAGTCCAGAAAAAAAAATTTTTAAACTTTTTTTCAAATTTCCCCACAAGGGATATATATTTTACCCACACATTTGGAGCCCTCCTGGGATGCCCTCTAACATACTATAACCTCATTTAGCGGAGATTTTCACAAAAAAGTGAAATTTTCAAAAAGTCAAAATTTTTTCCAAAAAACGACTAAGTATGAAGGACTCATTGGGTGAAACGCTCTGGAACTGAAATCGGATGTGCTTACAGACATGCTCCCCTCTCTGGAAGTCTGAGACATGTGTGAAAATTTTCTAAGTCCAGAAAAATAAGTTTCAACTTTTTTTCAAATTTCCCCCCAAGGGATATATATTTTACCCACACATTTGGAGCCCTCCTGGGATGCCCTCTAACATACTATAACCTCATTTAGCGGAGATTTTCACAAAAAAGTGAAATTTTCAAAAAGTGGAAATTTTTCCAAAAAACGACTAAGTATGAAGGACTCATCGGGTGAAACGCTCTGGAACTGAAATCGGATGCGCTTACAGACATGCTCCCCTCTCTGGAAGTCTGAGACATGTGTGAAAATTTTCTAAGTCCAGAAAAAAGAAAATTTCAACTTTTTTTCAAATTTCCTCACAAGGGATATATATTTTACCCACACATTTGGAGCCCTCCTGGGATGCCCTCTAACATACTATAACCTCATTTAGCGGAGATTTTCACAAAAAAGTGAAATTTTCAAAAAGTCAAAAATTTTTCCAAAAAACGACTAAGTATGAAGGACTCATCGGGTGAAACGCTCTGGAACTGAAATCAGATGTGCTTACAGACATACTCGCCTCTCTGGAAGTCTGAGACATGTGTGAAAATTTTCTAAGTCCAGAAAAATAAGTTTCAACTTTTTTTCAAATTTCCCCCCAAGGGATATATATTTTACCCACACATTTGGAGCCCTCCTGGGATGCCCTCTAACATACTATAACCTCATTTAGCGGAGATTTTCACAAAAAAGTGAAATTTTCAAAAAGTGGAAATTTTTCCAAAAAACGACTAAGTATGAAGGACTCATCGGGTGAAACGCTCTGGAAATGAAATCGGATGCGCTTACAGACATGCTCCCTTCTCTGGAAGTCTGAGACATGTGTGAGAATTTTCTAAGTCCAGAAAAAAAAAATTTTCAACTTTTTTTCAAATTTCCTCACAAGGGATATATATTTTACCCACACATTTGGAGCCCTCCTGGGATGCCCTCTAACATACTATAACCTCATTTAGCGGAGATTTTCACAAAAAAGTGAAATTTTCAAAAAGTCAAAAATTTTTCCAAAAAACGACTAAGTATGAAGGACTCATCGGGTGAAACGCTCTGGAACTGAAATCAGATGTGCTTACAGACATACTCGCCTCTCTGGAAGTCTGAGACATGTGTGAAAATTTTCTAAGTCCAGAAAAATAAGTTTCAACTTTTTTTCAAATTTCCCCCCAAGGGATATATATTTTACCCACACATTTGGAGCCCTCCTGGGATGCCCTCTAACATACTATAACCTCATTTAGCGGAGATTTTCACAAAAAAGTGAAATTTTCAAAAAGTGGAAATTTTTCCAAAAAACGACTAAGTATGAAGGACTCATCGGGTGAAACGCTCTGGAAATGAAATCGGATGCGCTTACAGACATGCTCCCTTCTCTGGAAGTCTGAGACATGTGTGAGAATTTTCTAAGTCCAGAAAAAAAAAATTTTCAACATTTTTTCAAATTTCCCCACAAGGAATATATATTTTACCCACACATTTGGAGCCCTCCTGGGATGCCCTCTAACATACTATAACCTCATTTAGCGGAGATTTTCACAAAAAAGTGAAATTTTCAAAAAGTCAAAAATTTTTCCAAAAAACGACTAAGTATGAAGGACTCATTGGGTGAAACGCTCTGGAACTGAAATCGGATGTGCTTACAGACATGCTCCCCTCTCTGGAAGTCTGAGACATGTGTGAAAATTTTCTAAGTCCAGAAAAATAAGTTTCAACTTTTTTTCAAATTTCCCCCCAAGGGATATATATTTTACCCACACATTTGGAGCCCTCCTGGGATGCCCTCTAACATACTATAACCTCATTTAGCGGAGATTTTCACAAAAAAGTGAAATTTTCAAAAAGTGGAAATTTTTCCAAAAAACGACTAAGTATGAAGGACTCATCGGGTGAAACGCTCTGGAACTGAAATCGGATGCGCTTACAGACATGCTCCCTTCTCTGGAAGTCTGAGACATGTGTGAGAATTTTCTAAGTCCAGAAAAAAAAAATTTTCAACATTTTTTCAAATTTCCCCACAAGGAATATATATTTTACCCACACATTTGGAGCCCTCCTGGGATGCCCTCTAACATACTATAACCTCATTTAGCGGAGATTTTCACAAAAAAGTGAAATTTTCAAAAAATCAAAAATTTTTCCAAAAAACGACTAAGTATGAAGGACTCATTTCGTGAAACGCTCTGGAACTGAAATCGGATGCGCTTACAGACATGCTCCCCTCTCTGGAAGTCTGAGACATGTGTGAAAATTTTCAAAGTCCAGAAAAAAAAATTTTTAAACTTTTTTTCAAATTTCCCCACAAGGGATATATATTTTACCCACACATTTGGAGCCCTCCTGGGATGCCCTCTAACATACTATAACCTCATTTAGCGGAGATTTTCACAAAAAAGTGAAATTTTCAAAAAGTCAAAATTTTTTCCAAAAAACGACTAAGTATGAAGGACTCATTGGGTGAAACGCTCTGGAACTGAAATCGGATGTGCTTACAGACATGCTCCCCTCTCTGGAAGTCTGAGACATGTGTGAAAATTTTCTAAGTCCAGAAAAATAAGTTTCAACTTTTTTTCAAATTTCCCCCCAAGGGATATATATTTTACCCACACATTTGGAGCCCTCCTGGGATGCCCTCTAACATACTATAACCTCATTTAGCGGAGATTTTCACAAAAAAGTGAAATTTTCAAAAAGTGGAAATTTTTCCAAAAAACGACTAAGTATGAAGGACTCATCGGGTGAAACGCTCTGGAACTGAAATCGGATGCGCTTACAGACATGCTCCCCTCTCTGGAAGTCTGAGACATGTGTGAAAATTTTCTAAGTCCAGAAAAAAGAAAATTTCAACTTTTTTTCAAATTTCCTCACAAGGGATATATATTTTACCCACACATTTGGAGCCCTCCTGGGATGCCCTCTAACATACTATAACCTCATTTAGCGGAGATTTTCACAAAAAAGTGAAATTTTCAAAAAGTCAAAAATTTTTCCAAAAAACGACTAAGTATGAAGGACTCATCGGGTGAAACGCTCTGGAACTGAAATCGGATGTGCTTACAGACATACTCGCCTCTCTGGAAGTCTGAGACATGTGTGAAAATTTTCTAAGTCCAGAAAAATAAGTTTCAACTTTTTTTCAAATTTCCCCCCAAGGGATATATATTTTACCCACACATTTGGAGCCCTCCTGGGATGCCCTCTAACATACTATAACCTCATTTAGCGGAGATTTTCACAAAAAAGTGAAATTTTCAAAAAGTGGAAATTTTTCCAAAAAACGACTAAGTATGAAGGACTCATCGGGTGAAACGCTCTGGAAATGAAATCGGATGCGCTTACAGACATGCTCCCTTCTCTGGAAGTCTGAGACATGTGTGAGAATTTTCTAAGTCCAGAAAAAAAAAATTTTCAACATTTTTTCAAATTTCCCCACAAGGAATATATATTTTACCCACACATTTGGAGCCCTCCTGGGATGCCCTCTAACATACTATAACCTCATTTAGCGGAGATTTTCACAAAAAAGTGAAATTTTCAAAAAGTGGAAATTTTTCCAAAAAACGACTAAGTATGAAGGACTCATCGGGTGAAACGCTCTGGAACTGAAATCGGATGCGCTTACAGACATGCTCCCTTCTCTGGAAGTCTGAGACATGTGTGAAAATTTTCTAAGTCCAGAAAAAAAAATTTTTCAACTTTTTTTCAAATTTCCCCCCAAGGGATATATATTTTACCCACACATTTGGAGCCCTCCTGGGATGCCCTCTAACATACTATAACCTCATTTAGCGGAGATTTTCACAAAAAAGTGAAATTTTCAAAAAGTGGAAATTTTTCCAAAAAACGACTAAGTATGAAGGACTCATCGGGTGAAACGCTCTGGAAATGAAATCGGATGCGCTTACAGACATGCTCCCTTCTCTGGAAGTCTGAGACATGTGTGAGAATTTTCTAAGTCCAGAAAAAAAAAATTTTCAACATTTTTTCAAATTTCCCCACAAGGAATATATATTTTACCCACACATTTGGAGCCCTCCTGGGATGCCCTCTAACATACTATAACCTCATTTAGCGGAGATTTTCACAAAAAAGTGAAATTTTCAAAAAGTCAAAAATTTTTCCAAAAAACGACTAAGTATGAAGGACTCATTGGGTGAAACGCTCTGGAACTGAAATCGGATGTGCTTACAGACATGCTCCCCTCTCTGGAAGTCTGAGACATGTGTGAAAATTTTCTAAGTCCAGAAAAATAAGTTTCAACTTTTTTTCAAATTTCCCCCCAAGGGATATATATTTTACCCACACATTTGGAGCCCTCCTGGGATGCCCTCTAACATACTATAACCTCATTTAGCGGAGATTTTCACAAAAAAGTGAAATTTTCAAAAAGTGGAAATTTTTCCAAAAAACGACTAAGTATGAAGGACTCATCGGGTGAAACGCTCTGGAACTGAAATCGGATGCGCTTACAGACATGCTCCCTTCTCTGGAAGTCTGAGACATGTGTGAGAATTTTCTAAGTCCAGAAAAAAAAAATTTTCAACATTTTTTCAAATTTCCCCACAAGGAATATATATTTTACCCACACATTTGGAGCCCTCCTGGGATGCCCTCTAACATACTATAACCTCATTTAGCGGAGATTTTCACAAAAAAGTGAAATTTTCAAAAAATCAAAAATTTTTCCAAAAAACGACTAAGTATGAAGGACTCATTTCGTGAAACGCTCTGGAACTGAAATCGGATGCGCTTACAGACATGCTCCCCTCTCTGGAAGTCTGAGACATGTGTGAAAATTTTCAAAGTCCAGAAAAAAAAATTTTTAAACTTTTTTTCAAATTTCCCCACAAGGGATATATATTTTACCCACACATTTGGAGCCCTCCTGGGATGCCCTCTAACATACTATAACCTCATTTAGCGGAGATTTTCACAAAAAAGTGAAATTTTCAAAAAGTCAAAATTTTTTCCAAAAAACGACTAAGTATGAAGGACTCATTGGGTGAAACGCTCTGGAACTGAAATCGGATGTGCTTACAGACATGCTCCCCTCTCTGGAAGTCTGAGACATGTGTGAAAATTTTCTAAGTCCAGAAAAATAAGTTTCAACTTTTTTTCAAATTTCCCCCCAAGGGATATATATTTTACCCACACATTTGGAGCCCTCCTGGGATGCCCTCTAACATACTATAACCTCATTTAGCGGAGATTTTCACAAAAAAGTGAAATTTTCAAAAAGTGGAAATTTTTCCAAAAAACGACTAAGTATGAAGGACTCATCGGGTGAAACGCTCTGGAACTGAAATCGGATGCGCTTACAGACATGCTCCCCTCTCTGGAAGTCTGAGACATGTGTGAAAATTTTCTAAGTCCAGAAAAAAGAAAATTTCAACTTTTTTTCAAATTTCCTCACAAGGGATATATATTTTACCCACACATTTGGAGCCCTCCTGGGATGCCCTCTAACATACTATAACCTCATTTAGCGGAGATTTTCACAAAAAAGTGAAATTTTCAAAAAGTCAAAAATTTTTCCAAAAAACGACTAAGTATGAAGGACTCATCGGGTGAAACGCTCTGGAACTGAAATCGGATGTGCTTACAGACATACTCGCCTCTCTGGAAGTCTGAGACATGTGTGAAAATTTTCTAAGTCCAGAAAAATAAGTTTCAACTTTTTTTCAAATTTCCCCCCAAGGGATATATATTTTACCCACACATTTGGAGCCCTCCTGGGATGCCCTCTAACATACTATAACCTCATTTAGCGGAGATTTTCACAAAAAAGTGAAATTTTCAAAAAGTGGAAATTTTTCCAAAAAACGACTAAGTATGAAGGACTCATCGGGTGAAACGCTCTGGAAATGAAATCGGATGCGCTTACAGACATGCTCCCTTCTCTGGAAGTCTGAGACATGTGTGAGAATTTTCTAAGTCCAGAAAAAAAAAATTTTCAACATTTTTTCAAATTTCCCCACAAGGAATATATATTTTACCCACACATTTGGAGCCCTCCTGGGATGCCCTCTAACATACTATAACCTCATTTAGCGGAGATTTTCACAAAAAAGTGAAATTTTCAAAAAGTGGAAATTTTTCCAAAAAACGACTAAGTATGAAGGACTCATCGGGTGAAACGCTCTGGAACTGAAATCGGATGCGCTTACAGACATGCTCCCTTCTCTGGAAGTCTGAGACATGTGTGAAAATTTTCTAAGTCCAGAAAAAAAAAATTTTCAACTTTTTTTCAAATTTCCCCCCAAGGGATATATATTTTACCCACACATTTGGAGCCCTCCTGGGATGCCCTCTAACATACTATAACCTCATTTAGCAGAGATTTTCACGCAAAAGTGAAATTTTCAAAAGGTCAGAAATTTTGCAAAAAATGACTAAGTATGAAGGACTCATCGGGTGAAACGCTCTGGAACTGAAATCGGATGCGCGCACTGACATGCTCCCCTCTCTGGAAGTCTGAGACATGTGTGAAAAATTTCTAAGTCCATAAAAAAAATTTTTTTCAACTTTTTTAAAAATTTCTCCCCAAGGGATATATATTTTACCCACACATTTGGAGCCCTCCTGGGATGCCCTCTAACATACTATAACCTCATTTAGCGGAGATTTTCACAAAAAAGTGAAATTTTCAAAAAGCGAAAATTTTTCCAAAAAACGACTAAGTATGAAGGACTCATCGGGTGAAACGCTCTGGAACTGAAATCGGATGCGCTTACAGACATGCTCCCCTCTCTGGAAGTCTGACACATGTGTGAAAATTTTCTAAGTCCAGAAAATAAAATGTTTTCAACTTTTTTTCAAATTTCTCCCCAAGGGATATATATTTTACCCACACATTTGGAGCCCTCCTGGGATGCCCTCTAACATACTATAACATCATTTAGCGGAGATTTTCACAAAAAAGTGAAATTTTCAAAAAGTGGAAATTTTTCCAAAAAACGACTAAGTATGAAGGACTCATCAGGTGAAACGCTCTGGAACTGAAATCGGATGCGCTTACAGACATGCTCCCCTCTCTGGAAGTCTGAGACATGTGTGAAAATTTTCTAAGTCCAGAAAAAAAAATTTTTTCAACGTTTTTTCAAATTTCCCCCAGGGATATATATTTTACCCACACATTTGGAGCCCTCCTGAGGTGCCCTCTAACATACTATAACCTCATTTAGCGGAGATTTTCACAAAAAAGTGAAATTTTCAAAAAGTGGAAATTTTTCCAAAAAATGACTAAGTATGAAGGACTCATCGGGTGAAACGCTCTGGAACTGAAATCGGATGCGCTTACAGACATGCTCCCCTCTCTGGAAGTCTGAGACATGTGTGAAAATTTTCTAAGTCCAGAAAAAAAAAAATTAAACTTTTTTTCAAATTTCCCCCCAAGGGATATATATTTTACCCACACATTTGGAGCCCTCCTGGGATGCCCTCTAACATACTATAACCTCATTTAGCAGAGATTTTCACGCAAAAGTGAAATTTTCAAAAGGTCAGAAATTTTGCAAAAAATGACTAAGTATGAAGGACTCATCGGGTGAAACGCTCTGGAACTGAAATCGGATGCGCGCACTGACATGCTCCCCTCTCTGGAAGTCTGAGACATGTGTGAAAAATTTCTAAGTCCAGAAAAAAAAATTTTTTCAACTTTTTTAAAAATTTCTCCCCAAGGGATATATATTTTACCCACACATTTGGAGCCCTCCTGGGATGCCCTCTAACATACTATAACCTCATTTAGCGGCTATTTTCACAAAAATGTGAAATTTTCAAAAAGTCAGAAATTTTGCAAAAAATGACTAAGTATGAAGGACTCATCGGGTGAATTGCTCTGGAACTGAAATCGGATGCGCGCACTGACATGCTCCCCTCTCTGGAAGTCTGAGACATGTGTGAAAAATTTCTAAGTACAGAAAAAAAAAAATTTTCATCTTTTTTTCAAATTTCCCCACAAGGGATATATATTTTACCCACACATTTGGAGCCCTCCTGGGATGCCCTCTAACATACTATAACCTCATTTAGCGGAGATTTTCACAAAAAAGTGAAATTTTCAAAAAGTGGAAATTTTTCCAAAAAACGACTAAGTATGAAGGACTCATCGGGTGAAACGCTCTGGAACTGAAATCGGATGCACTTACAGACATGCTCCCCTCTCTGGAAGTCTGACACATGTGTGAGAATTTTCTAAGTCCAGAAAAAAAAAATTTTCAACATTTTTTCAAATTTCCCCACAAGGAATATATATTTTACCCACACATTTGGAGCCCTCCTGGGATGCCCTCTAACCTACTATAACCTCATTTAGCGGAGATTTTCACAAAAAAGTGAAATTTTCAAAAAATCAAAAATTTTACCAAAAAACGACTAAGTATGAAGGACTCAATGGGTGAAACGCTCTGGAACTGAAATCGGATGCGCTTACAGACATGCTCCCCTCTCTGGAAGTCTGAGACATGTGTGAAAATTTTCAAAGTCCAGAAAAAAAAATTTTTCAACTTTTTTTCAAATTTCCCCACAAGGGATATATATTTTACCCACACATTTGGAGCCCTCCTGGGATGCCCTCTAAAATACTATAACCTCATTTAGCGGAGATTTTCACAAAAAAGTGAAATTTTCAAAAAGTCTAAAATTTTTCCAAAAAACGACTAAGTATGAAGGACTCATTGGGTGAAACGCTCTGGAACGGAAATCGGATGTGCTTACAGACATGCTCCCCTCTCTGGAAGTCTGAGACATGTGTGAAAATTTTCTAGGTCCAGAAAAAAAAAAATTTCAACTTTTTTTCAAATTTCCCCCCAAGGGATATATATTTTACCCACACATTTGGAGCCCTCCAGGGTTGCCCTCTAACATACTATAACCTCATTTAGCGGAGATTTTCACAAAAAAGTGAAATTTTCAAAAAGTCAAAATTTTTTCCAAAAAACGACTAAGTATGAAGGACTCATTGGGTGAAACGCTCTGGAACTGAAATCGGATGCGCTTACAGACATGCTCCCCTCTCTGGAAGTCTGAGACATGTGTGAAAATTTTCTAAGTCCAGAAAAAAAAAAATTTCAACTTTTTTTCAAATTTCCCCACAAGAGATATATATTTTACCCACACATTTGGAGCCCTCCTGGGATGCCCTCTAACATACTATAACCTCATTTAGCGGAGATTTTCACAAAAAAGTGAAATTTTCCAAAAGTCAGAAATTTTGCAAAAAACGACTAAGTATGAAGGACTCATCGGGTGAAACGCTCTGGAACTGAAATCGGATGCGCTTACAGACATGCTCCCCTCTCTGGAAGTCTGAGACATGTGTGAAAATTTTCTAAGTCCAGAAAAAAAAAAATTTTCAACTTTTTTTCAAATTTCCCCACAAGGAATATATATTTTACCCACACATTTGGAGCCCTCCAGGGTTGCCCTCTAACATACTATAACCTCATTTAGCGGAGATTTTCACAAAAAAGTGAAATTTTCAAAAAGTCAAAAATTTTTCCAAAAAACGACTAAGTATGAAGGACTCATTGGGTGAAACGCTCTGGAACTGAAATCGGATGCGCTTACAGACATGCTCCCCTCTCTGGAAGTCTGAGACATGTGTGAAAATTTTCAAAGTCCAGAAAAAAAAATGTTTCAACTTTTTTTCAAATTTCCCCACAAGGGATATATATTTTACCCACACATTTGGAGCTCTCCTGGAATGCCCTCTAACATGCTATAACCTCATTTAGCGGAGATTTTCACAAAAAAGTGAAATTTTCAAAAAGTGGAAATTTTTCCAAAAAACGACTAAGTATGAAGGACTCATCGGGTGAAACGCTCTGGAACTGAAATCGGATGCGCTTACAGACATGCTCCCCTCTCTGGAAGTCTGAGACATGTGTGAAAATTTTCTAAGTCCAGAAAAAAAAAATTTTTCAACTTTTTTTCAAATTTCCCCACAAGGAATATATATTTTACCCACGCATTTGGAGCCCTCCAGGGTTGCCCTCTAACATACTATAACCTCATTTAGCGGAGATTTTCACAAAAAAGTGAAATTTTCAAAAAGTCAAAAATTTTTCCAAAAAACGACTAAGTATGAAGGACTCATTGGGTGAAACGCTCTGGAACTGAAATCGGATGCGCTTACAGACATGCCCTCCTCTCTGGAAGTCTGAGACATGTGTGAAAATTTTCTAAGTCCAGAAAAAAAAAAAAATTCAACTTTTTTTCAAATTTCCCCACAAGGGATATATATTTTACCCACACATTTGGAGCCCTCCTGGGATGCCCTCTAACATACTATAACCTCATTTAGCGGAGATTTTCACAAAAAAGTGAAATTTTCCAAAAGTCAGAAATTTTGCAAAAAACGACTAAGTATGAAGGACTCATCGGGTGAAACGCTCTGGAACTGAAATCGGATGCGCTTACAGACATGCTCCCCTCTCTGGAAGTCTGAGACATGTGTGAAAATTTTCTAAGTCCAGAAAAAAAATTTTTTTCAACGTTTTTTCAAATTTCCCCCAGGGATATATATTTTACCCACACATTTGGAGCCCTCCTGAGGTGCCCTCTAACATACTATAACCTCATTTAGCGGAGATTTTCACAAAAAAGTGAAATTTTCAAAAAGTGGAAATTTTTCCAAAAAATGACTAAGTATGAAGGACTCATCGGGTGAAACGCTCTGGAACTGAAATCGGATGCGCTTACAGACATGCTCCCCTCTCTGGAAGTCTGAGACATGTGTGAAAATTTTCTAAGTCCAGAAAAAAAAAAATTAAACTTTTTTTCAAATTTCCCCCCAAGGGATATATATTTTACCCACACATTTGGAGCCCTCCTGGGATGCCCTCTAACATACTATAACCTCATTTAGCAGAGATTTTCACGCAAAAGTGAAATTTTCAAAAGGTCAGAAATTTTGCAAAAAATGACTAAGTATGAAGGACTCATCGGGTGAAACGCTCTGGAACTGAAATCGGATGCGCGCACTGACATGCTCCCCTCTCTGGAAGTCTGAGACATGTGTGAAAAATTTCTAAGTCCAGAAAAAAAAATTTTTTCAACTTTTTTAAAAATTTCTCCCCAAGGGATATATATTTTACCCACACATTTGGAGCCCTCCTGGGATGCCCTCTAACATACTATAACCTCATTTAGCGGAGATTTTCACAAAAAAGTGAAATTTTCAAAAAGTCAAAAATTTTTCCAAAAAACGACTAAGTATGAAGGACTCATTGGGTGAAACGCTCTGGAACTGAAATCGGATGCGCTTACAGACATGCTCCCCTCTCTGGAAGTCTGAGACATGTGTGAAAATTTTCTAAGTCCAGAAAAAAATAAAATTTCAACTTTTTTTCAAATTTCCCCACAAGGGATATATATTTTACCCACACATTTGGAGCCCTCCTGGGATGCCCTCTAACATACTATAACCTCATTTAGCAGAGATTTTCACAAAAAAGTGAAATTTTCCAAAAGTCAGAAATTTTGCAAAAAAACGACTAAGTATGAAGGACTCATCGGGTGAAACGCTCTGGAACTGAAATCGGATGTGCTTACAGACATGCTCCCTTCTCTGGAAGTCTGAGACATGTGTGAGAATTTTCTAAGTCCAGAAAAAAAAAATTTTCAACTTTTTTTCAAATTTCCCCACAAGGAATATATATTTTACCCACACATTTGGAGCCCTCCAGGGTTGCCCTCTAACATACTATAACCTCATTTAGCGGAGATTTTCACAAAAAAGTGAAATTTTCCAAAAGTCAGAAATTTTGCAAAAAACGACTAAGTATGAAGGACTCATCGTGTGAAACGCTCTGGAACTGAAATCGGATGCGCTTACAGACATGCTCCCCTCTCTGGAAGTCTGAGACATGTGTGAAAATTTTCAAAGTCCAGAAAAAAAAATTTTTCAACTTTTTTTCAAATTTCCCCACAAGGGATATATATTTTACCCACACATTTGGAGCCCTCCTGGGATGCCCTCTAACATACTATAACCTCATTTAGCGGAGATTTTCACAAAAAAGTGAAATTTTCAAAAAGTCAAAAATTTTTCCAAAAAACGACTAAGTATGAAGGACTCATTGGGTGAAACGCTCTGGAACTGAAATCGGATGTGCTTACAGACATGCTCCCCTCTCTGGAAGTCTGAGACATGTGTGAAAATTTTCTAAGTCCAGAAAAATAAGTTTCAACTTTTTTTCAAATTTCCCCCCAAGGGATATATATTTTACCCACACATTTGGAGCCCTCCTGGGATGCCCTCTAACATACTATAACCTCATTTAGCGGAGATTTTCACAAAAAAGTGAAATTTTCAAAAAGTGGAAATTTTTCCAAAAAACGACTAAGTATGAAGGACTCATCGGGTGAAACGCTCTGGAACTGAAATCGGATGCGCTTACAGACATGCTCCCCTCTCTGGAAGTCTGAGACATGTGTGAAAATTTTCTAAGTCCAGAAAAAAAAAAATTTTCAACTTTTTTTCAAATTTCCCCACAAGGAATATATATTTTACCCACACATTTGGAGCCCTCCAGGGTTGCCCTCTAACATACTATAACCTCATTTAGCGGAGATTTTCACAAAAAAGTGAAATTTTCAAAAAGTCAAAATTTTTTCCAAAAAACGACTAAGTATGAAGGACTCATTGGGTGAAACGCTCTGGAACTGAAATCGGATGCGCTTACAGACATGCTCCCCTCTCTGGAAGTCTGAGACATGTGTGAAAATTTTCTAAGTCCAGAAAAAAAAAAATTTCAACTTTTTTTCAAATTTCCCCACAAGGGATATATATTTTACCCACACATTTGGAGCCCTCCTGGGATGCCCTCTAACATACTATAACCTCATTTAGCGGAGATTTTCACAAAAAAGTGAAATTTTCAAAAAGTCAAAAATTTTTCCAAAAAACGACTAAGTATGAAGGACTCATTGGGTGAAACGCTCTGGAACTGAAATCGGATGTGCTTACAGACATGCTCCCCTCTCTGGAAGTCTGAGACATGTGTGAAAATTTTCTAAGTCCAGAAAAATAAGTTTCAACTTTTTTTCAAATTTCCCCCCAAGGGATATATATTTTACCCACACATTTGGAGCCCTCCTGGGATGCCCTCTAACATACTATAACCTCATTTAGCGGAGATTTTCACAAAAAAGTGAAATTTTCAAAAAGTGGAAATTTTTCCAAAAAACGACTAAGTATGAAGGACTCATCGGGTGAAACGCTCTGGAACTGAAATCGGATGCGCTTACAGACATGCTCCCTTCTCTGGAAGTCTGAGACATGTGTGAGAATTTTCTAAGTCCAGAAAAAAAAAATTTTCAACATTTTTTCAAATTTCCCCACAAGGAATATATATTTTACCCACACATTTGGAGCCCTCCTGGGATGCCCTCTAACATACTATAACCTCATTTAGCGGAGATTTTCACAAAAAAGTGAAATTTTCAAAAAGTCAAAAATTTTTCCAAAAAACGACTAAGTATGAAGGACTCATTGGGTGAAACGCTCTGGAACTGAAATCGGATGTGCTTACAGACATGCTCCCCTCTCTGGAAGTCTGAGACATGTGTGAAAATTTTCTAAGTCCAGAAAAATAAGTTTCAACTTTTTTTCAAATTTCCCCCCAAGGGATATATATTTTACCCACACATTTGGAGCCCTCCTGGGATGCCCTCTAACATACTATAACCTCATTTAGCGGAGATTTTCACAAAAAAGTGAAATTTTCAAAAAGTGGAAATTTTTCCAAAAAACGACTAAGTATGAAGGACTCATCGGGTGAAACGCTCTGGAACTGAAATCGGATGCGCTTACAGACATGCTCCCTTCTCTGGAAGTCTGAGACATGTGTGAGAATTTTCTAAGTCCAGAAAAAAAAAATTTTCAACATTTTTCAAATTTCCCCACAAGGAATATATATTTTACCCACACATTTGGAGCCCTCCTGGGATGCCCTCTAACATACTATAACCTCATTTAGCGGAGATTTTCACAAAAAAGTGAAATTTTCAAAAAATCAAAAATTTTTCCAAAAAACGACTAAGTATGAAGGACTCATTTCGTGAAACGCTCTGGAACTGAAATCGGATGCGCTTACAGACATGCTCCCCTCTCTGGAAGTCTGAGACATGTGTGAAAATTTTCAAAGTCCAGAAAAAAAAATTTTTAAACTTTTTTTCAAATTTCCCCACAAGGGATATATATTTTACCCACACATTTGGAGCCCTCCTGGGATGCCCTCTAACATACTATAACCTCATTTAGCGGAGATTTTCACAAAAAAGTGAAATTTTCAAAAAGTCAAAATTTTTTCCAAAAAACGACTAAGTATGAAGGACTCATTGGGTGAAACGCTCTGGAACTGAAATCGGATGTGCTTACAGACATGCTCCCCTCTCTGGAAGTCTGAGACATGTGTGAAAATTTTCTAAGTCCAGAAAAATAAGTTTCAACTTTTTTTCAAATTTCCTCACAAGGGATATATATTTTACCCACACATTTGGAGCCCTCCTGGGATGCCCTCTAACATACTATAACCTCATTTAGCGGAGATTTTCACAAAAAAGTGAAATTTTCAAAAAGTGGAAATTTTTCCAAAAAACGACTAAGTATGAAGGACTCATCGGGTGAAACGCTCTGGAACTGAAATCGGATGCGCTTACAGACATGCTCCCTTCTCTGGAAGTCTGAGACATGTGTGAGAATTTTCTAAGTCCAGAAAAAAAAAATTTTCAACATTTTTTCAAATTTCCCCACAAGGAATATATATTTTACCCACACATTTGGAGCCCTCCTGGGATGCCCTCTAACATACTATAACCTCATTTAGCGGAGATTTTCACAAAAAAGTGAAATTTTCAAAAAGTCAAAAATTTTTCCAAAAAACGACTAAGTATGAAGGACTCATTGGGTGAAACGCTCTGGAACTGAAATCGGATGTGCTTACAGACATGCTCCCCTCTCTGGAAGTCTGAGACATGTGTGAAAATTTTCTAAGTCCAGAAAAATAAGTTTCAACTTTTTTTCAAATTTCCCCCCAAGGGATATATATTTTACCCACACATTTGGAGCCCTCCTGGGATGCCCTCTAACATACTATAACCTCATTTAGCGGAGATTTTCACAAAAAAGTGAAATTTTCAAAAAGTGGAAATTTTTCCAAAAAACGACTAAGTATGAAGGACTCATCGGGTGAAACGCTCTGGAACTGAAATCGGATGCGCTTACAGACATGCTCCCTTCTCTGGAAGTCTGAGACATGTGTGAGAATTTTCTAAGTCCAGAAAAAAAAAATTTTCAACATTTTTTCAAATTTCCCCACAAGGAATATATATTTTACCCACACATTTGGAGCCCTCCTGGGATGCCCTCTAACATACTATAACCTCATTTAGCGGAGATTTTCACAAAAAAGTGAAATTTTCAAAAAATCAAAAATTTTTCCAAAAAACGACTAAGTATGAAGGACTCATTTCGTGAAACGCTCTGGAACTGAAATCGGATGCGCTTACAGACATGCTCCCCTCTCTGGAAGTCTGAGACATGTGTGAAAATTTTCAAAGTCCAGAAAAAAAAATTTTTAAACTTTTTTTCAAATTTTCCCACAAGGGATATATATTTTACCCACACATTTGGAGCCCTCCTGGGATGCCCTCTAACATACTATAACCTCATTTAGCGGAGATTTTCACAAAAAAGTGAAATTTTCAAAAAGTCAAAATTTTTTCCAAAAAACGACTAAGTATGAAGGACTCATTGGGTGAAACGCTCTGGAACTGAAATCGGATGTGCTTACAGACATGCTCCCCTCTCTGGAAGTCTGAGACATGTGTGAAAATTTTCTAAGTCCAGAAAAATAAGTTTCAACTTTTTTTCAAATTTCCCCCCAAGGGATATATATTTTACCCACACATTTGGAGCCCTCCTGGGATGCCCTCTAACATACTATAACCTCATTTAGCGGAGATTTTCACAAAAAAGTGAAATTTTCAAAAAGTGGAAATTTTTCCAAAAAACGACTAAGTATGAAGGACTCATCGGGTGAAACGCTCTGGAACTGAAATCGGATGCGCTTACAGACATGCTCCCCTCTCTGGAAGTCTGAGACATGTGTGAAAATTTTCTAAGTCCAGAAAAAAGAAAATTTCAACTTTTTTTCAAATTTCCTCACAAGGGAAATATATTTTACCCACACATTTGGAGCCCTCCTGGGATGCCCTCTAACATACTATAACCTCATTTAGCGGAGATTTTCACAAAAAAGTGAAATTTTCAAAAAGTCAAAATTTTTTCCAAAAAACGACTAAGTATGAAGGACTCATCGGGTGAAACGCTCTGGAACTGAAATCGGATGTGCTTACAGACATACTCGCCTCTCTGGAAGTCTGAGACATGTGTGAAAATTTTCTAAGTCCAGAAAAATAAGTTTCAACTTTTTTTCAAATTTCCCCCCAAGGGATATATATTTTACCCACACATTTGGAGCCCTCCTGGGATGCCCTCTAACATACTATAACCTCATTTAGCGGAGATTTTCACAAAAAAGTGAAATTTTCAAAAAGTGGAAATTTTTCCAAAAAACGACTAAGTATGAAGGACTCATCGGGTGAAACGCTCTGGAAATGAAATCGGATGCGCTTACAGACATGCTCCCTTCTCTGGAAGTCTGAGACATGTGTGAGAATTTTCTAAGTCCAGAAAAAAAAAATTTTCAACATTTTTTCAAATTTCCCCACAAGGAATATATATTTTACCCACACATTTGGAGCCCTCCTGGGATGCCCTCTAACATACTATAACCTCATTTAGCGGAGATTTTCACAAAAAAGTGAAATTTTCAAAAAGTCAAAAATTTTTCCAAAAAACGACTAAGTATGAAGGACTCATTGGGTGAAACGCTCTGGAACTGAAATCGGATGTGCTTACAGACATGCTCCCCTCTCTGGAAGTCTGAGACATGTGTGAAAATTTTCTAAGTCCAGAAAAATAAGTTTCAACTTTTTTTCAAATTTCCCCCCAAGGGATATATATTTTACCCACACATTTGGAGCACTCCTGGGATGCCCTCTAACATACTATAACCTCATTTAGCGGAGATTTTCAGAAAAAAGTGAAATTTTCAAAAAGTGGAAATTTTTCCAAAAAACGACTAAGTATGAAGGACTCATCGGGTGAAACGCTCTGGAACTGAAATCGGATGTGCTTACAGACATGCTCCCCTCTCTGGAAGTCTGAGACATGTGTGAAAATTTTCTAAGTCCAGAAAAAAAATAATTTTCAACTTTTTTTCAAATTTCCCCACAAGGAATATATATTTTACCCACACATTTGGAGCCCTCCAGGGTTGCCCTCTAACATACTATAACCTCATTTAGCGGAGATTTTCACAAAAAAGTGAAATTTTCAAAAAGTCAAAATTTTTTCCAAAAAACGACTAAGTATGAAGGACTCATTGGGTGAAACGCTCTGGAACTGAAATCGGATGCGCTTACAGACATGCTCCCCTCTCTGGAAGTCTGAGACATGTGTGAAAATTTTCTAAGTCCAGAAAAAAAAAAAATTTCAACTTTTTTTCAAATTTCCCCACAAGGGATATATATTTTACCCACACATTTGGAGCCCTCCTGGGATGCCCTCTAACATACTATAACCTCATTTAGCGGAGATTTTCACAAAAAAGTGAAATTTTCAAAAAGTGGAAATTTTTCCAAAAAACGACTAAGTATGAAGGACTCATCGGGTGAAACGCTCTGGAACTGAAATCGGATGCGCTTACAGACATGCTCCCTTCTCTGGAAGTCTGAGACATGTGTGAGAATTTTCTAAGTCCAGAAAAAAAAAATTTTCAACATTTTTTCAAATTTCCCCACAAGGAATATATATTTTACCCACACATTTGGAGCCCTCCTGGGATGCCCTCTAACATACTATAACCTCATTTAGCGGAGATTTTCACAAAAAAGTGAAATTTTCAAAAAATCAAAAATTTTTCCAAAAAGCGACTAAGTATGAAGGACTCATTGGGTGAAACGCTCTGGAACTGAAATCGGATGCGCTTACAGACATGCTCCCCTCTCTGGAAGTCTGAGACATGTGTGAAAATTTTCAAAGTCCAGAAAAAAAATTTTTTCAACTTTTTTTCAAATTTCCCCACAAGGGATATATATTTTACCCACACATTTGGAGCCCTCCTGGGATGCCCTCTAACATACTATAACCTCATTTAGCGGAGATTTTCACAAAAAAGTGAAATTTTCAAAAAGTGGAAATTTTTCCAAAAAACGACTAAGTATGAAGGACTCATCGGGTGAAACGCTCTGGAACTGAAATCGGATGCGCTTACAGACATGCTCCCCTCTCTGGAAGTCTGAGACATGTGTGAAAATTTTCTAAGTCCAGGAAAAAAAAAATTTTCAACTTTTTTTCAAATTTCCCCACAAGGAATATATATTTTACCCACACATTTGGAGCCCTCCAGGGTTGCCCTCTAACATACTATAACCTCATTTAGCGGAGATTTTCACGAAAAAGTGAAATTTTCAAAAAGTCAAAAATTTTTCCAAAAAAACGACTAAGTATGAAGGACTCATTGGGTGAAACGCTCTGGAACTGAAATCGGATGCGCTTACAGACATGCTCCCCTCTCTGGAAGTCTGAGACATGTGTAAAAATTTTCTAAGTCCAGAAAAAAAAAAAATTTCAACTTTTTTTCAAATTTCCCCACAAGGGATATATATTTTACCCACACATTTGGAGCCCTCCTGGGATGCCCTCTAACATACTATAACCTCATTTAGCAGAGATTTTCACAAAAAAGTGAAATTTTCCAAAAGTCAGAAATTTTGCAAAAAACGACTAAGTATGAAGGACTCATCGGGTGAAACGCTCTGGAACTGAAATCGGATGCGCTTACAGACATGCTCCCCTCTCTGGAAGTCTGAGACATGTGTGAAAATTTTCTAAGTCCAGAAAAAAAAAATTTTCAACTTTTTTTCAAATTTCCCCACAAGGAATATATATTTTACCCACACATTTGGAGCCCTCCAGGGTTGCCCTCTAACATACTATAACCTCATTTAGCGGAGATTTTCACAAAAAAGTGAAATTTTCAAAAAGTGGAAATTTTTCCAAAAAACGACTAAGTATGAAGGACTCATCGGGTGAAACGCTCTGGAACTGAAATCGGATGCGCTTACAGACATGCTCCCCTCTCTGGAAGTCTGAGACATGTGTGAAAATTTTCTAAGTCCAGAAAAAAAAAAATTTCAACTTTTTTTCAAATTTCCTCACAAGGGATATATATTTTACCCACACATTTGGAGCCCTCCTGGGATGCCCTCTAACATACTATAACCTCATTTAGCGGAGATTTTCACAAAAAAGTGAAATTTTCAAAAAGTCAAAAATTTTTCCAAAAAACGACTAAGTATGAAGGACTCATTGGGTGAAACGCTCTGGAACTGAAATCGGATGTGCTTACAGACATGCTCGCCTCTCTGGAAGTCTGAGACATGTGTGAAAATTTTCTAAGTCCAGAAAAATAAGTTTCAACTTTTTTTCAAATTTCCCCACAAGGGATATATATTTTACCCACACATTTGGAGCCCTCCTGGGATGCCCTCTAACATACTATAACCTCATTTAGCGGAGATTTTCACAAAAAAGTGAAATTTTCAAAAAGTGGAAATTTTTCCAAAAAACGACTAAGTATGAAGGACTCATCGGGTGAAACGCTCTGGAACTGAAATCGGATGCGCTTACAGACATGCTCCCTTCTCTGGAAGTCTGAGACATGTGTGAGAATTTTCTAAGTCCAGAAAAAAAAAATTTTCAACATTTTTTCAAATTTCCCCACAAGGAATATATATTTTACCCACACATTTGGAGCCCTCCTGGGATGCCCTCTAACATACTATAACCTCATTTAGCGGAGATTTTCACAAAAAAGTGAAATTTTCAAAAAATCAAAAATTTTTCCAAAAAACGACTAAGTATGAAGGACTCATTTCGTGAAACGCTCTGGAACTGAAATCGGATGCGCTTACAGACATGCTCCCCTCTCTGGAAGTCTGAGACATGTGTGAAAATTTTCAAAGTCCAGAAAAAAAATTTTTTCAACTTTTTTTCAAATTTCCCCACAAGGGATATATATTTTACCCACACATTTGGAGCCCTCCTGGGATGCCCTCTAACATACTATAACCTCATTTAGCGGAGATTTTCACAAAAAAGTGAAATTTTCAAAAAGTCAAAAATTTTTCCAAAAAACGACTAAGTATGAAGGACTCATTGGGTGAAACGCTCTGGAACTGAAATCGGATGTGCTTACAGACATGCTCCCCTCTCTGGAAGTCTGAGACATGTGTGAAAATTTTCTAAGTCCAGAAAAATAAGTTTCAACTTTTTTTCAAATTTCCCCCCAAGGGATATATATTTTACCCACACATTTGGAGCACTCCTGGGATGCCCTCTAACATACTATAACCTCATTTAGCGGAGATTTTCAGAAAAAAGTGAAATTTTCAAAAAGTGGAAATTTTTCCAAAAAACGACTAAGTATGAAGGACTCATCGGGTGAAACGCTCTGGAACTGAAATCGGATGTGCTTACAGACATGCTCCCCTCTCTGGAAGTCTGAGACATGTGTGAAAATTTTCTAAGTCCAGAAAAAAAATAATTTTCAACTTTTTTTCAAATTTCCCCACAAGGAATATATATTTTACCCACACATTTGGAGCCCTCCAGGGTTGCCCTCTAACATACTATAACCTCATTTAGCGGAGATTTTCACAAAAAAGTGAAATTTTCAAAAAGTCAAAATTTTTTCCAAAAAACGACTAAGTATGAAGGACTCATTGGGTGAAACGCTCTGGAACTGAAATCGGATGCGCTTACAGACATGCTCCCCTCTCTGGAAGTCTGAGACATGTGTGAAAATTTTCTAAGTCCAGAAAAAAAAAAAATTTCAACTTTTTTTCAAATTTCCCCACAAGGGATATATATTTTACCCACACATTTGGAGCCCTCCTGGGATGCCCTCTAACATACTATAACCTCATTTAGCGGAGATTTTCACAAAAAAGTGAAATTTTCAAAAAGTGGAAATTTTTCCAAAAAACGACTAAGTATGAAGGACTCATCGGGTGAAACGCTCTGGAACTGAAATCGGATGCGCTTACAGACATGCTCCCTTCTCTGGAAGTCTGAGACATGTGTGAGAATTTTCTAAGTCCAGAAAAAAAAAATTTTCAACATTTTTTCAAATTTCCCCACAAGGAATATATATTTTACCCACACATTTGGAGCCCTCCTGGGATGCCCTCTAACATACTATAACCTCATTTAGCGGAGATTTTCACAAAAAAGTGAAATTTTCAAAAAATCAAAAATTTTTCCAAAAAGCGACTAAGTATGAAGGACTCATTGGGTGAAACGCTCTGGAACTGAAATCGGATGCGCTTACAGACATGCTCCCCTCTCTGGAAGTCTGAGACATGTGTGAAAATTTTCAAAGTCCAGAAAAAAAAATTTTTCAACTTTTTTTCAAATTTCCCCACAAGGGATATATATTTTACCCACACATTTGGAGCCCTCCTGGGATGCCCTCTAACATACTATAACCTCATTTAGCGGAGATTTTCACAAAAAAGTGAAATTTTCAAAAAGTGGAAATTTTTCCAAAAAACGACTAAGTATGAAGGACTCATCGGGTGAAACGCTCTGGAACTGAAATCGGATGCGCTTACAGACATGCTCCCCTCTCTGGAAGTCTGAGACATGTGTGAAAATTTTCTAAGTCCAGGAAAAAAAAAATTTTCAACTTTTTTTCAAATTTCCCCACAAGGAATATATATTTTACCCACACATTTGGAGCCCTCCAGGGTTGCCCTCTAACATACTATAACCTCATTTAGCGGAGATTTTCACAAAAAAGTGAAATTTTCAAAAAGTCAAAAATTTTTCCAAAAAACGACTAAGTATGAAGGACTCATTGGGTGAAACGCTCTGGAACTGAAATCGGATGTGCTTACAGACATGCTCCCCTCTCTGGAAGTCTGAGACATGTGTGAAAATTTTCTAAGTCCAGAAAAATAAGTTTCAACTTTTTTTCAAATTTCCCCCCAAGGGATATATATTTTACCCACACATTTGGAGCACTCCTGGGATGCCCTCTAACATACTATAACCTCATTTAGCGGAGATTTTCAGAAAAAAGTGAAATTTTCAAAAAGTGGAAATTTTTCCAAAAAACGACTAAGTATGAAGGACTCATCGGGTGAAACGCTCTGGAACTGAAATCGGATGTGCTTACAGACATGCTCCCCTCTCTGGAAGTCTGAGACATGTGTGAAAATTTTCTAAGTCCAGAAAAAAAATAATTTTCAACTTTTTTTCAAATTTCCCCACAAGGAATATATATTTTACCCACACATTTGGAGCCCTCCAGGGTTGCCCTCTAACATACTATAACCTCATTTAGCGGAGATTTTCACAAAAAAGTGAAATTTTCAAAAAGTCAAAATTTTTTCCAAAAAACGACTAAGTATGAAGGACTCATTGGGTGAAACGCTCTGGAACTGAAATCGGATGCGCTTACAGACATGCTCCCCTCTCTGGAAGTCTGAGACATGTGTGAAAATTTTCTAAGTCCAGAAAAAAAAAAAATTTCAACTTTTTTTCAAATTTCCCCACAAGGGATATATATTTTACCCACACATTTGGAGCCCTCCTGGGATGCCCTCTAACATACTATAACCTCATTTAGCGGAGATTTTCACAAAAAAGTGAAATTTTCAAAAAGTGGAAATTTTTCCAAAAAACGACTAAGTATGAAGGACTCATCGGGTGAAACGCTCTGGAACTGAAATCGGATGCGCTTACAGACATGCTCCCTTCTCTGGAAGTCTGAGACATGTGTGAGAATTTTCTAAGTCCAGAAAAAAAAAATTTTCAACATTTTTTCAAATTTCCCCACAAGGAATATATATTTTACCCACACATTTGGAGCCCTCCTGGGATGCCCTCTAACATACTATAACCTCATTTAGCGGAGATTTTCACAAAAAAGTGAAATTTTCAAAAAATCAAAAATTTTTCCAAAAAGCGACTAAGTATGAAGGACTCATTGGGTGAAACGCTCTGGAACTGAAATCGGATGCGCTTACAGACATGCTCCCCTCTCTGGAAGTCTGAGACATGTGTGAAAATTTTCAAAGTCCAGAAAAAAAAATTTTTCAACTTTTTTTCAAATTTCCCCACAAGGGATATATATTTTACCCACACATTTGGAGCCCTCCTGGGATGCCCTCTAACATACTATAACCTCATTTAGCGGAGATTTTCACAAAAAAGTGAAATTTTCAAAAAGTGGAAATTTTTCCAAAAAACGACTAAGTATGAAGGACTCATCGGGTGAAACGCTCTGGAACTGAAATCGGATGCGCTTACAGACATGCTCCCCTCTCTGGAAGTCTGAGACATGTGTGAAAATTTTCTAAGTCCAGGAAAAAAAAAATTTTCAACTTTTTTTCAAATTTCCCCACAAGGAATATATATTTTACCCACACATTTGGAGCCCTCCAGGGTTGCCCTCTAACATACTATAACCTCATTTAGCGGAGATTTTCACGAAAAAGTGAAATTTTCAAAAAGTCAAAAATTTTTCCAAAAAAACGACTAAGTATGAAGGACTCATTGGGTGAAACGCTCTGGAACTGAAATCGGATGCGCTTACAGACATGCTCCCCTCTCTGGAAGTCTGAGACATGTGTAAAAATTTTCTAAGTCCAGAAAAAAAAAAAATTTCAACTTTTTTTCAAATTTCCCCACAAGGGATATATATTTTACCCACACATTTGGAGCCCTCCTGGGATGCCCTCTAACATACTATAACCTCATTTAGCAGAGATTTTCACAAAAAAGTGAAATTTTCCAAAAGTCAGAAATTTTGCAAAAAACGACTAAGTATGAAGGACTCATCGGGTGAAACGCTCTGGAACTGAAATCGGATGCGCTTACAGACATGCTCCCCTCTCTGGAAGTCTGAGACATGTGTGAAAATTTTCTAAGTCCAGAAAAAAAAAATTTTCAACTTTTTTTCAAATTTCCCCACAAGGAATATATATTTTACCCACACATTTGGAGCCCTCCAGGGTTGCCCTCTAACATACTATAACCTCATTTAGCGGAGATTTTCACAAAAAAGTGAAATTTTCAAAAAGTCAAAATTTTTTCCAAAAAACGACTAAGTATGAAGGACTCATTGGGTGAAACGCTCTGGAACTGAAATCGGATGCGCTTACAGACATGCTCCCCTCTCTGGAAGTCTGAGACATGTGTGAAAATTTTCTAAGTCCAGAAAAAAAAAAAATTTCAACTTTTTTTCAAATTTCCCCACAAGGGATATATATTTTACCCACACATTTGGAGCCCTCCTGGGATGCCCTCTAACATACTATAACCTCATTTAGCGGAGATTTTCACAAAAAAGTGAAATTTTCAAAAAGTGGAAATTTTTCCAAAAAACGACTAAGTATGAAGGACTCATCGGGTGAAACGCTCTGGAACTGAAATCGGATGCGCTTACAGACATGCTCCCTTCTCTGGAAGTCTGAGACATGTGTGAGAATTTTCTAAGTCCAGAAAAAAAAAATTTTCAACATTTTTTCAAATTTCCCCACAAGGAATATATATTTTACCCACACATTTGGAGCCCTCCTGGGATGCCCTCTAACATACTATAACCTCATTTAGCGGAGATTTTCACAAAAAAGTGAAATTTTCAAAAAATCAAAAATTTTTCCAAAAAGCGACTAAGTATGAAGGACTCATTGGGTGAAACGCTCTGGAACTGAAATCGGATGCGCTTACAGACATGCTCCCCTCTCTGGAAGTCTGAGACATGTGTGAAAATTTTCAAAGTCCAGAAAAAAAATTTTTTCAACTTTTTTTCAAATTTCCCCACAAGGGATATATATTTTACCCACACATTTGGAGCCCTCCTGGGATGCCCTCTAACATACTATAACCTCATTTAGCGGAGATTTTCACAAAAAAATGAAATTTTCAAAAAGTGGAAATTTTTCCAAAAAACGACTAAGTATGAAGGACTCATCGGGTGAAACGCTCTGGAACTGAAATCGGATGCGCTTACAGACATGCTCCCCTCTCTGGAAGTCTGAGACATGTGTAAAAATTTTCTAAGTCCAGTAAAAAAAAAAATTTCAACTTTTTTTCAAATTTCCCCACAAGGGATATATATTTTACCCACACATTTGGAGCCCTCCTGGGATGCCCTCTAACATACTATAACCTCATTTAGCAGAGATTTTCACAAAAAAGTGAAATTTTCAAAAAGTCAAAATTTTTTCCAAAAAACGACTAAGTATGAAGTACTCATTGGGTGAAACGCTCTGGAACTGAAATCGGATGCGCTTACAGACATGCTCCCCTCTCTGGAAGTCTGAGACATGTGTGAAAATTTTCTAAGTCCAGAAAAAAAAAATATTTCAACTTTTTTTCAAATTTCCCCACAAGGGATATATATTTTACCCACACATTTGGAGCCCTCCTGGGATTCCCTCTAACATACTATAACCTCATTTAGCGGAGATTTTCACAAAAAAGTGAAATTTTCCAAAAGTCAGAAATTTTGCAAAAAACGACTAAGTATGAAGGACTCATCGGGTGAAACGCTCTGGAACTGAAATCGGATGCGCTTACAGACATGCTCCCCTCTCTGGAAGTCTGAGACATGTGTGAAAATTTTCTAAGTCCAGAAAAATAAGTTTCAACTTTTTTTCAAATTTCCCCCCAAGGGATATATATTTTACCGACACATTTGGAGCCCTCCTGGGATGCCCTCGAACATACTATAACCTCATTTAGCGGAGATTTTCACAAAAAAGTGAAATTTTCAAAAAGTGGAAATTTTTCCAAAAAACGACTAAGTATGAAGGACTCATCGGGTGAAACGCTCTGGAACTGAAATCGGATGCGCTTACAGACTTGCTCCCCTCTCTGGAAGTCTGAGACATGTGTGAAAATTTTCTAAGTCCAGAAAAAAAATTTTTTCAACTTTTTTTCAAATTTCCCCACAAGGAATATATATTTTACCCACACATTTGGAGCCCTCCTGGGATGCCCTCTAATATACTATAACCTCATTTAGCGGAGATTTTCACAAAAAAGTGAAATTTTCAAAAAGTCAAAAATTTTCCAAAAAACGACTAAGTATGAAGGACTCATTGGGTGAAACGCTCTGGAACTGAAATCGGATGTGCTTACAAACATGCTCCCCTCTCTGGAAGTCTGAGACATGTGTGAAAATTTTCTAAGTCCAGAAAAATAAGTTTCAACTTTTTTTCAAATTTCCCCCCAAGGGATATATATTTTACCCACACATTTGGAGCCCTCCTGGGATGCCCTCTAACATACTATAACCTCATTTAGCGGAGATTTTCACAAAAAAGTGAAATTTTCAAAAAGTGGAAATTTTTGCAAAAAACGACTAAGTATGAAGGACTCATCGGGTGAAACGCTCTGGAACTGAAATCGGATGCGCTTATAGACATGCTCCCCTCTCTGGAAGTCTGAGACATGTGTGAAAATTTTCTAAGTCCAGAAAAAAAAAATTTTCAACTTTTTTCAAATTTCCCCACAAGGGATATATATTTTACCCACACATTTGGAGCCCTCCTGGGATGCCCTCTAACATACTATAACCTCATTTAGCGGAGATTTTCACAAAAAAGTGAAATGTTCAAAAAGTCAAAATTTTTTCCAAAAAACGACTAAGTATGAAGGACTCATTGGGTGAAACGCTCTGGAACTGAAATCGGAAGCGCTTACAGACATGCTCCCCTCTCTGGAAGTCTGACACATGTGTGAAAATTTTCTAAGTCCAGAAAAAAAAAATTTTCAACTTTTTTTCAAATTTCTCCCCAAGGGATATAGATTTTACCCACACATTTGGAGCCCTCTTGGGATGCCCTCTAACAAACTATAACCTCATTTAGCGGAGATTTTCACAAAAAAGTGAAATTTTCAAAAAGTCAAAATTTTTTCCAAAAAACGACTAAGTATGAAGGACTCATTGGGTGAAACGCTCTGGAACTGAAATCGGAAGCGCTTACAGACATGCTCCCCTCTCTGGAAGTCTGACACATGTGTGAAAATTTTCTAAGTCCAGAAAAAAAAAATTTTCAACTTTTTTTCAAATTTCTCCCCAAGGGATATAGATTTTACCCACACATTTGGAGCCCTCCTGGGATGCCCTCTAACATACTATAACCTCATTTAGCGAAGATTTTCACAAAAAAGTGAAATTTTCAAAAAGTGAAAATTTTTCCAAAAAACGACTAAGTATGAAGGACTCATTGGCTGAAACGCTCTGGAACTGAAATCGGATGTGCTAACAGACATGCTCCCCTCTCTGGAAGTCTGAGACATGTGTGAAAATTTTCTAAGTCCAGAAAAATAAGTTTCAACTTTTTTTCAAATTTCCCCACAAGAGATATATATTTTACCCACACATTTGGAGCCCTCCTGGGATGCCCTCTAACATACTATAACCTCATTTAGCGGAGATTTTCACAAAAAAGTGAAATTTTCAAAAAGTGCAAATTTTTCCAAAAAACGACTAAGTATGAAGGACTTATCGGGTGAAACGCACTGGAACTGAAATCGGATGCGCTTACAGACATGCTCCCCTCTCTGGAAGTCTGAGACATGTGTGAAAATTTTCTAAGTCCAGAAAAAAAAAATTTTTCAACTTTTTTTCAAATTTCCCGCCAAGGGATATATATTTTACCCAAACATTTGGAGCCCTCCTGGGATGCCCTCTAACATACTATAACCTCCTTTAGCGGAGATTTTCACAAAAAAGTGTAATTTTCAAAAAAGTGAAAATTTTTCCAAAAAACGACTAAGTATGAAGGACTTATTGGGTGAAACGCTCTGGAACTGAAATCGGATGCGCTTACAGACATGCTCCCCTCTCTGGAAGTCTGAGACATGTGTGAAAATTTTCTAAGTCCAGAAAAAAAAAATTTTTCAACTTTTTATCAAATTTCCCGCCAATGGATATATATTTTACCCACACATTTGGAGCCCTCCTGGGATGCCCTCTAACATAATATAACCTCCTTTAGCGGAGATTTTCACAAAAAAGTGAAATTTTCAAAAAAGTGAAAATTTTTCCAAAAAACGACTAAGTATGAAGCACTCATCGGGTGAAACGCTCTGGAACTGAAATCGGATGCGCTTACAGATATGCTCCCCTCTCTGGAAGTCTGAGACATGTGTGAATATTTTCTAAGTCAAGAAAAAAAAAAATTTTCAACTTTTTTTCAAATTTCCCCACAAGGGATATATATTTTACCCACACATTTGGAGCCCTCCTGGGATGCCCTCTAACATACTATAACCTCATTTAGCGGAGATTTTTAAAAAAAGGGAAATTTTCAAAAAGTGGAAATTTTTCCAAAAAACGACTAAGTATGAAGGACTTATTGGGTGAAACGCTCTGGAACTGAAATCGGATGCGCTTACAGACATGCTCCCCTCCCTGGAAGTCTGAGACATGTGTGAAAATTTTCTAAGTCCAGAAAAAAAAAAAATTTCAACTTTTTTTCAAATTTCCCCACAAGGAATATATATTTTACCCACACATTTGGAGCCCTCCTGGGATGCCCTCTAACATACTATAACCTAATTTAGCGGAGATTTTCACAAAAAAGTGAAATTTTCAAAAAATCAAAAATGTTTCCAAAAAACGACTAAGTATGAAGGACTCATTGGGTGAAACGCTCTGGAACTGAAATCGGATGCGCTTACAGACATGCTCCCCTCTCTGGAAGTCTGAGACATGTGTGAAAATTTTCAAAGTCCAGAAAAAAACATTTTTCAACTTTTTTTCAAATTTCCCCACAAGGGATATATATTTTACCCACACATTTGGAGCCCTCCTTGGATGCCCTCTAACATACTATAACCTCATTTAGCGGAGATTTTCACAAAAAAGTGAAATTTTCAAAAAGTCAAAAATTTTTCCAAAAAACGACTAAGTATGAAGGACTCATTGGGTGAAACGCTCTGGAACTGAAATCGGATGTGCTTACAGACATGCTCCCCTCTCTGGAAGTCTGAGACATGTGTGAAAATTTTCTAAGTCCAGAAAAATAAGTTTCAACTTTTTTTCAAATTTCCCCCCAAGGGATATATATTTTACCCACACATTTGGAGCCCTCCTGGGATGCCCTCTAACATACTATAGCCTCATTTAGCGGAGATTTTCACAAAAAAGTGAAATTTTCAAAAAGTGGAAATTTTTCCAAAAAACGACTAAGTATGAAGGACTCATCGGGTGAAACGCTCTGGAACTGAAATCGGATGCGCTTACAGACATGCTCCCCTCTCTGGAAGTCTGAGACATGTGTGAAAATTTTCTAAGTCCAGAAAAAAAAAAATTTTCAACTTTTTTTCAAATTTCCCCACAAGGGATATATATTTTACCCACACATTTGGAGCCCTCCTGGGATGCCCTCTAACATACTATAACCTCATTTAGCGGAGATTTTCACAAAAAAGTGAAATTTTCAAAAAGTCAAAATTTTTTCCAAAAAACGACTAAGTATGAAGGACTCATTGGGTGAAACGCTTTGGAACTGAAATCGGATGCGCTTACAGACATGCTCCCCTCTCTGGAAGTCTGAGACATGTGTGAAAATTTTCTAAGTCCAGAAAAAAAAAAAATTTCAACTTTTTTTCAAATTTCCCCACAAGGGATATATATTTTACCCACACATTTGGAGCCCTCCTGGGATGCCCTCTAACATACTATAACCTCATTTAGCGGAGATTTTCACAAAAAAGTGAAATTTTCAAAAAGTCAAAAATTTTTCCAAAAAACGACTAAGTATGAAGGACTCATTGGGTGAAACGCTCTGGAACTGAAATCGGATGTGCTTACAGACATGCTCCCCTCTCTGGAAGTCTGAGACATGTGTGAAAATTTTCTAAGTCCAAAAAAATAAGTTTCAACTTTTTTTCAAATTTCCCCCCAAGGGATATATATTTTACCCACACATTTGGAGCCCTCCTGGGATGCCCTCTAACATACTATAACCTCCTTTAGCGGAGATTTTCACAAAAAAGTGTAATTTTCAAAAAAGTGAAAATTTTTCCAAAAAACGACTAAGTATGAAGGACTTATTGGGTGAAACGCTCTGGAACTGAAATCGGATGCGCTTACAGATATGCTCCCCTCTCTGGAAGTCTGAGACATGTGTGAATATTTTCTAAGTCAAGAAAAAAAAAAATTTTCAACTTTTTTTCAAATTTCCCCACAAGGGATATATATTTTACCCACACATTTGGAGCCCTCCTGGGATGCCCTCTAACATACTATAACCTCATTTAGCGGAGATTTTTACAAAAAAGTGAAATTTTCAAAAAGTGGAAATTTTTCCAAAAAACGACTAAGTATGAAGGACTTATTGGGTGAAACGCTCTGGAACTGAAATCGGATGCGCTTACAGACATGCTCCCCTCCCTGGAAGTCTGAGACATGTGTGAAAATTTTCTAAGTCCAGAAAAGAAAAAAATTTCAACTTTTTTTCAAATTTCCCCACAAGGAATATATATTTTACCCACACATTTGGAGCCCTCCTGGGATGCCCTCTAACATACTATAACCTCATTTAGCGGAGATTTTCACAAAAAAGTGAAATTTTCAAAAAATCAAAAATTTTTCCAAAAAACGACTAAGTATGAAGGACTCATTGGGTGAAACGCTCTGGAACTGAAATCGGATGTGCTTACAGACATGCTCCCCTCTCTGGAAGTCTGAGACATGTGTGAAAATTTTCTAAGTCCAAAAAAATAAGTTTCAACTTTTTTTCAAATTTCCCCCCAAGGGATATATATTTTACCCACACATTTGGAGCCCTCCTGGGATGCCCTCTAACATACTATAACCTCCTTTAGCGGAGATTTTCACAAAAAAGTGTAATTTTCAAAAAAGTGAAAATTTTTCCAAAAAACGACTAAGTATGAAGGACTTATTGGGTGAAACGCTCTGGAACTGAAATCGGATGCGCTTACAGATATGCTCCCCTCTCTGGAAGTCTGAGACATGTGTGAATATTTTCTAAGTCAAGAAAAAAAAAAATTTTCAACTTTTTTTCAAATTTCCCCACAAGGGATATATATTTTACCCACACATTTGGAGCCCTCCTGGGATGCCCTCTAACATACTATAACCTCATTTAGCGGAGATTTTTACAAAAAAGTGAAATTTTCAAAAAGTGGAAATTTTTCCAAAAAACGACTAAGTATGAAGGACTTATTGGGTGAAACGCTCTGGAACTGAAATCGGATGCGCTTACAGACATGCTCCCCTCCCTGGAAGTCTGAGACATGTGTGAAAATTTTCTAAGTCCAGAAAAGAAAAAAATTTCAACTTTTTTTCAAATTTCCCCACAAGGAATATATATTTTACCCACACATTTGGAGCCCTCCTGGGATGCCCTCTAACATACTATAACCTCATTTAGCGGAGATTTTCACAAAAAAGTGAAATTTTCAAAAAATCAAAAATTTTTCCAAAAAACGACTAAGTATGAAGGACTCATTGGGTGAAACGCTCTGGAACTGAAATCGGATGCGCTTACAGACATGCTCCCCTCTCTGGAAGTCTGAGACATGTGTGAAAATTTTCAAAGTCCAGAAAAAAAAAATTTTCAACTTTTTTTCAAATTTCCCCACAAGGGATATATATTTTACCCACACATTTGGAGCCCTCCTGGGATGCTCTCTAACATACTATAACCTCATTTAGCGGAGATTTTCACAAAAAAGTGAAATTTTCAAAAAGTGAGAAATTTTGCAAAAAACGACTAAGTATGAAGGAATCATCGGGTGAAACACTCTGGAACTGAAATCAGATGCGCTTACAGACATGCTCCCCTCTCTGGAAGTCTGAGACATGTGTGAAAATTTTCTAAGTCCAGAAAAAAAAAATTTCAACTTTTTTCCAAATTTCCCCACAAGGGATATATATTTTACCCACACATTTGGAGCCCTCCTGGGATGCCCTCTAACATACTATAACCTCATTTAGCGGAGATTTTCACAAAAAAGTGAAATTTTCAAAAAGTGGAAATTTTTCCAAAAAACGACTAAGTATGAAGGACTCATCGGGTGAAACGCTCTGGAACTGAAATCGGATGCGCTTACAGACATGCTCCCCTCTCTGGAAGTCTGAGACATGTGTGAAAATTTTCTAAGTCCAGAAAAAAAATTTTTTCAACTTTTTTTCAAATTTCCCCCCAAGGGATATATATTTTACCCACACATTTGGAGCCCTCCTGGGTTGCCCTCTAACATACTATAACCTCATTTAGCGGAGATTTTCACAAAAAAGTGAAATTTTCAAAAAGTGAAAATTTTTCCAAAAAACGACTAAGTATGAAGGACTCATCGGGTGAAGCGCTCTGGAACTGAAATCGGATGCGCTTACAGACATGCTCCCTTCTCTGGAAGTCTGAGACATGTGTGAGAATTTTCTAAGTCCAGAAAAAAAAAATTTACAACTTTTTTTCAAATTTCCCCACAAGGGATATATATTTTACCCACACATTTGGAGCCCTCCTGGGATGCCCTCTAACATACTATAACCTCATTTAGCGGAGATTTTCACAAAAAAGTGAAATTTTCAAAAAGTCAAAATTTTTTCCAAAAAACGACTAAGTATGAAGGACTCATTGGGTGAAACGCTCTGGAACTGAAATCGGAAGCGCTTACAGACATGCTCCCCTCTCTGGAAGTCTGACACATGTGTGAAAATTTTCTAAGTCCAGAAAAAAAAATTTTCAACTTTTTTTCAAATTTCTACCCAAGGGATATAGATTTTACCCACACATTTGGAGCCCTCTTGGGATGCCCTCTAACAAACTATAACCTCATTTAGCGGAGATTTTCACAAAAAAGTGAAATTTTCAAAAAGTCAAAATTTTTTCCAAAAAACGACTAAGTATGAAGGACTCATTGGGTGAAACGCTCTGGAACTGAAATCGGAAGCGCTTACAGACATGCTCCCCTCTCTGGAAGTCTGACACATGTGTGAAAATTTTCTAAGTCCAGAAAAAAAAAATTTTCAACTTTTTTTCAAATTTCTCCCCAAGGGATATAGATTTTACCCACACATTTGGAGCCCTCCTGGGATGCCCTCTAACATACTATAACCTCATTTAGCGAAGATTTTCACAAAAAAGTGAAATTTTCAAAAAGTGAAAATTTTTCCAAAAAACGACTAAGTATGAAGGACTCATTGGCTGAAACGCTCTGGAACTGAAATCGGATGTGCTAACAGACATGCTCCCCTCTCTGGAAGTCTGAGACATGTGTGAAAATTTTCTAAGTCCAGAAAAATAAGTTTCAACTTTTTTTCAAATTTCCCCACAAGAGATATATATTTTACCCACACATTTGGAGCCCTCCTGGGATGCCCTCTAACATACTATAACCTCATTTAGCGGAGATTTTCACAAAAAAGTGAAATTTTCAAAAAGTGCAAATTTTTCCAAAAAACGACTAAGTATGAAGGACTTATCGGGTGAAACGCACTGGAACTGAAATCGGATGCGCTTACAGACATGCTCCCCTCTCTGGAAGTCTGAGACATGTGTGAAAATTTTCTAAGTCCAGAAAAAAAAAATTTTTCAACTTTTTTTCAAATTTCCCGCCAAGGGATATATATTTTACCCAAACATTTGGAGCCCTCCTGGGATGCCCTCTAACATACTATAACCTCCTTTAGCGGAGATTTTCACAAAAAAGTGTAATTTTCAAAAAAGTGAAAATTTTTCCAAAAAACGACTAAGTATGAAGGACTTATTGGGTGAAACGCTCTGGAACTGAAATCGGATGCGCTTACAGACATGCTCCCCTCTCTGGAAGTCTGAGACATGTGTGAAAATTTTCTAAGTCCAGAAAAAAAAAATTTTTCAACTTTTTATCAAATTTCCCGCCAAGGGATATATATTTTACCCACACATTTGGAGCCCTCCTGGGATGCCCTCTAACATAATATAACCTCCTTTAGCGGAGATTTTCACAAAAAAGTGAAATTTTCAAAAAAGTGAAAATTTTTCCAAAAAACGACTAAGTATGAAGCACTCATCGGGTGAAACGCTCTGGAACTGAAATCGGATGCGCTTACAGATATGCTCCCCTCTCTGGAAGTCTGAGACATGTGTGAATATTTTCTAAGTCAAGAAAAAAAAAAATTTTCAACTTTTTTTCAAATTTCCCCACAAGGGATATATATTTTACCCACACATTTGGAGCCCTCCTGGGATGCCCTCTAACATACTATAACCTCATTTAGCGGAGATTTTTACAAAAAAGTGAAATTTTCAAAAAGTGGAAATTTTTCCAAAAAACGACTAAGTATGAAGGACTTATTGGGTGAAACGCTCTGGAACTGAAATCGGATGCGCTTACAGACATGCTCCCCTCCCTGGAAGTCTGAGACATGTGTGAAAATTTTCTAAGTCCAGAAAAAAAAAAAATTTCAACTTTTTTTCAAATTTCCCCACAAGGAATATATATTTTACCCACACATTTGGAGCCCTCCTGGGATGCCCTCTAACATACTATAACCTAATTTAGCGGAGATTTTCACAAAAAAGTGAAATTTTCAAAAAATCAAAAATTTTTCCAAAAAATGACTAAGTATGAAGGACTCATTGGGTGAAACGCTCTGGAACTGAAATCGGATGCGCTTACAGACATGCTCCCCTCTCTGGAAGTCTGAGACATGTGTGAAAATTTTCAAAGTCCAGAAAAAAAAAATTTTCAACTTTTTTTCAAATTTCCCCACAAGGGATATATATTTTACCCACACATTTGGAGCCCTCCTGGGATGCCCTCTAACATACTATAACCTCATTTAGCGGAGATTTTCACAAAAAAGTGAAATTTTCAAAAAGTGGAAATTTTTGCAAAAAACGACTAAGTATGAAGGACTCATCGGGTGAAACGCTCTGGAACTGAAATCGGATGCGCTTACAGACATGCTCCCCTCTCTGGAAGTCTGAGACATGTGTGAAAATTTTCTAAGTCCAGAAAAAAAAAATTTTCAACTTTTTTTCAAATTTCCCCACAAGGGATATATATTTTACCCACACATTTGGAGCCCTCCTGGGATGCTCTCTAACATACTATAACCTCATTTAGCGGAGATTTTCACAAAAAAGTGAAATTTTCAAAAAGTGAGAAATTTTGCAAAAAACGACTAAGTATGAAGGAATCATCGGGTGAAACACTCTGGAACTGAAATCAGATGCGCTTACAGACATGCTCCCCTCTCTGGAAGTCTGAGACATGTGTGAAAATTTTCTAAGTCCAGAAAAAAAAAAATTTCAACTTTTTTCCAAATTTCCCCACAAGGGATATATATTTTACCCACACATTTGGAGCCCTCCTGGGATGCCCTCTAACATACTATAACCTCATTTAGCGGAGATTTTCACAAAAAAGTGAAATTTTCAAAAAGTGGAAATTTTTCCAAAAAACGACTAAGTATGAAGGACTCATCGGGTGAAACGCTCTGGAACTGAAATCGGATGCGCTTACAGACATGCTCCCCTCTCTGGAAGTCTGAGACATGTGTGAAAATTTTCTAAGTCCAGAAAAAAAATTTTTTCAACTTTTTTTCAAATTTCCCCCCAAGGGATATATATTTTACCCACACATTTGGAGCCCTCCTGGGTTGCCCTCTAACATACTATAACCTCATTTAGCAGAGATTTTCACAAAAAAGTGAAATTTTCAAAAAGTGAAAATTTTTCCAAAAAACGACTAAGTATGAAGGACTCATCGGGTGAAGCGCTCTGGAACTGAAATCGGATGCGCTTACAGACATGCTCCCTTCTCTGGAAGTCTGAGACATGTGTGAGAATTTTCTAAGTCCAGAAAAAAAAAATTTTCAACTTTTTTTCAAATTTCCCCACAAGGGATATATATTTTACCCACACATTTGGAGCCCTCCTGGGATGCCCTCTAACATACTATAACCTCATTTAGCGGAGATTTTCACAAAAAAGTGAAATTTTCAAAAAGTCAAAATTTTTTCCAAAAAACGACTAAGTATGAAGGACTCATTGGGTGAAACGCTCTGGAACTGAAATCGGAAGCGCTTACAGACATGCTCCCCTCTCTGGAAGTCTGACACATGTGTGAAAATTTTCTAAGTCCAGAAAAAAAAAATTTTCAACTTTTTTTCAAATTTCTCCCCAAGGGATATAGATTTTACCCACACATTTGGAGCCCTCTTGGGATGCCCTCTAACAAACTATAACCTCATTTAGCGGAGATTTTCACAAAAAAGTGAAATTTTCAAAAAGTCAAAATTTTTTCCAAAAAACGACTAAGTATGAAGGACTCATTGGGTGAAATGCTCTGGAACTGAAATCGGAAGCGCTTACAGACATGCTCCCCTCTCTGGAAGTCTGACACATGTGTGAAAATTTTCTAAGTCCAGAAAAAAAAAATTTTCAACTTTTTTTCAAATTTCTCCCCAAGGGATATAGATTTTACCCACACATTTGGAGCCCTCCTGGGATGCCCTCTAACATACTATAACCTCATTTAGCGAAGATTTTCACAAAAAAGTGAAATTTTCAAAAAGTGAAAATTTTTCCAAAAAACGACTAAGTATGAAGGACTCATTGGCTGAAACGCTCTGGAACTGAAATCGGATGTGCTAACAGACATGCTCCCCTCTCTGGAAGTCTGAGACATGTGTGAAAATTTTCTAAGTCCAGAAAAATAAGTTTCAACTTTTTTTCAAATTTCCCCACAAGAGATATATATTTTACCCACACATTTGGAGCCCTCCTGGGATGCCCTCTAACATACTATAACCTCATTTAGCGGAGATTTTCACAAAAAAGTGAAATTTTCAAAAAGTGCAAATTTTTCCAAAAAACGACTAAGTATGAAGGACTTATCGGGTGAAACGCACTGGAACTGAAATCGGATGCGCTTGCAGACATGCTCCCCTCTCTGGAAGTCTGAGACATGTGTGAAAATTTTCTAAGTCCAGAAAAAAAAAATTTTTCAACTTTTTTTCAAATTTCCCGCCAAGGGATATATATTTTACCCAAACATTTGGAGCCCTCCTGGGATGCCCTCTAACATACTATAACCTCCTTTAGCGGAGATTTTCACAAAAAAGTGTAATTTTCAAAAAAGTGAAAATTTTTCCAAAAAACGACTAAGTATGAAGGACTTATTGGGTGAAACGCTCTGGAACTGAAATCGGATGCGCTTACAGACATGCTCCCCTCTCTGGAAGTCTGAGACATGTGTGAAAATTTTCTAAGTCCAGAAAAAAAAAATTTTTCAACTTTTTATCAAATTTCCCGCCAAGGGATATATATTTTACCCACACATTTGGAGCCCTCCTGGGATGCCCTCTAACATAATATAACCTCCTTTAGCGGAGATTTTCACAAAAAAGTGAAATTTTCAAAAAAGTGAAAATTTTTTGAAAAAAACGACTAAGTATGAAGCACTCATCGGGTGAAACGCTCTGGAACTGAAATCGGATGCGCTTACAGATATGCTCCCCTCTCTGGAAGTCTGAGACATGTGTGAATATTTTCTAAGTCAAGAAAAAAAAAAATTTTCAACTTTTTTTCAAATTTCCCCACAAGGGATATATATTTTACCCACACATTTGGAGCCCTCCTGGGATGCCCTCTAACATACTATAACCTCATTTAGCGGAGATTTTTACAAAAAAGTGAAATTTTCAAAAAGTGGAAATTTTTCCAAAAAACGACTAAGTATGAAGGACTTATTGGGTGAAACGCTCTGGAACTGAAATCGGATGCGCTTACAGACATGCTCCCCTCCCTGGAAGTCTGAGACATGTGTGAAAATTTTCTAAGTCCAGAAAAAAAAAAAATTTCAACTTTTTTTCAAATTTCCCCACAAGGAATATATATTTTACCCACACATTTGGAGCCCTCCTGGGATGCCCTCTAACATACTATAACCTAATTTAGCGGAGATTTTCACAAAAAAGTGAAATTTTCAAAAAATCAAAAATTTTTCCAAAAAACGACTAAGTATGAAGGACTCATTGGGTGAAACGCTCTGGAACTGAAATCGGATGCGCTTACAGACATGCTCCCCTCCCTGGAAGTCTGAGACATGTGTGAAAATTTTCTAAGTCCAGAAAAGAAAAAAATTTCAACTTTTTTTCAAATTTCCCCACAAGGAATATATATTTTACCCACACATTTGGAGCCCTCCTGGGATGCCCTCTAACATACTATAACCTCATTTAGCGGAGATTTTCACAAAAAAGTGAAATTTTCAAAAAATCAAAAATTTTTCCAAAAAACGACTAAGTATGAAGGACTCATTGGGTGAAACGCTCTGGAACTGAAATCGGATGCGCTTACAGACATGCTCCCCTCTCTGGAAGTCTGAGACATGTGTGAAAATTTTCAAAGTCCAGAAAAAAAAAATTTTCAACTTTTTTTCAAATTTCCCCACAAGGAATATATATTTTACCCACACATTTGGAGCCCTCCTGGGATGCTCTCTAACATACTATAACCTCATTTAGCGGAGATTTTCACAAAAAAGTGAAATTTTCAAAAAGTGAGAAATTTTGCAAAAAACGACTAAGTATGAAGGAATCATCGGGTGAAACACTCTGGAACTGAAATCAGATGCGCTTACAGACATGCTCCCCTCTCTGGAAGTCTGAGACATGTGTGAAAATTTTCTAAGTCCAGAAAAAAAAAAATTTCAACTTTTTTCCAAATTTCCCCACAAGGGATATATATTTTACCCACACATTTGGAGCCCTCCTGGGATGCCCTCTAACATACTATAACCTCATTTAGCGGAGATTTTCACAAAAAAGTGAAATTTTCAAAAAGTGGAAATTTTTCCAAAAAACGACTAAGTATGAAGGACTCATCGGGTGAAACGCTCTGGAACTGAAATCGGATGCGCTTACAGACATGCTCCCCTCTCTGGAAGTCTGAGACATGTGTGAAAATTTTCTAAGTCCAGAAAAAAAATTTTTTCAACTTTTTTCAAATTTCCCCCCAAGGGATATATATTTTACCCACACATTTGGAGCCCTCCTGGGTTGCCCTCTAACATACTATAACCTCATTTAGCGGAGATTTTCACAAAAAAGTGAAATTTTCAAAAAGTGAAAATTTTTCCAAAAAACGACTAAGTATGAAGGACTCATCGGGTGAAGCACTCTGGAACTGAAATCGGATGCGCTTACAGACATGCTCCCTTCTCTGGAAGTCTGAGACATGTGTGAGAATTTTCTAAGTCCAGAAAAAAAAAATTTTCAACTTTTTTTCAAATTTCCCCACAAGGGATATATATTTTACCCACACATTTGGAGCCCTCCTGGGATGCCCTCTAACATACTATAACCTCATTTAGCGGAGATTTTCACAAAAAAGTGAAATTTTCAAAAAGTCAAAATTTTTTCCAAAAAACGACTAAGTATGAAGGACTCATTGGGTGAAACGCTCTGGAACTGAAATCGGAAGCGCTTACAGACATGCTCCCCTCTCTGGAAGTCTGACACATGTGTGAAAATTTTCTAAGTCCAGAAAAAAAAAATTTTCAACTTTTTTTCAAATTTCTCCCCAAGGGATATAGATTTTACCCACACATTTGGAGCCCTCTTGGGATGCCCTCTAACAAACTATAACCTCATTTAGCGGAGATTTTCACAAAAAAGTGAAATTTTCAAAAAGTCAAAATTTTTTCCAAAAAACGACTAAGTATGAAGGACTCATTGGGTGAAACGCTCTGGAACTGAAATCGGAAGCGCTTACAGACATGCTCCCCTCTCTGGAAGTCTGACACATGTGTGAAAATTTTCTAAGTCCAGAAAAAAAAAATTTTCAACTTTTTTTCAAATTTCTCCCCAAGGGATATAGATTTTACCCACACATTTGGAGCCCTCCTGGGATGCCCTCTAACATACTATAACCTCATTTAGCGAAGATTTTCACAAAAAAGTGAAATTTTCAAAAAGTGAAAATTTTTCCAAAAAACGACTAAGTATGAAGGACTCATTGGCTGAAACGCTCTGGAACTGAAATCGGATGTGCTAACAGACATGCTCCCCTCTCTGGAAGTCTGAGACATGTGTGAAAATTTTCTAAGTCCAGAAAAATAAGTTTCAACTTTTTTTCAAATTTCCCCACAAGAGATATATATTTTACCCACACATTTGGAGCCCTCCTGGGATGCCCTCTAACATACTATAACCTCATTTAGCGGAGATTTTCACAAAAAAGTGAAATTTTCAAAAAGTGCAAATTTTTCCAAAAAACGACTAAGTATGAAGGACTTATCGGGTGAAACGCACTGGAACTGAAATCGGATGCGCTTACAGACATGCTCCCCTCTCTGGAAGTCTGAGACATGTGTGAAAATTTTCTAAGTCCAGAAAAAAAAAATTTTTCAACTTTTTTTCAAATTTCCCGCCAAGGGATATATATTTTACCCAAACATTTGGAGCCCTCCTGGGATGCCCTCTAACATACTATAACCTCCTTTAGCGGAGATTTTCACAAAAAAGTGTAATTTTCAAAAAAGTGAAAATTTTTCCAAAAAACGACTAAGTATGAAGGACTTATTGGGTGAAACGCTCTGGAACTGAAATCGGATGCGCTTACAGACATGCTCCCCTCTCTGGAAGTCTGAGACATGTGTGAAAATTTTCTAAGTCCAGAAAAAAAAAATTTTTCAACTTTTTATCAAATTTCCCGCCAAGGGATATATATTTTACCCACACATTTGGAGCCCTCCTGGGATGCCCTCTAACATAATATAACCTCCTTTAGCGGAGATTTTCACAAAAAAGTGAAATTTTCAAAAAAGTGAAAATTTTTCCAAAAAACGACTAAGTATGAAGCACTCATCGGGTGAAACGCTCTGGAACTGAAATCGGATGCGCTTACAGATATGCTCCCCTCTCTGGAAGTCTGAGACATGTGTGAATATTTTCTAAGTCAAGAAAAAAAAAAATTTTCAACTTTTTTTCAAATTTCCCCACAAGGGATATATATTTTACCCACACATTTGGAGCCCTCCTGGGATGCCCTCTAACATACTATAACCTCATTTAGCGGAGATTTTTACAAAAAAGTGAAATTTTCAAAAAGTGGAAATTTTTCCAAAAAACGACTAAGTATGAAGGACTTATTGGGTGAAACGCTCTGGAACTGAAATCGGATGCGCTTACAGACATGCTCCCCTCCCTGGAAGTCTGAGACATGTGTGAAAATTTTCTAAGTCCAGAAAAAAAAAAAATTTCAACTTTTTTTCAAATTTCCCCACAAGGAATATATATTTTACCCACACATTTGGAGCCCTCCTGGGATGCCCTCTAACATACTATAACCTAATTTAGCGGAGATTTTCACAAAAAAGTGAAATTTTCAAAAAATCAAAAATTTTTCCAAAAAACGACTAAGTATGAAGGACTCATTGGGTGAAACGCTCTGGAACTGAAATCGGATGCGCTTACAGACATGCTCCCCTCTCTGGAAGTCTGAGACATGTGTGAAAATTTTCAAAGTCCAGAAAAAAAATTTTTTCAACTTTTTTTCAAATTTCCCCACAAGGGATATATATTTTACCCACACATTTGGAGCCCTCCTTGGATGCCCTCTAACATACTATAACCTCATTTAGCGGAGATTTTCACAAAAAAGTGAAATTTTCAAAAAGTCAAAAATTTTTCCAAAAAACGACTAAGTATGAAGGACTCATTGGGTGAAACGCTCTGGAACTGAAATCGGATGTGCTTACAGACATGCTCCCCTCTCTGGAAGTCTGAGACATGTGTGAAAATTTTCTAAGTCCAGAAAAATAAGTTTCAACTTTTTTTCAAATTTCCCCCCAAGGGATATATATTTTACCCACACATTTGGAGCCCTCCTGGGATGCCCTCTAACATACTATAACCTCATTTAGCGGAGATTTTCACAAAAAAGTGAAATTTTCAAAAAGTGGAAATTTTTCCAAAAAACGACTAAGTATGAAGGACTCATCGGGTGAAACGCTCTGGAACTGAAATCGGATGCGCTTACAGACATGCTCCCCTCTCTGGAAGTCTGAGACATGTGTGAAAATTTTCTAAGTCCAGAAAAAAAAAAATTTTCAACTTTTTTTCAAATTTCCCCACAAGGGATATATATTTTACCCACACATTTGGAGCCCTCCTGGGATGCCCTCTAACATACTATAACCTCATTTAGCGGAGATTTTCACAAAAAAGTGAAATTTTCAAAAAGTTAAAATTTTTTCCAAAAAACGACTAAGTATGAAGGACTCATTGGGTGAAACGCTCTGGAACTGAAATCGGATGCGCTTACAGACATGCTCCCCTCTCTGGAAGTCTGAGACATGTGTGAAAATTTTCTAAGTCCAGAAAAAAAAAAAATTTCAACTTTTTTTCAAATTTCCCCACAAGGGATATATATTTTACCCACACATTTGGAGCCCTCCTGGGATGCCCTCTAACATACTATAACCTCATTTAGCGGAGATTTTCACAAAAAAGTGAAATTTTCAAAAAGTCAAAAATTTTTCCAAAAAACGACTAAGTATGAAGGACTCATTGGGTGAAACGCTCTGGAACTGAAATCGGATGTGCTTACAGACATGCTCCCCTCTCTGGAAGTCTGAGACATGTGTGAAAATTTTCTAAGTCCAAAAAAATAAGTTTCAACTTTTTTTCAAATTTCCCCCCAAGGGATATATATTTTACCCACACATTTGGAGCCCTCCTGGGATGCCCTCTAACATACTATAACCTCCTTTAGCGGAGATTTTCACAAAAAAGTGTAATTTTCAAAAAAGTGAAAATTTTTCCAAAAAACGACTAAGTATGAAGGACTTATTGGGTGAAACGCTCTGGAACTGAAATCGGATGCGCTTACAGATATGCTCCCCTCTCTGGAAGTCTGAGACATGTGTGAATATTTTCTAAGTCAAGAAAAAAAAAAATTTTCAACTTTTTTTCAAATTTCCCCACAAGGGATATATATTTTACCCACACATTTGGAGCCCTCCTGGGATGCCCTCTAACATACTATAACCTCATTTAGCGGAGATTTTTACAAAAAAGTGAAATTTTCAAAAAGTGGAAATTTTTCCAAAAAACGACTAAGTATGAAGGACTTATTGGGTGAAACGCTCTGGAACTGAAATCGGATGCGCTTACAGACATGCTCCCCTCCCTGGAAGTCTGAGACATGTGTGAAAATTTTCTAAGTCCAGAAAAAAAAAAAATTTCAACTTTTTTTCAAATTTCCCCACAAGGAATATATATTTTACCCACACATTTGGAGCCCTCCTGGGATGCCCTCTAACATACTATAACCTCATTTAGCGGAGATTTTCACAAAAAAGTGAAATTTTCAAAAAATCAAAAATTTTTCCAAAAAACGACTAAGTATGAAGGACTCATTGGGTGAAACGCTCTGGAACTGAAATCGGATGCGCTTACAGACATGCTCCCCTCTCTGGAAGTCTGAGACATGTGTGAAAATTTTCAAAGTCCAGAAAAAAAAAATTTTCAACTTTTTTTCAAATTTCCCCACAAGGGATATATATTTTACCCACACATTTGGAGCCCTCCTGGGATGCCCTCTAACATACTATAACCTCATTTAGCGGAGATTTTCACAAAAAAGTGAAATTTTCAAAAAGTGGAAATTTTTCCAAAAAACGACTAAGTATGAAGGACTCATCGGGTGAAACGCTCTGGAACTGAAATCGGATGCGCTTACAGACATGCTCCCCTCTCTGGAAGTCTGAGACATGTGTGAAAATTTTCAAAGTCCAGAAAAAAAATTTTTTCAACTTTTTTTCAAATTTCCCCCCAAGGGATATATATTTTACCCACACATTTGGAGCCCTCCTGGGTTGCCCTCTAACATACTATAACCTCATTTAGCGGAGATTTTCACAAAAAAGTGAAATTTTCAAAAAGTGAAAATTTTTCCAAAAAACGACTAAGTATGAAGGACTCATCGGGTGAAACGCTCTGGAACTGAAATCGGATGCGCTTACAGACATGCTCCCTTCTCTGGAAGTCTGAGACATGTGTGAGAATTTTCTAAGTCCAGAAAAAAAAAATTTTCAACTTTTTTTCAAATTTCCCCACAAGGGATATATATTTTACCCACACATTTGGAGCCCTCCTGGGATGCCCTCTAACATACTATAACCTCATTTAGCGGAGATTTTCACAAAAAAGTGAAATTTTCAAAAAGTCAAAATTTTTTCCAAAAAACGACTAAGTATGAAGGACTCATTGGGTGAAACGCTCTGGAACTGAAATCGGAAGCGCTTACAGACATGCTCCCCTCTCTGGAAGTCTGACACATGTGTGAAAATTTTCTAAGTCCAGAAAAAAAAAATTTTCAACTTTTTTTCAAATTTCTCCCCAAGGGATATAGATTTTACCCACACATTTGGAGCCCTCCTGGGATGCCCTCTAACATACTATAACCTCATTTAGCGAAGATTTTCACAAAAAAGTGAAATTTTCAAAAAGTGAAAATTTTTCCAAAAAACGACTAAGTATGAAGGACTCATTGGCTGAAACGCTCTGGAACTGAAATCGGATGTGCTAACAGACATGCTCCCCTCTCTGGAAGTCTGAGACATGTGTGAAAATTTTCTAAGTCCAGAAAAATAAGTTTCAACTTTTTTTCAAATTTCCCCACAAGAGATATATATTTTACCCACACATTTGGAGCCCTCCTGGGATGCCCTCTAACATACTATAACCTCATTTAGCGGAGATTTTCACAAAAAAGTGAAATTTTCAAAAAGTCAAAAATTTTTCCAAAAATCGACTAAGTATGAAGGACTCATTGGGTGAAACGCTCTGGAACTGAAATCGGATGTGCTTACAGACATGCTCCCCTCTCTGGAAGTCTGAGACATGTGTGAAAATTTTCTAAGTCCAAAAAAATAAGTTTCAACTTTTTTTCAAATTTCCCCCCAAGGGATATATATTTTACCCACACATTTGGAGCCCTCCTGGGATGCCCTCTAACATACTATAACCTCCTTTAGCGGAGATTTTCACAAAAAAGTGTAATTTTCAAAAAAGTGAAAATTTTTCCAAAAAACGACTAAGTATGAAGGACTTATTGGGTGAAACGCTCTGGAACTGAAATCGGATGCGCTTACAGACATGCTCCCCTCTCTGGAAGTCTGAGACGTGTGAAAATTTTCTAAGTCCAGAAAAAAAAAATTTTTCAACTTTTTATCAAATTTCCCGCCAAGGGATATATATTTTACCCAAACATTTGGAGCCCTCCTGGGATGCCCTCTAACATAATATAACCTCCTTTAGCGGAGATTTTCACAAAAAAGTGAAATTTTCAAAAAAGTGAAAATTTTTCCAAAAAACGACTAAGTATGAAGCACTCATCGGGTGAAACGCTCTGGAACTGAAATCGGATGCGCTTACAGATATGCTCCCCTCTCTGGAAGTCTGAGACATGTGTGAATATTTTCTAAGTCAAGAAAAAAAAAAATTTTCAACTTTTTTTCAAATTTCCCCACAAGGGATATATATTTTACCCACACATTTGGAGCCCTCCTGGGATGCCCTCTAACATACTATAACCTCATTTAGCGGAGATTTTTACAAAAAAGTGAAATTTTCAAAAAGTGGAAATTTTTCCAAAAAACGACTAAGTATGAAGGACTTATTGGGTGAAACGCTCTGGAACTGAAATCGGATGCGCTTACAGACATGCTCCCCTCCCTGGAAGTCTGAGACATGTGTGAAAATTTTCTAAGTCCAGAAAAAAAAAAAATTTCAACTTTTTTTCAAATTTCCCCACAAGGGATATATATTTTACCCACACATTTGGAGCCCTCCTGGGATGCCCTCTAACATACTATAACCTCATTTAGCGGAGATTTTCACAAAAAAGTGAAATTTTCAAAAAGTCAAAAATTTTTCCAAAAAACGACTAAGTATGAAGGACTCATTGGGTGAAACGCTCTGGAACTGAAATCGGATGTGCTTACAGACATGCTCCCCTCTCTGGAAGTCTGAGACATGTGTGAAAATTTTCTAAGTCCAAAAAAATAAGTTTCAACTTTTTTTCAAATTTCCCCACAAGGAATATATATTTTACCCACACATTTGGAGCCCTCCTGGGATGCCCTCTAACATACTATAACCTCATTTAGCGGAGATTTTCACAAAAAAGTGAAATTTTCAAAAAATCAAAAATTTTTCCAAAAAACGACTAAGTATGAAGGACTCATTGGGTGAAACGCTCTGGAACTGAAATCGGATGCGCTTACAGACATGCTCCCCTCTCTGGAAGTCTGAGACATGTGTGAAAATTTTCAAAGTCCAGAAAAAAAAAATTTTCAACTTTTTTTCAAATTTCCCCACAAGGGATATATATTTTACCCACACATTTGGAGCCCTCCTGGGATGCCCTCTAACATACTATAACCTCATTTAGCGGAGATTTTCACAAAAAAGTGAAATTTTCAAAAAGTGGAAATTTTTCCAAAAAACGACTAAGTATGAAGGACTCATCGGGTGAAACGCTCTGGAACTGAAATCGGATGCGCTTACAGACATGCTCCCCTCTCTGGAAGTCTGAGACATGTGTGAAAATTTTCTAAGTCCAGAAAAAAAATTTTTTCAACTTTTTTTCAAATTTCCCCCCAAGGGATATATATTTTACCCACACATTTGGAGCCCTCCTGGGTTGCCCTCTAACATACTATAACCTCATTTAGCGGAGATTTTCACAAAAAAGTGAAATTTTCAAAAAGTGAAAATTTTTCCAAAAAACGACTAAGTATGAAGGACTCATCGGGTGAAACGCTCTGGAACTGAAATCGGATGCGCTTACAGACATGCTCCCCTCTCTGGAAGTCTGAGACATGTGTGAAAATTTTCTAAGTCCAGAAAAAAAAAATTTTTCAACTTTTTTTCAAATTTCCCGCCAAGGGATATATATTTTACCCAAACATTTGGAGCCCTCCTGGGATGCCCTCTAACATACTATAACCTCCTTTAGCGGAGATTTTCACAAAAAAGTGTAATTTTCAAAAAAGTGAAAATTTTTCCAAAAAACGACTAAGTATGAAGGACTTATTGGGTGAAACGCTCTGGAACTGAAATCGGATGCGCTTACAGACATGCTCCCCTCTCTGGAAGTCTGAGACATGTGTGAAAATTTTCTAAGTCCAGAAAAAAAAAATTTTTCAACTTTTTATCAAATTTCCCGCCAAGGGATATATATTTTACCCACACATTTGGAGCCCTCCTGGGATGCCCTCTAACATAATATAACCTCATTTAGCGGAGATTTTCACAAAAAAGTGAAATTTTCAAAAAGTCAAAAATTTTTCCAAAAAACGACTAAGTATGAAGGACTCATTGGGTGAAACGCTCTGGAACTGAAATCGGATGTGCTTACAGACATGCTCCCCTCTCTGGAAGTCTGAGACATGTGTGAAAATTTTCTAAGTCCAGAAAAAAAAAATTTTTCAACTTTTTTTCAAATTTCCCGCCAAGGGATATATATTTTACCCAAACATTTGGAGCCCTCCTGGGATGCCCTCTAACATACTATAACCTCCTTTAGCGGAGATTTTCACAAAAAAGTGTAATTTTCAAAAAAGTGAAAATTTTTCCAAAAAACGACTAAGTATGAAGGACTTATTGGGTGAAACGCTCTGGAACTGAAATCGGATGCGCTTACAGACATGCTCCCCTCTCTGGAAGTCTGAGACATGTGTGAAAATTTTCTAAGTCCAGAAAAAAAAAATTTTTCAACTTTTTATCAAATTTCCCGCCAAGGGATATATATTTTACCCACACATTTGGAGCCCTCCTGGGATGCCCTCTAACATAATATAACCTCATTTAGCGGAGATTTTCACAAAAAAGTGAAATTTTCAAAAAGTCAAAAATTTTTCCAAAAAACGACTAAGTATGAAGGACTCATTGGGTGAAACGCTCTGGAACTGAAATCGGATGTGCTTACAGACATGCTCCCCTCTCTGGAAGTCTGAGACATGTGTGAAAATTTTCTAAGTCCAGAAAAATAAGTTTCAACTTTTTTTCAAATTTCCCCCCAAGGGATATATATTTTACCCACACATTTGGAGCCCTCCTGGGATGCCCTCTAACATACTATAACCTCATTTAGCGGAGATTTTCACAAAAAAGTGAAATTTTCAAAAAGTGGAAATTTTTCCAAAAAACGACTAAGTATGAAGTATTCATCGGGTGAAACGCTCTGGAACTGAAATCGGATGCGCTTACAGACATGCTCCCCTCTCTGGAAGTCTGAGACATGTGTGAAAATTTTCTAAGTCCAGAAAAAAAAAAATTTTCAACTTTTTTTCAAATTTCCCCACAAGGGATATATATTTTACCCACACATTTGGAGCCCTCCTGGGATGCCCTCTAACATACTATAACCTCATTTAGCGGAGATTTTCACAAAAAAGTGAAATTTTCAAAAAGTCAAAATTTTTTCCAAAAAACGACTAAGTATGAAGGACTCATTGGGTGAAACGCTCTGGAACTGAAATCGGATGCGCTTACAGACATGCTCCCCTCTCTGGAAGTCTGAGACATGTGTGAAAATTTTCTAAGTCCAGAAAAAAAAAAAATTTCAACTTTTTTTCAAATTTCCCCACAAGGGATATATATTTTACCCACACATTTGGAGCCCTCCTGGGATGCCCTCTAACATACTATAACCTCATTTAGCGGAGATTTTCACAAAAAAGTGAAATTTTCAAAAAGTCAAAAATTTTTCCAAAAAACGACTAAGTATGAAGGACTCATTGGGTGAAACGCTCTGGAACTGAAATCGGATGTGCTTACAGACATGCTCCCCTCTCTGGAAGTCTGAGACATGTGTGAAAATTTTCTAAGTCCAAAAAAATAAGTTTCAACTTTTTTTCAAATTTCCCCCCAAGGGATATATATTTTACCCACACATTTGGAGCCCTCCTGGGATGCCCTCTAACATACTATAACCTCCTTTAGCGGAGATTTTCACAAAAAAGTGTAATTTTCAAAAAAGTGAAAATTTTTCCAAAAAACGACTAAGTATGAAGGACTTATTGGGTGAAACGCTCTGGAACTGAAATCGGATGCGCTTACAGACATGCTCCCCTCTCTGGAAGTCTGAGACATGTGTGAAAATTTTCTAAGTCCAGAAAAAAAAAATTTTTCAACTTTTTATCAAATTTCCCGCCAAGGGATATATATTTTACCCAAACATTTGGAGCCCTCCTGGGATGCCCTCTAACATAATATAACCTCCTTTAGCGGAGATTTTCACAAAAAAGTGAAATTTTCAAAAAAGTGAAAATTTTTCCAAAAAACGACTAAGTATGAAGCACTCATCGGGTGAAACGCTCTGGAACTGAAATCGGATGCGCTTACAGATATGCTCCCCTCTCTGGAAGTCTGAGACATGTGTGAATATTTTCTAAGTCAAGAAAAAAAAAAATTTTCAACTTTTTTTCAAATTTCCCCACAAGGGATATATATTTTACCCACACATTTGGAGCCCTCCTGGGATGCCCTCTAACATACTATAACCTCATTTAGCGGAGATTTTTACAAAAAAGTGAAATTTTCAAAAAGTGGAAATTTTTCCAAAAAACGACTAAGTATGAAGGACTTATTGGGTGAAACGCTCTGGAACTGAAATCGGATGCGCTTACAGACATGCTCCCCTCTCTGGAAGTCTGAGACATGTGTGAAAATTTTCTAAGTCCAGAAAAAAAAAAAATTTCAACTTTTTTTCAAATTTCCCCACAAGGGATATATATTTTACCCACACATTTGGAGCCCTCCTGGGATGCCCTCTAACATACTATAACCTCATTTAGCGGAGATTTTCACAAAAAAGTGAAATTTTCAAAAAATCAAAAATTTTTCCAAAAAGCGACTAAGTATGAAGGACTCATTGGGTGAAACGCTCTGGAACTGAAATCGGATGCGCTTACAGACATGCTCCCCTCTCTGGAAGTCTGAGACATGTGTGAAAATTTTCAAAGTCCAGAAAAAAAAATTTTTCAACTTTTTTTCAAATTTCCCCACAAGGGATATATATTTTACCCACACATTTGGAGCCCTCCTGGGATGCCCTCTAACATACTATAACCTCATTTAGCGGAGATTTTCACAAAAAAGTGAAATTTTCAAAAAGTCAAAAATTTTTCCAAAAAACGACTAAGTATGAAGGACTCATTGGGTGAAACGCTCTGGAACTGAAATCGGATGTGCTTACAGACATGCTCCCCTCTCTGGAAGTCTGAGACATGTGTGAAAATTTTCTAAGTCCAAAAAAATAAGTTTCAACTTTTTTTCAAATTTCCCCCCAAGGGATATATATTTTACCCACACATTTGGAGCCCTCCTGGGATGCCCTCTAACATACTATAACCTCATTTAACGGAGATTTTCACAAAAAAGTGAAATTTTCAAAAAGTGGAAATTTTTCCAAAAAACGACTAAGTATGAAGGACTCATCGGGTGAAACGCTCTGGAACTGAAATCGGATGCGCTTACAGACATGCTCCCCTCTCTGGAAGTCTGAGACATGTGTGAAAATTTTCTAAGTCCAGGAAAAAAAAAATTTTCAACTTTTTTTCAAATTTCCCCACAAGGAATATATATTTTACCCACACATTTGGAGCCCTCCAGGGTTGCCCTCTAACATACTATAACCTCATTTAGCGGAGATTTTCACAAAAAAGTGAAATTTTCAAAAAGTCAAAAATTTTTCCAAAAAACGACTAAGTATGAAGGACTCATTGGGTGAAACGCTCTGGAACTGAAATCGGATGCGCTTACAGACATGCTCCCCTCTCTGGAAGTCTGAGACATGTGTGAAAATTTTCTAAGTCCAGAAAAAAAAAATTTTTCAACTTTTTTTCAAATTTCCCCACAAGGGATATATATTTTACCCACACATTTGGAGCCCTCCTGGGATGCCCTCTAACATACTATAACCTCATTTAGCGGAGATTTTCACAAAAAAGTGAAATTTTCAAAAAGTGGAAATTTTTCCAAAAAACGACTAAGTATGAAGGACTCATCGGGTGAAACGCTCTGGAACTGAAATCGGATGCGCTTAGAGACATGCTCCCTTCTCTGGAAGTCTGAGACATGTGTGAGAATTTTCTAAGTCCAGAAAAAAAAAATTTTCAACATTTTTTCAAATTTCCCCACAAGGAATATATATTTTACCCACACATTTGGAGCCCTCCTGGGATGCCCTCTAACATACTATAACCTCATTTAGCGGAGATTTTCACAAAAAAGTGAAATTTTCAAAAAATCAAAAATTTTCCAAAAAACGACTAAGTATGAACGACTCATTGGGTGAAACGCTCTGGAACTGAAATCGGATGCGCTTACAGACATGCTCCCCTCTCTGGAAGTCTGAGACATGTGTGAAAATTTTCTAAGTCCAGAAAAAAAAAAATTTTCAACTTTTTTTCAAATTTCCCCACAAGGGATATATATTTTACCCACACATTTGGAGCCCTCCTGGGATGCCCTCTAACATACTATAACCTCATTTAGCAGAGATTTTCACAAAAAAGTGAAATTTTCAAAAAGTCAAAAATTTTTCCAAAAAACGACTAAGTATGAAGGACTCATTGGGTGAAACGCTCTGGAACTGAAATCGGATGTGCTTACAGACATGCTCCCCTCTCTGGAAGTCTGAGACATGTGTGAAAATTTTCTAAGTCCAGAAAAATAAGTTTCAACTTTTTTTCAAATTTCCCCCCAAGGGATATATATTTTACCCACACATTTGGAGCCCTCCTGGGATGCCCTCTAACATACTATAACCTCATTTAGCGGAGATTTTCACAAAAAAGTGAAATTTTCAAAAAGTGGAAATTTTCCAAAAAACGACTAAGTATGAAGGACTCATCGGGTGAAACGCTCTGGAACTGAAATCAGATGCGCTTACAGACATGCTCCCTTCTCTGGAAGTCTGAGACATGTGTGAGAATTTTCTAAGTCCAGAAAAAAAAAATTTTCAACATTTTTTCAAATTTCCCCACAAGGAATATATATTTTACCCACACATTTGGAGCCCTCCTGGGATGCCCTCTAACATACTATAACCTCATTTAGCGGAGATTTTCACAAAAAAGTGAAATTTTCAAAAAATCAAAAATTTTTCCAAAAAACGACTAAGTATGAAGGACTCATTTCGTGAAACGCTCTGGAACTGAAATCGGATGCCCTTACAGACATGCTCCCCTCTCTGGAAGTCTGAGACATGTGTGAAAATTTTCAAAGTCCAGAAAAAAAAATTTTTCAACTTTTTTTCAAATTTCCCCCCAAGGGATATATATTTTACCCACACATTTCGAGCCCTCCTGGGATGCCCTCTAACATACTATAACCTCATTTAGCGGAGATTTTCACAAAAAAGTGAAATTTTCAAAAAGTGGAAATTTTTCCAAAAAACGACTCAGTATGAAGGACTCATCGGGTGAAACGCTCTGGAACTGAAATCGGATGTGCTTACAGACATGCTCCCCTCTCTGGAAGTCTGAGACATGTGTGAAAATTTTCTAAGTCCAGAAAAAAAAAAATTTTCAACTTTTTTCAAATTTCCCCACAAGGAATATATATTTTACCCACACATTTGGAGCCCTCCAGGGTTGCCCTCTAACATACTATAACCTCATTTAGCGGAGATTTTCACAAAAAAGTGAAATTTTCAAAAAGTCAAAATTTTTTCCAAAAAACGACTAAGTATGAAGGACTCATTGGGTGAAACGCTCTGGAACTGAAATCGGATGCGCTTACAGACATGCTCCCCTCTCTGGAAGTCTGAGACATGTGTGAAAATTTTCTAAGTCCAGGAAAAAAAAATTTTCAACTTTTTTTCAAATTTCCCCACAAGGAATATATATTTTACCCACACATTTGGAGCCCTCCAGGGTTGCCCTCTAACATACTATAACCTCATTTAGCGGAGATTTTCACAAAAAAGTGAAATTTTCAAAAAGTCAAAAATTTTTCCAAAAAACGACTAAGTATGAAGGACTCATTGGGTGAAACGCTCTGGAACTGAAATCGGATGCGCTTACAGACATGCTCCCCTCTCTGGAAGTCTGAGACATGTGTGAAAATTTTCTAAGTCCAGAAAAAAAAATTTTTCAACTTTTTTTCAAATTTCCCCACAAGGGATATATATTTTACCCACACATTTGGAGCCCTCCTGGGATGCCCTCTAACATACTATAACCTCATTTAGCGGAGATTTTCACAAAAAAGTGAAATTTTCAAAAAGTGGAAATTTTTCCAAAAAACGACTAAGTATGAAGGACTCATCGGGTGAAACGCTCTGGAACTGAAATCGGATGCGCTTACAGACATGCTCCCTTCTCTGGAAGTCTGAGACATGTGTGAGAATTTTCTAAGTCCAGAAAAAAAAAATTTTCAACATTTTTTCAAATTTCCCCACAAGGAATATATATTTTACCCACACATTTGGAGCCCTCCTGGGATGCCCTCTAACATACTATAACCTCATTTAGCGGAGATTTTCACAAAAAAGTGAAATTTTCAAAAAATCAAAAATTTTTCCAAAAAACGACTAAGTATGAAGGACTCATTGGGTGAAACGCTCTGGAACTGAAATCGGATGCGCTTACAGACATGCTCCCCTCTCTGGAAGTCTGAGACATGTGTGAAAATTTTCTAAGTCCAGAAAAAAAAAAATTTTCAAATTTTTTTCAAATTTCCCCACAAGGGATATATATTTTACCCACACATTTGGAGCCCTCCTGGGATGCCCTCTAACATACTATAACCTCATTTAGCAGAGATTTTCACAAAAAAGTGAAATTTTCAAAAAGTCAAAATTTTTTCCAAAAAACGACTAAGTATGAAGGACTCATTGGGTGAAACGCTCTGGAACTGAAATCGGATGTGCTTACAGACATGCTCCCCTCTCTGGAAGTCTGAGACATGTGTGAAAATTTTCTAAGTCCAGAAAAATAAGTTTCAACTTTTTTTCAAATTTCCCCCCAAGGGATATATATTTTACTCACACATTTGGAGCCCTCCTGGGATGCCCTCTAACATACTATAACCTCATTTAGCGGAGATTTTCACAAAAAAGTGAAATTTTCAAAAAGTGGAAATTTTTCCAAAAACCGACTAAGTATGAAGGACTCATCAGGTGAAACGCTCTGGAACTGAAATCAGATGCGCTTACAGACATGCTCCCTTCTCTGGAAGTCTGAGACATGTGTGAGAATTTTCTAAGTCCAGAAAAAAAAAATTTTCAACATTTTTTCAAATTTCCCCACAAGGAATATATATTTTACCCACACATTTGGAGCCCTCCTGGGATGCCCTCTAACATACTATAACCTCATTTAGCGGAGATTTTCACAAAAAAGTGAAATTTTCAAAAAATCAAAAATTTTTCCAAAAAACGACTAAGTATGAAGGACTCATTTCGTGAAACACTCTGGAACTGAAATCGGATGCCCTTACAGACATGCTCCCCTCTCTGGAAGTCTGAGACATGTGTGAAGATTTTCAAAGTCCAGAAAAAAAAAATTTTCAACTTTTTTTCAAATTTCCCCACAAGGGATATATATTTTACCCACACATTTGGAGCCCTCCTGGGATGCCCTCTAACATACTATAACCTCATTTAGCGGAGATTTTCACAAAAAAGTGAAATTTTCAAAAAGTCAAAAATTTTTCCAAAAAACGACTAAGTATGAAGGACTCATTGGGTGAAACGCTCTGGAACTGAAAACGGATGTGCATACAGACATGCTCCCCTCTCTGGAAGTCTGAGACATGTGTGAAAATTTTCTAAGTCCAGAAAAATAAGTTTCAACTTTTTTTCAAATTTCCCCCCAAGGGATATATATTTTACCCACACATTTGGAGCCCTCCTGGGATGCCCTCTAACATACTATAACCTCATTTAGCGGAGATTTTCACAAAAAAGTGAAATTTTCAAAAAGTGGAAATTTTTCCAAAAAACGACTAAGTATGAAGGACTCATCGGGTGAAACGCTCTGGAACTGAAATCGGATGTGCTTACAGACATGCTCCCCTCTCTGGAAGTCTGAGACATGTGTGAAAATTTTCTAAGTCCAGAAAAAAAAAAATTTTCAACTTTTTTCAAATTTCCCCACAAGGAATATATATTTTACCCACACATTTGGAGCCCTCCAGGGTTGCCCTCTAACATACTATAACCTCATTTAGCGGAGATTTTCACAAAAAAGTGAAATTTTCAAAAAGTCAAAATTTTTTCCAAAAAACGACTAAGTATGAAGGACTCATTGGGTGAAACGCTCTGGAACTGAAATCGGATGCGCTTACAGACATGCTCCCCTCTCTGGAAGTCTGAGACATGTGTGAAAATTTTCTAAGTCCAGAAAAAAAAAAAATTTCAACTTTTTTTCAAATTTCCCCACAAGGGATATATATTTTACCCACACATTTGGAGCCCTCCTGGGATGCCCTCTAACATACTATAACCTCATTTAGCGGAGATTTTCACAAAAAAGTGAAATTTTCAAAAAATCAAAAATTTTTCCAAAAAGCGACTAAGTATGAAGGACTCATTGGGTGAAACGCTCTGGAACTGAAATCGGATGCGCTTCCAGACATGCTCCCCTCTCTGGAAGTCTGAGACATGTGTGAAAATTTTCAAAGTCCAGAAAAAAAAATTTTTCAACTTTTTTTCAAATTTCCCCACAAGGGATATATATTTTACCCACACATTTGGAGCCCTCCTGGGATGCCCTCTAACATACTATAACCTCATTTAGCGGAGATTTTCACAAAAAAGTGAAATTTTCAAAAAGTCAAAAATTTTTCCAAAAAACGACTAAGTATGAAGGACTCATTGGGTGAAACGCTCTGGAACTGAAATCGGATGTGCTTACAGACATGCTCCCCTCTCTGGAAGTCTGAGACATGTGTGAAAATTTTCTAAGTCCAAAAAAATAAGTTTCAACTTTTTTTCAAATTTCCCCCCAAGGGATATATATTTTACCCACACATTTGGAGCCCTCCTGTGATGCCCTCTAACATACTATAACCTCATTTAGCGGAGATTTTCACAAAAAAGTGAAATTTTCAAAAAGTGGAAATTTTTCCAAAAAAACGACTAAGTATGAAGGACTCATTGGGTGAAACGCTCTGGAACTGAAATCGGATGCGCTTACAGACATGCTCCCCTCTCTGGAAGTCTGAGACATGTGTAAAAATTTTCTAAGTCCAGAAAAAAAAAAAATTTCAACTTTTTTTCAAATTTCCCCACAAGGGATATATATTTTACCCACACATTTGGAGCCCTCCTGGGATGCCCTCTAACATACTATAACCTCATTTAGCGGAGATTTTCAAAAAAAGTGAAATTTTCAAAAAGTCAAAATTTTTTCCAAAAAACGACTAAGTATGAAGGACTCATTGGGTGAAACGCTCTGGAACTGAAATCGGATGCGCTTACAGACATGCTCCCCTCTCTGGAAGTCTGAGACATGTGTGAAAATTTTCTAAGTCCAGAAAAAAAAAAAAATTCAACTTTTTTTCAAATTTCCCCACAAGGGATATATATTTTACCCACACATTTGGAGCCCTCCTGGGATGCCCTCTAACATACTATAACCTCATTTAGCGGAGATTTTCACAAAAAAGTGAAATTTTCAAAAAATCAAAAATTTTTCCAAAAAGCGACTAAGTATGAAGGACTCATTGGGTGAAACGCTCTGGAACTGAAATCGGATGCGCTTACAGACATGCTCCCCTCTCTGGAAGTCTGAGACATGTGTGAAAATTTTCAAAGTCCAGAAAAAAAAATTTTTCAACTTTTTTTCAAATTTCCCCACAAGGGATATATATTTTACCCACACATTTGGAGCCCTCCTGGGATGCCCTCTAACATACTATAACCTCATTTAGCGGAGATTTTCACAAAAAAGTGAAATTTTCAAAAAGTCAAAAATTTTTCCAAAAAACGACTAAGTATGAAGGACTCATTGGGTGAAACGCTCTGGAACTGAAATCGGATGTGCTTACAGACATGCTCCCCTCTCTGGAAGTCTGAGACATGTGTGAAAATTTTCTAAGTCCAAAAAAATAAGTTTCAACTTTTTTTCAAATTTCCCCCCAAGGGATATATATTTTACCCACACATTTGGAGCCCTCCTGGGATGCCCTCTAACATACTATAACCTCATTTAGCGGAGATTTTCACAAAAAAGTGAAATTTTCAAAAAGTGGAAATTTTTCCAAAAAACGACTAAGTATGAAGGACTCATCGGGTGAAACGCTCTGGAACTGAAATCAGATGCGCTTACAGACATGCTCCCTTCTCTGGAAGTCTGAGACATGTGTGAGAATTTTCTAAGTCCAGAAAAAAAAAATTTTCAACATTTTTTCAAATTTCCCCACAAGGAATATATATTTTACCCACACATTTGGAGCCCTCCTGGGATGCCCTCTAACATACTATAACCTCATTTAGCGGAGATTTTCACAAAAAAGTGAAATTTTCAAAAAATCAAAAATTTTTCCAAAAAACGACTAAGTATGAAGGACTCATTTCGTGAAACGCTCTGGAACTGAAATCGGATGCCCTTACAGACATGCTCCCCTCTCTGGAAGTCTGAGACATGTGTGAAAATTTTCAAAGTCCAGAAAAAAAAATTTTTCAACTTTTTTTCAAATTTCCCCACAAGGGATATATATTTTACCCACACATTTGGAGCCCTCCTGGGATGCCCTCTAACATACTATAACCTCATTTAGCGGAGATTTTCACAAAAAAGTGAAATTTTCAAAAAGTCAAAAATTTTTCCAAAAAACGACTAAGTATGAAGGACTCATTGGGTGAAACGCTCTGGAACTGAAATCGGATGTGCATACAGACATGCTCCCCTCTCTGGAAGTCTGAGACATGTGTGAAAATTTTCTAAGTCCAGAAAAATAAGTTTCAACTTTTTTTCAAATTTCCCCCCAAGGGATATATATTTTACCCACACATTTGGAGCCCTCCTGGGATGCCCTCTAACATACTATAACCTCATTTAGCGGAGATTTTCACAAAAAAGTGAAATTTTCAAAAAGTGGAAATTTTTCCAAAAAACGACTAAGTATGAAGGACTCATCGGGTGAAACGCTCTGGAACTGAAATCGGATGTGCTTACAGACATGCTCCCCTCTCTGGAAGTCTGAGACATGTGTGAAAATTTTCTAAGTCCAGAAAAAAAAAAATTTTCAACTTTTTTCAAATTTCCCCACAAGGAATATATATTTTAACCACACATTTGGAGCCCTCCAGGGTTGCCCTCTAACATACTATAACCTCATTTAGCGGAGATTTTCACAAAAAAGTGAAATTTTCAAAAAGTCAAAATTTTTTCCAAAAAACGACTAAGTATGAAGGACTCATTGGGTGAAACGCTCTGGAACTGAAATCGGATGCGCTTACAGACATGCTCCCCTCTCTGGAAGTCTGAGACATGTGTGAAAATTTTCTAAGTCCAGAAAAAAAAAAAATTTCAACTTTTTTTCAAATTTCCCCACAAGGGATATATATTTTACCCACACATTTGGAGCCCTCCTGGGATGCCCTCTAACATACTATAACCTCATTTAGCGGAGATTTTCACAAAAAAGTGAAATTTTCAAAAAATCAAAAATTTTTCCAAAAAGCGACTAAGTATGAAGGACTCATTGGGTGAAACGCTCTGGAACTGAAATCGGATGCGCTTACAGACATGCTCCCCTCTCTGGAAGTCTGAGACATGTGTGAAAATTTTCAAAGTCCAGAAAAAAAAATTTTTCAACTTTTTTTCAAATTTCCCCACAAGGGATATATATTTTACCCACACATTTGGAGCCCTCCTGGGATGCCCTCTAACATACTATAACCTCATTTAGCGGAGATTTTCACAAAAAAGTGAAATTTTCACAAAGTCAAAAATTTTTCCAAAAAACGACTAAGTATGAAGGACTCATTGGGTGAAACGCTCTGGAACTGAAATCGGATGTGCTTACAGACATGCTCCCCTCTCTGGAAGTCTGAGACATGTGTGAAAATTTTCTAAGTCCAAAAAAATAAGTTTCAACTTTTTTTCAAATTTCCCCCCAAGGGATATATATTTTACCCACACATTTGGAGCCCTCCTGGGATGCCCTCTAACATACTATAACCTCATTTAGCGGAGATTTTCACAAAAAAGTGAAATTTTCAAAAAGTGGAAATTTTTCCAAAAAACGACTAAGTATGAAGGACTCATCGGGTGAAACGCTCTGGAACTGAAATCGGATGCGCTTACAGACATGCTCCCCTCTCTGGAAGTCTGAGACATGTGTGAAAATTTTCTAAGTCCAGGAAAAAAAAAATTTTCAAATTTTTTTCAAATTTCCCCACAAGGAATATATATTTTACCCACACATTTGGAGCCCTCCAGGGTTGCCCTCTAACATACTATAACCTCATTTAGCGGAGATTTTCACAAAAAAGTGAAATTTTCAAAAAGTCAAAAATTTTTCCAAAAAAACGACTAAGTATGAAGGACTCATTGGGTGAAACGCTCTGGAACTGAAATCGGATGCGCTTACAGACATGCTCCCCTCTCTGGAAGTCTGAGACATGTGTAAAAATTTTCTAAGTCCAGAAAAAAAAAAAATTTCAACTTTTTTTCAAATTTCCCCACAAGGGATATATATTTTACCCACACATTTGGAGCCCTCCTGGGATGCCCTCTAACATACTATAACCTCATTTAGCAGAGATTTTCACAAAAAGTGAAATTTTCCAAAAGTCAGAAATTTTGCAAAAAACGACTAAGTATGAAGGACTCATCGGGTGAAACGCTCTGGAACTGAAATCGGATGCGCTTACAGACATGCTCCCCTCTCTGGAAGTCTGAGACATGTGTGAAAATTTTCTAAGTCCAGAAAAAAAAAAATTTTCAACTTTTTTTCAAATTTCCCCACAAGGAATATATATTTTACCCACACATTTGGAGCCCTCCAGGGTTGCCCTCTATCATACTATAACCTCATTTAGCGGAGATTTTCACAAAAAAGTGAAATTTTCAAAAAGTCAAAAATTTTTCCAAAAAACGACTAAGTATGAAGGACTCATTGGGTGAAACGCTCTGGAACTGAAATCGGATGCGCTTACAGACATGCTCCCCTCTCTGGAAGTCTGAGACATGTGTGAAAATTTTCAAAGTCCAGAAAAAAAAATTTTTCAACTTTTTTTCAAATTTCCCCACAAGGGATATATATTTTACCCACACATTTGGAGCCCTCCTGGGATGCCCTCTAACATACTATAACATCATTTAGCGGAGATTTTCACAAAAAAGTGAAATTTTCAAAAAGTCAAAATTTTTTCCAAAAAACGACTAAGTATGAAGGACTCATTGGGTGAAACGCTCTGGAACTGAAATCGGATGCGCTTACAGACATGCTCCCCTCTCTGGAAGTCTGAGACATGTGTGAAAATTTTCTAAGTCCAGAAAAAAAAAAAATTTCAACTTTTTTTCAAATTTCCCCACAAGGGATATATATTTTACCCACACATTTGGAGCCCTCCTGGGATGCCCTCTAACATACTATAACCTCATTTAGCGGAGATTTTCACAAAAAAGTGAAATTTTCAAAAAATCAAAAATTTTTCCAAAAAGCGACTAAGTATGAAGGACTCATTGGGTGAAACGCTCTGGAACTGAAATCGGATGCGCTTACAGACATGCTCCCCTCTCTGGAAGTCTGAGACATGTGTGAAAATTTTCTAAGTCCAGAAAAATAAGTTTCAACTTTTTTTCAAATTTCCCCCCAAGGGATATATATTTTACCCACACATTTGGAGCCCTCCTGGGATGACCTCTAACATACTATAACCTCATTTAGCGGAGATTTTCACAAAAAAGTGAAATTTTCAAAAAGTGGAAATTTTTCCAAAAAACGACTAAGTATGAAGGACTCATCGGGTGAAACGCTCTGGAATTGAAATCGGATGCGCTTACAGACATGCTCCCCTCTCTGGAAGTCTGAGACATGTGTGAAAATTTTCTAAGTCCAGAAAAAAAAAAAATTTCAACTTTTTTTCAAATTTCCCCACAAGGGATATATATTTTACCCACACATTTGGAGCCCTCCTGGGATGCCCTCTAACATACTATAACCTCATTTAGCGGAGATTTTCACAAAAAAGTGAAATTTTCAAAAAATCAAAAATTTTTCCAAAAAGCGACTAAGTATGAAGGACTCATTGGGTGAAACGCTCTGGAACTGAAATCGGATGCGCTTACAGACATGCTCCCCTCTCTGGAAGTCTGAGACATGTGTGAAAATTTTCTAAGTCCAAAAAAATAAGTTTCAACTTTTTTTCAAATTTCCCCCCAAGGGATATATATTTTACCCACACATTTGGAGCCCTCCTGGGATGCCCTCTAACATACTATAACCTCATTTAGCGGAGATTTTCACAAAAAAGTGAAATTTTCAAAAAGTGGAAATTTTTCCAAAAAACGACTAAGTATGAAGGACTCATCGGGTGAAACGCTCTGGAACTGAAATCGGATGCGCTTACAGACATGCTCCCCTCTCTGGAAGTCTGAGACATGTGTGAAAATTTTCTAAGTCCAGGAAAAAAAAAATTTTCAACTTTTTTTCAAATTTCCCCACAAGGAATATATATTTTACCCACACATTTGGAGCCCTCCAGGGTTGCCCTCTAACATACTATAACCTCATTTAGCGGAGATTTTCACAAAAAAGTGAAATTTTCAAAAAGTCAAAAATTTTTCCAAAAAAACGACTAAGTATGAAGGACTCATTGGGTGAAACGCTCTGGAACTGAAATCGGATGCGCTTACAGACATGCTCCCCTCTCTGGAAGTCTGAGACATGTGTAAAAATTTTCTAAGTCCAGAAAAAAAAAAAAATTCAACTTTTTTTCAAATTTCCCCACAAGGGATATATATTTTACCCACACATTTGGAGCCCTCCTGGGATGCCCTCTAACATACTATAACCTCATTTAGCAGAGATTTTCACAAAAAAGTGAAATTTTCCAAAAGTCAGAAATTTTGCAAAAAACGACTAAGTATGAAGGACTCATCGGGTGAAACGCTCTGGAACTGAAATCGGATGCGCTTACAGACATGCTCCCCTCTCTGGAAGTCTGAGACATGTGTGAAAATTTTCTAAGTCCAGAAAAAAAAAAATTTTCAACTTTTTTTCAAATTTCCCCACAAGGAATATATATTTTACCCACACATTTGGAGCCCTCCAGGGTTGCCCTCTATCATACTATAACCTCATTTAGCGGAGATTTTCACAAAAAAGTGAAATTTTCAAAAAGTCAAAAATTTTTCCAAAAAACGACTAAGTATGAAGGACTCATTGGGTGAAACGCTCTGGAACTGAAATCGGATGCGCTTACAGACATGCTCCCCTCTCTGGAAGTCTGAGACATGTGTGAAAATTTTCAAAGTCCAGAAAAAAAAATTTTTCAACTTTTTTTCAAATTTCCCCACAAGGGATATATATTTTACCCACACATTTGGAGCCCTCCTGGGATGCCCTCTAACATACTATAACCTCATTTAGCGGAGATTTTCACAAAAAAGTGAAATTTTCAAAAAGTCAAAATTTTTTCCAAAAAACGACTAAGTATGAAGGACTCATTGGGTGAAACGCTCTGGAACTGAAATCGGATGCGCTTACAGACATGCTCCCCTCTCTGGAAGTCTGAGACATGTGTGAAAATTTTCTAAGTCCAGAAAAAAAAAAAATTTCAACTTTTTTTCAAATTTCCCCACAAGGGATATATATTTTACCCACACATTTGGAGCCCTCCTGGGATGCCCTCTAACATACTATAACCTCATTTAGCGGAGATTTTCACAAAAAAGTGAAATTTTCAAAAAATCAAAAATTTTTCCAAAAAGCGACTAAGTATGAAGGACTCATTGGGTGAAACGCTCTGGAACTGAAATCGGATGCGCTTACAGACATGCTCCCCTCTCTGGAAGTCTGAGACATGTGTGAAAATTTTCAAAGTCCAGAAAAAAAAATTTTTCAACTTTTTTTCAAATTTCCCCACAAGGGATATATATTTTACCCACACATTTGGAGCCCTCCTGGGATGCCCTCTAACATACTATAACCTCATTTAGCGGAGATTTTCACAAAAAAGTGAAATTTTCAAAAAGTCAAAAATTTTTCCAAAAAACGACTAAGTATGAAGGACTCATTGGGTGAAACGCTCTGGAACTGAAATCGGATGTGCTTACAGACATGCTCCCCTCTCTGGAAGTCTGAGACATGTGTGAAAATTTTCTAAGTCCAGAAAAATAAGTTTCAACTTTTTTCAAATTTCCCCCCAAGGGATATATATTTTACCCACACATTTGGAGCCCTCCTGGGATGACCTCTAACATACTATAACCTCATTTAGCGGAGATTTTCACAAAAAAGTGAAATTTTCAAAAAGTGGAAATTTTTCCAAAAAACGACTAAGTATGAAGGACTCATCGGGTGAAACGCTCTGGAACTGAAATCGGATGCACTTACAGACATGCTCCCCTCTCTGGAAGTCTGAGACATGTGTGAAAATTTTCTAAGTCCAGGAAAAAAAAAATTTTCAACTTTTTTCAAATTTCCCCACAACGAATATATATTTTACCCACACATTTGGAGCCCTCCAGGGTTGCCCTCTAACATACTATAACCTCATTTAGCGGAGATTTTCACAAAAAAGTGAAATTTTCAAAAAGTCAAAAATTTTTCCAAAAAACGACTAAGTATGAAGGACTCATTGGGTGAAACGCTCTGGAACTGAAATCGGATGCGCTTACAGACATGCTCCCCTCTCTGGAAGTCTGAGACATGTGTGAAAATTTTCTAAGTCCAGAAAAAAAAAAAATTTCAACTTTTTTTCAAATTTCCCCACAAGGGATATATATTTTACCCACACATTTGGAGCCCTCCTGGGATTCCCTCTAACATACTATAACCTCATTTAGCGAAGATTTTCACAAAAAAGTGAAATTTTCCAAAAGTCAGAAATTTTGCAAAAAACGACTAAGTATGAAGGACTCATCGGGTGAAACGCTCTGGAACTGAAATCGGATGCGCTTACAGACATGCTCCCCTCTCTGGAAGTCTGAGACATGTGTGAAAATTTTCTAAGTCCAGAAAAATAAGTTTCAACTTTTTTTCAAATTTCCCCCCAAGGGATATATATTTTACCCACACATTTGGAGCCCTCCTGGGATGCCCTCTAACATACTATAACCTCATTTAGCAGAGATTTTCACAAAAAAGTGAAATTTTCCAAAAGTCAGAAATTTTGCAAAAAACGACTAAGTATGAAGGACTCATCGGGTGAAACGCTCTGGAACTGAAATCGGATGCGCTTACAGACTTGCTCCCCTCTCTGGAAGTCTGAGACATGTGTGAAAATTTTCTAAGTCCAGAAAAAAAAATTTTTCAACTTTTTTTCAAATTTCCCCACAAGGAATATATATTTTACCCACACATTTGGAGCCCTCCTGGGATGCCCTCTAATATACTATAACCTCATTTAGCGGAGATTTTCAAAAAAAAGTGAAATTTTCAAAAAGTCAAAAATTTTCCAAAAAACGACTAAGTATGAAGGACTCATTGGGTGAAACGCTCTGGAACTGAAATCGGATGTGCTTACAAACATGCTCCCCTCTCTGGAAGTCTGAGACATGTGTGAAAATTTTCTAAGTCCAGAAAAATAAGTTTCAACTTTTTTTCAAATTTCCCCCCAAGGGATATATATTTTACCCACACATTTGGAGCCCTCCTGGGATGCCCTCTAACATACTATAACCTCATTTAGCGGAGATTTTCACAAAAAAGTGAAATTTTCAAAAAGTCAAAAATTTTTCCAAAAAACGACTAAGTATGAAGGACTCATTGGGTGAAACGCTCTGGAACTGAAATCGGATGCGCTTACAGACATGCTCCCCTCTCTGGAAGTCTGAGACATGTGTGAAAATTTTCAAAGTCCAGAAAAAAAAATTTTTCAACTTTTTTTCAAATTTCCCCACAAGGGATATATATTTTACCCACACATTTGGAGCCCTCCTGGGATGCCCTCTAACATACTATAACCTCATTTAGCGGAGATTTTCACAAAAAAGTGAAATTTTCAAAAAGTCAAAATTTTTTCCAAAAAACGACTAAGTATGAAGGACTCATTGGGTGAAACGTTCTGGAACTGAAATCGGATGCGCTTACAGACATGCTCCCCTCTCTGGAAGTCTGAGACATGTGTGAAAATTTTCTAAGTCCAGAAAAAAAAAAAATTTCAACTTTTTTTCAAATTTCCCCACAAGGGATATATATTTTACCCACACATTTGGAGCCCTCCTGGGATGCCCTCTAACATACTATAACCTCATTTAGCGGAGATTTTCACAAAAAAGTGAAATTTTCAAAAAATCAAAAATTTTTCCAAAAAGCGACTAAGTATGAAGGACTCATTGGGTGAAACGCTCTGGAACTGAAATCGGATGCGCTTACAGACATGCTCCCCTCTCTGGAAGTCTGAGACATGTGTGAAAATTTTCAAAGTCCAGAAAAAAAAATTTTTCAACTTTTTTTCAAATTTCCCCACAAGGGATATATATTTTACCCACACATTTGGAGCCCTCCTGGGATGCCCTCTAACATACTATAACCTCATTTAGCGGAGATTTTCACAAAAAAGTGAAATTTTCAAAAAGTCAAAAATTTTTCCAAAAAACGACTAAGTATGAAGGACTCATTGGGTGAAACGCTCTGGAACTGAAATCGGATGTGCTTACAGACATGCTCCCCTCTCTGGAAGTCTGAGACATGTGTGAAAATTTTCTAAGTCCAGAAAAAAAAAAAATTTCAACTTTTTTTCAAATTTCCCCCCAAGGGATATATATTTTACCCACACATTTGGAGCCCTCCTGGGATTCCCTCTAACATACTATAACCTCATTTAGCGAAGATTTTCACAAAAAAGTGAAATTTTCCAAAAGTCAGAAATTTTGCAAAAAACGACTAAGTATGAAGGACTCATCGGGTGAAACGCTCTGGAACTGAAATCGGATGCGCTTACAGACATGCTCCCCTCTCTGGAAGTCTGAGACATGTGTGAAAATTTTCTAAGTCCAGAAAAATAAGTTTCAACTTTTTTTCAAATTTCCCCCCAAGGGATATATATTTTACCCACACATTTGGAGCCCTCCTGGGATGCCCTCTAACATACTATAACCTCATTTAGCAGAGATTTTCACAAAAAAGTGAAATTTTCCAAAAGTCAGAAATTTTGCAAAAAACGACTAAGTATGAAGGACTCATCGGGTGAAACGCTCTGGAACTGAAATCGGATGCGCTTACAGACTTGCTCCCCTCTCTGGAAGTCTGAGACATGTGTGAAAATTTTCTAAGTCCAGAAAAAAAAATTTTTCAACTTTTTTTCAAATTTCCCCACAAGGAATATATATTTTACCCACACATTTGGAGCCCTCCTGGGATGCCCTCTAATATACTATAACCTCATTTAGCGGAGATTTTCAAAAAAAAGTGAAATTTTCAAAAAGTCAAAAATTTTCCAAAAAACGACTAAGTATGAAGGACTCATTGGGTGAAACGCTCTGGAACTGAAATCGGATGTGCTTACAAACATGCTCCCCTCTCTGGAAGTCTGAGACATGTGTGAAAATTTTCTAAGTCCAGAAAAATAAGTTTCAACTTTTTTTCAAATTTCCCCCCAAGGGATATATATTTTACCCACACATTTGGAGCCCTCCTGGGATGCCCTCTAACATACTATAACCTCATTTAGCGGAGATTTTCACAAAAAAGTGAAATTTTCAAAAAGTGGAAATTTTTCCAAAAAACGACTAAGTATGAAGGACTCATCGGGTGAAACGCTCTGGAACTGAAATCGGATGCGCTTACAGACATGCTCCCCTCTCTGGAAGTCTGAGACATGTGTGAAAATTTTCTAAGTCCAGAAAAAAAAAATTTTCAACTTTTTTTCAAATTTCCCCACAAGGGATATATCTTTTACCCACACATTTGGAGCCCTCCTGGGATGCTCTCTAACATACTATAACCTCATTTAGCGGAGATTTTCACAAAAAAGTGAAATTTTCAAAAAGTGAGGAATTTTGCAAAAAACGACTAAGTATGAAGGAATCATCGGGTGAAACACTCTGGAACTGAAATTGGATGCGCTTACAGACATGCTCCCCTCTCTGGAAGTCTGAGACATGTGTGAAAATTTTCTAAGTCCAGAAAAAAAATTTTTTCAACTTTTTTTCAAATTTTCCCCCAAGGGATATATATTTTACCCACACATTTGGAGCCCTCCTGGGTTGCCCTCTAACATACTATAACCTCATTTAGCGGAGATTTTCACAAAAAAGTGAAATTTTCAAAAAGTGAAAATTTTTCCAAAAAACGACTAAGTATGAAGGACTCATCGGGTGAAACGCTCTGGAACTGAAATCGGATGCGCTTACAGACATGCTCCCTTCTCTGGAAGTCTGAGACATGTGTGAGAATTTTCTAAGTCCAGAAAAAAAAAATTTTTCAACTTTTTTTCAAATTTCTCCCCAAGGGATATAGATTTTACCCACACATTTGGAGCCCTCCTGGGATGCCCTCTAACAAACTATAACCTCATTTAGCGGAGATTTTCACAAAAAAGTGAAATTTTCAAAAAGTCAGAAATTTTGCAAAAAACGACTAAGTATGAAGGACTCATCGGGTGAATCGCTCTAGAACTGAAATCGGATGCGCGCACTGACATGCTCCCCTCTCTGGAAGTCTGAGACATGTGTGAAAATTTTCTAAGTCCAGAAAAAAAAAATTTTCAACTTTTTTTCAAATTTCCCCACAAGGGATATATATTTTACCCACACATTTGGAGCCCTCCTGGGATGCCCTCTAACATGCTATAACCTCATTTAGCGGAGATTTTCACAAAAAAGTGAAATTTTCAAAAAGTCAAAATTTTTTCCAAAAAACGACTAAGTATGAAGGACTCATTGGGTGAAACGCTCTGGAACTGAAATCGGAAGCGCTTACAGACATGCTCCCCTCTCTGGAAGTCTGACACATGTGTGAAAATTTTCTAAGTCCAGAAAAAAAAAATTTTCAACTTTTTTTCAAATTTCTCCCCAAGGGATATAGATTTTACCCACACATTTGGAGCCCTCCTCAGATGCCCTCTAACAAACTATAACCTCATTTAGCGGAGATTTTCACAAAAAAGTGAAATTTTCAAAAAGTCAGAAATTTTGCAAAAAACGACTAAGTATGAAGGACTCATCGGGTGAATCGCTCTAGAACTGAAATCGGATGCGCGCACTGACATGCTCCCCTCTCTGGAAGTCTGAGACATGTGTGAAAATTTTCTAAGTCCAGAAAAAAAAAATTTTCAACTTTTTTCAAATTTCCCCACAAGGGATATATATTTTACCCACACATTTGGAGCCCTCCTGGGATGCCCTCTAACATACTATAACCTCATTTAGCGGAGATTTTCACAAAAAAGTGAAATTTTCAAAAAGTCAAAATTTTTTCCAAAAAACGACTAAGTATGAAGGACTCATTGGGTGAAACGCTCTGGAACTGAAATCGGAAGCGCTTACAGACATGCTCCCCTCTCTGGAAATCTGACACATGTGTGAAAATTTTCTAAGTCCAGAAAAAAAAATTTTTTCAACTTTTTTTCAAATTTCTCCCCAAGGGATATATATTTTACCCACACATTTGGAGCCCTCCTGGGATGCCCTCTAACATACTATAACCTCATTTAGCGGAGATTTTCACAAAAAAAGTGAAATTTTCAAAAAGTGAAAATTTTTCCAAAAAACGACTAAGTATGAAGGACTCATTGGCTGAAACGCTCTGGAACTGAAATCGGATGTGCTAACAGACATGCTCCCCTCTCTGGAAGTCTGAGACATGTGTGAAAATTTTCTAAGTCCAGAAAAATAAGTTTCAACTTTTTTTCAAATTTCCCCACAAGGGATATATATTTTACCCACACATTTGGAGCCCTCCTGGGATGCCCTCTAACATACTATAACCTCCTTTAGCGGAGATTTTCACAAAAAAGTGAAATTTTCAAAAAAGTGAAAATTTTTCCAAAAAACGACTAAGTATGAAGGACTTATCGGGTGAAACGCTCTGGAACTGAAATCGGATGCGCTTACAGACATGCTCCCCTCTCTGGAAGTCTGAGACATGTGTGAAAATTTTCTAAGTCCAGAAAAAAAAAATTTTTCAACTTTTTTTCAAATTTCCCGCCAAGGGAAATATATTTTACCCACACATTTGGAGCCCTCCTGGGATGCCCTCTAACATACTATAACCTCATTTAGCGGAGATTTTCACAAAAAAGTGAAATTTTCAAAAAGTCAAAAATTTTTCCAAAAAACGACTAAGTATGAAGGACTTATTGGGTGAAACGCTCTGGAACTGAAATCGGATGCGCTTACAGACATGCTCCCCTCTCTGGAAGTCTGAGACATGTGTGAAAATTTTCTAAGTCCAGAAAAAAAAAATTTTTCAACTTTTTTTCAAATTTCCCGCCAAGGGATATATATTTTACCCACACATTTGGAGCCCTCCTGGGATGCCCTCTAACATACTATAACCTCCTTTAGCGGAGATTTTCACAAAAAAGTGAAATTTTCAAAAAAGTGAAAATTTTTCCAAAAAACGACTAAGTATGAAGGACTTATCAGGTGAAACGCTCTGGAACTGAAATCGGATGTGCTTACAGACATGCTCCCCTCTCTGAAAGTCTGCGACATGTGTGAAAATTTTCTAAGTCCAGAAAAAAAAACATTTTCAACTTTTTTTCAAATTTCCCCACAATGGAAATATATTTTACCCACACATTTGGAGCCCTCCTGGGATGCCCTCTAACATACTATAACCTCATTTAGCGGAGATTTTCACAAAAAAGTGAAATTTTCAAAAAGTGGAAATTTTTCCAAAAAACTACTAAGTATGAAGGACTCATCAGGTGAAACACTCTGGAACTGAAATCGGATGCGCTTACAGACATGCTCCCCTCTCTGGAAGTCTGAGACATGTGTGAAAATTTTCTAAGTCCAGAAAAAAAAAATTTTTCAACTTTTTTTCAAATTTCCCGCCAAGGGATATATATTTTACCCACACATTTGGAGCCCTCCTGGGATGCCCTCTAACATAATATAACCTCCTTTAGCGGAGATTTTCACAAAAAAGTGAAATTTTCAAAAAAGTGAAAATTTTTCCAAAAAACGACTAAGTATGAAGCACTCATCGGGTGAAACGCTCTGGAACTGAAATCGGATGCGCTTACAGACCTGCTCCCCTCTCTGGAAGTCTGAGACATGTGTGAAAATTTTCTAAGTCCAGAAAAATAAGTTTCAACTTTTTTTCAAATTTCCCCCCAAGGGATATATATTTTACCCACACATTTGGAGCCCTCCTGGGATGCCCTCTAACATACTATAACCTCATTTAGCAGAGATTTTCACAAAAAAGTGAAATTTTCCAAAAGTCAGAAAATTGCAAAAAACGACTAAGTATGAAGGACTCATCGGGTGAAACGCTCTGGAACTGAAATCGGAAGCGCTTACAGACATGCTCCCCTCTCTGGAAGTCTGACACATGTGTGAAAATTTTCTAAGTCCAGAAAAAAAAATTTTTCAACTTTTTTTCAAATTTCTCCCCAAGGGATATAGATTTTACCCACACATTTGGAGCCCTCCTCGGATGCCCTCTAACAAACTATAACCTCATTTAGCGGAGATTTTCACAAAAAAGTGAAATTTTCAAAAAGTCAGAAATTTTGCAAAAAACGACTAAGTATGAAGGACTCATCGGGTGAATCGCTCTAGAACTGAAATCGGATGCGCGCACTGACATGCTCCCCTCTCTGGAAGTCTGAGACATGTGTGAAAATTTTCTAAGTCCAGAAAAAAAAATTTTTCAACTTTTTTTCAAATTTCTCCCCAAGGGATATAGATTTTACCCACACACTTGGAGCCCTCCTCGGATGCCCTCTAACAAACTATAACCTCATTTAGCGGAGATTTTCACAAAAAAGTGAAATTTTCAAAAAGTCAGAAATTTTGCAAAAAACGACTAAGTATGAAGGACTCATCGGGTGAATCGCTCTAGAACTGAAATCGGATGCGCGCACTGACATGCTCCCCTCTCTGGAAGTCTGAGACATGTGTGAAAATTTTCTAAGTCCAGAAAAAAAAAATTTTCAACTTTTTTCAAATTTTCCCACAAGGGATATATATTTTACCCACACATTTGGAGCCCTCCTGGGATGCCCTCTAACATACTATAACCTCATTTAGCGGAGATTTTCACAAAATAGTGAAATTTTCAAAAAGTCAAAATTTTTTCCAAAAAACGACTAAGTATGAAGGACTCATTGGGTGAAACGCTCTGGAACTGAAATCGGAAGCGCTTACAGACATGCTCCCCTCTCTGGAAGTCTGACACATGTGTGAAAATTTTCTAAGTCCAGAAAAAAAAATTTTTTCAACTTTTTTTCAAATTTCTCCCCAAGGGATATATATTTTACCCACACATTTGGAGCCCTCCTGGGATGCCCTCTAACATACTATAACCTCATTTAGCGGAGATTTTCACAAAAAAAGTGAAATTTTCAAAAAGTGAAAATTTTTCCAAAAAACGACTAAGTATGAAGGACTCATTGGCTGAAACGCTCTGGAACTGAAATCGGATGTGCTAACAGACATGCTCCCCTCTCTGGAAGTCTGAGACATGTGTGAAAATTTTCTAAGTCCAGAAAAATAAGTTTCAACTTTTTTTCAAATTTCCCCACAAGGGATATATATTTTACCCACACATTTGGAGCCCTCCTGGGATGCCCTCTAACATACTATAACCTCCTTTAGCGGAGATTTTCACAAAAAAGTGAAATTTTCAAAAAAGTGAAAATTTTTCCAAAAAACGATTAAGTATGAAGGACTTATCGGGTGAAACGCTCTGGAACTGAAATCGGATGCGCTTACAGACATGCTCCCCTCTATGGAAGTCTGAGACATGTGTGAAAATTTTCTAAGTCCAGAAAAAAAAAAATTTTCAACTTTTTTTCAAATTTCCCGCCAAGGGAAATATATTTTACCCACACATTTGGAGCCCTCCTGGGATGCCCTCTAACATAATATAACCTCCTTTAGCGGAGATTTTCACAAAAAAGTGAAATTTTCAAAAAAGTGAAAATTTTTCCAAAAAACGACTAAGTATGAAGCACTCATCGGGTGAAACGCTCTGGAACTGAAATCGGATGCGCTTACAGACCTGCTCCCCTCTCTGGAAGTCTGAGACATGTGTGAAAATTTTCTAAGTCCAGAAAAATAAGTTTCAACTTTTTTTCAAATTTCCCCCCAAGGGATATATATTTTACCCACACATTTGGAGCCCTCCTGGGATGCCCTCTAACATACTATAACCTCATTTAGCAGAGATTTTCACAAAAAAGTGAAATTTTCCAAAAGTCAGAAAATTGCAAAAAACGACTAAGTATGAAGGACTCATCGGGTGAAACGCTCTGGAACTGAAATCGGAAGCGCTTACAGACATGCTCCCCTCTCTGGAAGTCTGACACATGTGTGAAAATTTTCTAAGTCCAGAAAAAAAAATTTTTCAACTTTTTTTCAAATTTCTCCCCAAGGGATATAGATTTTACCCACACATTTGGAGCCCTCCTCGGATGCCCTCTAACAAACTATAACCTCATTTAGCGGAGATTTTCACAAAAAAGTGAAATTTTCAAAAAGTCAGAAATTTTGCAAAAAACGACTAAGTATGAAGGACTCATCGGGTGAATCGCTCTAGAACTGAAATCGGATGCGCGCACTGACATGCTCCCCTCTCTGGAAGTCTGAGACATGTGTGAAAATTTTCTAAGTCCAGAAAAATAAGTTTCAACTTTTTTTCAAATTTCCCCCCAAGGGATATATATTTTACCCACACATTTGGAGCCCTCCTGGGATGCCCTCTAACATACTATAACCTCATTTAGCGGAGATTTTCACAAAAAAGTGAAATTTTCAAAAAGTGGAAATTTTTCCAAAAAACGACTAAGTATGAAGGAATCATCGGGTGAAACACTCTGGAACTGAAATTGGATGCGCTTACAGACATGCTCCCCTCTCTGGAAGTCTGAGACATGTGTGAAAATTTTCTAAGTCCAGAAAAAAAATTTTTTCAACTTTTTTTCAAATTTTCCCCCAAGGGATATATATTTTACCCACACATTTGGAGCCCTCCTGGGTTGCCCTCTAACATACTATAACCTCATTTAGCGGAGATTTTCACAAAAAAGTGAAATTTTCAAAAAGTGAAAATTTTTCCAAAAAACGACTAAGTATGAAGGACTCATCGGGTGAAACGCTCTGGAACTGAAATCGGATGCGCTTACAGACATGCTCCCTTCTCTGGAAGTCTGAGACATGTGTGAGAATTTTCTAAGTCCAGAAAAAAAAAATTTTTCAACTTTTTTTCAAATTTCTCCCCAAGGGATATAGATTTTACCCACACATTTGGAGCCCTCCTGGGATGCCCTCTAACAAACTATAACCTCATTTAGCGGAGATTTTCACAAAAAAGTGAAATTTTCAAAAAGTCAGAAATTTTGCAAAAAACGACTAAGTATGAAGGACTCATCGGGTGAATCGCTCTAGAACTGAAATCGGATGCGCGCACTGACATGCTCCCCTCTCTGGAAGTCTGAGACATGTGTGAAAATTTTCTAAGTCCAGAAAAAAAAAATTTTCAACTTTTTTTCAAATTTCCCCACAAGGGATATATATTTTACCCACACATTTGGAGCCCTCCTGGGATGCCCTCTAACATGCTATAACCTCATTTAGCGGAGATTTTCACAAAAAAGTGAAATTTTCAAAAAGTCAAAATTTTTTCCAAAAAACGACTAAGTATGAAGGACTCATTGGGTGAAACGCTCTGGAACTGAAATCGGAAGCGCTTACAGACATGCTCCCCTCTCTGGAAGTCTGACACATGTGTGAAAATTTTCTAAGTCCAGAAAAAAAAAATTTTCAACTTTTTTTCAAATTTCTCCCCAAGGGATATAGATTTTACCCACACATTTGGAGCCCTCCTCAGATGCCCTCTAACAAACTATAACCTCATTTAGCGGAGATTTTCACAAAAAAGTGAAATTTTCAAAAAGTCAGAAATTTTGCAAAAAACGACTAAGTATGAAGGACTCATCGGGTGAATCGCTCTAGAACTGAAATCGGATGCGCGCACTGACATGCTCCCCTCTCTGGAAGTCTGAGACATGTGTGAAAATTTTCTAAGTCCAGAAAAAAAAAATTTTCAACTTTTTTCAAATTTCCCCACAAGGGATATATATTTTACCCACACATTTGGAGCCCTCCTGGGATGCCCTCTAACATACTATAACCTCATTTAGCGGAGATTTTCACAAAAAAGTGAAATTTTCAAAAAGTCAAAATTTTTTCCAAAAAACGACTAAGTATGAAGGACTCATTGGGTGAAACGCTCTGGAACTGAAATCGGAAGCGCTTACAGACATGCTCCCCTCTCTGGAAATCTGACACATGTGTGAAAATTTTCTAAGTCCAGAAAAAAAAATTTTTTCAACTTTTTTTCAAATTTCTCCCCAAGGGATATATATTTTACCCACACATTTGGAGCCCTCCTGGGATGCCCTCTAACATACTATAACCTCATTTAGCGGAGATTTTCACAAAAAAAGTGAAATTTTCAAAAAGTGAAAATTTTTCCAAAAAACGACTAAGTATGAAGGACTCATTGGCTGAAACGCTCTGGAACTGAAATCGGATGTGCTAACAGACATGCTCCCCTCTCTGGAAGTCTGAGACATGTGTGAAAATTTTCTAAGTCCAGAAAAATAAGTTTCAACTTTTTTTCAAATTTCCCCACAAGGGATATATATTTTACCCACACATTTGGAGCCCTCCTGGGATGCCCTCTAACATACTATAACCTCCTTTAGCGGAGATTTTCACAAAAAAGTGAAATTTTCAAAAAAGTGAAAATTTTTCCAAAAAACGACTAAGTATGAAGGACTTATCGGGTGAAACGCTCTGGAACTGAAATCGGATGCGCTTACAGACATGCTCCCCTCTCTGGAAGTCTGAGACATGTGTGAAAATTTTCTAAGTCCAGAAAAAAAAAATTTTTCAACTTTTTTTCAAATTTCCCGCCAAGGGAAATATATTTTACCCACACATTTGGAGCCCTCCTGGGATGCCCTCTAACATACTATAACCTCATTTAGCGGAGATTTTCACAAAAAAGTGAAATTTTCAAAAAGTCAAAAATTTTTCCAAAAAACGACTAAGTATGAAGGACTTATTGGGTGAAACGCTCTGGAACTGAAATCGGATGCGCTTACAGACATGCTCCCCTCTCTGGAAGTCTGAGACATGTGTGAAAATTTTCTAAGTCCAGAAAAAAAAAATTTTTCAACTTTTTTTCAAATTTCCCGCCAAGGGATATATATTTTACCCACACATTTGGAGCCCTCCTGGGATGCCCTCTAACATACTATAACCTCCTTTAGCGGAGATTTTCACAAAAAAGTGAAATTTTCAAAAAAGTGAAAATTTTTCCAAAAAACGACTAAGTATGAAGGACTTATCGGGTGAAACGCTCTGGAACTGAAATCGGATGTGCTTACAGACATGCTCCCCTCTCTGAAAGTCTGCGACATGTGTGAAAATTTTCTAAGTCCAGAAAAAAAAACATTTTCAACTTTTTTTCAAATTTCCCCACAATGGAAATATATTTTACCCACACATTTGGAGCCCTCCTGGGATGCCCTCTAACATACTATAACCTCATTTAGCGGAGATTTTCACAAAAAAGTGAAATTTTCAAAAAGTGGAAATTTTTCCAAAAAACTACTAAGTATGAAGGACTCATCAGGTGAAACACTCTGGAACTGAAATCGGATGCGCTTACAGACATGCTCCCCTCTCTGGAAGTCTGAGACATGTGTGAAAATTTTCTAAGTCCAGAAAAAAAAAATTTTTCAACTTTTTTTCAAATTTCCCGCCAAGGGATATATATTTTACCCACACATTTGGAGCCCTCCTGGGATGCCCTCTAACATAATATAACCTCCTTTAGCGGAGATTTTCACAAAAAAGTGAAATTTTCAAAAAAGTGAAAATTTTTCCAAAAAACGACTAAGTATGAAGCACTCATCGGGTGAAACGCTCTGGAACTGAAATCGGATGCGCTTACAGACCTGCTCCCCTCTCTGGAAGTCTGAGACATGTGTGAAAATTTTCTAAGTCCAGAAAAATAAGTTTCAACTTTTTTTCAAATTTCCCCCCAAGGGATATATATTTTACCCACACATTTGGAGCCCTCCTGGGATGCCCTCTAACATACTATAACCTCATTTAGCAGAGATTTTCACAAAAAAGTGAAATTTTCCAAAAGTCAGAAAATTGCAAAAAACGACTAAGTATGAAGGACTCATCGGGTGAAACGCTCTGGAACTGAAATTGGAAGCGCTTACAGACATGCTCCCCTCTCTGGAAGTCTGACACATGTGTGAAAATTTTCTAAGTCCAGAAAAAAAAATTTTTCAACTTTTTTTCAAATTTCTCCCCAAGGGATATAGATTTTACCCACACATTTGGAGCCCTCCTCGGATGCCCTCTAACAAACTATAACCTCATTTAGCGGAGATTTTCACAAAAAAGTGAAATTTTCAAAAAGTCAGAAATTTTGCAAAAAACGACTAAGTATGAAGGACTCATCGGGTGAATCGCTCTAGAACTGAAATCGGATGCGCGCACTGACATGCTCCCCTCTCTGGAAGTCTGAGACATGTGTGAAAATTTTCTAAGTCCAGAAAAAAAAATTTTTCAACTTTTTTTCAAATTTCTCCCCAAGGGATATAGATTTTACCCACACACTTGGAGCCCTCCTCGGATGCCCTCTAACAAACTATAACCTCATTTAGCGGAGATTTTCACAAAAAAGTGAAATTTTCAAAAAGTCAGAAATTTTGCAAAAAACGACTAAGTATGAAGGACTCATCGGGTGAATCGCTCTAGAACTGAAATCGGATGCGCGCACTGACATGCTCCCCTCTCTGGAAGTCTGAGACATGTGTGAAAATTTTCTAAGTCCAGAAAAAAAAAATTTTCAACTTTTTTCAAATTTTCCCACAAGGGATATATATTTTACCCACACATTTGGAGCCCTCCTGGGATGCCCTCTAACATACTATAACCTCATTTAGCGGAGATTTTCACAAAATAGTGAAATTTTCAAAAAGTCAAAATTTTTTCCAAAAAACGACTAAGTATGAAGGACTCATTGGGTGAAACGCTCTGGAACTGAAATCGGAAGCGCTTACAGACATGCTCCCCTCTCTGGAAGTCTGACACATGTGTGAAAATTTTCTAAGTCCAGAAAAAAAAATTTTTTCAACTTTTTTTCAAATTTCTCCCCAAGGGATATATATTTTACCCACACATTTGGAGCCCTCCTGGGATGCCCTCTAACATACTATAACCTCATTTAGCGGAGATTTTCACAAAAAAAGTGAAATTTTCAAAAAGTGAAAATTTTTCCAAAAAACGACTAAGTATGAAGGACTCATTGGCTGAAACGCTCTGGAACTGAAATCGGATGTGCTAACAGACATGCTCCCCTCTCTGGAAGTCTGAGACATGTGTGAAAATTTTCTAAGTCCAGAAAAATAAGTTTCAACTTTTTTTCAAATTTCCCCACAAGGGATATATATTTTACCCACACATTTGGAGCCCTCCTGGGATGCCCTCTAACATACTATAACCTCCTTTAGCGGAGATTTTCACAAAAAAGTGAAATTTTCAAAAAAGTGAAAATTTTTCCAAAAAACGATTAAGTATGAAGGACTTATCGGGTGAAACGCTCTGGAACTGAAATCGGATGCGCTTACAGACATGCTCCCCTCTATGGAAGTCTGAGACATGTGTGAAAATTTTCTAAGTCCAGAAAAAAAAAAATTTTCAACTTTTTTTCAAATTTCCCGCCAAGGGAAATATATTTTACCCACACATTTGGAGCCCTCCTGGGATGCCCTCTAACATAATATAACCTCCTTTAGCGGAGATTTTCACAAAAAAGTGAAATTTTCAAAAAAGTGAAAATTTTTCCAAAAAACGACTAAGTATGAAGCACTCATCGGGTGAAACGCTCTGGAACTGAAATCGGATGCGCTTACAGACCTGCTCCCCTCTCTGGAAGTCTGAGACATGTGTGAAAATTTTCTAAGTCCAGAAAAATAAGTTTCAACTTTTTTTCAAATTTCCCCCCAAGGGATATATATTTTACCCACACATTTGGAGCCCTCCTGGGATGCCCTCTAACATACTATAACCTCATTTAGCAGAGATTTTCACAAAAAAGTGAAATTTTCCAAAAGTCAGAAAATTGCAAAAAACGACTAAGTATGAAGGACTCATCGGGTGAAACGCTCTGGAACTGAAATCGGAAGCGCTTACAGACATGCTCCCCTCTCTGGAAGTCTGACACATGTGTGAAAATTTTCTAAGTCCAGAAAAAAAAATTTTTCAACTTTTTTTCAAATTTCTCCCCAAGGGATATAGATTTTACCCACACATTTGGAGCCCTCCTCGGATGCCCTCTAACAAACTATAACCTCATTTAGCGGAGATTTTCACAAAAAAGTGAAATTTTCAAAAAGTCAGAAATTTTGCAAAAAACGACTAAGTATGAAGGACTCATCGGGTGAATCGCTCTAGAACTGAAATCGGATGCGCGCACTGACATGCTCCCCTCTCTGGAAGTCTGAGACATGTGTGAAAATTTTCTAAGTCCAGAAAAAAAAATTTTTCAACTTTTTTTCAAATTTCTCCCCAAGGGATATAGATTTTACCCACACACTTGGAGCCCTCCTCGGATGCCCTCTAACAAACTATAACCTCATTTAGCGGAGATTTTCACAAAAAAGTGAAATTTTCAAAAAGTCAGAAATTTTGCAAAAAACGACTAAGTATGAAGGACTCATCGGGTGAATCGCTCTAGAACTGAAATCGGATGCGCGCACTGACATGCTCCCCTCTCTGGAAGTCTGAGACATGTGTGAAAATTTTCTAAGTCCAGAAAAAAAAAATTTTCAACTTTTTTCAAATTTCCCCACAAGGGATATATATTTTACCCACACATTTGGAGCCCTCCTGGGATGCCCTCTAACATACTATAACCTCATTTAGCGGAGATTTTCACAAAATAGTGAAATTTTCAAAAAGTCAAAATTTTTTCCAAAAAACGACTAAGTATGAAGGACTCATTGGGTGAAACGCTCTGGAACTGAAATCGGAAGCGCTTACAGACATGCTCCCCTCTCTGGAAGTCTGACACATGTGTGAAAATTTTCTAAGTCCAGAAAAAAAAATTTTTTCAACTTTTTTTCAAATTTCTCCCCAAGGGATATATATTTTACCCACACATTTGGAGCCCTCCTGGGATGCCCTCTAACATACTATAACCTCATTTAGCGGAGATTTTCACAAAAAAAGTGAAATTTTCAAAAAGTGAAAATTTTTCCAAAAAACGACTAAGTATGAAGGACTCATTGGCTGAAACGCTCTGGAACTGAAATCGGATGTGCTAACAGACATGCTCCCCTCTCTGGAAGTCTGAGACATGTGTGAAAATTTTCTAAGTCCAGAAAAATAAGTTTCAACTTTTTTTCAAATTTCCCCACAAGGGATATATATTTTACCCACACATTTGGAGCCCTCCTGGGATGCCCTCTAACATACTATAACCTCCTTTAGCGGAGATTTTCACAAAAAAGTGAAATTTTCAAAAAAGTGAAAATTTTTCCAAAAAACGATTAAGTATGAAGGACTTATCGGGTGAAACGCTCTGGAACTGAAATCGGATGCGCTTACAGACATGCTCCCCTCTATGGAAGTCTGAGACATGTGTGAAAATTTTCTAAGTCCAGAAAAAAAAAAATTTTCAACTTTTTTTCAAATTTCCCGCCAAGGGAAATATATTTTACCCACACATTTGGAGCCCTCCTGGGATGCCCTCTAACATACTATAACCTCATTTAGCGGAGATTTTCACAAAAAAGTGAAATTTTCAAAAAGTGGAAATTTTTCCAAAAAACGATTAAGTATGAAGGACTTATTGGGTGAAACGCTCTGGAACTGAAATCGGATGCGCTTACAGACATGCTCCCCTCTCTGGAAGTCTGAGACATGTGTGAAAATTTTCTAAGTCCAGAAAAAAAAAATTTTTCAACTTTTTTTCAAATTTCCCGCCAAGGGATATATATTTTACCCACACATTTGGAGCCCTCCTGGGATGCCCTCTAACATACTATAACCTCCTTTAGCGGAGATTTTCACAAAAAAGTGAAATTTTCAAAAAAGTGAAAATTTTTCCAAAAAACGACTAAGTATGAAGGACTTATCGGGTGAAACGCTCTGGAACTGAAATCGGATGTGCTTACAGACATGCTCCCCTCTCTGAAAGTCTGAGACATGTGTGAAAATTTTCTAAGTCCAGAAAAAAAAACATTTTCAACTTTTTTTCAAATTTCCCCACAAGGGAAATATATTTTACCCACACATTTGGAGCCCTCCTGGGATGCCCTCTAACATAATATAACCTCCTTTAGCGGAGATTTTCACAAAAAAGTGAAATTTTCAAAAAAGTGAAAATTTTTCCAAAAAACGACTAAGTATGAAGCACTCATCGGGTGAAACGCTCTGGAACTGAAATCGGATGCGCTTACAGATATGCTCCCCTCTCTGGAAGTCTGAGACGTGTGAAAATTTTCTAAGTCAAGAAAAAAAAAATTTTTCAACTTTTTTTCAAATTTCCCCACAAGGGATATATATTTTACCCACACATTTGGAGCCCTCCTGGGATGCCCTCTAACATACTATAACCTCCTTTAGCGGAGATTTTCACAAAAAAGTGAAATTTTCAAAAAAGTGAAAATTTTTCCAAAAAACGACTAAGTATGAAGGACTTATCGGGTGAAACGCTCTGGAACTGAAATCGGATGCGCTTACAGACCTGCTCCCCTCTCTGGAAGTCTGAGACATGTGTGAAAATTTTCTAAGTCCAGAAAAATAAGTTTCAAGTTTTTTTCAAATTTCCCCTCAAGGGATATATATTTTACCCACACATTTGGAGCCCTCCTGGGATGCCCTCTAACATACTATAACCTCATTTAGCAGAGATTTTCACAAAAAAGTGAAATTTTCCAAAAGTCAGAAATTTTGCAAAAAACGACTAAGTATGAAGGACTCATCGGGTGAAACGCTCTGGAACTGAAATCGGATGCGCTTACAGACTTGCTCCCCTCTCTGGAAGTCTGAGACACGTGTGAAAATTTTCTAAGTCAAGAAAAAAAAAATTTTTCAACTTTTTTTCAAATTTCCCCACAAGGGATATATATTTTACCCACACATTTGGAGCCCTCCTGGGATGCCCTCTAACATACTATAACCTCCTTTAGCGGAGATTTTCACAAAAAAGTGAAATTTTCAAAAAAGTGAAAATTTTTCCAAAAAACGACTAAGTATGAAGGACTTATCGGGTGAAACGCTCTGGAACTGAAATCGGATGTGCTTACAGACATGCTCCCCTCTCTGAAAGTCTGAGACATGTGTGAAAATTTTCTAAGTCCAGAAAAAAAAACATTTTCAACTTTTTTTCAAATTTCCCCACAAGGGAAATATATTTTACCCACACATTTGGAGCCCTCCTGGGATGCCCTCTAACATACTATAACCTCATTTAGCGGAGATTTTCACAAAAAAGTGAAATTTTCAAAAAGTGGAAATTTTTCCAAAAAACTACTAAGTATGAAGGACTCATCAGGTGAAACACTCTGGAACTGAAATCGGATGCGCTTACAGACATGCTCCCCTCTCTGGAAGTCTGAGACATGTGTGAAAATTTTCTAAGTCCAGAAAAAAAAAATTTTTCAACTTTTTTTCAAATTTCCCGCCAAGGGATATATATTTTACCCACACATTTGGAGCCCTCCTGGGATGCCCTCTAACATAATATAACCTCCTTTAGCGGAGATTTTCACAAAAAAGTGAAATTTTCAAGAAAGTGAAAATTTTTCCAAAAAACGACTAAGTATGAAGCACTCATCGGGTGAAACGCTCTGGAACTGAAATCGGATGCGCTTACAGATATGCTCCCCTCTCTGGAAGTCTGAGACGTGTGAAAATTTTCTAAGTCAAGAAAAAAAAAATTTTTCAACTTTTTTTCAAATTTCCCCACAAGGGATATATATTTTACCCACACATTTGGAGCCCTCCTGGGATGCCCTCTAACATACTATAACCTCCTTTAGCGGAGATTTTCACAAAAAAGTGAAATTTTCAAAAAAGTGAAAATTTTTCCAAAAAACGACTAAGTATGAAGGACTTATCGGGTGAAACGCTCTGGAACTGAAATCGGATGCGCTTACAGACCTGCTCCCCTCTCTGGAAGTCTGAGACATGTGTGAAAATTTTCTAAGTCCAGAAAAATAAGTTTCAACTTTTTTTCAAATTTCCCCCCAAGGGATATATATTTTACCCACACATTTGGAGCCCTCCTGGGATGCCCTCTAACATACTATAACCTCATTTAGCAGAGATTTTCACAAAAAAGTGAAATTTTCCAAAAGTCAGAAATTTTGCAAAAAACGACTAAGTATGAAGGACTCATCGGGTGAAACGCTCTGGAACTGAAATCGGATGCGCTTACAGACTTGCTCCCCTCTCTGGAAGTCTGAGACATGTGTGAAAATTTTCTAAGTCCAGAAAAAAAAATTTTTCAACTTTTTTTCAAATTTCCCCACAAGGAATATATATTTTACCCACACATTTGGAGCCCTCCTGGGATGCCCTCTAATATACTATAACCTCATTTAGCGGAGATTTTCACAAAAAAGTGAAATTTTCAAAAAGTCAAAAATTTTCCAAAAAACGACTAAGTATGAAGGACTCATTGGGTGAAACGCTCTGGAACTGAAATCGGATGTGCTTACAAACATGCTCCCCTCTCTGGAAGTCTGAGACATGTGTGAAAATTTTCTAAGTCCAGAAAAATAAGTTTCAACTTTTTTTCAAATTTCCCCCCAAGGGATATATATTTTACCCACACATTTGGAGCCCTCCTGGGATGCCCTCTAACATACTATAACCTCATTTAGCGGAGATTTTCACAAAAAAGTGAAATTTTCAAAAAGTGGAAATTTTTCCAAAAAACGACTAAGTATGAAGGACTCATCAGGTGAAACACTCTGGAACTGAAATCGGATGCGCTTACAGACATGCTCCCCTCTCTGGAAGTCTGAGACATGTGTGAAAATTTTCTAAGTCCAGAAAAAAAAAATTTTTCAACTTTTTTTCAAATTTCCCGCCAAGGGATATATATTTTACCCACACATTTGGAGCCCTCCTGGGATGCCCTCTAACATACTATAACCTCATTTAGCGGAGATTTTCACAAAAAAAGTGAAATTTTCAAAAAGTGAAAATTTTTCCAAAAAACGACTAAGTATGAAGGACTCATTGGCTGAAACGCTCTGGAACTGAAATCGGATGTGCTAACAGACATGCTCCCCTCTCTGGAAGTCTGAGACATGTGTGAAAATTTTCTAAGTCCAGAAAAATAAGTTTCAACTTTTTTTCAAATTTCCCCACAAGGGATATATATTTTACCCACACATTTGGAGCCCTCCTGGGATGCCCTCTAACATACTATAACCTCCTTTAGCGGAGATTTTCACAAAAAAGTGAAATTTTCAAAAAAGTGAAAATTTTTCCAAAAAACGATTAAGTATGAAGGACTTATCGGGTGAAACGCTCTGGAACTGAAATCGGATGCGCTTACAGACATGCTCCCCTCTATGGAAGTCTGAGACATGTGTGAAAATTTTCTAAGTCCAGAAAAAAAAAAATTTTCAACTTTTTTTCAAATTTCCCGCCAAGGGAAATATATTTTACCCACACATTTGGAGCCCTCCTGGGATGCCCTCTAACATACTATAACCTCATTTAGCGGAGATTTTCACAAAAAAGTGAAATTTTCAAAAAGTGGAAATTTTTCCAAAAAACGATTAAGTATGAAGGACTTATTGGGTGAAACGCTCTGGAACTGAAATCGGATGCGCTTACAGACATGCTCCCCTCTCTGGAAGTCTGAGACATGTGTGAAAATTTTCTAAGTCCAGAAAAAAAAAATTTTTCAACTTTTTTTCAAATTTCCCGCCAAGGGATATATATTTTACCCACACATTTGGAGCCCTCCTGGGATGCCCTCTAACATACTATAACCTCCTTTAGCGGAGATTTTCACAAAAAAGTGAAATTTTCAAAAAAGTGAAAATTTTTCCAAAAAACGACTAAGTATGAAGGACTTATCGGGTGAAACGCTCTGGAACTGAAATCGGATGTGCTTACAGACATGCTCCCCTCTCTGAAAGTCTGAGACATGTGTGAAAATTTTCTAAGTCCAGAAAAAAAAACATTTTCAACTTTTTTTCAAATTTCCCCACAAGGGAAATATATTTTACCCACACATTTGGAGCCCTCCTGGGATGCCCTCTAACATAATATAACCTCCTTTAGCGGAGATTTTCACAAAAAAGTGAAATTTTCAAAAAAGTGAAAATTTTTCCAAAAAACGACTAAGTATGAAGCACTCATCGGGTGAAACGCTCTGGAACTGAAATCGGATGCGCTTACAGATATGCTCCCCTCTCTGGAAGTCTGAGACGTGTGAAAATTTTCTAAGTCAAGAAAAAAAAAATTTTTCAACTTTTTTTCAAATTTCCCCACAAGGGATATATATTTTACCCACACATTTGGAGCCCTCCTGGGATGCCCTCTAACATACTATAACCTCCTTTAGCGGAGATTTTCACAAAAAAGTGAAATTTTCAAAAAAGTGAAAATTTTTCCAAAAAACGACTAAGTATGAAGGACTTATCGGGTGAAACGCTCTGGAACTGAAATCGGATGCGCTTACAGACCTGCTCCCCTCTCTGGAAGTCTGAGACATGTGTGAAAATTTTCTAAGTCCAGAAAAATAAGTTTCAAGTTTTTTTCAAATTTCCCCTCAAGGGATATATATTTTACCCACACATTTGGAGCCCTCCTGGGATGCCCTCTAACATACTATAACCTCATTTAGCAGAGATTTTCACAAAAAAGTGAAATTTTCCAAAAGTCAGAAATTTTGCAAAAAACGACTAAGTATGAAGGACTCATCGGGTGAAACGCTCTGGAACTGAAATCGGATGCGCTTACAGACTTGCTCCCCTCTCTGGAAGTCTGAGACACGTGTGAAAATTTTCTAAGTCAAGAAAAAAAAAATTTTTCAACTTTTTTTCAAATTTCCCCACAAGGGATATATATTTTACCCACACATTTGGAGCCCTCCTGGGATGCCCTCTAACATACTATAACCTCCTTTAGCGGAGATTTTCACAAAAAAGTGAAATTTTCAAAAAAGTGAAAATTTTTCCAAAAAACGACTAAGTATGAAGGACTTATCGGGTGAAACGCTCTGGAACTGAAATCGGATGTGCTTACAGACATGCTCCCCTCTCTGAAAGTCTGAGACATGTGTGAAAATTTTCTAAGTCCAGAAAAAAAAACATTTTCAACTTTTTTTCAAATTTCCCCACAAGGGAAATATATTTTACCCACACATTTGGAGCCCTCCTGGGATGCCCTCTAACATACTATAACCTCATTTAGCGGAGATTTTCACAAAAAAGTGAAATTTTCAAAAAGTGGAAATTTTTCCAAAAAACTACTAAGTATGAAGGACTCATCAGGTGAAACACTCTGGAACTGAAATCGGATGCGCTTACAGACATGCTCCCCTCTCTGGAAGTCTGAGACATGTGTGAAAATTTTCTAAGTCCAGAAAAAAAAAATTTTTCAACTTTTTTTCAAATTTCCCGCCAAGGGATATATATTTTACCCACACATTTGGAGCCCTCCTGGGATGCCCTCTAACATAATATAACCTCCTTTAGCGGAGATTTTCACAAAAAAGTGAAATTTTCAAGAAAGTGAAAATTTTTCCAAAAAACGACTAAGTATGAAGCACTCATCGGGTGAAACGCTCTGGAACTGAAATCGGATGCGCTTACAGATATGCTCCCCTCTCTGGAAGTCTGAGACGTGTGAAAATTTTCTAAGTCAAGAAAAAAAAAATTTTTCAACTTTTTTTCAAATTTCCCCACAAGGGATATATATTTTACCCACACATTTGGAGCCCTCCTGGGATGCCCTCTAACATACTATAACCTCCTTTAGCGGAGATTTTCACAAAAAAGTGAAATTTTCAAAAAAGTGAAAATTTTTCCAAAAAACGACTAAGTATGAAGGACTTATCGGGTGAAACGCTCTGGAACTGAAATCGGATGCGCTTACAGACCTGCTCCCCTCTCTGGAAGTCTGAGACATGTGTGAAAATTTTCTAAGTCCAGAAAAATAAGTTTCAACTTTTTTTCAAATTTCCCCCCAAGGGATATATATTTTACCCACACATTTGGAGCCCTCCTGGGATGCCCTCTAACATACTATAACCTCATTTAGCAGAGATTTTCACAAAAAAGTGAAATTTTCCAAAAGTCAGAAATTTTGCAAAAAACGACTAAGTATGAAGGACTCATCGGGTGAAACGCTCTGGAACTGAAATCGGATGCGCTTACAGACTTGCTCCCCTCTCTGGAAGTCTGAGACATGTGTGAAAATTTTCTAAGTCCAGAAAAAAAAATTTTTCAACTTTTTTTCAAATTTCCCCACAAGGAATATATATTTTACCCACACATTTGGAGCCCTCCTGGGATGCCCTCTAATATACTATAACCTCATTTAGCGGAGATTTTCACAAAAAAGTGAAATTTTCAAAAAGTCAAAAATTTTCCAAAAAACGACTAAGTATGAAGGACTCATTGGGTGAAACGCTCTGGAACTGAAATCGGATGTGCTTACAAACATGCTCCCCTCTCTGGAAGTCTGAGACATGTGTGAAAATTTTCTAAGTCCAGAAAAATAAGTTTCAACTTTTTTTCAAATTTCCCCCCAAGGGATATATATTTTACCCACACATTTGGAGCCCTCCTGGGATGCCCTCTAACATACTATAACCTCATTTAGCGGAGATTTTCACAAAAAAGTGAAATTTTCAAAAAGTGGAAATTTTTCCAAAAAACGACTAAGTATGAAGGACTCATCAGGTGAAACACTCTGGAACTGAAATCGGATGCGCTTACAGACATGCTCCCCTCTCTGGAAGTCTGAGACATGTGTGAAAATTTTCTAAGTCCAGAAAAAAAAAATTTTTCAACTTTTTTTCAAATTTCCCGCCAAGGGATATATATTTTACCCACACATTTGGAGCCCTCCTGGGATGCCCTCTAACATAATATAACCTCCTTTAGCGGAGATTTTCACAAAAAAGTGAAATTTTCAAGAAAGTGAAAATTTTTCCAAAAAACGACTAAGTATGAAGCACTCATCGGGTGAAACGCTCTGGAACTGAAATCGGATGCGCTTACAGATATGCTCCCCTCTCTGGAAGTCTGAGACGTGTGAAAATTTTCTAAGTCAAGAAAAAAAAAATTTTTCAACTTTTTTTCAAATTTCCCCACAAGGGATATATATTTTACCCACACATTTGGAGCCCTCCTGGGATGCCCTCTAACATACTATAACCTCCTTTAGCGGAGATTTTCACAAAAAAGTGAAATTTTCAAAAAAGTGAAAATTTTTCCAAAAAACGACTAAGTATGAAGGACTTATCGGGTGAAACGCTCTGGAACTGAAATCGGATGCGCTTACAGACCTGCTCCCCTCTCTGGAAGTCTGAGACATGTGTGAAAATTTTCTAAGTCCAGAAAAATAAGTTTCAACTTTTTTTCAAATTTCCCCCCAAGGGATATATATTTTACCCACACATTTGGAGCCCTCCTGGGATGCCCTCTAACATACTATAACCTCATTTAGCAGAGATTTTCACAAAAAAGTGAAATTTTCCAAAAGTCAGAAATTTTGCAAAAAACGACTAAGTATGAAGGACTCATCGGGTGAAACGCTCTGGAACTGAAATCGGATGCGCTTACAGACTTGCTCCCCTCTCTGGAAGTCTGAGACATGTGTGAAAATTTTCTAAGTCCAGAAAAAAAAATTTTTCAACTTTTTTTCAAATTTCCCCACAAGGGATATATATTTTACCCACACATTTGGAGCCCTCCTGGGATGCCCTCTAACATACTATAACCTCATTTAGCGGAGATTTTCACAAAAAAGTGAAATTTTCAAAAAGTCAAAATTTTTTCCAAAAAACGACTAAGTATGAAGGACTCATTGGGTGAAACGCTCTGGAACTGAAATCGGAAGCGCTTACAGACATGCTCCCCTCTCTGGAAGTCTGACACATGTGTGAAAATTTTCTAAGTCCAGAAAAAAAAATTTTTCAACTTTTTTTCAAATTTCTCCCCAAGGGATATAGATTTTACCCACACATTTGGAGCCCTCCTCGGATGCCCTCTAACAAACTATAACCTCATTTAGCGGAGATTTTCACAAAAAAGTGAAATTTTCAAAAAGTCAGAAATTTTGCAAAAAACGACTAAGTATGAAGGACTCATCGGGTGAAACGCTCTGGAACTGAAATCGGATGCGCTTACAGACTTGCTCCCCTCTCTGGAAGTCTGAGACATGTGTGAAAATTTTCTAAGTCCAGAAAAAAAAATGTTTCAACTTTTTTTCAAATTTCCCCACAAGGAATATATATTTTACCCACACATTTGGAGCCCTCCTGGGATGCCCTCTAATATACTATAACCTCATTTAGCGGAGATTTTCACAAAAAAGTGAAATTTTCAAAAAGTCAAAAATTTTCCAAAAAACGACTAAGTATGAAGGACTCATTGGGTGAAACGCTCTGGAACTGAAATCGGATGTGCTTACAAACATGCTCCCCTCTCTGGAAGTCTGAGACATGTGTGAAAATTTTCTAAGTCCAGAAAAATAAGTTTCAACTTTTTTTCAAATTTCCCCCCAAGGGATATATATTTTACCCACACATTTGGAGCCCTCCTGGGATGCCCTCTAACATACTATAACCTCATTTAGCGGAGATTTTCACAAAAAAGTGAAATTTTCAAAAAGTGGAAATTTTTCCAAAAAACGACTAAGTATGAAGGACTCATCGGGTGAAACGCTCTGGAACTGAAATCGGATGCGCTTACAGACATGCTCCCCTCTCTGGAAGTCTGAGACATGTGTGAAAATTTTCTAAGTCCAGAAAAAAAAAATTTTCAACTTTTTTTCAAATTTCCCCACAAGGGATATATATTTTACCCACACATTTGGAGCGCTCCTGGGATGCTCTCTAACATACTATAACCTCATTTAGCGGAGATTTTCACAAAAAAGTGAAATTTTCAAAAAGTGAGAAATTTTGCAAAAAACGACTAAGTATGAAGGAATCATCGGGTGAAACACTCTGGAACTGAAATCGGATGCGCTTACAGACATGCTCCCCTCTCTGGAAGTCTGAGACATGTGTGAAAATTTTCTAAGTCCAGAAAAAAAAAAATTTCAACTTTTTTCCAAATTTCCCCACAAGGGATATATATTTTACCCACACATTTGGAGCCCTCCTGGGATGCCCTCTAACATACTATAACCTCATTTAGCGGAGATTTTCACAAAAAAGTGAAATTTTCAAAAAGTGGAAATTTTTCCAAAAAACGACTAAGTATGAAGGACTCATCGGGTGAAACGCTCTGGAACTGAAATCGGATGCGCTTACAGACATGCTCCCCTCTCTGGAAGTCTGAGACATGTGTGAAAATTTTCTAAGTCCAGAAAAAAAATTTTTTCAACTTTTTTTCAAATTTTCCCCCAAGGGATATATATTTTACCCACACATTTGGAGCCCTCCTGGGTTGCCCTCTAACATACTATAACCTCATTTAGCGGAGATTTTCACAAAAAAGTGAAATTTTCAAAAAGTGAAAATTTTTCCAAAAAACGACTAAGTATGAAGGACTCATCGGGTGAAACGCTCTGGAACTGAAATCGGATGCGCTTACAGACATGCTCCCTTCTCTGGAAGTCTGAGACATGTGTGAGAATTTTCTAAGTCCAGAAAAAAAAAATTTTTCAACTTTTTTTCAAATTTCTCCCCAAGGGATATAGATTTTACCCACACATTTGGAGCCCTCCTGGGATGCCCTCTAACAAACTATAACCTCATTTAGCGGAGATTTTCACAAAAAAGTGAAATTTTCAAAAAGTCAGAAATTTTGCAAAAAACGACTAAGTATGAAGGACTCATCGGGTGAATCGCTCTAGAACTGAAATCGGATGCGCGCACTGACATGCTCCCCTCTCTGGAAGTCTGAGACATGTGTGAAAATTTTCTAAGTCCAGAAAAAAAAAATTTTCAACTTTTTTTCAAATTTCCCCACAAGGGATATATATTTTACCCACACATTTGGAGCCCTCCTGGGATGCCCTCTAACATACTATAACCTCATTTAGCGGAGATTTTCACAAAAAAGTGAAATTTTCAAAAAGTCAAAATTTTTTCCAAAAAACGACTAAGTATGAAGGACTCATTGGGTGAAACGCTCTGGAACTGAAATCGGAAGCGCTTACAGACATGCTCCCCTCTCTGGAAGTCTGACACATGTGTGAAAATTTTCTAAGTCCAGAAAAAAAAATTTTTCAACTTTTTTTCAAATTTCTCCCCAAGGGATATAGATTTTACCCACACAATTGGAGCCCTCCTCGGATGCCCTCTAACAAACTATAACCTCATTTAGCGGAGATTTTCACAAAAAAGTGAAATTTTCAAAAAGTCAGAAATTTTGCAAAAAACGACTAAGTATGAAGGACTCATCGGGTGAAACGCTCTGGAACTGAAATCGGATGCGCTTACAGACTTGCTCCCCTCTCTGGAAGTCTGAGACATGTGTGAAAATTTTCTAAGTCCAGAAAAAAAAATGTTTCAACTTTTTTTCAAATTTCCCCACAAGGAATATATATTTTACCCACACATTTGGAGCCCTCCTGGGATGCCCTCTAATATACTATAACCTCATTTAGCGGAGATTTTCACAAAAAAGTGAAATTTTCAAAAAGTGAAAAATTTTCCAAAAAACGACTAAGTATGAAGGACTCATTGGGTGAAACGCTCTGGAACTGAAATCGGATGTGCTTACAAACATGCTCCCCTCTCTGGAAGTCTGAGACATGTGTGAAAATTTTCTAAGTCCAGAAAAATAAGTTTCAACTTTTTTTCAAATTTCCCCCCAAGGGATATATATTTTACCCACACATTTGGAGCCCTCCTGGGATGCCCTCTAACATACTATAACCTCATTTAGCGGAGATTTTCACAAAAAAGTGAAATTTTCAAAAAGTGGAAATTTTTCCAAAAAACGACTAAGTATGAAGGACTCATCGGGTGAAACGCTCTGGAACTGAAATCGGATGCGCTTACAGACATGCTCCCCTCTCTGGAAGTCTGAGATATGTGTGAAAATTTTCTAAGTCCAGAAAAAAAAAATTTTCAACTTTTTTTCAAATTTCCCCACAAGGGATATATATTTTACCCACACATTTGGAGCGCTCCTGGGATGCTCTCTAACATACTATAACCTCATTTAGCGGAGATTTTCACAAAAAAGTGAAATTTTCAAAAAGTGAGAAATTTTGCAAAAAACGACTAAGTATGAAGGAATCATCGGGTGAAACACTCTGGAACTGAAATCGGATGCGCTTACAGACATGCTCCCCTCTCTGGAAGTCTGAGACATGTGTGAAAATTTTCTAAGTCCAGAAAAAAAAAAATTTCAACTTTTTTCCAAATTTCCCCACAAGGGATATATATTTTACCCACACATTTGGAGCCCTCCTGGGATGCCCTCTAACATACTATAACCTCATTTAGCGGAGATTTTCACAAAAAAGTGAAATTTTCAAAAAGTGGAAATTTTTCCAAAAAACGACTAAGTATGAAGGACTCATCGGGTGAAACGCTCTGGAACTGAAATCGGATGCGCTTACAGACATGCTCCCCTCTCTAGAAGTCTGAGACATGTGTGAAAATTTTCTAAGTCCAGAAAAAAAATTTTTTCAACTTTTTTTCAAATTTTCCCCCAAGGGATATATATTTTACCCACACATTTGGAGCCCTCCTGGGTTGCCCTCTAACATACTATAACCTCATTTAGCGGAGATTTTCACAAAAAAGTGAAATTTTCAAAAAGTGAAAATTTTTCCAAAAAACGACTAAGTATGAAGGACTCATCGGGTGAAACGCTCTGGAACTGAAATCGGATGCGCTTACAGACATGCTCCCTTCTCTGGAAGTCTGAGACATGTGTGAGAATTTTCTAAGTCCAGAAAAAAAAAATTTTTCAACTTTTTTTCAAATTTCTCCCCAAGGGATATAGATTTTACCCACACATTTGGAGCCCTCCTGGGATGCCCTCTAACAAACTATAACCTCATTTAGCGGAGATTTTCACAAAAAAGTGAAATTTTCAAAAAGTCAGAAATTTTGCAAAAAACGACTAAGTATGAAGGACTCATCGGGTGAATCGCTCTAGAACTGAAATCGGATGCGCGCACTGACATGCTCCCCTCTCTGGAAGTCTGAGACATGTGTGAAAATTTTCTAAGTCCAGAAAAAAAAAATTTTCAACTTTTTTTCAAATTTCCCCACAAGGGATATATATTTTACCCACACATTTGGAGCCCTCCTGGGATGCCCTCTAACATACTATAACCTCATTTAGCGGAGATTTTCACAAAAAAGTGAAATTTTCAAAAAGTCAAAATTTTTTCCAAAAAACGACTAAGTATGAAGGACTCATTGGGTGAAACGCTCTGGAACTGAAATCGGAAGCGCTTACAGACATGCTCCCCTCTCTGGAAGTCTGACACATGTGTGAAAATTTTCTAAGTCCAGAAAAAAAAATTTTTCAACTTTTTTTCAAATTTCTCCCCAAGGGATATAGATTTTACCCACACATTTGGAGCCCTCCTCGGATGCCCTCTAACAAACTATAACCTCATTTAGCGGAGATTTTCACAAAAAAGTGAAATTTTCAAAAAGTCAGAAATTTTGCAAAAAACGACTAAGTATGAAGGACTCATCGGGTGAATCGCTCTAGAACTGAAATCGGATGCACGCACTGACATGCTCCCCTCTCTGGAAGTCTGAGACATGTGTGAAAATTTTCTAAGTCCAGAAAAAAAAAATTTTCAACTTTTTTCAAATTTCCCCACAAGGGATATATATTTTACCCACACATTTGGAGCCCTCCTGGGATGCCCTCTAACATACTATAACCTCATTTAGCGGAGATTTTCACAAAAAAGTGAAATTTTCAAAAAGTCAAAATTTTTTCCAAAAAACGACTAAGTATGAAGGACTCATTGGGTGAAACGCTCTGGAACTGAAATCGGAAGCGCTTACAGACATGCTCCCCTCTCTGGAAGTCTGACACATGTGTGAAAATTTTCTAAGTCCAGAAAAAAAAATTTTTTCAACTTTTTTTCAAATTTCTCCCCAAGGGATATATATTTTACCCACACATTTGGAGCCCTCCTGGGATGCCCTCTAACATACTATAACCTCATTTAGCGGAGATTTTCACAAAAAAAGTGAAATTTTCAAAAAGTGAAAATTTTTCCAAAAAACGACTAAGTATGAAGGACTCATTGGCTGAAACGCTCTGGAACTGAAATCGGATGTGCGAACAGACATGCTCCCTTCTCTGGAAGTCTGAGACATGTGTGAAAATTTTCTAAGTCCAGAAAAATAAGTTTCAACTTTTTTTCAAATTTCCCCACAAGGGATATATATTTTACCCACACATTTGGAGCCCTCCTGGGATGCCCTCTAACATACTATAACCTCCTTTAGCGGAGATTTTCACAAAAAAGTGAAATTTTCAAAAAAGTGAAAATTTTTCCAAAAAACGACTAAGTATGAAGGACTTATCGGGTGAAACGCTCTGGAACTGAAATCGGATGTGCTTACAGACATGCTCCCCTCTCTGGAAGTCTGAGACATGTGTGAAAATTTTCTAAGTCCAGAAAAAAAAAATTTTTCAACTTTTTTTCAAATTTCCCGCCAAGGGAAATATATTTTACCCACACATTTGGAGCCCTCCTGGGATGCCCTCTAACATACTATAACCTCATTTAGCGGAGATTTTCACAAAAAAGTGAAATTTTCAAAAAGTGGAAATTTTTCCAAAAAACGACTAAGTATGAAGGACTTATTGGGTGAAACGCTCTGGAACTGAAATCGGATGCGCTTACAGACATGCTCCCCTCTCTGGAAGTCTGAGACATGTGTGAAAATTTTCTAAGTCCAGAAAAAAAAAATTTTTCAACTTTTTTTCAAATTTCCCGCCAAGGGATATATATTTTACCCACACATTTGGAGCCCTCCTGGGATGCCCTCTAACATACTATAACCTCCTTTAGCGGAGATTTTCACAAAAAAGTGAAATTTTCAAAAAAGTGAAAATTTTTCCAAAAAACGACTAAGTATGAAGGACTTATCGGGTGAAACGCTCTGGAACTGAAATCGGATGTGCTTACAGACATGCTCCCCTCTCTGAAAGTCTGAGACATGTGTGAAAATTTTCTAAGTCCAGAAAAAAAAACATTTTCAACTTTTTTTCAAATTTCCCCACAAGGGAAATATATTTTACCCACACATTTGGAGCCCTCCTGGGATGCCCTCTAACATACTATAACCTCATTTAGCGGAGATTTTCACAAAAAAGTGAAATTTTCAAAAAGTGGAAATTTTTCCAAAAAACTACTAAGTATGAAGGACTCATCAGGTGAAACACTCTGGAACTGAAATCGGATGCGCTTACAGACATGCTCCCCTCTCTGGAAGTCTGAGACATGTGTGAAAATTTTCTAAGTCCAGAAAAAAAAAATTTTTTCAACTTTTTTTCAAATTTCCCGCCAAGGGATATATATTTTCCCCACACATTTGGAGCCCTCCTGGGATGCCCTCTATCATACTATAACCTCATTTAGCGGAGATTTTCACAAAAAAGTGAAATTTTCAAAAAGTGAGAAATTTTGCAAAAAACGACTAAGTATGAAGGAATCATCGGGTGAAACACTCTGGAACTGAAATCGGATGCGCTTACAGACATGCTCCCCTCTCTGGAAGTCTGAGACATGTGTGAAAATTTTCTAAGTCCAGAAAAAATTTTTTTTTTACTTTTTTCAAATTTCCCCCCAAGGGATATATGTTTTACCCACACATTTGGATCCCTCCTGGGATGCCCTCTAACATACTATAACCTCATTTAGAGGAGATTTTCACAAAAAAGTGAAATTTTCAAAAAGTTTAATTTTTTCCAAAAAACGACTAAGTATGAAGGACTCATCGGGTGAAACGCTCTGGAACTGAAATCGGATGCGCTTACAGACATACTCCCCTCTCTGGAAGTCTGAGACATATGTGAAAATTTTCTAAGTCCAGAAAAAAAAAATTTTTCAACTTTTTTTCAAATTTCCCCACAATTGATATATATTTTACCCACACATTTGGAGCCCTCCTGGGATGCCCTCTAACATACTATAACCTCATTTAGCGGAGATTTTCACAAAAAAGAGAAATTTTCAAAAAGTGAAAATTTTTCCAAAAAACGACTAAGTATGAAGGACTTATCGGGTGAAACGCACTGGAACTGAAATCGGATCCGCTCACAGACATGCTCCCCTCTCTGGAAGTCTGAGACATGTGAAAATTTTCTAAGTCCAGAAATCAAGAAAATTTTTCAACTTTTTTTCAAATTTCCCCACAAGGGATATATATTTTACCCACACATGTGGAGCCCTCCTGGGATGCCCTCTAACATACTATAACCTCCTTTAGCGGAGATTTTCACAAAAAAGTGAAATTTTCAAAAAGTCAGAAATTTTGCAAAAAACGACTAAGTATGAAGGAATCATCGGGTGAAACGCTCTGGAACTGAAATCGGATGCGCTTACAGACATGCTCCCCTCTCTGGAAGTCTGAGACATGTGTGAAAATTTTCTAAGTCCAGAAAAAAAATTTTTTTCAACTTTTTTCAAATTTCCCCACAAGGGATATATATTTTACCCACACATTTGGAGCCCTCCTGGGATGCCCTCTAACATACTATAACCTCCTTTAGCGGAGATTTTCACAAAAAAGTGAAATTTTCAAAAAGTCAGAAATTTTGCAAAAAACGACTAAGTATGAAGGAATCATCGGGTGAAACGCTCTGGAACTGAAATCGGATGTGCTTACAGACATACTCCCCTCCCTGGAAGTCTGAGACGTGTGAAAATTTTCTAAGTCCAGAAAAAAAAAATTTTTCAACTTTTTTTCAAATTTCCCCACAAGGGATATATATTTTACCCACACATTTGGAGCCCTCCTGGGATGCCCTCTAACATACTATAACGTCATTTAGAGGAGATTTTCACAAAAAAGTGAAATTTTCAAAAAGTCAGAAATTTTGCAAAAAACGACTAATTATGAAGGACTCATTGGGTGAATCGCTCTGGAACTGAAATCGGATGCGCGCACTGACATGCTCCCCTCTCTGGAAGTCTGAGACATGTGAAAATTTTCTAAGTCCAGAAAAAAATTTTTTTTCAACTTTTTTAAAAATTTCCCCACACATTTGGAGCCCTCCTGGGATGCCCTCTAACATACTATAACCTCATTTAGCGGAGATTTTCACAAAAAAGTGAAATTTTCAAAAAGTGGAAATTTTTCCAAAAAACGACTAAGTATGAAGGACTCATCAGGTGAAACACTCTGGAACTGAAATCGGATGCGCTTACAGACATGCTCCCCTCTCTGGAAGTCTGAAACATGTGTGAAAATTTTCTAAGCCCAGAAAAAAAAAAATGTTCAACTTTTTTTCAAATTTCCCGCCAAGGGAAATATATTTTACCCACACATTTGGAGCCCTCCTGGGATGCCCTCTAACATACTATAACCTCCTTTAGCGGAGATTTTCACAAAAAAGTGAAATTTTCAAAAAAGTGAAAATTTTTCAAAAAAACGACTAAGTATGAAGCACTCATCGGGTGAAACGCTCTGGAACTGAAATCGGATGCGCTTACAGACATGCTCCCCTCTCTGGAAGTCTGAGACATGTGTGAAAATTTTCTAAGTCCAGAAAAAAAAAATTTTTCAACTTTTTTTCAAATTTCCCCACAAGGGATATATATTTTACCCACACATTTGGAGCCCTCCTGGGATGCCCTCTAACATACTATAACCTCATTTAGCGGAGATTTTCACAAAAAAGTGAAATTTTCAAAAAGTGGAAATTTTTCCAAAAAACGACTAAGTATGAAGGACTCATCGGGTGAAACGCTCTGGAACTGAAATCGGATGCGCTTACAGACATGCTCCCCTCTCTGGAAGTCTGAGACATGTGTGAAAATTTTCTAAGTCCAGAAAAAAAAAATTTTCAACTTTTTTTCAAATTTCCCCACAAGGGATATATATTTTACCCACACATTTGGAGCGCTCCTGGGATGCTCTCTAACATACTATAACCTCATTTAGCGGAGATTTTCACAAAAAAGTGAAATTTTCAAAAAGTGAGAAATTTTGCAAAAAACGACTAAGTATGAAGGAATCATCGGGTGAAACACTCTGGAACTGAAATCGGATGCGCTTACAGACATGCTCCCCTCTCTGGAAGTCTGAGACATGTGTGAAAATTTTCTAAGTCCAGAAAAAAAAAAATTTCAACTTTTTTTCAAATTTCCCCACAAGGGATATATATTTTACCCACACATTTGGAGCCCTCCTGGGATGCCCTCTAACATACTATAACCTCATTTAGCGGAGATTTTCACAAAAAAGTGAAATTTTCAAAAAGTGGAAATTTTTCCAAAAAACGACTAAGTATGAAGGACTCATCGGGTGAAACGCTCTGGAACTGAAATCGGATGCGCTTACAGACATGCTCCCCTCTCTGGAAGTCTGAGACATGTGTGAAAATTTTCTAAGTCCAGAAAAAAAATTTTTTCAACTTTTTTTCAAATTTTCCCCCAAGGGATATATATTTTACCCACACATTTGGAGCCCTCCTGGGTTGCCCTCTAACATACTATAACCTCATTTAGCGGAGATTTTCACAAAAAAGTGAAATTTTCAAAAAGTGAAAATTTTTCCAAAAAACGACTAAGTATGAAGGACTCATCGGGTGAAACGCTCTGGAACTGAAATCGGATGCGCTTACAGACATGCTCCCTTCTCTGGAAGTCTGAGACATGTGTGAGAATTTTCTAAGTCCAGAAAAAAAAAATTTTTCAACTTTTTTTCAAATTTCTCCCCAAGGGATATAGATTTTACCCACACATTTGGAGCCCTCCTGGGATGCCCTCTAACAAACTATAACCTCATTTAGCGGAGATTTTCACAAAAAAGTGAAATTTTCAAAAAGTCAGAAATTTTGCAAAAAACGACTAAGTATGAAGGACTCATCGGGTGAATCGCTCTAGAACTGAAATCGGATGCGCGCACTGACATGCTCCCCTCTCTGGAAGTCTGAGACATGTGTGAAAATTTTCTAAGTCCAGAAAAATAAGTTTCAACTTTTTTTCAAATTTCCCCACAAGGGATATATATTTTACCCACACATTTGGAGCCCTCCTGGGATGCCCTCTAACATACTATAACCTCCTTTAGCGGAGATTTTCACAAAAAAGTGAAATTTTCAAAAAAGTGAAAATTTTTCCAAAAAACGACTAAGTATGAAGGACTTATCGGGTGAAACGCTCTGGAACTGAAATCGGATGCGCTTACAGACATACTCCCCTCTCTGGAAGTCTGAGACATGTGTGAAAATTTTCTAAGTCCAGAAAAAAAAAATTTTTCAACTTTTTTTCAAATTTCCCGCCAAGGGATATATATTTTACCCACACATTTGGAGCCCTCCTGGGATGCCCTCTAACATACTATAACCTCCTTTAGCGGAGATTTTCACAAAAAAGTGAAATTTTCAAAAAAGTGAAAATTTTTCCAAAAAACGACTAAGTATGAAGGACTTATCGGGTGAAACGCTCTGGAACTGAAATCGGATGTGCTTACAGACATGCTCCCCTCTCTGAAAGTCTGAGACATGTGTGAAAATTTTCTAAGTCCAGAAAAAAAAACATTTTCAACTTTTTTTCAAATTTCCCCACAAGGGAAATATATTTTACCCACACATTTGGAGCCCTCCTGGGATGCCCTCTAACATACTATAACCTCATTTAGCGGAGATTTTCACAAAAAAGTGAAATTTTCAAAAAGTGGAAATTTTTCCAAAAAACTACTAAGTATGAAGGACTCATCAGGTGAAACACTCTGGAACTGAAATCGGATGCGCTTACAGACATGCTCCCCTCTCTGGAAGTCTGAGACATGTGTGAAAATTTTCTAAGTCCAGAAAAAAAAAATTTTTTCAACTTTTTTTCAAATTTCCCGCCAAGGGATATATATTTTCCCCACACATTTGGAGCCCTCCTGGGATGCCCTCTATCATACTATAACCTCATTTAGCGGAGATTTTCACAAAAAAGTGAAATTTTCAAAAAGTGAGAAATTTTGCAAAAAACGACTAAGTATGAAGGAATCATCGGGTGAAACACTCTGGAACTGAAATCGGATGCGCTTACAGACATGCTCCCCTCTCTGGAAGTCTGAGACATGTGTGAAAATTTTCTAAGTCCAGAAAAAATTTTTTTTTTACTTTTTTCAAATTTCCCCCCAAGGGATATATGTTTTACCCACACATTTGGATCCCTCCTGGGATGCCCTCTAACATACTATAACCTCATTTAGAGGAGATTTTCACAAAAAAGTGAAATTTTCAAAAAGTTTAATTTTTTCCAAAAAACGACTAAGTATGAAGGACTCATCGGGTGAAACGCTCTGGAACTGAAATCGGATGCGCTTACAGACATACTCCCCTCTCTGGAAGTCTGAGACATATGTGAAAATTTTCTAAGTCCAGAAAAAAAAAATTTTTCAACTTTTTTTCAAATTTCCCCACAATTGATATATATTTTACCCACACATTTGGAGCCCTCCTGGGATGCCCTCTAACATACTATAACCTCATTTAGCGGAGATTTTCACAAAAAAGAGAAATTTTCAAAAAGTGAAAATTTTTCCAAAAAACGACTAAGTATGAAGGACTTATCGGGTGAAACGCACTGGAACTGAAATCGGATCCGCTCACAGACATGCTCCCCTCTCTGGAAGTCTGAGACATGTGAAAATTTTCTAAGTCCAGAAATCAAGAAAATTTTTCAACTTTTTTTCAAATTTCCCCACAAGGGATATATATTTTACCCACACATGTGGAGCCCTCCTGGGATGCCCTCTAACATACTATAACCTCCTTTAGCGGAGATTTTCACAAAAAAGTGAAATTTTCAAAAAGTCAGAAATTTTGCAAAAAACGACTAAGTATGAAGGAATCATCGGGTGAAACGCTCTGGAACTGAAATCGGATGCGCTTACAGACATGCTCCCCTCTCTGGAAGTCTGAGACATGTGTGAAAATTTTCTAAGTCCAGAAAAAAAATTTTTTTCAACTTTTTTCAAATTTCCCCACAAGGGATATATATTTTACCCACACATTTGGAGCCCTCCTGGGATGCCCTCTAACATACTATAACCTCCTTTAGCGGAGATTTTCACAAAAAAGTGAAATTTTCAAAAAGTCAGAAATTTTGCAAAAAACGACTAAGTATGAAGGAATCATCGGGTGAAACGCTCTGGAACTGAAATCGGATGTGCTTACAGACATACTCCCCTCCCTGGAAGTCTGAGACGTGTGAAAATTTTCTAAGTCCAGAAAAAAAAAATTTTTCAACTTTTTTTCAAATTTCCCCACAAGGGATATATATTTTACCCACACATTTGGAGCCCTCCTGGGATGCCCTCTAACATACTATAACGTCATTTAGAGGAGATTTTCACAAAAAAGTGAAATTTTCAAAAAGTCAGAAATTTTGCAAAAAACGACTAATTATGAAGGACTCATTGGGTGAATCGCTCTGGAACTGAAATCGGATGCGCGCACTGACATGCTCCCCTCTCTGGAAGTCTGAGACATGTGAAAATTTTCTAAGTCCAGAAAAAAATTTTTTTTCAACTTTTTTAAAAATTTCCCCACACATTTGGAGCCCTCCTGGGATGCCCTCTAACATACTATAACCTCATTTAGCGGAGATTTTCACAAAAAAGTGAAATTTTCAAAAAGTGGAAATTTTTCCAAAAAACGACTAAGTATGAAGGACTCATCAGGTGAAACACTCTGGAACTGAAATCGGATGCGCTTACAGACATGCTCCCCTCTCTGGAAGTCTGAAACATGTGTGAAAATTTTCTAAGCCCAGAAAAAAAAAAATGTTCAACTTTTTTTCAAATTTCCCGCCAAGGGAAATATATTTTACCCACACATTTGGAGCCCTCCTGGGATGCCCTCTAACATACTATAACCTCCTTTAGCGGAGATTTTCACAAAAAAGTGAAATTTTCAAAAAAGTGAAAATTTTTCAAAAAAACGACTAAGTATGAAGCACTCATCGGGTGAAACGCTCTGGAACTGAAATCGGATGCGCTTACAGACATGCTCCCCTCTCTGGAAGTCTGAGACATGTGTGAAAATTTTCTAAGTCCAGAAAAAAAAAATTTTTCAACTTTTTTTCAAATTTCCCCACAAGGGATATATATTTTACCCACACATTTGGAGCCCTCCTGGGATGCCCTCTAACATACTATAACCTCATTTAGCGGAGATTTTCACAAAAAAGTGAAATTTTCAAAAAGTGGAAATTTTTCCAAAAAACGACTAAGTATGAAGGACTCATCGGGTGAAACGCTCTGGAACTGAAATCGGATGCGCTTACAGACATGCTCCCCTCTCTGGAAGTCTGAGACATGTGTGAAAATTTTCTAAGTCCAGAAAAAAAAAATTTTCAACTTTTTTTCAAATTTCCCCACAAGGGATATATATTTTACCCACACATTTGGAGCGCTCCTGGGATGCTCTCTAACATACTATAACCTCATTTAGCGGAGATTTTCACAAAAAAGTGAAATTTTCAAAAAGTGAGAAATTTTGCAAAAAACGACTAAGTATGAAGGAATCATCGGGTGAAACACTCTGGAACTGAAATCGGATGCGCTTACAGACATGCTCCCCTCTCTGGAAGTCTGAGACATGTGTGAAAATTTTCTAAGTCCAGAAAAAAAAAAATTTCAACTTTTTTTCAAATTTCCCCACAAGGGATATATATTTTACCCACACATTTGGAGCCCTCCTGGGATGCCCTCTAACATACTATAACCTCATTTAGCGGAGATTTTCACAAAAAAGTGAAATTTTCAAAAAGTGGAAATTTTTCCAAAAAACGACTAAGTATGAAGGACTCATCGGGTGAAACGCTCTGGAACTGAAATCGGATGCGCTTACAGACATGCTCCCCTCTCTGGAAGTCTGAGACATGTGTGAAAATTTTCTAAGTCCAGAAAAAAAATTTTTTCAACTTTTTTTCAAATTTTCCCCCAAGGGATATATATTTTACCCACACATTTGGAGCCCTCCTGGGTTGCCCTCTAACATACTATAACCTCATTTAGCGGAGATTTTCACAAAAAAGTGAAATTTTCAAAAAGTGAAAATTTTTCCAAAAAACGACTAAGTATGAAGGACTCATCGGGTGAAACGCTCTGGAACTGAAATCGGATGCGCTTACAGACATGCTCCCTTCTCTGGAAGTCTGAGACATGTGTGAGAATTTTCTAAGTCCAGAAAAAAAAAATTTTTCAACTTTTTTTCAAATTTCTCCCCAAGGGATATAGATTTTACCCACACATTTGGAGCCCTCCTGGGATGCCCTCTAACAAACTATAACCTCATTTAGCGGAGATTTTCACAAAAAAGTGAAATTTTCAAAAAGTCAGAAATTTTGCAAAAAACGACTAAGTATGAAGGACTCATCGGGTGAATCGCTCTAGAACTGAAATCGGATGCGCGCACTGACATGCTCCCCTCTCTGGAAGTCTGAGACATGTGTGAAAATTTTCTAAGTCCAGAAAAATAAGTTTCAACTTTTTTTCAAATTTCCCCACAAGGGATATATATTTTACCCACACATTTGGAGCCCTCCTGGGATGCCCTCTAACATACTATAACCTCCTTTAGCGGAGATTTTCACAAAAAAGTGAAATTTTCAAAAAAGTGAAAATTTTTCCAAAAAACGACTAAGTATGAAGGACTTATCGGGTGAAACGCTCTGGAACTGAAATCGGATGCGCTTACAGACATACTCCCCTCTCTGGAAGTCTGAGACATGTGTGAAAATTTTCTAAGTCCAGAAAAAAAAAATTTTTCAACTTTTTTTCAAATTTCCCGCCAAGGGAAATATATTTTACCCACACATTTGGAGCCCTCCTGGGATGCCCTCTAACATACTATAACCTCATTTAGCGGAGATTTTCACAAAAAAGTGAAATTTTCAAAAAGTGGAAATTTTTCCAAAAAACGACTAAGTATGAAGGACTTATTGGGTGAAACGCTCTGGAACTGAAATCGGATGCGCTTACAGACATGCTCCCCTCTCTGGAAGTCTGAGACATGTGTGAAAATTTTCTAAGTCCAGAAAAAAAAAATTTTTCAACTTTTTTTCAAATTTCCCGCCAAGGGATATATATTTTACCCACACATTTGGAGCCCTCCTGGGATGCCCTCTAACATACTATAACCTCCTTTAGCGGAGATTTTCACAAAAAAGTGAAATTTTCAAAAAAGTGAAAATTTTTCCAAAAAACGACTAAGTATGAAGGACTTATCGGGTGAAACGCTCTGGAACTGAAATCGGATGCGCTTACAGACATGCTCCCTTCTCTGGAAGTCTGAGACATGTGTGAGAATTTTCTAAGTCCAGAAAAAAAAAATTTTTCAACTTTTTTTCAAATTTCTCCCCAAGGGATATAGATTTTACCCACACATTTGGAGCCCTCCTGGGATGCCCTCTAACAAACTATAACCTCATTTAGCGGAGATTTTCACAAAAAAGTGAAATTTTCAAAAAGTCAGAAATTTTGCAAAAAACGACTAAGTATGAAGGACTCATCGGGTGAATCGCTCTAGAACTGAAATCGGATGCGCGCACTGACATGCTCCCCTCTCTGGAAGTCTGAGACATGTGTGAAAATTTTCTAAGTCCAGAAAAAAAAAATTTTCAACTTTTTTTCAAATTTCCCCACAAGGGATATATATTTTACCCACACATTTGGAGCCCTCCTGGGATGCCCTCTAACATACTATAACCTCATTTAGCGGAGATTTTCACAAAAAAGTGAAATTTTCAAAAAGTCAAAATTTTTTCCAAAAAACGACTAAGTATGAAGGACTCATTGGGTGAAACGCTCTGGAACTGAAATCGGAAGCGCTTACAGACATGCTCCCCTCTCTGGAAGTCTGACACATGTGTGAAAATTTTCTAAGTCCAGAAAAAAAAATTTTTCAACTTTTTTTCAAATTTCTCCCCAAGGGATATAGATTTTACCCACACATTTGGAGCCCTCCTCGGATGCCCTCTAACAAACTATAACCTCATTTAGCGGAGATTTTCACAAAAAAGTGAAATTTTCAAAAAGTCAGAAATTTTGCAAAAAACGACTAAGTATGAAGGACTCATCGGGTGAATCGCTCTAGAACTGAAATCGGATGCACGCACTGACATGCTCCCCTCTCTGGAAGTCTGAGACATGTGTGAAAATTTTCTAAGTCCAGAAAAAAAAAATTTTCAACTTTTTTCAAATTTCCCCACAAGGGATATATATTTTACCCACACATTTGGAGCCCTCCTGGGATGCCCTCTAACATACTATAACCTCATTTAGCGGAGATTTTCACAAAAAAGTGAAATTTTCAAAAAGTCAAAATTTTTTCCAAAAAACGACTAAGTATGAAGGACTCATTGGGTGAAACGCTCTGGAACTGAAATCGGAAGCGCTTACAGACATGCTCCCCTCTCTGGAAGTCTGACACATGTGTGAAAATTTTCTAAGTCCAGAAAAAAAAATTTTTTCAACTTTTTTTCAAATTTCTCCCCAAGGGATATATATTTTACCCACACATTTGGAGCCCTCCTGGGATGCCCTCTAACATACTATAACCTCATTTAGCGGAGATTTTCACAAAAAAAGTGAAATTTTCAAAAAGTGAAAATTTTTCCAAAAAACGACTAAGTATGAAGGACTCATTGGCTGAAACGCTCTGGAACTGAAATCGGATGTGCTAACAGACATGCTCCCTTCTCTGGAAGTCTGAGACATGTGTGAAAATTTTCTAAGTCCAGAAAAATAAGTTTCAACTTTTTTTCAAATTTCCCCACAAGGGATATATATTTTATCCACACATTTGGAGCCCTCCTGGGATGCCCTCTAACATACTATAACCTCCTTTAGCGGAGATTTTCACAAAAAAGTGAAATTTTCAAAAAAGTGAAAATTTTTCCAAAAAACGACTAAGTATGAAGGACTTATCGGGTGAAACGCTCTGGAACTGAAATCGGATGCGCTTACAGACATGCTCCCCTCTCTGGAAGTCTGAGACATGTGTGAAAATTTTCTAAGTCCAGAAAAAAAAAATTTTTCAACTTTTTTTCAAATTTCCCGCCAAGGGAAATATATTTTACCCACACATTTGGAGCCCTCCTGGGATGCCCTCTAACATACTATAACCTCATTTAGCGGAGATTTTCACAAAAAAGTGAAATTTTCAAAAAGTGGAAATTTTTCCAAAAAACGACTAAGTATGAAGGACTTATTGGGTGAAACGCTCTGGAACTGAAATCGGATGCGCTTACAGACATGCTCCCCTCTCTGGAAGTCTGAGACATGTGTGAAAATTTTCTAAGTCCAGAAAAAAAAAATTTTTCAACTTTTTTTCAAATTTCCCGCCAAGGGATATATATTTTACCCACACATTTGGAGCCCTCCTGGGATGCCCTCTAACATACTATAACCTCATTTAGCGGAGATTTTCACAAAAAAGTGAAATTTTCAAAAAAGTGAAAATTTTTCCAAAAAACGACTAAGTATGAAGGACTTATCGGGTGAAACGCTCTGGAACTGAAATCGGATGTGCTTACAGACATGCTCCCCTCTCTGAAAGTCTGAGACATGTGTGAAAATTTTCTAAGTCCAGAAAAAAAAACATTTTCAACTTTTTTTCAAATTTCCCCACAAGGGAAATATATTTTACCCACACATTTGGAGCCCTCCTGGGATGCCCTCTAACATACTATAACCTCATTTAGCGGAGATTTTCACAAAAAAGTGAAATTTTCAAAAAGTGGAAATTTTTCCAAAAAACTACTAAGTATGAAGGACTCATCAGGTGAAACACTCTGGAACTGAAATCGGATGCGCTTACAGACATGCTCCCCTCTCTGGAAGTCTGAGACATGTGTGAAAATTTTCTAAGTCCAGAAAAAAAAAATTTTTTCAACTTTTTTTCAAATTTCCCGCCAAGGGATATATATTTTCCCCACACATTTGGAGCCCTCCTGGGATGCCCTCTATCATACTATAACCTCATTTAGCGGAGATTTTCACAAAAAAGTGAAATTTTCAAAAAGTGAGAAATTTTGCAAAAAACGACTAAGTATGAAGGAATCATCGGGTGAAACACTCTGGAACTGAAATCGGATGCGCTTACAGACATGCTCCCCTCTCTGGAAGTCTGAGACATGTGTGAAAATTTTCTAAGTCCAGAAAAAATTTTTTTTTTACTTTTTTCAAATTTCCCCCCAAGGGATATATGTTTTACCCACACATTTGGATCCCTCCTGGGATGCCCTCTAACATACTATAACCTCATTTAGAGGAGATTTTCACAAAAAAGTGAAATTTTCAAAAAGTTTAATTTTTTCCAAAAAACGACTAAGTATGAAGGACTCATCGGGTGAAACGCTCTGGAACTGAAATCGGATGCGCTTACAGACATACTCCCCTCTCTGGAAGTCTGAGACATATGTGAAAATTTTCTAAGTCCAGAAAAAAAAATTTTTTCAACTTTTTTTCAAATTTCCCCACAATTGATATATATTTTACCCACACATTTGGAGCCCTCCTGGGATGCCCTCTAACATACTATAACCTCATTTAGCGGAGATTTTCACAAAAAAGAGAAATTTTCAAAAAGTGAAAATTTTTCCAAAAAACGACTAAGTATGAAGGACTTATCGGGTGAAACGCACTGGAACTGAAATCGGATCCGCTCACAGACATGCTCCCCTCTCTGGAAGTCTGAGACATGTGAAAATTTTCTAAGTCCAGAAATCAAGAAAATTTTTCAACTTTTTTTCAAATTTCCCCACAAGGGATATATATTTTACCCACACATGTGGAGCCCTCCTGGGATGCCCTCTAACATACTATAACCTCCTTTAGCGGAGATTTTCACAAAAAAGTGAAATTTTCAAAAAGTCAGAAATTTTGCAAAAAACGACTAAGTATGAAGGAATCATCGGGTGAAACGCTCTGGAACTGAAATCGGATGCGCTTACAGACATGCTCCCCTCTCTGGAAGTCTGAGACATGTGTGAAAATTTTCTAAGTCCAGAAAAAAAATTTTTTTCAACTTTTTTCAAATTTCCCCACAAGGGATATATATTTTACCCACACATTTGGAGCCCTCCTGGGATGCCCTCTAACATACTATAACCTCCTTTAGCGGAGATTTTCACAAAAAAGTGAAATTTTCAAAAAGTCAGAAATTTTGCAAAAAACGACTAAGTATGAAGGAATCATCGGGTGAAACGCTCTGGAACTGAAATCGGATGTGCTTACAGACATACTCCCCTCCCTGGAAGTCTGAGACGTGTGAAAATTTTCTAAGTCCAGAAAAAAAAAATTTTTCAACTTTTTTTCAAATTTCCCCACAAGGGATATATATTTTACCCACACATTTGGAGCCCTCCTGGGATGCCCTCTAACATACTATAACGTCATTTAGAGGAGATTTTCACAAAAAAGTGAAATTTTCAAAAAGTCAGAAATTTTGCAAAAAACGACTAATTATGAAGGACTCATTGGGTGAATCGCTCTGGAACTGAAATCGGATGCGCGCACTGACATGCTCCCCTCTCTGGAAGTCTGAGACATGTGAAAATTTTCTAAGTCCAGAAAAAAAATTTTTTTCAACTTTTTTAAAAATTTCCCCACACATTTGGAGCCCTCCTGGGATGCCCTCTAACATACTATAACCTCATTTAGCGGAGATTTTCACAAAAAAGTGAAATTTTCAAAAAGTGGAAATTTTTCCAAAAAACGACTAAGTATGAAGGACTCATCAGGTGAAACACTCTGGAACTGAAATCGGATGCGCTTACAGACATGCTCCCCTCTCTGGAAGTCTGAAACATGTGTGAAAATTTTCTAAGCCCAGAAAAAAAAAATTTTCAACTTTTTTTCAAATTTCCCGCCAAGGGAAATATATTTTACCCACACATTTGGAGCCCTCCTGGGATGCCCTCTAACATACTATAACCTCCTTTAGCGGAGATTTTCACAAAAAAGTGAAATTTTCAAAAAAGTGAAAATTTTTCAAAAAAACGACTAAGTATGAAGCACTCATCGGGTGAAACGCTCTGGAACTGAAATCGGATGCGCTTACAGACATGCTCCCCTCTCTGGAAGTCTGAGACATGTGTGAAAATTTTCTAAGTCCAGAAAAAAAAAATTTTTCAACTTTTTTTCAAATTTCCCCACAAGGGATATATATTTTACCCACACATTTGGAGCCCTCCTGGGATGCCCTCTAACATACTATAACCTCATTTAGCGGAGATTTTCACAAAAAAGTGAAATTTTCAAAAAGTGGAAATTTTTCCAAAAAACGACTAAGTATGAAGGACTCATCGGGTGAAACGCTCTGGAACTGAAATCGGATGCGCTTACAGACATGCTCCCCTCTCTGGAAGTCTGAGACATGTGTGAAAATTTTCTAAGTCCAGAAAAAAAAAATTTTCAACTTTTTTTCAAATTTCCCCACAAGGGATATATATTTTACCCACACATTTGGAGCGCTCCTGGGATGCTCTCTAACATACTATAACCTCATTTAGCGGAGATTTTCACAAAAAAGTGAAATTTTCAAAAAGTGAGAAATTTTGCAAAAAACGACTAAGTATGAAGGAATCATCGGGTGAAACACTCTGGAACTGAAATCGGATGCGCTTACAGACATGCTCCCCTCTCTGGAAGTCTGAGACATGTGTGAAAATTTTCTAAGTCCAGAAAAAAAAAAATTTCAACTTTTTTTCAAATTTCCCCACAAGGGATATATATTTTACCCACACATTTGGAGCCCTCCTGGGATGCCCTCTAACATACTATAACCTCATTTAGCGGAGATTTTCACAAAAAAGTGAAATTTTCAAAAAGTGGAAATTTTTCCAAAAAACGACTAAGTATGAAGGACTCATCGGGTGAAACGCTCTGGAACTGAAATCGGATGCGCTTACAGACATGCTCCCCTCTCTGGAAGTCTGAGACAAGTGTGAAAATTTTCTAAGTCCAGAAAAAAAATTTTTTCAACTTTTTTTCAAATTTTCCCCCAAGGGATATATATTTTACCCACACATTTGGAGCCCTCCTGGGTTGCCCTCTAACATACTATAACCTCATTTAGCGGAGATTTTCACAAAAAAGTGAAATTTTCAAAAAGTGAAAATTTTTCCAAAAAACGACTAAGTATGAAGGACTCATCGGGTGAAACGCTCTGGAACTGAAATCGGATGCGCTTACAGACATGCTCCCTTCTCTGGAAGTCTGAGACATGTGTGAGAATTTTCTAAGTCCAGAAAAAAAAAATTTTTCAACTTTTTTTCAAATTTCTCCCCAAGGGATATAGATTTTACCCACACATTTGGAGCCCTCCTGGGATGCCCTCTAACAAACTATAACCTCATTTAGCGGAGATTTTCACAAAAAAGTGAAATTTTCAAAAAGTCAGAAATTTTGCAAAAAACGACTAAGTATGAAGGACTCATCGGGTGAATCGCTCTAGAACTGAAATCGGATGCGCGCACTGACATGCTCCCCTCTCTGGAAGTCTGAGACATGTGTGAAAATTTTCTAAGTCCAGAAAAATAAGTTTCAACTTTTTTTCAAATTTCCCCACAAGGGATATATATTTTACCCACACATTTGGAGCCCTCCTGGGATGCCCTCTAACATACTATAACCTCCTTTAGCGGAGATTTTCACAAAAAAGTGAAATTTTCAAAAAAGTGAAAATTTTTCCAAAAAACGACTAAGTATGAAGGACTTATCGGGTGAAACGCTCTGGAACTGAAATCGGATGCGCTTACAGACATGCTCCCCTCTCTGGAAGTCTGAGACATGTGTGAAAATTTTCTAAGTCCAGAAAAAAAAAATTTTTCAACTTTTTTTCAAATTTCCCGCCAAGGGAAATATATTTTACCCACACATTTGGAGCCCTCCTGGGATGCCCTCTAACATACTATAACCTCATTTAGCGGAGATTTTCACAAAAAAGTGAAATTTTCAAAAAGTGGAAATTTTTCCAAAAAACGACTAAGTATGAAGGACTTATTGGGTGAAACGCTCTGGAACTGAAATCGGATGCGCTTACAGACATGCTCCCCTCTCTGGAAGTCTGAGACATGTGTGAAAATTTTCTAAGTCCAGAAAAAAAAAATTTTTCAACTTTTTTTCAAATTTCCCGCCAAGGGATATATATTTTACCCACACATTTGGAGCCCTCCTGGGATGCCCTCTAACATACTATAACCTCCTTTAGCGGAGATTTTCACAAAAAAGTGAAATTTTCAAAAAAGTGAAAATTTTTCCAAAAAACGACTAAGTATGAAGGACTTATCGGGTGAAACGCTCTGGAACTGAAATCGGATGTGCTTACAGACATGCTCCCCTCTCTGAAAGTCTGAGACATGTGTGAAAATTTTCTAAGTCCAGAAAAAAAAACATTTTCAACTTTTTTTCAAATTTCCCCACAAGGGAAATATATTTTACCCACACATTTGGAGCCCTCCTGGGATGCCCTCTAACATACTATAACCTCATTTAGCGGAGATTTTCACAAAAAAGTGAAATTTTCAAAAAGTGGAAATTTTTCCAAAAAACTACTAAGTATGAAGGACTCATCAGGTGAAACACTCTGGAACTGAAATTGGATGCGCTTACAGACATGCTCCCCTCTCTGGAAGTCTGAGACATGTGTGAAAATTTTCTAAGTCCAGAAAAAAAAAATTTTTCAACTTTTTTTCAAATTTCCCGCCAAGGGATATATATTTTACCCACACATTTGGAGCCCTCCTGGGATGCCCTCTAACATAATATAACCTCCTTTAGCGGAGATTTTCACAAAAAAGTGAAATTTTCAAAAAAGTGAAAATTTTTCCAAAAAACGACTAAGTATGAAGCACTCATCGGGTGAAACGCTCTGGAACTGAAATCGGATGCGCTTACAGATATGCTCCCCTCTCTGGAAGTCTGAGACATGTGTGAAAATTTTCTAAGTCAAGAAAAAAAAAATTTTTCAACTTTTTTTCAAATTTCCCCACAAGGGATATATATTTTACCCACACATTTGGAGCCCTCCTGGGATGCCCTCTAACATACTATAACCTCCTTTAGCGGAGATATTCACAAAAAAGTGAAATTTTCAAAAAAGTGAAAATTTTTCCAAAAAACGACTAAGTATGAAGGACTTATCGGGTGAAACGCTCTGGAACTGAAATCGGATGCGCTTACAGACCTGCTCCCCTCTCTGGAAGTCTGAGACATGTGTGAAAATTTTCTAAGTCCAGAAAAAAAAACATTTTCAACTTTTTTTCAAATTTCCCCACAAGGGAAATATATTTTACCCACACATTTGGAGCCCTCCTGGGATGCCCTCTAACATACTATAACGTCATTTAGCGGAGATTTTCACAAAAAAGTGAAATTTTCAAAAAGTGAGAAATTTTGCAAAAAATGACTAATTATGAAGGACTCATCGGGTGAATCGCTCTGGAACTGAAATCGGATGCGCGCACTGACATGCTCCCCTCTCTGGAAGTCTGAGACATGTGTGAAAATTTTCTAAGTCCATAAAAAAAATTTTTTTCAACTTTTTTAAAAATTTCCTCACACATTTGGAGCCCTCCTGGGATGCCCTCTATCATACTATAACCTCATTTAGCGGAGATTTTCACAAAAAAGTGAAATTTTCAAAAAGTGAGAAATTTTGCAAAAAACGACTAAGTATGAAGGAATCATCGGGTGAAACACTCTGGAACTGAAATCGGATGCGCTTACAGACATGCTCCCCTCTCTGGAAGTCTGAGACATGTGTGAAAATTTTCTAAGTCCAGAAAAAATTTTTTTTTTACTTTTTTCAAATTTCCCCCCAAGGGATATATGTTTTACCCACACATTTGGATCCCTCCTGGGATGCCCTCTAACATACTATAACCTCATTTAGAGGAGATTTTCACAAAAAAGTGAAATTTTCAAAAAGTTTAATTTTTTCCAAAAAACGACTAAGTATGAAGGACTCATCGGGTGAAACGCTCTGGAACTGAAATCGGATGCGCTTACAGACATACTCCCCTCTCTGGAAGTCTGAGACATATGTGAAAATTTTCTAAGTCCAGAAAAAAAAATTTTTTCAACTTTTTTTCAAATTTCCCCACAATTGATATATATTTTACCCACACATTTGGAGCCCTCCTGGGATGCCCTCTAACATACTATAACCTCATTTAGCGGAGATTTTCACAAAAAAGAGAAATTTTCAAAAAGTGAAAATTTTTCCAAAAAACGACTAAGTATGAAGGACTTAGTCGTTTTTTGGAAAAATTTTCACTTTTTGAAAATTTCTCTTTTTTGTGAAAATCTCCGCTAAATGAGGTTATAGTATGTTAGAGGGCATCCCAGGAGGGCTCCAAATGTGTGGGTAAAATATATATCAATTGTGGGGAAATTTGAAAAAAAGTTGAAAAAATTTCTTGATTTCTGGACTTAGAAAATTTTCACATGTCTCAGACTTCCAGAGAGGGGAGCATGTCTGTGAGCGGATCCGATTTCAGTTCCAGTGCGTTTCACCCGATAAGTATGAAGGACTTATCGGGTGAAACGCACTGGAACTGAAATCGGATCCGCTCACAGACATGCTCCCCTCTCTGGAAGTCTGAGACATGTGAAAATTTTCTAAGTCCAGAAATCAAGAAAATTTTTCAACTTTTTTTCAAATTTCCCCACAAGGGATATATATTTTACCCACACATGTGGAGCCCTCCTGGGATGCCCTCTAACATACTATAACCTCCTTTAGCGGAGATTTTCACAAAAAAGTGAAATTTTCAAAAAGTCAGAAATTTTGCAAAAAACGACTAAGTATGAAGGAATCATCGGGTGAAACGCTCTGGAACTGAAATCGGATGCGCTTACAGACATGCTCCCCTCTCTGGAAGTCTGAGACATGTGTGAAAATTTTCTAAGTCCAGAAAAAAATTTTTTTTCAACTTTTTTCAAATTTCCCCACAAGGGATATATATTTTACCCACACATTTGGAGCCCTCCTGGGATGCCCTCTAACATACTATAACCTCCTTTAGCGGAGATTTTCACAAAAAAGTGAAATTTTCAAAAAGTCAGAAATTTTGCAAAAAACGACTAAGTATGAAGGAATCATCGGGTGAAACGCTCTGGAACTGAAATCGGATGTGCTTACAGACATACTCCCCTCCCTGGAAGTCTGAGACGTGTGAAAATTTTCTAAGTCCAGAAAAAAAAAATTTTTCAACTTTTTTCAAATTTCCCCACAAGGGATATATATTTTACCCACACATTTGGAGCCCTCCTGGGATGCCCTCTAACATACTATAACGTCATTTAGAGGAGATTTTCACAAAAAAGTGAAATTTTCAAAAAGTCAGAAATTTTTCAAAAAACGACTAATTATGAAGGACTCATTGGGTGAATCGCTCTGGAACTGAAATCGGATGCGCGCACTGACATGCTCCCCTCTCTGGAAGTCTGAGACATGTGAAAATTTTCTAAGTCCAGAAAAAAAATTTTTTTCAACTTTTTTAAAAATTTCCCCACACATTTGGAGCCCTCCTGGGATGCCCTCTAACATACTATAACCTCATTTAGCGGAGATTTTCACAAAAAAGTGAAATTTTCAAAAAGTGGAAATTTTTCCAAAAAACGACTAAGTATGAAGGACTCATCAGGTGAAACACTCTGGAACTGAAATCGGATGCGCTTACAGACATGCTCCCCTCTCTGGAAGTCTGAAACATGTGTGAAAATTTTCTAAGCCCAGAAAAAAAAAAATGTTCAACTTTTTTTCAAATTTCCCGCCAAGGGAAATATATTTTACCCACACATTTGGAGCCCTCCTGGGATGCCCTCTAACATACTATAACCTCCTTTAGCGGAGATTTTCACAAAAAAGTGAAATTTTCAAAAAAGTGAAAATTTTTCAAAAAAACGACTAAGTATGAAGCACTCATCGGGTGAAACGCTCTGGAACTGAAATCGGATGCGCTTACAGACATGCTCCCCTCTCTGGAAGTCTGAGACATGTGTGAAAATTTTCTAAGTCCAGAAAAAAAAAATTTTTCAACTTTTTTTCAAATTTCCCCACAAGGGATATATATTTTACCCAAACATTTGGAGCCCTCCTGGGATGCCCTCTAACATACTATAACCTCATTTAGCGGAGATTTTCACAAAAAAGTGAAATTTTCAAAAAGTGGAAATTTTTCCAAAAAACGACTAAGTATGACGGACTCATCGGGTTAAACGCTCTGGAACTGAAATCGGATGCGCTTACAGACATGCTCCCCTCTCTGGAAGTTTGAGACATGTGTGAAAATTTTCTAAGTCCTGAAAAAAAAAATTTAAAACTTTTTTTCAAATTTCCCCCCAAGGGATATATATTTTACCCACACATTTGGAGCCCTCCTGGGTTGCCCTCTAACATACTATAACCTCATTTAGCGGAGATTTTCACAAAAAAGTGAAATTTTCAAAAAGTGAAAATTTTTCCAAAAAACGACTAAGTATGAAGGACTCATCGGGTGAAACGCTCTGGAACTGAAATCGGATGCGCTTACAGACATGCTCCCTTCTCTGGAAGTCTGAGACATGTGTGAGAATTTTCTAAGTCCAGAAAAAAAAAATTTTTCAACTTTTTTTCAAATTTCTCCCCAAGGGATATAGATTTTACCCACACATTTGGAGCCCTCCTGGGATGCCCTCTAACAAACTATAACCTCATTTAGCGGAGATTTTCACAAAAAAGTGAAATTTTCAAAAAGTCAGAAATTTTGCAAAAAACGACTAAGTATGAAGGACTCATCGGGTGAATCGCTCTAGAACTGAAATCGGATGCGCGCACTGACATGCTCCCCTCTCTGGAAGTCTGAGACATGTGTGAAAATTTTCTAAGTCCAGAAAAATAAGTTTCAACTTTTTTTCAAATTTCCCCACAAGGGATATATATTTTACCCACACATTTGGAGCCCTCCTGGGATGCCCTCTAACATACTATAACCTCCTTTAGCGGAGATTTTCACAAAAAAGTGAAATTTTCAAAAAAGTGAAAATTTTTCCAAAAAACGACTAAGTATGAAGGACTTATCGGGTGAAACGCTCTGGAACTGAAATCGGATGCGCTTACAGACATGCTCCCCTCTCTGGAAGTCTGAGACATGTGTGAAAATTTTCTAAGTCCAGAAAAAAAAAATTTTTCAACTTTTTTTCAAATTTCCCGCCAAGGGAAATATATTTTACCCACACATTTGGAGCCCTCCTGGGATGCCCTCTAACATACTATAACCTCATTTAGCGGAGATTTTCACAAAAAAGTGAAATTTTCAAAAAGTGGAAATTTTTCCAAAAAACGACTAAGTATGAAGGACTTATTGGGTGAAACGCTCTGGAACTGAAATCGGATGCGCTTACAGACATGCTCCCCTCTCTGGAAGTCTGAGACATGTGTGAAAATTTTCTAAGTCCAGAAAAAAAAAATTTTTCAACTTTTTTTCAAATTTCCCGCCAAGGGATATATATTTTACCCACACATTTGGAGCCCTCCTGGGATGCCCTCTAACATACTATAACCTCCTTTAGCGGAGATTTTCACAAAAAAGTGAAATTTTCAAAAAAGTGAAAATTTTTCCAAAAAACGACTAAGTATGAAGGACTTATCGGGTGAAACGCTCTGGAACTGAAATCGGATGCGCTTACAGACTTGCTCCCTTCTCTGGAAGTCTGAGACATGTGTGAGAATTTTCTAAGTCCAGAAAAAAAAAATTTTTCAACTTTTTTTCAAATTTCTCCCCAAGGGATATAGATTTTACCCACACATTTGGAGCCCTCCTGGGATGCCCTCTAACAAACTATAACCTCATTTAGCGGAGATTTTCACAAAAAAGTGAAATTTTCAAAAAGTCAGAAATTTTGCAAAAAACGACTAAGTATGAAGGACTCATCGGGTGAATCGCTCTAGAACTGAAATCGGATGCGCGCACTGACATGCTCCCCTCTCTGGAAGTCTGAGACATGTGTGAAAATTTTCTAAGTCCAGAAAAAAAAAATTTTCAACTTTTTTTCAAATTTCCCCACAAGGGATATATATTTTACCCACACATTTGGAGCCCTCCTGGGATGCCCTCTAACATACTATAACCTCATTTAGCGGAGATTTTCACAAAAAAGTGAAATTTTCAAAAAGTCAAAATTTTTTCCAAAAAACGACTAAGTATGAAGGACTCATTGGGTGAAACGCTCTGGAACTGAAATCGGAAGCGCTTACAGACATGCTCCCCTCTCTGGAAGTCTGACACATGTGTGAAAATTTTCTAAGTCCAGAAAAAAAAATTTTTCAACTTTTTTTCAAATTTCTCCCCAAGGGATATAGATTTTACCCACACATTTGGAGCCCTCCTCGGATGCCCTCTAACAAACTATAACCTCATTTAGCGGAGATTTTCACAAAAAAGTGAAATTTTCAAAAAGTCAGAAATTTTGCAAAAAACGACTAAGTATGAAGGACTCATCGGGTGAATCGCTCTAGAACTGAAATCGGATGCACGCACTGACATGCTCCCCTCTCTGGAAGTCTGAGACATGTGTGAAAATTTTCTAAGTCCAGAAAAAAAAAATTTTCAACTTTTTTCAAATTTCCCCACAAGGGATATATATTTTACCCACACATTTGGAGCCCTCCTGGGATGCCCTCTAACATACTATAACCTCATTTAGCGGAGATTTTCACAAAAAAGTGAAATTTTCAAAAAGTCAAAATTTTTTCCAAAAAACGACTAAGTATGAAGGACTCATTGGGTGAAACGCTCTGGAACTGAAATCGGAAGCGCTTACAGACATGCTCCCCTCTCTGGAAGTCTGACACATGTGTGAAAATTTTCTAAGTCCAGAAAAAAAAATTTTTTCAACTTTTTTTCAAATTTCTCCCCAAGGGATATATATTTTACCCACACATTTGGAGCCCTCCTGGGATGCCCTCTAACATACTATAACCTCATTTAGCGGAGATTTTCACAAAAAAAGTGAAATTTTCAAAAAGTGAAAATTTTTCCAAAAAACGACTAAGTATGAAGGACTCATTGGCTGAAACGCTCTGGAACTGAAATCGGATGTGCTAACAGACATGCTCCCTTCTCTGGAAGTCTGAGACATGTGTGAAAATTTTCTAAGTCCAGAAAAATAAGTTTCAACTTTTTTTCAAATTTCCCCACAAGGGATATATATTTTACCCACACATTTGGAGCCCTCCTGGGATGCCCTCTAACATACTATAACCTCCTTTAGCGGAGATTTTCACAAAAAAGTGAAATTTTCAAAAAAGTGAAAATTTTTCCAAAAAACGACTAAGTATGAAGGACTTATCGGGTGAAACGCTCTGGAACTGAAATCGGATGCGCTTACAGACATGCTCCCCTCTCTGGAAGTCTGAGACATGTGTGAAAATTTTCTAAGTCCAGAAAAAAAAAATTTTTCAACTTTTTTTCAAATTTCCCGCCAAGGGAAATATATTTTACCCACACATTTGGAGCCCTCCTGGGATGCCCTCTAACATACTATAACCTCATTTAGCGGAGATTTTCACAAAAAAGTGAAATTTTCAAAAAGTGGAAATTTTTCCAAAAAACGACTAAGTATGAAGGACTTATTGGGTGAAACGCTCTGGAACTGAAATCGGATGCGCTTACAGACATGCTCCCCTCTCTGGAAGTCTGAGACATGTGTGAAAATTTTCTAAGTCCAGAAAAAAAAAATTTTTCAACTTTTTTTCAAATTTCCCGCCAAGGGATATATATTTTACCCACACATTTGGAGCCCTCCTGGGATGCCCTCTAACATACTATAACCTCCTTTAGCGGAGATTTTCACAAAAAAGTGAAATTTTCAAAAAAGTGAAAATTTTTCCAAAAAACGACTAAGTATGAAGGACTTATCGGGTGAAACGCTCTGGAACTGAAATCGGATGTGCTTACAGACATGCTCCCCTCTCTGAAAGTCTGAGACATGTGTGAAAATTTTCTAAGTCCAGAAAAAAAAACATTTTCAACTTTTTTTCAAATTTCCCCACAAGGGAAATATATTTTACCCACACATTTGGAGCCCTCCTGGGATGCCCTCTAACATACTATAACCTCATTTAGCGGAGATTTTCACAAAAAAGTGAAATTTTCAAAAAGTGGAAATTTTTCCAAAAAACTACTAAGTATGAAGGACTCATCAGGTGAAACACTCTGGAACTGAAATCGGATGCGCTTACAGACATGCTCCCCTCTCTGGAAGTCTGAGACATGTGTGAAAATTTTCTAAGTCCAGAAAAAAAAAATTTTTTCAACTTTTTTTCAAATTTCCCGCCAAGGGATATATATTTTCCCCACACATTTGGAGCCCTCCTGGGATGCCCTCTATCATACTATAACCTCATTTAGCGGAGATTTTCACAAAAAAGTGAAATTTTCAAAAAGTGAGAAATTTTGCAAAAAACGACTAAGTATGAAGGAATCATCGGGTGAAACACTCTGGAACTGAAATCGGATGCGCTTACAGACATGCTCCCCTCTCTGGAAGTCTGAGACATGTGTGAAAATTTTCTAAGTCCAGAAAAAATTTTTTTTTTACTTTTTTCAAATTTCCCCCCAAGGGATATATGTTTTACCCACACATTTGGATCCCTCCTGGGATGCCCTCTAACATACTATAACCTCATTTAGAGGAGATTTTCACAAAAAAGTGAAATTTTCAAAAAGTCAGAAATTTTGCAAAAAACGACTAAGTATGAAGGAATCATCGGGTGAAACGCTCTGGAACTGAAATCGGATGCGCTTACAGACATGCTCCCCTCTCTGGAAGTCTGAGACATGTGTGAAAATTTTCTAAGTCCAGAAAAAAAATTTTTTTCAACTTTTTTCAAATTTCCCCACAAGGGATATATATTTTACCCACACATTTGGAGCCCTCCTGGGATGCCCTCTAACATACTATAACCTCCTTTAGCGGAGATTTTCACAAAAAAGTGAAATTTTCAAAAAGTCAGAAATTTTGCAAAAAACGACTAAGTATGAAGGAATCATCGGGTGAAACGCTCTGGAACTGAAATCGGATGTGCTTACAGACATACTCCCCTCCCTGGAAGTCTGAGACGTGTGAAAATTTTCTAAGTCCAGAAAAAAAAAATTTTTCAACTTTTTTTCAAATTTCCCCACAAGGGATATATATTTTACCCACACATTTGGAGCCCTCCTGGGATGCCCTCTAACATACTATAACGTCATTTAGAGGAGATTTTCACAAAAAAGTGAAATTTTCAAAAAGTCAGAAATTTTGCAAAAAACGACTAATTATGAAGGACTCATTGGGTGAATCGCTCTGGAACTGAAATCGGATGCGCGCACTGACATGCTCCCCTCTCTGGAAGTCTGAGACATGTGAAAATTTTCTAAGTCCAGAAAAAAAATTTTTTTCAACTTTTTTAAAAATTTCCCCACACATTTGGAGCCCTCCTGGGATGCCCTCTAACATACTATAACCTCATTTAGCGGAGATTTTCACAAAAAAGTGAAATTTTCAAAAAGTGGAAATTTTTCCAAAAAACGACTAAGTATGAAGGACTCATCAGGTGAAACACTCTGGAACTGAAATCGGATGCGCTTACAGACATGCTCCCCTCTCTGGAAGTCTGAAACATGTGTGAAAATTTTCTAAGCCCAGAAAAAAAAAATTTTCAACTTTTTTTCAAATTTCCCGCCAAGGGAAATATATTTTACCCACACATTTGGAGCCCTCCTGGGATGCCCTCTAACATACTATAACCTCCTTTAGCGGAGATTTTCACAAAAAAGTGAAATTTTCAAAAAAGTGAAAATTTTTCAAAAAAACGACTAAGTATGAAGCACTCATCGGGTGAAACGCTCTGGAACTGAAATCGGATGCGCTTACAGACATGCTCCCCTCTCTGGAAGTCTGAGACATGTGTGAAAATTTTCTAAGTCCAGAAAAAAAAAATTTTTCAACTTTTTTTCAAATTTCCCCACAAGGGATATATATTTTACCCACACATTTGGAGCCCTCCTGGGATGCCCTCTAACATACTATAACCTCATTTAGCGGAGATTTTCACAAAAAAGTGAAATTTTCAAAAAGTGGAAATTTTTCCAAAAAACGACTAAGTATGAAGGACTCATCGGGTGAAACGCTCTGGAACTGAAATCGGATGCGCTTACAGACATGCTCCCCTCTCTGGAAGTCTGAGACATGTGTGAAAATTTTCTAAGTCCAGAAAAAAAAAATTTTCAACTTTTTTTCAAATTTCCCCACAAGGGATATATATTTTACCCACACATTTGGAGCGCTCCTGGGATGCTCTCTAACATACTATAACCTCATTTAGCGGAGATTTTCACAAAAAAGTGAAATTTTCAAAAAGTGAGAAATTTTGCAAAAAACGACTAAGTATGAAGGAATCATCGGGTGAAACACTCTGGAACTGAAATCGGATGCGCTTACAGACATGCTCCCCTCTCTGGAAGTCTGAGACATGTGTGAAAATTTTCTAAGTCCAGAAAAAAAAAAATTTCAACTTTTTTTCAAATTTCCCCACAAGGGATATATATTTTACCCACACATTTGGAGCCCTCCTGGGATGCCCTCTAACATACTATAACCTCATTTAGCGGAGATTTTCACAAAAAAGTGAAATTTTCAAAAAGTGGAAATTTTTCCAAAAAACGACTAAGTATGAAGGACTCATCGGGTGAAACGCTCTGGAACTGAAATCGGATGCGCTTACAGACATGCTCCCCTCTCTGGAAGTCTGAGACATGTGTGAAAATTTTCTAAGTCCAGAAAAAAAATTTTTTCAACTTTTTTTCAAATTTTCCCCCAAGGGATATATATTTTACCCACACATTTGGAGCCCTCCTGGGTTGCCCTCTAACATACTATAACCTCATTTAGCGGAGATTTTCACAAAAAAGTGAAATTTTCAAAAAGTGAAAATTTTTCCAAAAAACGACTAAGTATGAAGGACTCATCGGGTGAAACGCTCTGGAACTGAAATCGGATGCGCTTACAGACATGCTCCCTTCTCTGGAAGTCTGAGACATGTGTGAGAATTTTCTAAGTCCAGAAAAAAAAAATTTTTCAACTTTTTTTCAAATTTCTCCCCAAGGGATATAGATTTTACCCACACATTTGGAGCCCTCCTGGGATGCCCTCTAACAAACTATAACCTCATTTAGCGGAGATTTTCACAAAAAAGTGAAATTTTCAAAAAGTCAGAAATTTTGCAAAAAACGACTAAGTATGAAGGACTCATCGGGTGAATCGCTCTAGAACTGAAATCGGATGCGCGCACTGACATGCTCCCCTCTCTGGAAGTCTGAGACATGTGTGAAAATTTTCTAAGTCCAGAAAAATAAGTTTCAACTTTTTTTCAAATTTCCCCACAAGGGATATATATTTTACCCACACATTTGGAGCCCTCCTGGGATGCCCTCTAACATACTATAACCTCCTTTAGCGGAGATTTTCACAAAAAAGTGAAATTTTCAAAAAAGTGAAAATTTTTCCAAAAAACGACTAAGTATGAAGGACTTATCGGGTGAAACGCTCTGGAACTGAAATCGGATGCGCTTACAGACATGCTCCCCTCTCTGGAAGTCTGAGACATGTGTGAAAATTTTCTAAGTCCAGAAAAAAAAAATTTTTCAACTTTTTTTCAAATTTCCCGCCAAGGGAAATATATTTTACCCACACATTTGGAGCCCTCCTGGGATGCCCTCTAACATACTATAACCTCATTTAGCGGAGATTTTCACAAAAAAGTGAAATTTTCAAAAAGTGGAAATTTTTCCAAAAAACGACTAAGTATGAAGGACTTATTGGGTGAAACGCTCTGGAACTGAAATCGGATGCGCTTACAGACATGCTCCCCTCTCTGGAAGTCTGAGACATGTGTGAAAATTTTCTAAGTCCAGAAAAAAAAAATTTTTCAACTTTTTTTCAAATTTCCCGCCAAGGGATATATATTTTACCCACACATTTGGAGCCCTCCTGGGATGCCCTCTAACATACTATAACCTCCTTTAGCGGAGATTTTCACAAAAAAGTGAAATTTTCAAAAAAGTGAAAATTTTTCCAAAAAACGACTAAGTATGAAGGACTTATCGGGTGAAACGCTCTGGAACTGAAATCGGATGTGCTTACAGACATGCTCCCCTCTCTGAAAGTCTGAGACATGTGTGAAAATTTTCTAAGTCCAGAAAAAAAAACATTTTCAACTTTTTTTCAAATTTCCCCACAAGGGAAATATATTTTACCCACACATTTGGAGCCCTCCTGGGATGCCCTCTAACATACTATAACCTCATTTAGCGGAGATTTTCACAAAAAAGTGAAATTTTCAAAAAGTGGAAATTTTTCCAAAAAACTACTAAGTATGAAGGACTCATCAGGTGAAACACTCTGGAACTGAAATCGGATGCGCTTACAGACATGCTCCCCTCTCTGGAAGTCTGAGACATGTGTGAAAATTTTCTAAGTCCAGAAAAAAAAAATTTTTCAACTTTTTTTCAAATTTCCCGCCAAGGGATATATATTTTACCCACACATTTGGAGCCCTCCTGGGATGCCCTCTAACATAATATAACCTCCTTTAGCGGAGATTTTCACAAAAAAGTGAAATTTTCAAAAAAGTGAAAATTTTTCCAAAAAACGACTAAGTATGAAGCACTCATCGGGTGAAACGCTCTGGAACTGAAATCGGATGCGCTTACAGATATGCTCCCCTCTCTGGAAGTCTGAGACATGTGTGAAAATTTTCTAAGTCAAGAAAAAAAAAATTTTTCAACTTTTTTTCAAATTTCCCCACAAGGGATATATATTTTACCCACACATTTGGAGCCCTCCTGGGATGCCCTCTAACATACTATAACCTCCTTTAGCGGAGATATTCACAAAAAAGTGAAATTTTCAAAAAAGTGAAAATTTTTCCAAAAAACGACTAAGTATGAAGGACTTATCGGGTGAAACGCTCTGGAACTGAAATCGGATGCGCTTACAGACCTGCTCCCCTCTCTGGAAGTCTGAGACATGTGTGAAAATTTTCTAAGTCCAGAAAAAAAAACATTTTCAACTTTTTTTCAAATTTCCCCACAAGGGAAATATATTTTACCCACACATTTGGAGCCCTCCTGGGATGCCCTCTAACATACTATAACGTCATTTAGCGGAGATTTTCACAAAAAAGTGAAATTTTCAAAAAGTGAGAAATTTTGCAAAAAATGACTAATTATGAAGGACTCATCGGGTGAATCGCTCTGGAACTGAAATCGGATGCGCGCACTGACATGCTCCCCTCTCTGGAAGTCTGAGACATGTGTGAAAATTTTCTAAGTCCATAAAAAAAATTTTTTTCAACTTTTTTAAAAATTTCCTCACACATTTGGAGCCCTCCTGGGATGCCCTCTATCATACTATAACCTCATTTAGCGGAGATTTTCACAAAAAAGTGAAATTTTCAAAAAGTGAGAAATTTTGCAAAAAACGACTAAGTATGAAGGAATCATCGGGTGAAACACTCTGGAACTGAAATCGGATGCGCTTACAGACATGCTCCCCTCTCTGGAAGTCTGAGACATGTGTGAAAATTTTCTAAGTCCAGAAAAAATTTTTTTTTTACTTTTTTCAAATTTCCCCCCAAGGGATATATGTTTTACCCACACATTTGGATCCCTCCTGGGATGCCCTCTAACATACTATAACCTCATTTAGAGGAGATTTTCACAAAAAAGTGAAATTTTCAAAAAGTTTAATTTTTTCCAAAAAACGACTAAGTATGAAGGACTCATCGGGTGAAACGCTCTGGAACTGAAATCGGATGCGCTTACAGACATACTCCCCTCTCTGGAAGTCTGAGACATATGTGAAAATTTTCTAAGTCCAGAAAAAAAAATTTTTTCAACTTTTTTTCAAATTTCCCCACAATTGATATATATTTTACCCACACATTTGGAGCCCTCCTGGGATGCCCTCTAACATACTATAACCTCATTTAGCGGAGATTTTCACAAAAAAGAGAAATTTTCAAAAAGTGAAAATTTTTCCAAAAAACGACTAAGTATGAAGGACTTAGTCGTTTTTTGGAAAAATTTTCACTTTTTGAAAATTTCTCTTTTTTGTGAAAATCTCCGCTAAATGAGGTTATAGTATGTTAGAGGGCATCCCAGGAGGGCTCCAAATGTGTGGGTAAAATATATATCAATTGTGGGGAAATTTGAAAAAAAGTTGAAAAAATTTCTTGATTTCTGGACTTAGAAAATTTTCACATGTCTCAGACTTCCAGAGAGGGGAGCATGTCTGTGAGCGGATCCGATTTCAGTTCCAGTGCGTTTCACCCGATAAGTATGAAGGACTTATCGGGTGAAACGCACTGGAACTGAAATCGGATCCGCTCACAGACATGCTCCCCTCTCTGGAAGTCTGAGACATGTGAAAATTTTCTAAGTCCAGAAATCAAGAAAATTTTTCAACTTTTTTTCAAATTTCCCCACAAGGGATATATATTTTACCCACACATGTGGAGCCCTCCTGGGATGCCCTCTAACATACTATAACCTCCTTTAGCGGAGATTTTCACAAAAAAGTGAAATTTTCAAAAAGTCAGAAATTTTGCAAAAAACGACTAAGTATGAAGGAATCATCGGGTGAAACGCTCTGGAACTGAAATCGGATGCGCTTACAGACATGCTCCCCTCTCTGGAAGTCTGAGACATGTGTGAAAATTTTCTAAGTCCAGAAAAAAAATTTTTTTCAACTTTTTTCAAATTTCCCCACAAGGGATATATATTTTACCCACACATTTGGAGCCCTCCTGGGATGCCCTCTAACATACTATAACCTCCTTTAGCGGAGATTTTCACAAAAAAGTGAAATTTTCAAAAAGTCAGAAATTTTGCAAAAAACGACTAAGTATGAAGGAATCATCGGGTGAAACGCTCTGGAACTGAAATCGGATGTGCTTACAGACATACTCCCCTCCCTGGAAGTCTGAGACGTGTGAAAATTTTCTAAGTCCAGAAAAAAAAAATTTTTCAACTTTTTTCAAATTTCCCCACAAGGGATATATATTTTACCCACACATTTGGAGCCCTCCTGGGATGCCCTCTAACATACTATAACGTCATTTAGAGGAGATTTTCACAAAAAAGTGAAATTTTCAAAAAGTCAGAAATTTTTCAAAAAACGACTAATTATGAAGGACTCATTGGGTGAATCGCTCTGGAACTGAAATCGGATGCGCGCACTGACATGCTCCCCTCTCTGGAAGTCTGAGACATGTGAAAATTTTCTAAGTCCAGAAAAAAAATTTTTTTCAACTTTTTTAAAAATTTCCCCACACATTTGGAGCCCTCCTGGGATGCCCTCTAACATACTATAACCTCATTTAGCGGAGATTTTCACAAAAAAGTGAAATTTTCAAAAAGTGGAAATTTTTCCAAAAAACGACTAAGTATGAAGGACTCATCAGGTGAAACACTCTGGAACTGAAATCGGATGCGCTTACAGACATGCTCCCCTCTCTGGAAGTCTGAAACATGTGTGAAAATTTTCTAAGCCCAGAAAAAAAAAAATGTTCAACTTTTTTTCAAATTTCCCGCCAAGGGAAATATATTTTACCCACACATTTGGAGCCCTCCTGGGATGCCCTCTAACATACTATAACCTCCTTTAGCGGAGATTTTCACAAAAAAGTGAAATTTTCAAAAAAGTGAAAATTTTTCAAAAAAACGACTAAGTATGAAGCACTCATCGGGTGAAACGCTCTGGAACTGAAATCGGATGCGCTTACAGACATGCTCCCCTCTCTGGAAGTCTGAGACATGTGTGAAAATTTTCTAAGTCCAGAAAAAAAAAATTTTTCAACTTTTTTTCAAATTTCCCCACAAGGGATATATATTTTACCCAAACATTTGGAGCCCTCCTGGGATGCCCTCTAACATACTATAACCTCATTTAGCGGAGATTTTCACAAAAAAGTGAAATTTTCAAAAAGTGGAAATTTTTCCAAAAAACGACTAAGTATGAAGGACTCATCGGGTTAAACGCTCTGGAACTGAAATCGGATGCGCTTACAGACATGCTCCCCTCTCTGGAAGTTTGAGACATGTGTGAAAATTTTCTAAGTCCTGAAAAAAAAAATTTAAAACTTTTTTTCAAATTTCCCCCCAAGGGATATATATTTTACCCACACATTTGGAGCCCTCCTGGGATGCCCTCTAACATACTATAACCTAATTTAGCAGAGATTTTCACACAAAAGTGAAATTTTCAAAAAGTCAGAAATTTTGCAAAAAACGACTAAGTATGAAGGAATCATCGGGTGAAACGCTCTGGAACTGAAATCGGATGTGCTTACAGACATACTCCCCTCCCTGGAAGTCTGAGACATGTGTGAAAATTTTCTAAGTCCAGAAAAAAAAAAATTTTCAACTTTTTTTCAAATTTCCCCCCAAGGGATATATATTTTACCCACACATTTGGAGCCCTCCTGGGATGCCCTCTAACATACTATAACCTCATTTAGCGGAGATTTTCACAAAAAAAGTGAAATTTTCAAAAAGTGAAAATTTTTCCAAAAAATGATTAAGTATGAAGGACTCATCGGGTGAAACGCTCTGGAACTGAAATCGGATGCGCTTACAGACATGCTCCCCTCTCTGGAAGTCTGAGACATGTGTGAAAATTTTCTAAGTCCAGAAAAAAAAATTTTTTCAACTTTTTTTCAAATTTCCCCACAATTGATATATATTTTACCCACACATTTGGAGCCCTCCTGGGATGCCCTCTAACATACTATAACCTCATTTAGCGGAGATTTTCACAAAAAAGAGAAATTTTCAAAAAGTGGAAATTTTTCCAAAAAACGACTAAGTATGAAGGACTTATCGGGTGAAACGCACTGGAACTGAAATCGGATCCGCTAACAGACATGCTCCCCTCTCTGGAAGTCTGAGACGTGTGAAAATTTTCTAAGTCCAGAAAAAAAAAATTTTTCAACTTTTTTTCAAATTTCCCCACAAGGGATATATATTTTACCCACACATTTGGAGCCCTCCTGGGATGCCCTCTAACATACTATAACGTCATTTAGAGGAGATTTTCACAAAAAAGTGAAATTTTCAAAAAGTCAGAAATTTTGCAAAAAACGACTAATTATGAAGGACTCATTGGGTGAATCGCTCTGGAACTGAAATCGGATGCGCGCACTGACATGCTCCCCTCTCTGGAAGTCTGAGACATGTGAAAATTTTCTAAGTCCAGAAAAAAAATTTTTTTCAACTTTTTTAAAAATTTCCCCACACATTTGGAGCCCTCCTGGGATGCCCTCTAACATACTATAACCTCATTTAGCGGAGATTTTCACAAAAAAGTGAAATTTTCAAAAAGTGGAAATTTTTCCAAAAAACGACTAAGTATGAAGGACTCATCGGGTGAAACGCTCTGGAACTGAAATCGGATGCGCTTACAGACATGCTCCCCTCTCTGGAAGTCTGAAACATGTGTGAAAATTTTCTAAGCCCAGAAAAAAAAAAATTTTCAACTTTTTTTCAAATTTCCCGCCAAGGGATATATATTTTACCCACACATTTGGAGCCCTCCTGGGATGCCCTCTAACATACTATAACCTCCTTTAGCGGAGATTTTCACAAAAAAGTGAAATTTTCAAAAAAGTGAAAATTTTTCCAAAAAACGACTAAGTATGAAGTACTTATCGGGTGAAACGCACTGGAACTGAAATCGGATCCGCTAACAGACATGCTCCCCTCTCTGGAAGTCTGAGACGTGTGAAAATTTTCTAAGTCCAGAAAAAAAAAATTTTTCAACTTTTTTTCAAATTTCCCCACAAGGGATATATATTTTACCCAAACATTTGGAGCCCTCCTGGGATGCCCTCTAACATACTATAACGTCATTTAGAGGAGATTTTCACAAAAAAAGTGAAATTTTCAAAAAGTCAGAAATTTTGCAAAAAACGACTAATTATGAAGGACTCATTGGGTGAATCGCTCTGGAACTGAAATCGGATGCGCGCACTGACATGCTCCCCTCTCTGGAAGTCTGAGACATGTGAAAATTTTCTAAGTCCAGAAAAAAAAATTTTTTCAACTTTTTTAAAAATTTCCCCACACATTTGGAGCCCTCCTGGGATGCCCTCTAACATACTATAACCTCATTTAGCGGAGATTTTCACAAAAAAGTGAAATTTTCAAAAAGTGGAAATTTTTCCAAAAAACGACTAAGTATGAAGGACTCATCGGGTGAAACGCTCTGGAACTGAAATCGGATGCACTTACAGACATGCTCCCCTCTCTGGAAGTTTGAGACATGTGTGAAAATTTTCTAAGTCCAGAAAAAAAAAATTTAAAACTTTTTTTCAAATTTCCCCCAAGGGATATATATTTTACCCACACATTTGGAGCCCTTCTGGGATGCCCTCTAACATACTATAACCTAATTTAGCAGAGATTTTCACACAAAAGTGAAATTTTCAAAAAGTCAGAAATTTTGCAAAAAACGACTAAGTATGAAGGAATCATCGGGTGAAACGCTCTGGAACTGAAATCGGATGTGCTTACAGACATACTCCCCTCCCTGGAAGTCTGAGACATGTGTGAAAATTTTCTAAGTCCAGAAAAAAAAAATTTTTCAACTTTTTTTCAAATTTCCCCCCAAGGGATATATATTTTACCCACACATTTGGAGCCCTCCTGGGATGCCCTCTAACATACTATAACCTCATTTAGCGGAGATTTTCACAAAAAAAGTGAAATTTTCAAAAAGTGAAAATTTTTCCAAAAAATGACTAAGTATGAAGGACTCATCAGGTGAAACACTCTGGAACTGAAATCGGATGCGCTTACAGACATGCTCCCCTCTCTGGAAGTCTGAAACATGTGTGAAAATTTTCTAAGCCCAGAAAAAAAATAATTTTCAACTTTTTTTCAAATTTCCCGCCAAGGGATATATATTTTACCCAAACATTTGGAGCCCTCCTGGGATGCCCTCTAACATACTATAACCTCCTTTAGCGGAGATTTTCACAAAAAAGTGAAATTTTCAAAAAGTGGAAATTTTTCCAAAAAACGACTAAGTATGAAGGACTCATCGGGTGAAACGCTCTGGAACTGAAATCGGATGCGCTTACAGACATGCTCCCCTCTCTGGAAGTCTGAGACATGTGTGAAAATTTTCTAAGTCCAGAAAAAAAAAGTTTTTCAACTTTTTTTCAAATTTCCCCCCAAGGGATATATATTTTACCCACACATTTGGAGCCCTCCTGGGATGCCCTCTAACATACTATAGCCTCATTTGGCGGAGATTTTCACAAAAAAGTGAAATTTTCAAAAAGTCAGAAATTTTGCAAAAAACGACTAAGTATGAAGGAATCATCGGGTGAAACGCTCTGGAACTGAAATCGGATGTGCTTACAGACATACTCCCCTCCCTGGAAGTCTGAGATATGTGTGAAAATTTTCTAAGTCCAGAAAAAAAAAAAATTTCAACTTTTTTTCAAATTTCCCCCCAAGGGATATATATTTTACCCACACATTTGGAGCCCTCCTGGGATGCCCTCTAACATACTATAACCTCATTTAGCGGAGATTTTCACAAAAAAAGTGAAATTTTCAAAAAGTGAAAATTTTTCCAAAAAATGATTAAGTATGAAGGACTCATCGGGTGAAACGCTCTGGAACTGAAATCGGATGCGCTTACAGACATGCTCCCCTCTCTGGAAGTCTGAGACATGTGTGAAAATTTTCTAAGTCCAGAAAAAAAAATTTTTTCAACTTTTTTTCAAATTTCCCCACAATTGATATATATTTTACCCACACATTTGGAGCCCTCCTGGGATGCCCTCTAACATACTATAACCTCATTTAGCGGAGATTTTCACAAAAAAGAGAAATTTTCAAAAAGTGGAAATTTTTCCAAAAAACGACTAAGTATGAAGGACTTATCGGGTGAAACGCACTGGAACTGAAATCGGATCCGCTAACAGACATGCTCCCCTCTCTGGAAGTCTGAGACGTGTGAAAATTTTCTAAGTCCAGAAAAAAAAAATTTTTCAACTTTTTTTCAAATTTCCCCACAAGGGATATATATTTTACCCACACATTTGGAGCCCTCATGGGATGCCCTCTAACATACTATAACGTCATTTAGAGGAGATTTTCACAAAAAAGTGAAATTTTCAAAAAGTCAGAAATTTTGCAAAAAACGACTAATTATGAAGGACTCATTGGGTGAATCGCTCTGGAACTGAAATCGGATGCGCGCACTGACATGCTCCCCTCTCTGGAAGTCTGAGACATGTGAAAATTTTCTAAGTCCAGAAAAAAAAATTTTTTCAACTTTTTTAAAAATTTACCCACACATTTGGAGCCCTCCTGGGATGCCCTCTAACATACTATAACCTCATTTAGCGGAGATTTTCACAAAAAAGTGAAATTTTCAAAAAGTGGAAATTTTTCCAAAAAACGACTAAGTATGAAGGACTCATCAGGTGAAACACTCTGGAACTGAAATCGGATGCGCTTACAGACATGCTCCCCTCTCTGGAAGTCTGAAACATGTGTGAAAATTTTCTAAGCCCAGAAAAAAAAAAATTTTCAACTTTTTTTCAAATTTCCCGCCAAGGGATATATATTTTACCCACACATTTGGAGCCCTCCTGGGATGCCCTCTAACATACTATAACCTCCTTTAGCGGAGATTTTCACAAAAAAGTGAAATTTTCAAAAAAGTGAAAATTTTTCCAAAAAACGACTAAGTATGAAGCACTCATCGGGTGAAACGCTCTGGAACTGAAATCGGATGCGCTTACAGACATGCTCCCCTCTCTGGAAGTCTGAGACATGTGTGAAAATTTTCTAAGTCCAGAAAAAAAAAATTTTCAACTTTTTTTCAAATTTCCCCACAAGGGATATATATTTTACCCACACATTTGGAGCCCTCCTGGGATGCCCTCTAACATACTATAACCTCATTTAGCGGAGATTTTCACAAAAAAGTGAAATTTTCAAAAAGTGGAAATTTTTCCAAAAAACGACTAAGTATGAAGGACTCATCGGGTGAAACGCTCTGGAACTGAAATCGGATGCGCTTACAGACATGCTCCCCTCTCTGGAAGTCTGAGACATGTGTGAAAATTTTCTAAGTCCAGAAAAAAAAATTTTTTCAACTTTTTTTCAAATTTCCCCACAATTGATATATATTTTACCCACACATTTGGAGCCCTCCTGGGATGCCCTCTAACATACTATAACCTCATTTAGCGGAGATTTTCACAAAAAAGAGAAATTTTCAAAAAGTGGAAATTTTTCCAAAAAACGACTAAGTATGAAGGACTTATCGGGTGAAACGCACTGGAACTGAAATCGGATCCGCTAACAGACATGCTCCCCTCTCTGGAAGTCTGAGACGTGTGAAAATTTTCTAAGTCCAGAAAAAAAAAATTTTTCAACTTTTTTTCAAATTTCCCCACAAGGGATATATATTTTACCCACACATTTGGAGCCCTCATGGGATGCCCTCTAACATACTATAACGTCATTTAGAGGAGATTTTCACAAAAAAGTGAAATTTTCAAAAAGTCAGAAATTTTGCAAAAAACGACTAATTATGAAGGACTCATTGGGTGAATCGCTCTGGAACTGAAATCGGATGCGCGCACTGACATGCTCCCCTCTCTGGAAGTCTGAGACATGTGAAAATTTTCTAAGTCCAGAAAAAAAATTTTTTTCAACTTTTTTAAAAATTTACCCACACATTTGGAGCCCTCCTGGGATGCCCTCTAACATACTATAACCTCATTTAGCGGAGATTTTCACAAAAAAGTGAAATTTTCAAAAAGTGGAAATTTTTCCAAAAAACGACTAAGTATGAAGGACTCATCAGGTGAAACACTCTGGAACTGAAATCGGATGCGCTTACAGACATGCTCCCCTCTCTGGAAGTCTGAAACATGTGTGAAAATTTTCTAAGCCCAGAAAAAAAAAAATTTTCAACTTTTTTTCAAATTTCCCGCCAAGGGATATATATTTTACCCACACATTTGGAGCCCTCCTGGGATGCCCTCTAACATACTATAACCTCCTTTAGCGGAGATTTTCACAAAAAAGTGAAATTTTCAAAAAAGTGAAAATTTTTCCAAAAAACGACTAAGTATGAAGCACTCATCGGGTGAAACGCTCTGGAACTGAAATCGGATGCGCTTACAGACATGCTCCCCTCTCTGGAAGTCTGAGACATGTGTGAAAATTTTCTAAGTCCAGAAAAAAAAAATTTTCAACTTTTTTTCAAATTTCCCCACAAGGGATATATATTTTACCCACACATTTGGAGCCCTCCTGGGATGCCCTCTAACATACTATAACCTCATTTAGCGGAGATTTTCACAAAAAAGTGAAATTTTCAAAAAGTGGAAATTTTTCCAAAAAACGACTAAGTATGAAGGACTCATCGGGTGAAACGCTCTGGAACTGAAATCGGATGCGCTTACAGACATGCTCCCCTCTCTGGAAGTCTGAGACATGTGTGAAAATTTTCTAAGTCCAGAAAAAAAACATTTTTCAACTTTTTTCAAATTTCCCCCCCAAGGGATATATATGTTACCCACACATTTGGAGCCCTCCTGGGATGCCCTCTAACATACTATAACCTCCTTTAGCGGAGATTTTCACAAAAAAGTGAAATTTTCAAAAAGTCAGAAATTTTGCAAAAAACGACTAAGTATGAAGGAATCATCGGGTGAAACGCTCTGGAACTGAAATCGGATGTGCTTACAGACATACTCCCATCCCTGGAAGTCTGAGACATGTGTGAAAATTTTCTAAGTCCAGAAAAAAAAAATTTTCAACTTTTTTTCAAATTTCCCCCCAAGGGATATATATTTTACCCACACATTTGGAGCCCTCCTGGGATGCCCTCTAACATACTATAACCTCATTTAGCGGAGATTTTCACAAAAAAGAGAAATTTTCAAAAAGTGGAAATTTTTCCAAAAAACGACTAAGTATGAAGGACTTATCGGGTGAAACGCTCTGGAACTGAAATCGGATGCGCTTACAGACATGCTCCCCTCTCTGGAAGTCTGAGACATGTGTGAAAATTTTCTAAGTCCAGAAAAAAAAATTTTCAACTTTTTTTCAAATTTCCCCACAAGGGATATATATTTTACCCACACATTTGGAGCCCTCCTGGGATGCCCTCTAACATACTATAACCTCCTTTAGCGGAGATTTTCACAAAAAAGTGAAATTTTCAAAAAGTCAGAAATTTTGCAAAAAACGACTAATTATGAAGGACTCATTGGGTGAATCGCTCTGGAACTGAAATCGGATGCGCGCACTGACATGCTCCCCTCTCTGGAAGTCTGAGACATGTGAAAATTTTCTAAGTCCAGAAAAAAAAATTTTTTCAACTTTTTTAAAAATTTCCCCACACATTTGGAGCCCTCCTGGGATGCCCTCTAACATAATATAACCTCCTTTAGCGGAGATTTTCACAAAAAAGTGAAATTTTCAAAAAAGTGAAAATTTTTCCAAAAAACGACTAAGTATGAAGCACTCATCGGGTGAAACGCTCTGGAACTGAAATCGGATGCGCTTACAGACATGCTCCCCTCTCTGGAAGTCTGAGACATGTGTGAAAATTTTCTAAGTCCAGAAAAAAAAACATTTTCAACTTTTTTTCAAATTTCCCCCCAAGGGATATATATATTTTACCCACACATTTGGAGCCCTCCTGGGATGCCCTCTAACATACTATAACCTCATTTAGCGGAGATTTTCACAAAAAAAGTGAAATTTTCAAAAAGTGGAAATTTTTCCAAAAAACGACTAAGTATGAAGGACTCATCAGGTGAAACACTCTGGAACTGAAATCGGATGCGCTTACAGACATGCTCCCCTCTCTGGAAGTCTGAGACATGTGTGAAAATTTTCTAAGTCCAGAAAAAAAAAATTTTTCAACTTTTTTCCAAATTTCCCGCCAAGGGATATATATTTTACCCACACATTTGGAGCCCTCCTGGGATGCCCTCTAACATACTATAACCTCCTTTAGCGGAGATTTTCACAAAAAAGTGAAATTTTCAAAAAAGTGAAAATTTTTCCAAAAAACGACTAAGTATGAAGGACTTATCGGGTGAAACGCTCTGGAACTGAAATTGGATGTGCTTACAGTCATGCTCCCCTCTCTGGAAGTCTGAGACATGTGTGAAAATTTTCTAAGTCCAGAAAAATAAGTTTCAACTTTTTTTCAAATTTCCCCCCAAGGGATATATATTTTACCCACACATTTGGAGCCCTCCTGGGATGCCCTCTAACATACTATAACCTCATTTAGCGGAGATTTTCACAAAAAAGTGAAATTTTCAAAAAGTGGAAATTTTTCCAAAAAACGACTAAGTATGAAGGACTCATCGGGTGAAACGCTCTGGAACTGAAATCGGATGCGCTTACAGACATGCTCCCTTCTCTGGAAGTCTGAGACATGTGTGAGAATTTTCTAAGTCCAGAAAAAAAAAATTTTCAACATTTTTTCAAATTTCCCCACAAGGAATATATATTTTACCCACACATTTGGAGCCCTCCTGGGATGCCCTCTAACATACTATAACCTCATTTAGCGGAGATTTTCACAAAAAAGTGAAATTTTCAAAAAATCAAAAATTTTTCCAAAAAACGACTAAGTATGAAGGACTCATTTCGTGAAACGCTCTGGAACTGAAATCGGATGCGCTTACAGACATGCTCCCCTCTCTGGAAGTCTGAGACATGTGTGAAAATTTTCAAAGTCCAGAAAAAAAATTTTTTCAACTTTTTTTCAAATTTCCCCACAAGGGATATATATTTTACCCACACATTTGGAGCCCTCCTGGGATGCCCTCTAACATACTATAACCTCATTTAGCGGAGATTTTCACAAAAAAGTGAAATTTTCAAAAAGTCAAAAATTTTTCCAAAAAACGACTAAGTATGAAGGACTCATTGGGTGAAACGCTCTGGAACTGAAATCGGATGTGCTTACAGACATGCTCCCCTCTCTGGAAGTCTGAGACATGTGTGAAAATTTTCTAAGTCCAGAAAAATAAGTTTCAACTTTTTTTCAAATTTCCCCCCAAGGGATATATATTTTACCCACACATTTGGAGCACTCCTGGGATGCCCTCTAACATACTATAACCTCATTTAGCGGAGATTTTCACAAAAAAGTGAAATTTTCAAAAAGTGGAAATTTTTCCAAAAAACGACTAAGTATGAAGGACTCATCGGGTGAAACGCTCTGGAACTGAAATCGGATGTGCTTACAGACATGCTCCCCTCTCTGGAAGTCTGAGACATGTGTGAAAATTTTCTAAGTCCAGAAAAAAAATAATTTTCAACTTTTTTTCAAATTTCCCCACAAGGAATATATATTTTACCCACACATTTGGAGCCCTCCAGGGTTGCCCTCTAACATACTATAACCTCATTTAGCGGAGATTTTCACAAAAAAGTGAAATTTTCAAAAAGTCAAAATTTTTTCCAAAAAACGACTAAGTATGAAGGACTCATTGGGTGAAACGCTCTGGAACTGAAATCGGATGCGCTTACAGACATGCTCCCCTCTCTGGAAGTCTGAGACATGTGTGAAAATTTTCTAAGTCCAGAAAAAAAAAAAATTTCAACTTTTTTTCAAATTTCCCCACAAGGGATATATATTTTACCCACACATTTGGAGCCCTCCTGGGATGCCCTCTAACATACTATAACCTCATTTAGCGGAGATTTTCACAAAAAAGTGAAATTTTCAAAAAGTGGAAATTTTTCCAAAAAACGACTAAGTATGAAGGACTCATCGGGTGAAACGCTCTGGAACTGAAATCGGATGCGCTTACAGACATGCTCCCTTCTCTGGAAGTCTGAGACATGTGTGAGAATTTTCTAAGTCCAGAAAAAAAAAATTTTCAACATTTTTTCAAATTTCCCCACAAGGAATATATATTTTACCCACACATTTGGAGCCCTCCTGGGATGCCCTCTAACATACTATAACCTCATTTAGCGGAGATTTTCACAAAAAAGTGAAATTTTCAAAAAATCAAAAATTTTTCCAAAAAGCGACTAAGTATGAAGGACTCATTGGGTGAAACGCTCTGGAACTGAAATCGGATGCGCTTACAGACATGCTCCCCTCTCTGGAAGTCTGAGACATGTGTGAAAATTTTCAAAGTCCAGAAAAAAAATTTTTTCAACTTTTTTTCAAATTTCCCCACAAGGGATATATATTTTACCCACACATTTGGAGCCCTCCTGGGATGCCCTCTAACATACTATAACCTCATTTAGCGGAGATTTTCACAAAAAAGTGAAATTTTCAAAAAGTGGAAATTTTTCCAAAAAACGACTAAGTATGAAGGACTCATCGGGTGAAACGCTCTGGAACTGAAATCGGATGCGCTTACAGACATGCTCCCCTCTCTGGAAGTCTGAGACATGTGTGAAAATTTTCTAAGTCCAGGAAAAAAAAAATTTTCAACTTTTTTTCAAATTTCCCCACAAGGAATATATATTTTACCCACACATTTGGAGCCCTCCAGGGTTGCCCTCTAACATACTATAACCTCATTTAGCGGAGATTTTCACAAAAAAGTGAAATTTTCAAAAAGTCAAAAATTTTTCCAAAAAAACGACTAAGTATGAAGGACTCATTGGGTGAAACGCTCTGGAACTGAAATCGGATGCGCTTACAGACATGCTCCCCTCTCTGGAAGTCTGAGACATGTGTGAAAATTTTCTAAGTCCAGAAAAAAAAAAATTTCAACTTTTTTTCAAATTTCCTCACAAGGGATATATATTTTACCCACACATTTGGAGCCCTCCTGGGATGCCCTCTAACATACTATAACCTCATTTAGCGGAGATTTTCACAAAAAAGTGAAATTTTCAAAAAGTCAAAAATTTTTCCAAAAAACGACTAAGTATGAAGGACTCATTGGGTGAAACGCTCTGGAACTGAAATCGGATGTGCTTACAGACATGCTCGCCTCTCTGGAAGTCTGAGACATGTGTGAAAATTTTCTAAGTCCAGAAAAATAAGTTTCAACTTTTTTTCAAATTTCCCCCCAAGGGATATATATTTTACCCACACATTTGGAGCCCTCCTGGGATGCCCTCTAACATACTATAACCTCATTTAGCGGAGATTTTCACAAAAAAGTGAAATTTTCAAAAAGTGGAAATTTTTCCAAAAAACGACTAAGTATGAAGGACTCATCGGGTGAAACGCTCTGGAACTGAAATCGGATGCACTTACAGACATGCTCCCTTCTCTGGAAGTCTGAGACATGTGTGAGAATTTTCTAAGTCCAGAAAAAAAAAATTTTCAACATTTTTTCAAATTTCCCCACAAGGAATATATATTTTACCCACACATTTGGAGCCCTCCTGGGATGCCCTCTAACATACTATAACCTCCTTTAGCGGAGATTTTCACAAAAAAGTGAAATTTTCAAAAAGTGGAAATTTTTCCAAAAAACGACTAAGTATGAAGGACTCATCGGGTGAAACGCTCTGGAACTGAAATCGGATGCGCTTACAGACATGCTCCCCTCTCTGGAAGTCTGAGACATGTGTGAAAATTTTCTAAGTCCAGAAAAAAAAAGTTTTTCAACTTTTTTTCAAATTTCCCCCCAAGGGATATATATTTTACCCACACATTTGGAGCCCTCCTGGGATGCCCTCTAACATACTATAGCCTCATTTGGCGGAGATTTTCACAAAAAAGTGAAATTTTCAAAAAGTGGAAATTTTTCCAAAAAACGATTAAGTATGAAGGACTCATCGGGTGAAACGCTCTGGAACTGAAATCGGATGCGCTTACAGACATGCTCCCCTCTCTGGAAGTCTGAGACATGTGTGAAAATTTTCTAAGTCCAGAAAAAAAACATTTTTCAACTTTTTTCAAATTTCCCCCCCAAGGGATATATATGTTACCCACACATTTGGAGCCCTCCTGGGATGCCCTCTAACATACTATAACCTCCTTTAGCGGAGATTTTCACAAAAAAGTGAAATTTTCAAAAAGTCAGAAATTTTGCAAAAAACGACTAAGTATGAAGGACTCATCGGGTGAAACGCTCTGGAACTGAAATCGGATGCGCTTACAGACATGCTCCCCTCTCTGGAAGTCTGAGACATGTGTGAAAATTTTCTAAGTCCAGAAAAAAAAATTTTTTCAACTTTTTTTCAAATTTCCCCACAATTGATATATATTTTACCCACACAATTGGAGCCCTCCTGGGATGCCCTCTAACATACTATAACCTCATTTAGCGGAGATTTTCACAAAAAAGAGAAATTTTCAAAAAGTGGAAATTTTTCCAAAAAACGACTAAGTATGAAGGACTTATCGGGTGAAACGCACTGGAACTGAAATCGGATCCGCTAACAGACATGCTCCCCTCTCTGGAAGTCTGAGACGTGTGAAAATTTTCTAAGTCCAGAAAAAAAAAATTTTTCAACTTTTTTTCAAATTTCCCCACAAGGGATATATATTTTACCCACACATTTGGAGCCCTCATGGGATGCCCTCTAACATACTATAACGTCATTTAGAGGAGATTTTCACAAAAAAGTGAAATTTTCAAAAAGTCAGAAATTTTGCAAAAAACGACTAATTATGAAGGACTCATTGGGTGAATCGCTCTGGAACTGAAATCGGATGCGCGCACTGACATGCTCCCCTCTCTGGAAGTCTGAGACATGTGAAAATTTTCTAAGTCCAGAAAAAAAAATTTTTTCAACTTTTTTAAAAATTTCCCCACACATTTGGAGCCCTCCTGGGATGCCCTCTAACATACTATAACCTCATTTAGCGGAGATTTTCACAAAAAAGTGAAATTTTCAAAAAGTGGAAATTTTTCCAAAAAACGACTAAGTATGAAGGACTCATCAGGTGAAACACTCTGGAACTGAAATCGGATGCGCTTACAGACATGCTCCCCTCTCTGGAAGTCTGAAACATGTGTGAAAATTTTCTAAGCCCAGAAAAAAAAAAATTTTCAACTTTTTTTCAAATTTCCCGCCAAGGGATATATATTTTACCCACACATTTGGAGCCCTCCTGGGATGCCCTCTAACATACTATAACCTCCTTTAGCGGAGATTTTCACAAAAAAGTGAAATTTTCAAAAAAGTGAAAATTTTTCCAAAAAACGACTAAGTATGAAGCACTCATCGGGTGAAACGCTCTGGAACTGAAATCGGATGCGCTTACAGACATGCTCCCCTCTCTGGAAGTCTGAGACATGTGTGAAAATTTTCTAAGTCCAGAAAAAAAAAATTTTCAACTTTTTTTCAAATTTCCCCACAAGGGATATATATTTTACCCACACATTTGGAGCCCTCCTGGGATGCCCTCTAACATACTATAACCTCATTTAGCGGAGATTTTCACAAAAAAGTGAAATTTTCAAAAAGTGGAAATTTTTCCAAAAAACGACTAAGTATGAAGGACTCATCGGGTGAAACGCTCTGGAACTGAAATCGGATGCGCTTACAGACATGCTCCCCTCTCTGGAAGTCTGAGACATGTGTGAAAATTTTCTAAGTCCAGAAAAAAAACATTTTTCAACTTTTTTCAAATTTCCCCCCCAAGGGATATATATGTTACCCACACATTTGGAGCCCTCCTGGGATGCCCTCTAACATACTATAACCTCCTTTAGCGGAGATTTTCACAAAAAAGTGAAATTTTCAAAAAGTCAGAAATTTTGCAAAAAACGACTAAGTATGAAGGAATCATCGGGTGAAACGCTCTGGAACTGAAATCGGATGTGCTTACAGACATACTCCCATCCCTGGAAGTCTGAGACATGTGTGAAAATTTTCTAAGTCCAGAAAAAAAAAAATTTTCAACTTTTTTTCAAATTTCCCCCCAAGGGATATATATTTTACCCACACATTTGGAGCCCTCCTGGGATGCCCTCTAACATACTATAACCTCATTTAGCGGAGATTTTCACAAAAAAGAGAAATTTTCAAAAAGTGGAAATTTTTCCAAAAAACGACTAAGTATGAAGGACTTATCGGGTGAAACGCTCTGGAACTGAAATCGGATGCGCTTACAGACATGCTCCCCTCTCTGGAAGTCTGAGACATGTGTGAAAATTTTCTAAGTCCAGAAAAAAAAATTTTCAACTTTTTTTCAAATTTCCCCACAAGGGATATATATTTTACCCACACATTTGGAGCCCTCCTGGGATGCCCTCTAACATACTATAACCTCCTTTAGCGGAGATTTTCACAAAAAAGTGAAATTTTCAAAAAGTCAGAAATTTTGCAAAAAACGACTAATTATGAAGGACTCATTGGGTGAATCGCTCTGGAACTGAAATCGGATGCGCGCACTGACATGCTCCCCTCTCTGGAAGTCTGAGACATGTGAAAATTTTCTGAGTCCAGAAAAAAAAATTTTTTCAACTTTTTTAAAAATTTCCCCACACATTTGGAGCCCTCCTGGGATGCCCTCTAACATAATATAACCTCCTTTAGCGGAGATTTTCACAAAAAAGTGAAATTTTCAAAAAAGTGAAAATTTTTCCAAAAAACGACTAAGTATGAAGCACTCATCGGGTGAAACGCTCTGGAACTGAAATCGGATGCGCTTACAGACATGCTCCCCTCTCTGGAAGTCTGAGACATGTGTGAAAATTTTCTAAGTCCAGAAAAAAAAACATTTTCAACTTTTTTTCAAATTTCCCCCCAAGGGATATATATTTTACCCACACATTTGGAGCCCTCCTGGGATGCCCTCTAACATACTATAACCTCATTTAGCGGAGATTTTCACAAAAAAAGTGAAATTTTCAAAAAGTGAAAATTTTTCCAAAAAATGATTAAGTATGAAGGACTCATCGGGTGAAACGCTCTGTAACTGAAATCGGATGCGCTTACAGACATGCTCCCCTCTCTGGAAGTCTGAGACATGTGTGAAAATTTTCTAAGTCCAGAAAAAAAAATTTTTCAACTTTTTTTCAAATTTCCCCACAATTGATATATATTTTACCCACACATTTGGAGCCCTCCTGGGATGCCCTCTAACATACTATAACCTCATTTAGCGGAGATTTTCACAAAAAAAGTGAAATTTTCAAAAAGTGGAAATTTTTCCAAAAAACGACTAAGTATGAAGGACTCATCAGGTGAAACACTCTGGAACTGAAATCGGATGCGCTTACAGACATGCTCCCCTCTCTGGAAGTCTGAGACATGTGTGAAAATTTTCTAAGTCCAGAAAAAAAAAATTTTTCAACTTTTTTCCAAATTTCCCGCCAAGGGATATATATTTTACCCACACATTTGGAGCCCTCCTGGGATGCCCTCTAACATACTATAACCTCCTTTAGCGGAGATTTTCACAAAAAAGTGAAATTTTCAAAAAAGTGAAAATTTTTCCAAAAAACGACTAAGTATGAAGGACTTATCGGGTGAAACGCTCTGGAACTGAAATTGGATGTGCTTACAGACATGCTCCCCTCTCTGGAAGTCTGAGACATGTGTGAAAATTTTCTAAGTCCAGAAAAATAAGTTTCAACTTTTTTTCAAATTTCCCCCCAAGGGATATATATTTTACCCACACATTTGGAGCCCTCCTGGGATGCCCTCTAACATACTATAACCTCATTTAGCGGAGATTTTCACAAAAAAGTGAAATTTTCAAAAAGTGGAAATTTTTCCAAAAAACGACTAAGTATGAAGGACTCATCGGGTGAAACGCTCTGGAACTGAAATCAGATGCGCTTACAGACATGCTCCCTTCTCTGGAAGTCTGAGACATGTGTGAGAATTTTCTAAGTCCAGAAAAAAAAAATTTTCAACATTTTTTCAAATTTCCCCACAAGGAATATATATTTTACCCACACATTTGGAGCCCTCCTGGGATGCCCTCTAACATACTATAACCTCATTTAGCGGAGATTTTCACAAAAAAGTGAAATTTTCAAAAAATCAAAAATTTTTCCAAAAAACGACTAAGTATGAAGGACTCATTTCGTGAAACGCTCTGGAACTGAAATCGGATGCGCTTACAGACATGCTCCCCTCTCTGGAAGTCTGAGACATGTGTGAAAATTTTCAAAGTCCAGAAAAAAAAATTTTTCAACTTTTTTTCAAATTTCCCCACAAGGGATATATATTTTACCCACACATTTGGAGCCCTCCTGGGATGCCCTCTAACATACTATAACCTCATTTAGCGGAGATTTTCACAAAAAAGTGAAATTTTCAAAAAGTCAAAAATTTTTCCAAAAAACGACTAAGTATGAAGGACTCATTGGGTGAAACGCTCTGGAACTGAAATCGGATGTGCTTACAGACATGCTCCCCTCTCTGGAAGTCTGAGACATGTGTGAAAATTTTCTAAGTCCAGAAAAATAAGTTTCAACTTTTTTTCAAATTTCCCCCCAAGGGATATATATTTTACCCACACATTTGGAGCACTCCTGGGATGCCCTCTAACATACTATAACCTCATTTAGCGGAGATTTTCACAAAAAAGTGAAATTTTCAAAAAGTGGAAATTTTTCCAAAAAACGACTAAGTATGAAGGACTCATCGGGTGAAACGCTCTGGAACTGAAATCGGATGCGCTTACAGACATGCTCCCTTCTCTGGAAGTCTGAGACATGTGTGAGAATTTTCTAAGTCCAGAAAAAAAAAATTTTCAACATTTTTTCAAATTTCCCCACAAGGAATATATATTTTACCCACACATTTGGAGCCCTCCTGGGATGCCCTCTAACATACTATAACCTCATTTAGCGGAGATTTTCACAAAAAAGTGAAATTTTCAAAAAATCAAAAATTTTTCCAAAAAGCGACTAAGTATGAAGGACTCATTGGGTGAAACGCTCTGGAACTGAAATCGGATGCGCTTACAGACATGCTCCCCTCTCTGGAAGTCTGAGACATGTGTGAAAATTTTCAAAGTCCAGAAAAAAAATTTTTTCAACTTTTTTTCAAATTTCCCCACAAGGGATATATATTTTACCCACACATTTGGAGCCCTCCTGGGATGCCCTCTAACATACTATAACCTCATTTAGCGGAGATTTTCACAAAAAAGTGAAATTTTCAAAAAGTGGAAATTTTTCCAAAAAACGACTAAGTATGAAGGACTCATCGGGTGAAACGCTCTGGAACTGAAATCGGATGCGCTTACAGACATGCTCCCTTCTCTGGAAGTCTGAGACATGTGTGAGAATTTTCTAAGTCCAGAAAAAAAAAATTTTCAACATTTTTTCAAATTTCCCCACAAGGAATATATATTTTACCCACACATTTGGAGCCCTCCTGGGATGCCCTCTAACATACTATAACCTCCTTTAGCGGAGATTTTCACAAAAAAGTGAAATTTTCAAAAAGTGGAAATTTTTCCAAAAAACGACTAAGTATGAAGGACTCATCGGGTGAAACGCTCTGGAACTGAAATCGGATGCGCTTACAGACATGCTCCCCTCTCTGGAAGTCTGAGACATGTGTGAAAATTTTCTAAGTCCAGAAAAAAAAAGTTTTTCAACTTTTTTTCAAATTTCCCCCCAAGGGATATATATTTTACCCACACATTTGGAGCCCTCCTGGGATGCCCTCTAACATACTATAGCCTCATTTGGCGGAGATTTTCACAAAAAAGTGAAATTTTCAAAAAGTGGAAATTTTTCCAAAAAACGATTAAGTATGAAGGACTCATCGGGTGAAACGCTCTGGAACTGAAATCGGATGCGCTTACAGACATGCTCCCCTCTCTGGAAGTCTGAGACATGTGTGAAAATTTTCTAAGTCCAGAAAAAAAACATTTTTCAACTTTTTTCAAATTTCCCCCCCAAGGGATATATATGTTACCCACACATTTGGAGCCCTCCTGGGATGCCCTCTAACATACTATAACCTCCTTTAGCGGAGATTTTCACAAAAAAGTGAAATTTTCATAAAGTCAGAAATTTTGCAAAAAACGACTAAGTATGAAGGACTCATCGGGTGAAACGCTCTGGAACTGAAATCGGATGCGCTTACAGACATGCTCCCCTCTCTGGAAGTCTGAGACATGTGTGAAAATTTTCTAAGTCCAGAAAAAAAAAATTTTTTCAACTTTTTTTCAAATTTCCCCACAATTGATATATATTTTACCCACACATTTGGAGCCCTCCTGGGATGCCCTCTAACATACTATAACGTCATTTAGAGGAGATTTTCACAAAAAAGTGAAATTTTCAAAAAGTCAGAAATTTTGCAAAAAACGACTAATTATGAAGGACTCATTGGGTGAATCGCTCTGGAACTGAAATCGGATGCGCGCACTGACATGCTCCCCTCTCTGGAAGTCTGAGACATGTGAAAATTTTCTAAGTCCAGAAAAAAAAATTTTTTCAACTTTTTTAAAAATTTCCCCACACATTTGGAGCCCTCCTGGGATGCCCTCTAACATACTATAACCTCATTTAGCGGAGATTTTCACAAAAAAGTGAAATTTTCAAAAAGTGGAAATTTTTCCAAAAAACGACTAAGTATGAAGGACTCATCAGGTGAAACACTCTGGAACTGAAATCGGATGCGCTTACAGACATGCTCCCCTCTCTGGAAGTCTGAAACATGTGTGAAAATTTTCTAAGCCCAGAAAAAAAAAAATTTTCAACTTTTTTTCAAATTTCCCGCCAAGGGATATATATTTTACCCACACATTTGGAGCCCTCCTGGGATGCCCTCTAACATACTATAACCTCCTTTAGCGGAGATTTTCACAAAAAAGTGAAATTTTCAAAAAAGTGAAAATTTTTCCAAAAAACGACTAAGTATGAAGCACTCATCGGGTGAAACGCTCTGGAACTGAAATCGGATGCGCTTACAGACATGCTCCCCTCTCTGGAAGTCTGAGACATGTGTGAAAATTTTCTAAGTCCAGAAAAAAAAAATTTTCAACTTTTTTTCAAATTTCCCCACAAGGGATATATATTTTACCCACACATTTGGAGCCCTCCTGGGATGCCCTCTAACATACTATAACCTCATTTAGCGGAGATTTTCACAAAAAAGTGAAATTTTCAAAAAGTGGAAATTTTTCCAAAAAACGACTAAGTATGAAGGACTCATCGGGTGAAACGCTCTGGAACTGAAATCGGATGCGCTTACAGACATGCTCCCCTCTCTGGAAGTCTGAGACATGTGTGAAAATTTTCTAAGTCCAGAAAAAAAACATTTTTCAACTTTTTTCAAATTTCCCCCCCAAGGGATATATATGTTACCCACACATTTGGAGCCCTCCTGGGATGCCCTCTAACATACTATAACCTCCTTTAGCGGAGATTTTCACAAAAAAGTGAAATTTTCAAAAAGTCAGAAATTTTGCAAAAAACGACTAAGTATGAAGGAATCATCGGGTGAAACGCTCTGGAACTGAAATCGGATGTGCTTACAGACATACTCCCATCCCTGGAAGTCTGAGACATGTGTGAAAATTTTCTAAGTCCAGAAAAAAAAAAATTTTCAACTTTTTTTCAAATTTCCCCCCAAGGGATATATATTTTACCCACACATTTGGAGCCCTCCTGGGATGCCCTCTAACATACTATAACCTCATTTAGCGGAGATTTTCACAAAAAAGAGAAATTTTCAAAAAGTGGAAATTTTTCCAAAAAACGACTAAGTATGAAGGACTTATCGGGTGAAACGCTCTGGAACTGAAATCGGATGCGCTTACAGACATGCTCCCCTCTCTGGAAGTCTGAGACATGTGTGAAAATTTTCTAAGTCCAGAAAAAAAAATTTTCAACTTTTTTTCAAATTTCCCCACAAGGGATATATATTTTACCCACACATTTGGAGCCCTCCTGGGATGCCCTCTAACATACTATAACCTCCTTTAGCGGAGATTTTCACAAAAAAGTGAAATTTTCAAAAAGTCAGAAATTTTGCAAAAAACGACTAATTATGAAGGACTCATTGGGTGAATCGCTCTGGAACTGAAATCGGATGCGCGCACTGATATGCTCCCCTCTCTGGAAGTCTGAGACATGTGAAAATTTTCTAAGTCCAGAAAAAAAAATTTTTTCAACTTTTTTAAAAATTTCCCCACACATTTGGAGCCCTCCTGGGATGCCCTCTAACATACTATAACCTCATTTAGCGGAGATTTTCACAAAAAAGTGAAATTTTCAAAAAGTGGAAATTTTTCCAAAAAACGACTAAGTATGAAGGACTCATCAGGTGAAACACTCTGGAACTGAAATCGGATGCGCTTACAGACATGCTCCCCTCTCTGGAAGTCTGAAACATGTGTGAAAATTTTCTAAGCCCAGAAAAAAAAAAATTTTCAACTTTTTTTCAAATTTCCCGCCAAGGGATATATATTTTACCCACACATTTGGAGCCCTCCTGGGATGCCCTCTAACATACTATAACCTCCTTTAGCGGAGATTTTCACAAAAAAGTGAAATTTTCAAAAAAGTGAAAATTTTTCCAAAAAACGACTAAGTATGAAGCACTCATCGGGTGAAACGCTCTGGAACTGAAATCGGATGCGCTTACAGACATGCTCCCCTCTCTGGAAGTCTGAGACATGTGTGAAAATTTTCTAAGTCCAGAAAAAAAAAATTTTCAACTTTTTTTCAAATTTCCCCACAAGGGATATATATTTTACCCACACATTTGGAGCCCTCCTGGGATGCCCTCTAACATACTATAACCTCATTTAGCGGAGATTTTCACAAAAAAGTGAAATTTTCAAAAAGTGGAAATTTTTCCAAAAAACGACTAAGTATGAAGGACTCATCGGGTGAAACGCTCTGGAACTGAAATCGGATGCGCTTACAGACATGCTCCCCTCTCTGGAAGTCTGAGACATGTGTGAAAATTTTCTAAGTCCAGAAAAAAAACATTTTTCAACTTTTTTCAAATTTCCCCCCCAAGGGATATATATGTTACCCACACATTTGGAGCCCTCCTGGGATGCCCTCTAACATACTATAACCTCCTTTAGCGGAGATTTTCACAAAAAAGTGAAATTTTCAAAAAGTCAGAAATTTTGCAAAAAACGACTAAGTATGAAGGAATCATCGGGTGAAACGCTCTGGAACTGAAATCGGATGTGCTTACAGACATACTCCCATCCCTGGAAGTCTGAGACATGTGTGAAAATTTTCTAAGTCCAGAAAAAAAAAAATTTTCAACTTTTTTTCAAATTTCCCCCCAAGGGATATATATTTTACCCACACATTTGGAGCCCTCCTGGGATGCCCTCTAACATACTATAACCTCATTTAGCGGAGATTTTCACAAAAAAGAGAAATTTTCAAAAAGTGGAAATTTTTCCAAAAAACGACTAAGTATGAAGGACTTATCGGGTGAAACGCTCTGGAACTGAAATCGGATGCGCTTACAGACATGCTCCCCTCTCTGGAAGTCTGAGACATGTGTGAAAATTTTCTAAGTCCAGAAAAAAAAATTTTCAACTTTTTTTCAAATTTCCCCACAAGGGATATATATTTTACCCACACATTTGGAGCCCTCCTGGGATGCCCTCTAACATACTATAACCTCCTTTAGCGGAGATTTTCACAAAAAAGTGAAATTTTCAAAAAGTCAGAAATTTTGCAAAAAACGACTAATTATGAAGGACTCATTGGGTGAATCGCTCTGGAACTGAAATCGGATGCGCGCACTGACATGCTCCCCTCTCTGGAAGTCTGAGACATGTGAAAATTTTCTGAGTCCAGAAAAAAAATTTTTTTCAACTTTTTTAAAAATTTCCCCACACATTTGGAGCCCTCCTGGGATGCCCTCTAACATAATATAACCTCCTTTAGCGGAGATTTTCACAAAAAAGTGAAATTTTCAAAAAAGTGAAAATTTTTCCAAAAAACGACTAAGTATGAAGCACTCATCGGGTGAAACGCTCTGGAACTGAAATCGGATGCGCTTACAGACATGCTCCCCTCTCTGGAAGTCTGAGACATGTGTGAAAATTTTCTAAGTCCAGAAAAAAAAACATTTTCAACTTTTTTTCAAATTTCCCCCCAAGGGATATATATTTTACCCACACATTTGGAGCCCTCCTGGGATGCCCTCTAACATACTATAACCTCATTTAGCGGAGATTTTCACAAAAAAAGTGAAATTTTCAAAAAGTGAAAATTTTTCCAAAAAATGATTAACTATGAAGGACTCATCGGGTGAAACGCTCTGTAACTGAAATCGGATGCGCTTACAGACATGCTCCCCTCTCTGGAAGTCTGAGACATGTGTGAAAATTTTCTAAGTCCAGAAAAAAAAATTTTTCAACTTTTTTTCAAATTTCCCAACAATTGATATATATTTTACCCACACATTTGGAGCCCTCCTGGGATGCCCTCTAACATACTATAACCTCATTTAGCGGAGATTTTCACAAAAAAAGTGAAATTTTCAAAAAGTGGAAATTTTTCCAAAAAACGACTAAGTATGAAGGACTCATCAGGTGAAACACTCTGGAACTGAAATCGGATGCGCTTACAGACATGCTCCCCTCTCTGGAAGTCTGAGACATGTGTGAAAATTTTCTAAGTCCAGAAAAAAAAAATTTTTCAACTTTTTTCCAAATTTCCCGCCAAGGGATATATATTTTACCCACACATTTGGAGCCCTCCTGGGATGCCCTCTAACATACTATAACCTCCTTTAGCGGAGATTTTCACAAAAAAGTGAAATTTTCAAAAAAGTGAAAATTTTTCCAAAAAACGACTAAGTATGAAGGACTTATCGGGTGAAACGCTCTGGAACTGAAATTGGATGTGCTTACAGACATGCTCCCCTCTCTGGAAGTCTGAGACATGTGTGAAAATTTTCTAAGTCCAGAAAAATAAGTTTCAACTTTTTTTCAAATTTCCCCCCAAGGGATATATATTTTACCCACACATTTGGAGCCCTCCTGGGATGCCCTCTAACATACTATAACCTCATTTAGCGGAGATTTTCACAAAAAAGTGAAATTTTCAAAAAGTGGAAATTTTTCCAAAAAACGACTAAGTATGAAGGACTCATCGGGTGAAACGCTCTGGAACTGAAATCGGATGCGCTTACAGACATGCTCCCTTCTCTGGAAGTCTGAGACATGTGTGAGAATTTTCTAAGTCCAGAAAAAAAAAATTTTCAACATTTTTTCAAATTTCCCCACAAGGAATATATATTTTACCCACACATTTGGAGCCCTCCTGGGATGCCCTCTAACATACTATAACCTCATTTAGCGGAGATTTTCACAAAAAAGTGAAATTTTCAAAAAATCAAAAATTTTTCCAAAAAACGACTAAGTATGAAGGACTCATTTCGTGAAACGCTCTGGAACTGAAATCGGATGCGCTTACAGACATGCTCCCCTCTCTGGAAGTCTGAGACATGTGTGAAAATTTTCAAAGTCCAGAAAAAAAAATTTTTCAACTTTTTTTCAAATTTCCCCACAAGGGATATATATTTTACCCACACATTTGGAGCCCTCCTGGGATGCCCTCTAACATACTATAACCTCATTTAGCGGAGATTTTCACAAAAAAGTGAAATTTTCAAAAAGTCAAAAATTTTTCCAAAAAACGACTAAGTATGAAGGACTCATTGGGTGAAACGCTCTGGAACTGAAATCGGATGTGCTTACAGACATGCTCCCCTCTCTGGAAGTCTGAGACATGTGTGAAAATTTTCTAAGTCCAGAAAAATAAGTTTCAACTTTTTTTCAAATTTCCCCCCAAGGGATATATATTTTACCCACACATTTGGAGCACTCCTGGGATGCCCTCTAACATACTATAACCTCATTTAGCGGAGATTTTCACAAAAAAGTGAAATTTTCAAAAAGTGGAAATTTTTCCAAAAAACGACTAAGTATGAAGGACTCATCGGGTGAAACGCTCTGGAACTGAAATCGGATGTGCTTACAGACATGCTCCCCTCTCTGGAAGTCTGAGACATGTGTGAAAATTTTCTAAGTCCAGAAAAAAAATAATTTTCAACTTTTTTTCAAATTTCCCCACAAGGAATATATATTTTACCCACACATTTGGAGCCCTCCAGGGTTGCCCTCTAACATACTATAACCTCATTTAGCGGAGATTTTCACAAAAAAGTGAAATTTTCAAAAAGTCAAAATTTTTTCCAAAAAACGACTAAGTATGAAGGACTCATTGGGTGAAACGCTCTGGAACTGAAATCGGATGCGCTTACAGACATGCTCCCCTCTCTGGAAGTCTGAGACATGTGTGAAAATTTTCTAAGTCCAGAAAAAAAAAAAATTTCAACTTTTTTTCAAATTTCCCCACAAGGGATATATATTTTACCCACACATTTGGAGCCCTCCTGGGATGCCCTCTAACATACTATAACCTCATTTAGCGGAGATTTTCACAAAAAAGTGAAATTTTCAAAAAGTGGAAATTTTTCCAAAAAACGACTAAGTATGAAGGACTCATCGGGTGAAACGCTCTGGAACTGAAATCGGATGCGCTTACAGACATGCTCCCTTCTCTGGAAGTCTGAGACATGTGTGAGAATTTTCTAAGTCCAGAAAAAAAAAATTTTCAACATTTTTTCAAATTTCCCCACAAGGAATATATATTTTACCCACACATTTGGAGCCCTCCTGGGATGCCCTCTAACATACTATAACCTCATTTAGCGGAGATTTTCACAAAAAAGTGAAATTTTCAAAAAATCAAAAATTTTTCCAAAAAGCGACTAAGTATGAAGGACTCATTGGGTGAAACGCTCTGGAACTGAAATCGGATGCGCTTACAGACATGCTCCCCTCTCTGGAAGTCTGAGACATGTGTGAAAATTTTCAAAGTCCAGAAAAAAAAATTTTTCAACTTTTTTTCAAATTTCCCCACAAGGGATATATATTTTACCCACACATTTGGAGCCCTCCTGGGATGCCCTCTAACATACTATAACCTCATTTAGCGGAGATTTTCACAAAAAAGTGAAATTTTCAAAAAGTGGAAATTTTTCCAAAAAACGACTAAGTATGAAGGACTCATCGGGTGAAACGCTCTGGAACTGAAATCGGATGCGCTTACAGACATGCTCCCCTCTCTGGAAGTCTGAGACATGTGTGAAAATTTTCTAAGTCCAGGAAAAAAAAAATTTTCAACTTTTTTTCAAATTTCCCCACAAGGAATATATATTTTACCCACACATTTGGAGCCCTCCAGGGTTGCCCTCTAACATACTATAACCTCATTTAGCGGAGATTTTCACAAAAAAGTGAAATTTTCAAAAAGTCAAAAATTTTTCCAAAAAAACGACTAAGTATGAAGGACTCATTGGGTGAAACGCTCTGGAACTGAAATCGGATGCGCTTACAGACATGCTCCCCTCTCTGGAAGTCTGAGACATGTGTAAAAATTTTCTAAGTCCAGAAAAAAAAAAATTTTCAACTTTTTTTCAAATTTCCCCACAAGGGATATATATTTTACCCACACATTTGGAGCCCTCCTGGGATGCCCTCTAACATACTATAACCTCATTTAGCAGAGATTTTCACAAAAAAGTGAAATTTTCCAAAAGTCAGAAATTTTGCAAAAAACGACTAAGTATGAAGGACTCATCGGGTGAAACGCTCTGGAACTGAAATCGGATGCGCTTACAGACATGCTCCCCTCTCTGGAAGTCTGAGACATGTGTGAAAATTTTCTAAGTCCAGAAAAAAAAAAATTTTCAACTTTTTTTCAAATTTCCCCACAAGGAATATATATTTTACCCACACATTTGGAGCCCTCCAGGGTTGCCCTCTAACATACTATAACCTCATTTAGCGGAGATTTTCACAAAAAAGTGAAATTTTCAAAAAGTGGAAATTTTTCCAAAAAACGACTAAGTATGAAGGACTCATCGGGTGAAACGCTCTGGAACTGAAATCGGATGCGCTTACAGACATGCTCCCCTCTCTGGAAGTCTGAGACATGTGTGAAAATTTTCTAAGTCCAGAAAAAAAAAAATTTCAACTTTTTTTCAAATTTCCTCACAAGGGATATATATTTTACCCACACATTTGGAGCCCTCCTGGGATGCCCTCTAACATACTATAACCTCATTTAGCGGAGATTTTCACAAAAAAGTGAAATTTTCAAAAAGTCAAAAATTTTTCCAAAAAACGACTAAGTATGAAGGACTCATTGGGTGAAACGCTCTGGAACTGAAATCGGATGTGCTTACAGACATGCTCGCCTCTCTGGAAGTCTGAGACATGTGTGAAAATTTTCTAAGTCCAGAAAAATAAGTTTCAACTTTTTTTCAAATTTCCCCCCAAGGGATATATATTTTACCCACACATTTGGAGCCCTCCTGGGATGCCCTCTAACATACTATAACCTCATTTAGCGGAGATTTTCACAAAAAAGTGAAATTTTCAAAAAGTGGAAATTTTTCCAAAAAACGACTAAGTATGAAGGACTCATCGGGTGAAACGCTCTGGAACTGAAATCGGATGCGCTTACAGACATGCTCCCTTCTCTGGAAGTCTGAGACATGTGTGAGAATTTTCTAAGTCCAGAAAAAAAAAATTTTCAACATTTTTTCAAATTTCCCCACAAGGAATATATATTTTACCCACACATTTGGAGCCCTCCTGGGATGCCCTCTAACATACTATAACCTCCTTTAGCGGAGATTTTCACAAAAAAGTGAAATTTTCAAAAAGTGGAAATTTTTCCAAAAAACGACTAAGTATGAAGGACTCATCGGGTGAAACGCTCTGGAACTGAAATCGGATGCGCTTACAGACATGCTCCCCTCTCTGGAAGTCTGAGACATGTGTGAAAATTTTCTAAGTCCAGAAAAAAAAAATTTTCAACTTTTTTTCAAATTTCCCCACAAGGGATATATATTTTACCCACACATTTGGAGCCCTCCTGGGATGCCCTCTAACATACTATAACCTCATTTAGCGGAGATTTTCACAAAAAAGTGAAATTTTCAAAAAGTGGAAATTTTTCCAAAAAACGACTAAGTATGAAGGACTCATCGGGTGAAACGCTCTGGAACTGAAATCGGATGCGCTTACAGACATGCTCCCCTCTCTGGAAGTCTGAGACATGTGTGAAAATTTTCTAAGTCCAGAAAAAAAACATTTTTCAACTTTTTTCAAATTTCCCCCCCAAGGGATATATATGTTACCCACACATTTGGAGCCCTCCTGGGATGCCCTCTAACATACTATAACCTCCTTTAGCGGAGATTTTCACAAAAAAGTGAAATTTTCAAAAAGTCTGAAATTTTGCAAAAAACGACTAAGTATGAAGGAATCATCGGGTGAAACGCTCTGGAACTGAAATCGGATGTGCTTACAGACATACTCCCATCCCTGGAAGTCTGAGACATGTGTGAAAATTTTCTAAGTCCAGAAAAAAAAAAATTTTCAACTTTTTTTCAAATTTCCCCCCAAGGGATATATATTTTACCCACACATTTGGAGCCCTCCTGGGATGCCCTCTAACATACTATAACCTCATTTAGCGGAGATTTTCACAAAAAAGAGAAATTTTCAAAAAGTGGAAATTTTTCCAAAAAACGACTAATTATGAAGGACTCATTGGATGAAACGCTCTGTAACTGAAATCGGATGCGCTTACAGACATGCTCCCCTCTCTGGAAGTCTGAGACATGTGTGAAAATTTTCTAAGTCCAGAAAAAAAAAATTTTTCAACTTTTTTCCAAATTTCCCGCCAAGGGATATATATTTTACCCACACATTTGGAGCCCTCCTGGGATGCCCTCTAACATACTATAACCTCCTTTAGCGGAGATTTTCACAAAAAAGTGAAATTTTCAAAAAAGTGAAAATTTTTCCAAAAAACGACTAAGTATGAAGGACTTATCGGGTGAAACGCTCTGGAACTGAAATCGGATGTGCTTACAGACATACTCCCATCCCTGGAAGTCTGAGACATGTGTGAAAATTTTCTAAGTCCAGGAAAAAAAAAATTTTCAACTTTTTTTCAAATTTCCCCACAAGGAATATATATTTTACCCACACATTTGGAGCCCTCCAGGGTTGCCCTCTAACATACTATAACCTCATTTAGCGGAGATTTTCACAAAAAAGTGAAATTTTCAAAAAGTCAAAAATTTTTCCAAAAAAACGACTAAGTATGAAGGACTCATTGGGTGAAACGCTCTGGAACTGAAATCGGATGCGCTTACAGACATGCTCCCCTCTCTGGAAGTCTGAGACATGTGTAAAAATTTTCTAAGTCCAGAAAAAAAAAAATTTTCAACTTTTTTTCAAATTTCCCCACAAGGGATATATATTTTACCCACACATTTGGAGCCCTCCTGGGATGCCCTCTAACATACTATAACCTCATTTAGCAGAGATTTTCACAAAAAAGTGAAATTTTCCAAAAGTCAGAAATTTTGCAAAAAACGACTAAGTATGAAGGACTCATCGGGTGAAACGCTCTGGAACTGAAATCGGATGCGCTTACAGACATGCTCCCCTCTCTGGAAGTCTGAGACATGTGTGAAAATTTTCTAAGTCCAGAAAAAAAAAAATTTTCAACTTTTTTTCAAATTTCCCCACAAGGAATATATATTTTACCCACACATTTGGAGCCCTCCAGGGTTGCCCTCTAACATACTATAACCTCATTTAGCGGAGATTTTCACAAAAAAGTGAAATTTTCAAAAAGTGGAAATTTTTCCAAAAAACGACTAAGTATGAAGGACTCATCGGGTGAAACGCTCTGGAACTGAAATCGGATGCGCTTACAGACATGCTCCCCTCTCTGGAAGTCTGAGACATGTGTGAAAATTTTCTAAGTCCAGAAAAAAAAAAATTTCAACTTTTTTTCAAATTTCCTCACAAGGGATATATATTTTACCCACACATTTGGAGCCCTCCTGGGATGCCCTCTAACATACTATAACCTCATTTAGCGGAGATTTTCACAAAAAAGTGAAATTTTCAAAAAGTCAAAAATTTTTCCAAAAAACGACTAAGTATGAAGGACTCATTGGGTGAAACGCTCTGGAACTGAAATCGGATGTGCTTACAGACATGCTCGCCTCTCTGGAAGTCTGAGACATGTGTGAAAATTTTCTAAGTCCAGAAAAATAAGTTTCAACTTTTTTTCAAATTTCCCCCCAAGGGATATATATTTTACCCACACATTTGGAGCCCTCCTGGGATGCCCTCTAACATACTATAACCTCATTTAGCGGAGATTTTCACAAAAAAGTGAAATTTTCAAAAAGTGGAAATTTTTCCAAAAAACGACTAAGTATGAAGGACTCATCGGGTGAAACGCTCTGGAACTGAAATCGGATGCGCTTACAGACATGCTCCCTTCTCTGGAAGTCTGAGACATGTGTGAGAATTTTCTAAGTCCAGAAAAAAAAAATTTTCAACATTTTTTCAAATTTCCCCACAAGGAATATATATTTTACCCACACATTTGGAGCCCTCCTGGGATGCCCTCTAACATACTATAACCTCCTTTAGCGGAGATTTTCACAAAAAAGTGAAATTTTCAAAAAGTGGAAATTTTTCCAAAAAACGACTAAGTATGAAGGACTCATCGGGTGAAACGCTCTGGAACTGAAATCGGATGCGCTTACAGACATGCTCCCCTCTCTGGAAGTCTGAGACATGTGTGAAAATTTTCTAAGTCCAGAAAAAAAAAATTTTCAACTTTTTTTCAAATTTCCCCACAAGGGATATATATTTTACCCACACATTTGGAGCCCTCCTGGGATGCCCTCTAACATACTATAACCTCATTTAGCGGAGATTTTCACAAAAAAGTGAAATTTTCAAAAAGTGGAAATTTTTCCAAAAAACGACTAAGTATGAAGGACTCATCGGGTGAAACGCTCTGGAACTGAAATCGGATGCGCTTACAGACATGCTCCCCTCTCTGGAAGTCTGAGACATGTGTGAAAATTTTCTAAGTCCAGAAAAAAAACATTTTTCAACTTTTTTCAAATTTCCCCCCCAAGGGATATATATGTTACCCACACATTTGGAGCCCTCCTGGGATGCCCTCTAACATACTATAACCTCCTTTAGCGGAGATTTTCACAAAAAAGTGAAATTTTCAAAAAGTCTGAAATTTTGCAAAAAACGACTAAGTATGAAGGAATCATCGGGTGAAACGCTCTGGAACTGAAATCGGATGTGCTTACAGACATACTCCCATCCCTGGAAGTCTGAGACATGTGTGAAAATTTTCTAAGTCCAGAAAAAAAAAAATTTTCAACTTTTTTTCAAATTTCCCCCCAAGGGATATATATTTTACCCACACATTTGGAGCCCTCCTGGGATGCCCTCTAACATACTATAACCTCATTTAGCGGAGATTTTCACAAAAAAGAGAAATTTTCAAAAAGTGGAAATTTTTCCAAAAAACGACTAATTATGAAGGACTCATTGGATGAAACGCTCTGTAACTGAAATCGGATGCGCTTACAGACATGCTCCCCTCTCTGGAAGTCTGAGACATGTGTGAAAATTTTCTAAGTCCAGAAAAAAAAAATTTTTCAACTTTTTTCCAAATTTCCCGCCAAGGGATATATATTTTACCCACACATTTGGAGCCCTCCTGGGATGCCCTCTAACATACTATAACCTCCTTTAGCGGAGATTTTCACAAAAAAGTGAAATTTTCAAAAAAGTGAAAATTTTTCCAAAAAACGACTAAGTATGAAGGACTTATCGGGTGAAACGCTCTGGAACTGAAATTGGATGTGCTTACAGACATGCTCCCCTCTCTGGAAGTCTGAGACATGTGTGAAAATTTTCTAAGTCCAGAAAAATAAGTTTCAACTTTTTTTCAAATTTCCCCCCAAGGGATATATATTTTACCCACACATTTGGAGCCCTCCTGGGATGCCCTCTAACATACTATAACCTCATTTAGCGGAGATTTTCACAAAAAAGTGAAATTTTCAAAAAGTGGAAATTTTTCCAAAAAACGACTAAGTATGAAGGACTCATCGGGTGAAACGCTCTGGAACTGAAATCGGATGCGCTTACAGACATGCTCCCTTCTCTGGAAGTCTGAGACATGTGTGAGAATTTTCTAAGTCCAGAAAAAAAAAATTTTCAACATTTTTTCAAATTTCCCCACAAGGAATATATATTTTACCCACACATTTGGAGCCCTCCTGGGATGCCCTCTAACATACTATAACCTCATTTAGCGGAGATTTTCACAAAAAAGTGAAATTTTCAAAAAATCAAAAATTTTTCCAAAAAACGACTAAGTATGAAGGACTCATTTCGTGAAACGCTCTGGAACTGAAATCGGATGCGCTTACAGACATGCTCCCCTCTCTGGAAGTCTGAGACATGTGTGAAAATTTTCAAAGTCCAGAAAAAAAAATTTTTCAACTTTTTTTCAAATTTCCCCACAAGGGATATATATTTTACCCACACATTTGGAGCCCTCCTGGGATGCCCTCTAACATACTATAACCTCATTTAGCGGAGATTTTCACAAAAAAGTGAAATTTTCAAAAAGTCAAAAATTTTTCCAAAAAACGACTAAGTATGAAGGACTCATTGGGTGAAACGCTCTGGAACTGAAATCGGATGTGCTTACAGACATGCTCCCCTCTCTGGAAGTCTGAGACATGTGTGAAAATTTTCTAAGTCCAGAAAAATAAGTTTCAACTTTTTTTCAAATTTCCCCCCAAGGGATATATATTTTACCCACACATTTGGAGCACTCCTGGGATGCCCTCTAACATACTATAACCTCATTTAGCGGAGATTTTCACAAAAAAGTGAAATTTTCAAAAAGTGGAAATTTTTCCAAAAAACGACTAAGTATGAAGGACTCATCGGGTGAAACGCTCTGGAACTGAAATCGGATGTGCTTACAGACATGCTCCCCTCTCTGGAAGTCTGAGACATGTGTGAAAATTTTCTAAGTCCAGAAAAAAAATAATTTTCAACTTTTTTTCAAATTTCCCCCCAAGGGATATATATTTTACCCACACATTTGGAGCCCTCCTGGGATGCCCTCTAACATACTATAACCTCATTTAGCGGAGATTTTCACAAAAAAGAGAAATTTTCAAAAAGTGGAAATTTTTCCAAAAAACGACTAAGTATGAAGGACTCATCGGGTGAAACGCTCTGGAACTGAAATCGGATGTGCTTACAGACATGCTCCCCTCTCTGGAAGTCTGAGACATGTGTGAAAATTTTCTAAGTCCAGAAAAAAAAAGTTTTTCAACTTTTTTTCAAATTTCCCCCCAAGGGATATATATTTTACCCACACATTTGGAGCCCTCCTGGGATGCCCTCTAACATACTATAGCCTCATTTGGCGGAGATTTTCACAAAAAAGTGAAATTTTCAAAAAGTGGAAATTTTTCCAAAAAACGATTAAGTATGAAGGACTCATCGGGTGAAACGCTCTGGAACTGAAATCGGATGCGCTTACAGACATGCTCCCCTCTCTGGAAGTCTGAGACATGTGTGAAAATTTTCTAAGTCCAGAAAAAAAACATTTTTCAACTTTTTTCAAATTTCCCCCCCAAGGGATATATATGTTACCCACACATTTGGAGCCCTCCTGGGATGCCCTCTAACATACTATAACCTCCTTTAGCGGAGATTTTCACAAAAAAGTGAAATTTTCAAAAAGTCAGAAATTTTGCAAAAAACGACTAAGTATGAAGGAATCATCGGGTGAAACGCTCTGGAACTGAAATCGGATGTGCTTACAGACATACTCCCCTCCCTGGAAGTCTGAGATATGTGTGAAAATTTTCTAAGTTCAGAAAAAAAAAAAATTTCAACTTTTTTCAAATTTCCCCCCAAGGGATATATATTTTACCCACACATTTGGAGCCCTCCTGGGATGCCCTCTAACATACTATAACCTCATTTAGCGGAGATTTTCACAAAAAAAGTGAAATTTTCAAAAAGTGAAAATTTTTCCAAAAAATGATTAAGTATGAAGGACTCATCGGGTGAAACGCTCTGGAACTGAAATCGGATGCGCTTACAGACATGCTCCCCTCTCTGGAAGTCTGAGACATGTGTGAAAATTTTCTAAGTCCAGAAAAAAAAATTTTTTCAACTTTTTTTCAAATTTCCCCACAATTGATATATATTTTACCCACACATTTGGAGCCCTCCTGGGATGCCCTCTAACATACTATAACCTCATTTAGCGGAGATTTTCACAAAAAAGAGAAATTTTCAAAAAGTGGAAATTTTTCCAAAAAACGACTAAGTATGAAGGACTTATCGGGTGAAACGCACTGGAACTGAAATCGGATCCGCTAACAGACATGCTCCCCTCTCTGGAAGTCTGAGACGTGTGAAAATTTTCTAAGTCCAGAAAAAAAAAATTTTTCAACTTTTTTTCAAATTTCCCCACAAGGGATATATATTTTACCCACACATTTGGAGCCCTCATGGGATGCCCTCTAACATACTATAACGTCATTTAGAGGAGATTTTCACAAAAAAGTGAAATTTTCAAAAAGTCAGAAATTTTGCAAAAAACGACTAATTATGAAGGACTCATTGGGTGAATCGCTCTGGAACTGAAATCGGATGCGCGCACTGACATGCTCCCCTCTCTGGAAGTCTGAGACATGTGAAAATTTTCTAAGTCCAGAAAAAAAAAATTTTTCAACTTTTTTAAAAATTTCCCCACACATTTGGAGCCCTCCTGGGATGCCCTCTAACATACTATAACCTCATTTAGCGGAGATTTTCACAAAAAAGTGAAATTTTCAAAAAGTGGAAATTTTTCCAAAAAACGACTAAGTATGAAGGACTCATCAGGTGAAACACTCTGGAACTGAAATCGGATGCGCTTACAGACATGCTCCCCTCTCTGGAAGTCTGAAACATGTGTGAAAATTTTCTAAGCCCAGAAAAAAAAAAATTTTCAACTTTTTTTCAAATTTCCCGCCAAGGGATATATATTTTACCCACACATTTGGAGCCCTCCTGGGATGCCTTCTAACATACTATAACCTCCTTTAGCGGAGATTTTCACAAAAAAGTGAAATTTTCAAAAAAGTGAAAATTTTTCCAAAAAACGACTAAGTATGAAGCACTCATCGGGTGAAACGCTCTGGAACTGAAATCGGATGCGCTTACAGACATGCTCCCCTCTCTGGAAGTCTGAGACATGTGTGAAAATTTTCTAAGTCCAGAAAAAAAAAATTTTCAACTTTTTTTCAAATTTCCCCACAAGGGATATATATTTTACCCACACATTTGGAGCCCTCCTGGGATGCCCTCTAACATACTATAACCTCATTTAGCGGAGATTTTCACAAAAAAGTGAAATTTTCAAAAAGTGGAAATTTTTCCAAAAAACGACTAAGTATGAAGGACTCATCGGGTGAAACGCTCTGGAACTGAAATCGGATGCGCTTACAGACATGCTCCCCTCTCTGGAAGTCTGAGACATGTGTGAAAATTTTCTAAGTCCAGAAAAAAAACATTTTTCAACTTTTTTCAAATTTCCCCCCCAAGGGATATATATGTTACCCACACATTTGGAGCCCTCCTGGGATGCCCTCTAACATACTATAACCTCCTTTAGCGGAGATTTTCACAAAAAAGTGAAATTTTCAAAAAGTCAGAAATTTTGCAAAAAACGACTAAGTATGAAGGAATCATCGGGTGAAACGCTCTGGAACTGAAATCGGATGTGCTTACAGACATACTCCCATCCCTGGAAGTCTGAGACATGTGTGAAAATTTTCTAAGTCCAGAAAAAAAAAAATTTTCAACTTTTTTTCAAATTTCCCCCCAAGGGATATATATTTTACCCACACATTTGGAGCCCTCCTGGGATGCCCTCTAACATACTATAACCTCATTTAGCGGAGATTTTCACAAAAAAGAGAAATTTTCAAAAAGTGGAAATTTTTCCAAAAAACGACTAAGTATGAAGGACTTATCGGGTGAAACGCTCTGGAACTGAAATCGGATGCGCTTACAGACATGCTCCCCTCTCTGGAAGTCTGAGACATGTGTGAAAATTTTCTAAGTCCAGAAAAAAAAATTTTCAACTTTTTTTCAAATTTCCCCACAAGGGATATATATTTTACCCACACATTTGGAGCCCTCCTGGGATGCCCTCTAACATACTATAACCTCCTTTAGCGGAGATTTTCACAAAAAAGTGAAATTTTCAAAAAGTCAGAAATTTTGCAAAAAACGACTAATTATGAAGGACTCATTGGGTGAATCGCTCTGGAACTGAAATCGGATGCGCGCACTGACATGCTCCCCTCTCTGGAAGTCTGAGACATGTGAAAATTTTCTAAGTCCAGAAAAAAAAACATTTTCAACTTTTTTTCAAATTTCCCCCCAAGGGATATATATTTTACCCACACATTTGGAGCCCTCCTGGGATGCCCTCTAACATACTATAACCTCATTTAGCGGAGATTTTCACAAAAAAAGTGAAATTTTCAAAAAGTGAAAATTTTTCCAAAAAATGATTAAGTATGAAGGACTCATCGGGTGAAACGCTCTGTAACTGAAATCGGATGCGCTTACAGACATGCTCCCCTCTCTGGAAGTCTGAGACATGTGTGAAAATTTTCTAAGTCCAGAAAAAAAAATTTTTCAACTTTTTTTCAAATTTCCCCACAATTGATATATATTTTACCCACACATTTGGAGCCCTCCTGGGATGCCCTCTAACATACTATAACCTCATTTAGCGGAGATTTTCACAAAAAAAGTGAAATTTTCAAAAAGTGGAAATTTTTCCAAAAAACGACTAAGTATGAAGGACTCATCAGGTGAAACACTCTGGAACTGAAATCGGATGCGCTTACAGACATGCTCCCCTCTCTGGAAGTCTGAGACATGTGTGAAAATTTTCTAAGTCCAGAAAAAAAAAATTTTTCAACTTTTTTCCAAATTTCCCGCCAAGGGATATATATTTTACCCACACATTTGGAGCCCTCCTGGGATGCCCTCTAACATACTATAACCTCCTTTAGCGGAGATTTTCACAAAAAAGTGAAATTTTCAAAAAAGTGAAAATTTTTCCAAAAAACGACTAAGTATGAAGGACTTATCGGGTGAAACGCTCTGGAACTGAAATTGGATGTGCTTACAGACATGCTCCCCTCTCTGGAAGTCTGAGACATGTGTGAAAATTTTCTAAGTCCAGAAAAATAAGTTTCAACTTTTTTTCAAATTTCCCCCCAAGGGATATATATTTTACCCACACATTTGGAGCCCTCCTGGGATGCCCTCTAACATACTATAACCTCATTTAGCGGAGATTTTCACAAAAAAGTGAAATTTTCAAAAAGTGGAAATTTTTCCAAAAAACGACTAAGTATGAAGGACTCATCGGGTGAAACGCTCTGGAACTGAAATCGGATGCGCTTACAGACATGCTCCCTTCTCTGGAAGTCTGAGACATGTGTGAGAATTTTCTAAGTCCAGAAAAAAAAAATTTTCAACATTTTTTCAAATTTCCCCACAAGGAATATATATTTTACCCACACATTTGGAGCCCTCCTGGGATGCCCTCTAACATACTATAACCTCATTTAGCGGAGATTTTCACAAAAAAGTGAAATTTTCAAAAAATCAAAAATTTTTCCAAAAAACGACTAAGTATGAAGGACTCATTTCGTGAAACGCTCTGGAACTGAAATCGGATGCGGTTACAGACATGCTCCCCTCTCTGGAAGTCTGAGACATGTGTGAAAATTTTCAAAGTCCAGAAAAAAAAATTTTTCAACTTTTTTTCAAATTTCCCCACAAGGGATATATATTTTACCCACACATTTGGAGCCCTCCTGGGATGCCCTCTAACATACTATAACCTCATTTAGCGGAGATTTTCACAAAAAAGTGAAATTTTCAAAAAGTCAAAAATTTTTCCAAAAAACGACTAAGTATGAAGGACTCATTGGGTGGAACGCTCTGGAACTGAAATCGGATGTGCTTACAGACATGCTCCCCTCTCTGGAAGTCTGAGACATGTGTGAAAATTTTCTAAGTCCAGAAAAATAAGTTTCAACTTTTTTTCAAATTTCCCCCCAAGGGATATATATTTTACCCACACATTTGGAGCACTCCTGGGATGCCCTCTAACATACTATAACCTCATTTAGCGGAGATTTTCACAAAAAAGTGAAATTTTCAAAAAGTGGAAATTTTTCCAAAAAACGACTAAGTATGAAGGACTCATCGGGTGAAACGCTCTGGAACTGAAATCGGATGTGCTTACAGACATGCTCCCCTCTCTGGAAGTCTGAGACATGTGTGAAAATTTTCTAAGTCCAGAAAAAAAATAATTTTCAACTTTTTTTCAAATTTCCCCACAAGGAATATATATTTTACCCACACATTTGGAGCCCTCCAGGGTTGCCCTCTAACATACTATAACCTCATTTAGCGGAGATTTTCACAAAAAAGTGAAATTTTCAAAAAGTCAAAATTTTTTCCAAAAAACGACTAAGTATGAAGGACTCATTGGGTGAAACGCTCTGGAACTGAAATCGGATGCGCTTACAGACATGCTCCCCTCTCTGGAAGTCTGAGACATGTGTGAAAATTTTCTAAGTCCAGAAAAAAAAAAAATTTCAACTTTTTTTCAAATTTCCCCACAAGGGATATATATTTTACCCACACATTTGGAGCCCTCCTGGGATGCCCTCTAACATACTATAACCTCATTTAGCGGAGATTTTCACAAAAAAGTGAAATTTTCAAAAAGTGGAAATTTTTCCAAAAAACGACTAAGTATGAAGGACTCATCGGGTGAAACGCTCTGGAACTGAAATCGGATGCGCTTACAGACATGCTCCCTTCTCTGGAAGTCTGAGACATGTGTGAGAATTTTCTAAGTCCAGAAAAAAAAAATTTTCAACATTTTTTCAAATTTCCCCACAAGGAATATATATTTTACCCACACATTTGGAGCCCTCCTGGGATGCCCTCTAACATACTATAACCTCATTTAGCGGAGATTTTCACAAAAAAGTGAAATTTTCAAAAAATCAAAAATTTTTCCAAAAAGCGACTAAGTATGAAGGACTCATTGGGTGAAACGCTCTGGAACTGAAATCGGATGCGCTTACAGACATGCTCCCCTCTCTGGAAGTCTGAGACATGTGTGAAAATTTTCAAAGTCCAGAAAAAAAATTTTTTCAACTTTTTTTCAAATTTCCCCACAAGGGATATATATTTTACCCACACATTTGGAGCCCTCCTGGGATGCCCTCTAACATACTATAACCTCATTTAGCGGAGATTTTCACAAAAAAGTGAAATTTTCAAAAAGTGGAAATTTTTCCAAAAAACGACTAAGTATGAAGGACTCATCGGGTGAAACGCTCTGGAACTGAAATCGGATGCGCTTACAGACATGCTCCCCTCTCTGGAAGTCTGAGACATGTGTGAAAATTTTCTAAGTCCAGGAAAAAAAAAATTTTCAACTTTTTTTCAAATTTCCCCACAAGGAATATATATTTTACCCACACATTTGGAGCCCTCCAGGGTTGCCCTCTAACATACTATAACCTCATTTAGCGGAGATTTTCACAAAAAAGTGAAATTTTCAAAAAGTCAAAAATTTTTCCAAAAAAACGACTAAGTATGAAGGACTCATTGGGTGAAACGCTCTGGAACTGAAATCGGATGCGCTTACAGATATGCTCCCCTCTCTGGAAGTCTGAGACATGTGTAAAAATTTTCTAAGTCCAGAAAAAAAAAAAATTTCAACTTTTTTTCAAATTTCCCCACAAGGGATATATATTTTACCCACACATTTGGAGCCCTCCTGGGATGCCCTCTAACATACTATAACCTCATTTAGCAGAGATTTTCACAAAAAAGTGAAATTTTCCAAAAGTCAGAAATTTTGCAAAAAACGACTAAGTATGAAGGACTCATCGGGTGAAACGCTCTGGAACTGAAATCGGATGCGCTTACAGACATGCTCCCCTCTCTGGAAGTCTGAGACATGTGTGAAAATTTTCTAAGTCCAGAAAAAAAAAAATTTTCAACTTTTTTTCAAATTTCCCCACAAGGAATATATATTTTACCCACACATTTGGAGCCCTCCAGGGTTGCCCTCTAACATACTATAACCTCATTTAGCGGAGATTTTCACAAAAAAGTGAAATTTTCAAAAAGTGGAAATTTTTCCAAAAAACGACTAAGTATGAAGGACTCATCGGGTGAAACGCTCTGGAACTGAAATCGGATGCGCTTACAGACATGCTCCCCTCTCTGGAAGTCTGAGACATGTGTGAAAATTTTCTAAGTCCAGAAAAAAAAAAATTTCAACTTTTTTTCAAATTTCCTCACAAGGGATATATATTTTACCCACACATTTGGAGCCCTCCTGGGATGCCCTCTAACATACTATAACCTCATTTAGCGGAGATTTTCACAAAAAAGTGAAATTTTCAAAAAGTCAAAAATTTTTCCAAAAAACGACTAAGTATGAAGGACTCATTGGGTGAAACGCTCTGGAACTGAAATCGGATGTGCTTACAGACATGCTCGCCTCTCTGGAAGTCTGAGACATGTGTGAAAATTTTCTAAGTCCAGAAAAATAAGTTTCAACTTTTTTTCAAATTTCCCCCCAAGGGATATATATTTTACCCACACATTTGGAGCCCTCCTGGGATGCCCTCTAACATACTATAACCTCATTTAGCGGAGATTTTCACAAAAAAGTGAAATTTTCAAAAAGTGGAAATTTTTCCAAAAAACGACTAAGTATGAAGGACTCATCGGGTGAAACGCTCTGGAACTGAAATCGGATGCGCTTACAGACATGCTCCCTTCTCTGGAAGTCTGAGACATGTGTGAGAATTTTCTAAGTCCAGAAAAAAAAAATTTTCAACATTTTTCAAAATTTCCCCACAAGGAATATATATTTTACCCACACATTTGGAGCCCTCCTGGGATGCCCTCTAACATACTATAACCTCCTTTAGCGGAGATTTTCACAAAAAAGTGAAATTTTCAAAAAGTGGAAATTTTTCCAAAAAACGACTAAGTATGAAGGACTCATCGGGTGAAACGCTCTGGAACTGAAATCGGATGCGCTTACAGACATGCTCCCCTCTCTGGAAGTCTGAGACATGTGTGAAAATTTTCTAAGTCCAGAAAAAAAAAATTTTTCAACTTTTTTCCAAATTTCCCGCCAAGGGATATATATTTTACCCACACATTTGGAGCCCTCCTGGGATGCCCTCTAACATACTATAACCTCCTTTAGCGGAGATTTTCACAAAAAAGTGAAATTTTCAAAAAAGTGAAAATTTTTCCAAAAAACGACTAAGTATGAAGGACTTATCGGGTGAAACGCTCTGGAACTGAAATTGGATGTGCTTACAGACATGCTCCCCTCTCTGGAAGTCTGAGACATGTGTGAAAATTTTCTAAGTCCAGAAAAATAAGTTTCAACTTTTTTTCAAATTTCCCCCCAAGGGATATATATTTTACCCACACATTTGGAGCCCTCCTGGGATGCCCTCTAACATACTATAACCTCATTTAGCGGAGATTTTCACAAAAAAGTGAAATTTTCAAAAAGTGGAAATTTTTCCAAAAAACGACTAAGTATGAAGGACTCATCGGGTGAAACGCTCTGGAACTGAAATCGGATGCGCTTACAGACATGCTCCCTTCTCTGGAAGTCTGAGACATGTGTGAGAATTTTCTAAGTCCAGAAAAAAAAAATTTTCAACATTTTTTCAAATTTCCCCACAAGGAATATATATTTTACCCACACATTTGGAGCCCTCCTGGGATGCCCTCTAACATACTATAACCTCATTTAGCGGAGATTTTCACAAAAAAGTGAAATTTTCAAAAAATCAAAAATTTTTCCAAAAAACGACTAAGTATGAAGGACTCATTTCGTGAAACGCTCTGGAACTGAAATCGGATGCGGTTACAGACATGCTCCCCTCTCTGGAAGTCTGAGACATGTGTGAAAATTTTCAAAGTCCAGAAAAAAAAATTTTTCAACTTTTTTTCAAATTTCCCCACAAGGGATATATATTTTACCCACACATTTGGAGCCCTCCTGGGATGCCCTCTAACATACTATAACCTCATTTAGCGGAGATTTTCACAAAAAAGTGAAATTTTCAAAAAGTCAAAAATTTTTCCAAAAAACGACTAAGTATGAAGGACTCATTGGGTGGAACGCTCTGGAACTGAAATCGGATGTGCTTACAGACATGCTCCCCTCTCTGGAAGTCTGAGACATGTGTGAAAATTTTCTAAGTCCAGAAAAATAAGTTTCAACTTTTTTTCAAATTTCCCCCCAAGGGATATATATTTTACCCACACATTTGGAGCACTCCTGGGATGCCCTCTAACATACTATAACCTCATTTAGCGGAGATTTTCACAAAAAAGTGAAATTTTCAAAAAGTGGAAATTTTTCCAAAAAACGACTAAGTATGAAGGACTCATCGGGTGAAACGCTCTGGAACTGAAATCGGATGTGCTTACAGACATGCTCCCCTCTCTGGAAGTCTGAGACATGTGTGAAAATTTTCTAAGTCCAGAAAAAAAATAATTTTCAACTTTTTTTCAAATTTCCCCACAAGGAATATATATTTTACCCACACATTTGGAGCCCTCCAGGGTTGCCCTCTAACATACTATAACCTCATTTAGCGGAGATTTTCACAAAAAAGTGAAATTTTCAAAAAGTCAAAATTTTTTCCAAAAAACGACTAAGTATGAAGGACTCATTGGGTGAAACGCTCTGGAACTGAAATCGGATGCGCTTACAGACATGCTCCCCTCTCTGGAAGTCTGAGACATGTGTGAAAATTTTCTAAGTCCAGAAAAAAAAAAAATTTCAACTTTTTTTCAAATTTCCCCACAAGGGATATATATTTTACCCACACATTTGGAGCCCTCCTGGGATGCCCTCTAACATACTATAACCTCATTTAGCGGAGATTTTCACAAAAAAGTGAAATTTTCAAAAAGTGGAAATTTTTCCAAAAAACGACTAAGTATGAAGGACTCATCGGGTGAAACGCTCTGGAACTGAAATCGGATGCGCTTACAGACATGCTCCCTTCTCTGGAAGTCTGAGACATGTGTGAGAATTTTCTAAGTCCAGAAAAAAAAAATTTTCAACATTTTTTCAAATTTCCCCACAAGGAATATATATTTTACCCACACATTTGGAGCCCTCCTGGGATGCCCTCTAACATACTATAACCTCATTTAGCGGAGATTTTCACAAAAAAGTGAAATTTTCAAAAAATCAAAAATTTTTCCAAAAAGCGACTAAGTATGAAGGACTCATTGGGTGAAACGCTCTGGAACTGAAATCGGATGCGCTTACAGACATGCTCCCCTCTCTGGAAGTCTGAGACATGTGTGAAAATTTTCAAAGTCCAGAAAAAAAATTTTTTCAACTTTTTTTCAAATTTCCCCACAAGGGATATATATTTTACCCACACATTTGGAGCCCTCCTGGGATGCCCTCTAACATACTATAACCTCATTTAGCGGAGATTTTCACAAAAAAGTGAAATTTTCAAAAAGTGGAAATTTTTCCAAAAAACGACTAAGTATGAAGGACTCATCGGGTGAAACGCTCTGGAACTGAAATCGGATGCGCTTACAGACATGCTCCCCTCTCTGGAAGTCTGAGACATGTGTGAAAATTTTCTAAGTCCAGGAAAAAAAAAATTTTCAACTTTTTTTCAAATTTCCCCACAAGGAATATATATTTTACCCACACATTTGGAGCCCTCCAGGGTTGCCCTCTAACATACTATAACCTCATTTAGCGGAGATTTTCACAAAAAAGTGAAATTTTCAAAAAGTCAAAAATTTTTCCAAAAAAACGACTAAGTATGAAGGACTCATTGGGTGAAACGCTCTGGAACTGAAATCGGATGCGCTTACAGATATGCTCCCCTCTCTGGAAGTCTGAGACATGTGTAAAAATTTTCTAAGTCCAGAAAAAAAAAAAATTTCAACTTTTTTTCAAATTTCCCCACAAGGGATATATATTTTACCCACACATTTGGAGCCCTCCTGGGATTGCCCTCTAACATACTATAACCTCATTTAGCAGAGATTTTCACAAAAAAGTGAAATTTTCCAAAAGTCAGAAATTTTGCAAAAAACGACTAAGTATGAAGGACTCATCGGGTGAAACGCTCTGGAACTGAAATCGGATGCGCTTACAGACATGCTCCCCTCTCTGGAAGTCTGAGACATGTGTGAAAATTTTCTAAGTCCAGAAAAAAAAAATTTTCAACTTTTTTTCAAATTTCCCCACAAGGAATATATATTTTACCCACACATTTGGAGCCCTCCAGGGTTGCCCTCTAACATACTATAACCTCATTTAGCGGAGATTTTCACAAAAAAGTGAAATTTTCAAAAAGTGGAAATTTTTCCAAAAAACGACTAAGTATGAAGGACTCATCGGGTGAAACGCTCTGGAACTGAAATCGGATGCGCTTACAGACATGCTCCCCTCTCTGGAAGTCTGAGACATGTGTGAAAATTTTCTAAGTCCAGAAAAAAAAAAATTTCAACTTTTTTTCAAATTTCCTCACAAGGGATATATATTTTACCCACACATTTGGAGCCCTCCTGGGATGCCCTCTAACATACTATAACCTCATTTAGCGGAGATTTTCACAAAAAAGTGAAATTTTCAAAAAGTGGAAATTTTTCCAAAAAACGACTAAGTATGAAGGACTCATCGGGTGAAACGCTCTGGAACTGAAATCGGATGCGCTTACAGACATGCTCCCTTCTCTGGAAGTCTGAGACATGTGTGAGAATTTTCTAAGTCCAGAAAAAAAAAATTTTCAACATTTTTCAAAATTTCCCCACAAGGAATATATATTTTACCCACACATTTGGAGCCCTCCTGGGATGCCCTCTAACATACTATAACCTCCTTTAGCGGAGATTTTCACAAAAAAGTGAAATTTTCAAAAAGTGGAAATTTTTCCAAAAAACGACTAAGTATGAAGGACTCATCGGGTGAAACGCTCTGGAACTGAAATCGGATGCGCTTACAGACATGCTCCCCTCTCTGGAAGTCTGAGACATGTGTGAAAATTTTCTAAGTCCAGAAAAAAAAAGTTTTTCAACTTTTTTTCAAATTTCCCCCCAAGGGATATATATTTTACCCACACATTTGGAGCCCTCCTGGGATGCCCTCTAACATACTATAGCCTCATTTGGCGGAGATTTTCACAAAAAAGTGAAATTTTCAAAAAGTGGAAATTTTTCCAAAAAACGATTAAGTATGAAGGACTCATCGGGTGAAACGCTCTGGAACTGAAATCGGATGCGCTTACAGACATGCTCCCCTCTCTGGAAGTCTGAGACATGTGTGAAAATTTTCTAAGTCCAGAAAAAAAACATTTTTCAACTTTTTTCAAATTTCCCCCCCAAGGGATATATATGTTACCCACACATTTGGAGCCCTCCTGGGATGCCCTCTAACATACTATAACCTCCTTTAGCGGAGATTTTCACAAAAAAGTGAAATTTTCAAAAAGTCAGAAATTTTGCAAAAAACGACTAAGTATGAAGGAATCATCGGGTGAAACGCTCTGGAACTGAAATCGGATGTGCTTACAGACATACTCCCCTCCCTGGAAGTCTGAGATATGTGTGAAAATTTTCTAAGTCCAGAAAAAAAAAAATTTTCAACTTTTTTTCAAATTTCCCCCCAAGGGATATATATTTTACCCACACATTTGGAGCCCTCCTGGGATGCCCTCTAACATACTATAACCTCATTTAGCGGAGATTTTCACAAAAAAAGTGAAATTTTCAAAAAGTGAAAATTTTTCCAAAAAATGATTAAGTATGAAGGACTCATCGGGTGAAACGCTCTGGAACTGAAATCGGATGCGCTTACAGACATGCTCCCCTCTCTGGAAGTCTGAGACATGTGTGAAAATTTTCTAAGTCCAGAAAAAAAATTTTTTTCAACTTTTTTTCAAATTTCCCCACAATTGATATATATTTTACCCACACATTTGGAGCCCTCCTGGGATGCCCTCTAACATACTATAACCTCATTTAGCGGAGATTTTCACAAAAAAGAGAAATTTTCAAAAAGTGGAAATTTTTCCAAAAAACGACTAAGTATGAAGGACTTATCGGGTGAAACGCACTGGAACTGAAATCGGATCCGCTAACAGACATGCTCCCCTCTCTGGAAGTCTGAGACATGTGTGAAAATTTTCTAAGTCCAGAAAAAAAAATTTTCAACTTTTTTTCAAATTTCCCCACAAGGGATATATATTTTACCCACACATTTGGAGCCCTCCTGGGATGCCCTCTAACATACTATAACCTCCTTTAGCGGAGATTTTCACAAAAAAGTGAAATTTTCAAAAAGTCAGAAATTTTGCAAAAAACGACTAATTATGAAGGACTCATTGGGTGAATCGCTCTGGAACTGAAATCGGATGCGCGCACTGACATGCTCCCCTCTCTGGAAGTCTGAGACATGTGTGAAAATTTTCTAAGTCCAGAAAAATAAGTTTCAACTTTTTTTCAAATTTCCCCCCAAGGGATATATATTTTACCCACACATTTGGAGCACTCCTGGGATGCCCTCTAACATACTATAACCTCATTTAGCGGAGATTTTCACAAAAAAGTGAAATTTTCAAAAAGTGGAAATTTTTCCAAAAAACGACTAAGTATGAAGGACTCATCGGGTGAAACGCTCTGGAACTGAAATCGGATGTGCTTACAGACATGCTCCCCTCTCTGGAAGTCTGAGACATGTGTGAAAATTTTCTAAGTCCAGAAAAAAAATAATTTTCAACTTTTTTTCAAATTTCCCCACAAGGAATATATATTTTACCCACACATTTGGAGCCCTCCTGGGATGCCCTCTAACATACTATAACCTCATTTAGCGGAGATTTTCACAAAAAAGTGAAATTTTCAAAAAATCAAAAATTTTTCCAAAAAGCGACTAAGTATGAAGGACTCATTGGGTGAAACGCTCTGGAACTGAAATCGGATGCGCTTACAGACATGCTCCCCTCTCTGGAAGTCTGAGACATGTGTGAAAATTTTCTAAGTCCAGGAAAAAAAAAATTTTCAACTTTTTTTCAAATTTCCCCACAAGGAATATATATTTTACCCACACATTTGGAGCCCTCCAGGGTTGCCCTCTAACATACTATAACCTCATTTAGCGGAGATTTTCACAAAAAAGTGAAATTTTCAAAAAGTCAAAAATTTTTCCAAAAAAACGACTAAGTATGAAGGACTCATTGGGTGAAACGCTCTGGAACTGAAATCGGATGCGCTTACAGACATGCTCCCCTCTCTGGAAGTCTGAGACATGTGTAAAAATTTTCTAAGTCCAGAAAAAAAAAAAATTTCAACTTTTTTTCAAATTTCCCCACAAGGGATATATATTTTACCCACACATTTGGAGCCCTCCTGGGATGCCCTCTAACATACTATAACCTCATTTAGCAGAGATTTTCACAAAAAAGTGAAATTTTCCAAAAGTCAGAAATTTTGCAAAAAACGACTAAGTATGAAGGACTCATCGGGTGAAACGCTCTGGAACTGAAATCGGATGCGCTTACAGACATGCTCCCCTCTCTGGAAGTCTGAGACATGTGTGAAAATTTTCTAAGTCCAGAAAAAAAAAAATTTTCAACTTTTTTTCAAATTTCCCCACAAGGAATATATATTTTACCCACACATTTGGAGCCCTCCAGGGTTGCCCTCTAACATACTATAACCTCATTTAGCGGAGATTTTCACAAAAAAGTGAAATTTCCAAAAAGTCAAAAATTTTTCCAAAAAACGACTAAGTATGAAGGACTCATTGGGTGAAACGCTCTGGAACTGAAATCGGATGCGCTTACAGACATGCTCCCCTCTCTGGAAGTCTGAGACATGTGTGAAAATTTTCAAAGTCCAGAAAAAAAAATTTTTCAACTTTTTTTCAAATTTCCCCACAAGGGATATATATTTTACCCACACATTTGGAGCCCTCCTGGGATGCCCTCTAACATACTATAACCTCATTTAGCGGAGATTTTCACAAAAAAGTGAAATTTTCAAAAAGTCAAAAATTTTTCCAAAAAACGACTAAGTATGAAGGACTCATTGGGTGAAACGCTCTGGAACTGAAATCGGATGTGCTTACAGACATGCTCCCCTCTCTGGAAGTCTGAGACATGTGTGAAAATTTTCTAAGTCCAGAAAAATAAGTTTCAACTTTTTTTCAAATTTCCCCCCAAGGGATATATATTTTACCCACACATTTGGAGCCCTCCTGGGATGACCTCTAACATACTATAACCTCATTTAGCGGAGATTTTCACAAAAAAGTGAAATTTTCAAAAAGTGGAAATTTTTCCAAAAAACGACTAAGTATGAAGGACTCATCGGGTGAAACGCTCTGGAACTGAAATCGGATGCGCTTACAGACATGCTCCCCTCTCTGGAAGTCTGAGACATGTGTGAAAATTTTCTAAGTCCAGGAAAAAAAAAAATTTCAACTTTTTTCAAATTTCCCCACAAGGAATATATATTTTACCCACACATTTGGAGCCCTCCAGGGTTGCCCTCTAACATACTATAACCTCATTTAGCGGAGATTTTCACAAAAAAGTGAAATTTTCAAAAAGTCAAAATTTTTTCCAAAAAACGACTAAGTATGAAGGACTCATTGGGTGAAACGCTCTGGAACTGAAATCGGATGCGCTTACAGACATGCTCCCCTCTCTGGAAGTCTGAGACATGTGTGAAAATTTTCTAAGTCCAGAAAAAAAAAAAATTTCAACTTTTTTTCAAATTTCCCCACAAGGGATATATATTTTACCCACACATTTGGAGCCCTCCTGGGATTCCCTCTAACATACTATAACCTCATTTAGCGGAGATTTTCACAAAAAAGTGAAATTTTCCAAAAGTCAGAAATTTTGCAAAAAACGACTAAGTATGAAGGACTCATCGGGTGAAACGCTCTGGAACTGAAATCGGATGCGCTTACAGACATGCTCCCCTCTCTGGAAGTCTGAGACATGTGTGAAAATTTTCTAAGTCCAGAAAAATAAGTTTCAACTTTTTTTCAAATTTCCCCCCAAGGGATATATATTTTACCCACACATTTGGAGCCCTCCTGGGATGCCCTCTAACATACTATAACCTCATTTAGCGGAGATTTTCACAAAAAAGTGAAATTTTCAAAAAGTGGAAATTTTTCCAAAAAACGACTAAGTATGAAGGACTCATCGGGTGAAACGCTCTGGAACTGAAATCGGATGCGCTTACAGACTTGCTCCCCTCTCTGGAAGTCTGAGACATGTGTGAAAATTTTCTAAGTCCAGAAAAAAAAATTTTTCAACTTTTTTTCAAATTTCCCCACAAGGAATATATATTTTACCCACACATTTGGAGCCCTCCTGGGATGCCCTCTAATATACTATAACCTCATTTAGCGGAGATTTTCACAAAAAAGTGAAATTTTCAAAAAGTCAAAAATTTTCCAAAAAACGACTAAGTATGAAGGACTCATTGGGTGAAACGCTCTGGAACTGAAATCGGATGTGCTTACAAACATGCTCCCCTCTCTGGAAGTCTGAGACATGTGTGAAAATTTTCTAAGTCCAGAAAAATAAGTTTCAACTTTTTTTCAAATTTCCCCCCAAGGGATATATATTTTACCCACACATTTGGAGCCCTCCTGGGATGCCCTCTAACATACTATAACCTCATTTAGCGGAGATTTTCACAAAAAAGTGAAATTTTCAAAAAGTGGAAATTTTTGCAAAAAACGACTAAGTATGAAGGACTCATCGGGTGAAACGCTCTGGAACTGAAATCGGATGCGCTTACAGACATGCTCCCCTCTCTGGAAGTCTGAGACATGTGTGAAAATTTTCTAAGTCCAGAAAAAAAAAATTTTCAACTTTTTTTCAAATTTCCCCACAAGGGATATATATTTTACCCACACATTTGGAGCCCTCCTGGGATGCTCTCTAACATACTATAACCTCATTTAGCGGAGATTTTCACAAAAAAGTGAAATTTTCAAAAAGTGAGAAATTTTGCAAAAAACGACTAAGTATGAAGGAATCATCGGGTGAAACACTCTGGAACTGAAATCAGATGCGCTTACAGACATGCTCCCCTCTCTGGAAGTCTGAGACATGTGTGAAAATTTTCTAAGTCCAGAAAAAAAAAATTTCAACTTTTTTCCAAATTTCCCCACAAGGGATATATATTTTACCCACACATTTGGAGCCCTCCTGGGATGCCCTCTAACATACTATAACCTCATTTAGCGGAGATTTTCACAAAAAAGTGAAATTTTCAAAAAGTGGAAATTTTTCCAAAAAACGACTAAGTATGAAGGACTCATCGGGTGAAACGCTCTGGAACTGAAATCGGCTGCGCTTACAGACATGCTCCCTTCTCTGGAAGTCTGAGACATGTGTGAGAATTTTCTAAGTCCAGAAAAAAAAAAATTTCAACTTTTTTTCAAATTTCCCCACAAGGGATATATATTTTACCCACACATTTGGAGCCCTCCTGGGATGCCCTCTAACATACTATAACCTCATTTAGCGGAGATTTTCACAAAAAAGTGAAATTTTCAAAAAGTCAAAATTTTTTCCAAAAAACGACTAAGTATGAAGGACTCATTGGGTGAAACGCTCTGGAACTGAAATCGGAAGCGCTTACAGACATGCTCCCCTCTCTGGAAGTCTGACACATGTGTGAAAATTTTCTAAGTCCAGAAAAAAAAAATTTTCAACTTTTTTTCAAATTTCTCCCCAAGGGATATAGATTTTACCCACACATTTGGAGCCCTCTTGGGATGCCCTCTAACAAACTATAACCTCATTTAGCGGAGATTTTCACAAAAAAGTGAAATTTTCAAAAAGTCAAAATTTTTTCCAAAAAACGACTAAGTATGAAGGACTCATTGGGTGAAACGCTCTGGAACTGAAATCGGAAGCGCTTACAGACATGCTCCCCTCTCTGGAAGTCTGAGACATGTGTGAAAATTTTCTAAGTCCAGAAAAAAAAATTTTAAACTTTTTTTCAAATTTCCCCACAAGGGATATATATTTTACCCACACATTTGGAGCCCTCCTGGGATGCCCTCTAACATACTATAACCTCCTTTAGCGGAGATTTTCACAAAAAAGTGAAATTTTCAAAAAGTCAGAAATTTTGCAAAAAACGACTAATTATGAAGGACTCATTGGGTGAATCGCTCTGGAACTGAAATCGGATGCGCGCACTGACATGCTCCCCTCTCTGGAAGTCTGAGACATGTGTGAAAATTTTCTAAGTCCAGAAAAATAAGTTTCAACTTTTTTTCAAATTTCCCCCCAAGGGATATATATTTTACCCACACATTTGGAGCACTCCTGGGATGCCCTCTAACATACTATAACCTCATTTAGCGGAGATTTTCACAAAAAAGTGAAATTTTCAAAAAGTGGAAATTTTTCCAAAAAACGACTAAGTATGAAGGACTCATCGGGTGAAACGCTCTGGAACTGAAATCGGATGTGCTTACAGACATGCTCCCCTCTCTGGAAGTCTGAGACATGTGTGAAAATTTTCTAAGTCCAGAAAAAAAATAATTTTCAACTTTTTTTCAAATTTCCCCACAAGGAATATATATTTTACCCACACATTTGGAGCCCTCCTGGGATGCCCTCTAACATACTATAACCTCATTTAGCGGAGATTTTCACAAAAAAGTGAAATTTTCAAAAAATCAAAAATTTTTCCAAAAAGCGACTAAGTATGAAGGACTCATTGGGTGAAACGCTCTGGAACTGAAATCGGATGCGCTTACAGACATGCTCCCCTCTCTGGAAGTCTGAGACATGTGTGAAAATTTTCAAAGTCCTGAAAAAAATTTTTTTCAACTTTTTTTCAAATTTCCCCACAAGGGATATATATTTTACCCACACATTTGGAGCCCTCCTGGGATGCCCTCTAACATACTATAACCTCATTTAGCGGAGATTTTCACAAAAAAGTGAAATTTTCAAAAAGTGGAAATTTTTCCAAAAAACGACTAAGTATGAAGGACTCATCGGGTGAAACGCTCTGGAACTGAAATCGGATGCGCTTACAGACATGCTCCCCTCTCTGGAAGTCTGAGACATGTGTGAAAATTTTCTAAGTCCAGGAAAAAAAAAATTTTCAACTTTTTTTCAAATTTCCCCACAAGGGATATATATTTTACCCACACATTTGGAGCCCTCCTGGGATGCCCTCTAACATACTATAACCTCATTTAGCGGAGATTTTCACAAAAAAGTGAAATTTTCAAAAAGTCAAAAATTTTTCCAAAAAACGACTAAGTATGAAGGACTCATTGGGTGAAACGCTCTGGAACTGAAATCGGATGTGCTTACAGACATGCTCCCCTCTCTGGAAGTCTGAGACATGTGTGAAAATTTTCTAAGTCCAGAAAAATAAGTTTCAACTTTTTTTCAAATTTCCCCCCAAGGGATATATATTTTACCCACACATTTGGAGCACTCCTGGGATGCCCTCTAACATACTATAACCTCATTTAGCGGAGATTTTCACAAAAAAGTGAAATTTTCAAAAAGTGGAAATTTTTCCAAAAAACGACTAAGTATGAAGGACTCATCGGGTGAAACGCTCTGGAACTGAAATCGGATGCGCTTACAGACATGCTCCCTTCTCTGGAAGTCTGAGACATGTGTGAGAATTTTCTAAGTCCAGAAAAAAAAAATTTTCAACATTTTTTCAAATTTCCCCACAAGGAATATATATTTTACCCACACATTTGGAGCCCTCCTGGGATGCCCTCTAACATACTATAACCTCATTTAGCGGAGATTTTCACAAAAAAGTGAAATTTTCAAAAAATCAAAAATTTTTCCAAAAAGCGACTAAGTATGAAGGACTCATTGGGTGAAACGCTCTGGAACTGAAATCGGATGCGCTTACAGACATGCTCCCCTCTCTGGAAGTCTGAGACATGTGTGAAAATTTTCAAAGTCCAGAAAAAAAATTTTTTCAACTTTTTTTCAAATTTCCCCACAAGGGATATATATTTTACCCACACATTTGGAGCCCTCCTGGGATGCCCTCTAACATACTATAACCTCATTTAGCGGAGATTTTCACAAAAAAGTGAAATTTTCAAAAAGTGGAAATTTTTCCAAAAAACGACTAAGTATGAAGGACTCATCGGGTGAAACGCTCTGGAACTGAAATCGGATGCGCTTACAGACATGCTCCCCTCTCTGGAAGTCTGAGACATGTGTGAAAATTTTCTAAGTCCAGGAAAAAAAAAATTTTCAACTTTTTTTCAAATTTCCCCACAAGGAATATATATTTTACCCACACATTTGGAGCCCTCCAGGGTTGCCCTCTAACATACTATAACCTCATTTAGCGGAGATTTTCACAAAAAAGTGAAATTTTCAAAAAGTCAAAAATTTTTCCAAAAAAACGACTAAGTATGAAGGACTCATTGGGTGAAACGCTCTGGAACTGAAATCGGATGCGCTTACAGACATGCTCCCCTCTCTGGAAGTCTGAGACATGTGTAAAAATTTTCTAAGTCCAGAAAAAAAAAAAATTTCAACTTTTTTTCAAATTTCCCCACAAGGGATATATATTTTACCCACACATTTGGAGCCCTCCTGGGATGCCCTCTAACATACTATAACCTCATTTAGCAGAGATTTTCACAAAAAAGTGAAATTTTCCAAAAGTCAGAAATTTTGCAAAAAACGACTAAGTATGAAGGACTCATCGGGTGAAACGCTCTGGAACTGAAATCGGATGCGCTTACAGACATGCTCCCCTCTCTGGAAGTCTGAGACATGTGTGAAAATTTTCTAAGTCCAGAAAAAAAAAAATTTTCAACTTTTTTTCAAATTTCCCCACAAGGAATATATATTTTACCCACACATTTGGAGCCCTCCAGGGTTGCCCTCTAACATACTATAACCTCATTTAGCGGAGATTTTCACAAAAAAGTGAAATTTCCAAAAAGTCAAAAATTTTTCCAAAAAACGACTAAGTATGAAGGACTCATTGGGTGAAACGCTCTGGAACTGAAATCGGATGCGCTTACAGACATGCTCCCCTCTCTGGAAGTCTGAGACATGTGTGAAAATTTTCAAAGTCCAGAAAAAAAAATTTTTCAACTTTTTTTCAAATTTCCCCACAAGGGATATATATTTTACCGACACATTTGGAGCCCTCCTGGGATGCCCTCTAACATACTATAACCTCATTTAGCGGAGATTTTCACAAAAAAGTGAAATTTTCAAAAAGTCAAAAATTTTTCCAAAAAACGACTAAGTATGAAGGACTCATTGGGTGAAACGCTCTGGAACTGAAATCGGATGTGCTTACAGACATGCTCCCCTCTCTGGAAGTCTGAGACATGTGTGAAAATTTTCTAAGTCCAGAAAAATAAGTTTCAACTTTTTTTCAAATTTCCCCCCAAGGGATATATATTTTACCCACACATTTGGAGCCCTCCTGGGATGACCTCTAACATACTATAACCTCATTTAGCGGAGATTTTCACAAAAAAGTGAAATTTTCAAAAAGTGGAAATTTTTCCAAAAAACGACTAAGTATGAAGGACTCATCGGGTGAAACGCTCTGGAACTGAAATCGGATGCGCTTACAGACATGCTCCCCTCTCTGGAAGTCTGAGACATGTGTGAAAATTTTCTAAGTCCAGGAAAAAAAAAAATTTCAACTTTTTTCAAATTTCCCCACAAGGAATATATATTTTACCCACACATTTGGAGCCCTCCAGGGTTGCCCTCTAACATACTATAACCTCATTTAGCGGAGATTTTCACAAAAAAGTGAAATTTTCAAAAAGTCAAAATTTTTTCCAAAAAACGACTAAGTATGAAGGACTCATTGGGTGAAACGCTCTGGAACTGAAATCGGATGCGCTTACAGACATGCTCCCCTCTCTGGAAGTCTGAGACATGTGTGAAAATTTTCTAAGTCCAGAAAAAAAAAAAATTTCAACTTTTTTTCAAATTTCCCCACAAGGGATATATATTTTACCCACACATTTGGAGCCCTCCTGGGATTCCCTCTAACATACTATAACCTCATTTAGCGGAGATTTTCACAAAAAAGTGAAATTTTCCAAAAGTCAGAAATTTTGCAAAAAACGACTAAGTATGAAGGACTCATCGGGTGAAACGCTCTGGAACTGAAATCGGATGCGCTTACAGACATGCTCCCCTCTCTGGAAGTCTGAGACATGTGTGAAAATTTTCTAAGTCCAGAAAAATAAGTTTCAACTTTTTTTCAAATTTCCCCCCAAGGGATATATATTTTACCCACACATTTGGAGCCCTCCTGGGATGCCCTCTAACATACTATAACCTCATTTAGCGGAGATTTTCACAAAAAAGTGAAATTTTCAAAAAGTGGAAATTTTTCCAAAAAACGACTAAGTATGAAGGACTCATCGGGTGAAACGCTCTGGAACTGAAATCGGATGCGCTTACAGACTTGCTCCCCTCTCTGGAAGTCTGAGACATGTGTGAAAATTTTCTAAGTCCAGAAAAAAAAATTTTTCAACTTTTTTTCAAATTTCCCCACAAGGAATATATATTTTACCCACACATTTGGAGCCCTCCTGGGATGCCCTCTAATATACTATAACCTCATTTAGCGGAGATTTTCACAAAAAAGTGAAATTTTCAAAAAGTCAAAAATTTTCCAAAAAACGACTAAGTATGAAGGACTCATTGGGTGAAACGCTCTGGAACTGAAATCGGATGTGCTTACAAACATGCTCCCCTCTCTGGAAGTCTGAGACATGTGTGAAAATTTTCTAAGTCCAGAAAAATAAGTTTCAACTTTTTTTCAAATTTCCCCCCAAGGGATATATATTTTACCCACACATTTGGAGCCCTCCTGGGATGCCCTCTAACATACTATAACCTCATTTAGCGGAGATTTTCACAAAAAAGTGAAATTTTCAAAAAGTGGAAATTTTTGCAAAAAACGACTAAGTATGAAGGACTCATCGGGTGAAACGCTCTGGAACTGAAATCGGATGCGCTTACAGACATGCTCCCCTCTCTGGAAGTCTGAGACATGTGTGAAAATTTTCTAAGTCCAGAAAAAAAAAATTTTCAACTTTTTTTCAAATTTCCCCACAAGGGATATATATTTTACCCACACATTTGGAGCCCTCCTGGGATGCTCTCTAACATACTATAACCTCATTTAGCGGAGATTTTCACAAAAAAGTGAAATTTTCAAAAAGTGAGAAATTTTGCAAAAAACGACTAAGTATGAAGGAATCATCGGGTGAAACACTCTGGAACTGAAATCAGATGCGCTTACAGACATGCTCCCCTCTCTGGAAGTCTGAGACATGTGTGAAAATTTTCTAAGTCCAGAAAAAAAAAATTTCAACTTTTTTCCAAATTTCCCCACAAGGGATATATATTTTACCCACACATTTGGAGCCCTCCTGGGATGCCCTCTAACATACTATAACCTCATTTAGCGGAGATTTTCACAAAAAAGTGAAATTTTCAAAAAGTGGAAATTTTTCCAAAAAACGACTAAGTATGAAGGACTCATCGGGTGAAACGCTCTGGAACTGAAATCGGCTGCGCTTACAGACATGCTCCCTTCTCTGGAAGTCTGAGACATGTGTGAGAATTTTCTAAGTCCAGAAAAAAAAAATTTTCAACTTTTTTTCAAATTTCCCCACAAGGGATATATATTTTACCCACACATTTGGAGCCCTCCTGGGATGCCCTCTAACATACTATAACCTCATTTAGCGGAGATTTTCACAAAAAAGTGAAATTTTCAAAAAGTCAAAATTTTTTCCAAAAAACGACTAAGTATGAAGGACTCATTGGGTGAAACGCTCTGGAACTGAAATCGGAAGCGCTTACAGACATGCTCCCCTCTCTGGAAGTCTGACACATGTGTGAAAATTTTCTAAGTCCAGAAAAAAAAAATTTTCAACTTTTTTTCAAATTTCTCCCCAAGGGATATAGATTTTACCCACACATTTGGAGCCCTCTTGGGATGCCCTCTAACAAACTATAACCTCATTTAGCGGAGATTTTCACAAAAAAGTGAAATTTTCAAAAAGTCAAAATTTTTTCCAAAAAACGACTAAGTATGAAGGACTCATTGGGTGAAACGCTCTGGAACTGAAATCGGAAGCGCTTACAGACATGCTCCCCTCTCTGGAAGTCTGACACATGTGTGAAAATTTTCTAAGTCCAGAAAAAAAAAATTTTCAACTTTTTTTCAAATTTCTCCCCAAGGGATATAGATTTTACCCACACATTTGGAGCCCTCCTGGGATGCCCTCTAACATACTATAACCTCATTTAGCGAAGATTTTCACAAAAAAGTGAAATTTTCAAAAAGTGAAATGTTTTCCAAAAAACGACTAAGTATGAAGGACTCATTGGCTGAAACGCTCTGGAACTGAAATCGGATGTGCTAACAGACATGCTCCCCTCTCTGGAAGTCTGAGACATGTGTGAAAATTTTCTAAGTCCAGAAAAATAAGTTTCAACTTTTTTTCAAATTTCCCCACAAGAGATATATATTTTACCCACACATTTGGAGCCCTCCTGGGATGCCCTCTAACATACTATAACCTCATTTAGCGGAGATTTTCACAAAAAAGTGAAATTTTCAAAAAGTGCAAATTTTTCCAAAAAACGACTAAGTATGAAGGACTTATCGGGTGAAACGCACTGGAACTGAAATCGGATGCGCTTACAGACATGCTCCCCTCTCTGGAAGTCTGAGACATGTGTGAAAATTTTCTAAGTCCAGAAAAAAAAAATTTTTCAACTTTTTTTCAAATTTCCCGCCGAGGGATATATATTTTACCCACACATTTGGAGCCCTCCTGGGATGCCCTCTAACATACTATAACCTCCTTTAGCGGAGATTTTCACAAAAAAGTGAAATTTTCAAAAAAGTGAAAATTTTTCCAAAAAACGACTAAGTATGAAGGACTTATTGGGTGAAACGCTCTGGAACTGAAATCGGATGCGCTTACAGACATGCTCCCCTCTCTGGAAGTCTGAGACATGTGTGAAAATTTTCTAAGTCCAGAAAAAAAAACATTTTCAACTTTTTTTCAAATTTCCCCACAAGGGAAATATATTTTACCCACACATTTGGAGCCCTCCTGGGATGCCCTCTAACATACTATAACCTCATTTAGCGGAGATTTTCACAAAAAAGTGAAATTTTCAAAAAGTGGAAATTTTTCCAAAAAACGACTAAGTATGAAGGACTCATCAGGTGAAACACTCTGGAACTGAAATCGGATGCGCTTACAGACATGCTCCCCTCTCTGGAAGTCTGAGACATGTGTGAAAATTTTCTAAGTCCAGAAAAAAAAAAATTTTCAACTTTTTTTCAAATTTCCCGCCAAGGGATATATATTTTACCCACACATTTGGAGCCCTCCTGGGATGCCCTCTAACATAATATAACCTCCTTTAGCGGAGATTTTCACAAAAAAGTGAAATTTTCAAAAAAGTGAAAATTTTTCCAAAAAACGACTAAGTATGAAGCACTCATCGGGTGAAACGCTCTGGAACTGAAATCGGATGCGCTTACAGATATGCTCCCCTCTCTGGAAGTCTGAGACATGTGTGAATATTTTCTAAGTCAAGAAAAAAAAAAATTTTCAACTTTTTTTCAAATTTCCCCACAAGGGATATATATTTTACCCACACATTTGGAGCCCTCCTGGGATGCCCTCTAACATACTATAACCTCCTTTAGCGGAAATTTTCACAAAAAAGTGAAATTTTCAGAAAAGTGAAAATTTTTCCAAAAAACGACTAAGTATGAAGGACTTATCGGGTGAAACGCTCTGGAACTGAAATCGGATGCGCTTACAGACCTGCTCCCCTCTCTGGAAGTCTGAGACATGTGTGAAAATTTTCTAAGTCCAGAAAAAAAAACATTTTCAACTTTTTTTCAAATTTCCCCACAAGGGAAATATATTTTACCCACACATTTGGAGCCCTCCTGGGATGCCCTCTAACATACTATAACGTCATTTAGCGGAGATTTTCACAAAAAAGTGAAATTTTCAAAAAGTCAGAAATTTTGCAAAAAATGACTAATTATGAAGGACTCATTGGGTGAATCGCTCTGGAACTGAAATCGGATGCGCGCACTGACATGCTCCCCTCTCTGGAAGTCTGAGACATGTGTGAAAATTTTCTAAGTCCATAAAAAAAATTTTTTTCAACTTTTTTAAAAATTTCCCCACACATTTGGAGCCCTCCTGGGATGCCCTCTATCATACTATAACCTCATTTAGCGGAGATTTTCACAAAAAAGTGAAATTTTCAAAAAGTGAGAAATTTTGCAAAAAACGACTAAGTATGAAGGAATCATCGGGTGAAACACTCTGGAACTGAAATCGGATGCGCTTACAGACATGCTCCCCTCTCTGGAAGTCTGAGACATGTGTGAAAATTTTCTAAGTGGAGAAAAAAATTTTTTTTAACTTTTTTCAAATTTCCCCCCAAGGGATATATGTTTTACCCACACATTTGGATCCCTCCTGGGATGCCCTCTAACATACTATAACCTCATTTAGCGGAGATTTTCACAAAAAAGTGAAATTTTCAAAAAGTTTAATTTTTTCCAAAAAACGACTAAGTATGAAGGACTCATCGGGTGAAACGCTCTGGAACTGAAATCGGATGCGCTTACAGACATGCTCCCCTCTCTGGAAGTCTGAGAAATGTGTGAAAATTTTCTAAGTCCAGAAAAAAAAAAATTTTCAACTTTTTTTCAAATTTCCCCTCAAGGGATATATATTTTACCCACACATTTGGAGCCCTCCTGGGATGCCCTCTAACATACTATAACCTCATTTAGCGGAGATTTTCACAAAAAAGTGAAATTTTCAAAAAGTCAAAATTTTTTCCAAAAAACGACTAAGTATGAAGGACTCATTGGGTGAAACGCTCTGGAACTGAAATCGGATGCGCTTACAGACATGCTCCCCTCTCTGGAAGTCTGAGACATGTGTGAAAATTTTCTAAGTCCAGAAAAAAAAAAAATTTCAACTTTTTTTCAAATTTCCCCACAAGGGATATATATTTTACCCACACATTTGGAGCCCTCCTGGGATGCCCTCTAACATACTATAACCTCATTTAGCGGAGATTTTCACAAAAAAGTGAAATTTTCAAAAAATCTAAAATTTTTCCAAAAAGCGACTAAGTATGAAGGACTCATTGGGTGAAACGCTCTGGAACTGAAATCGGATGCGCTTACAGACATGCTCCCCTCTCTGGAAGTCTGAGACATGTGTGAAAATTTTCAAAGTCCAGAAAAAAAAATTTTTCAACTTTTTTTCAAATTTCCCCACAAGGGATATATATTTTACCCACACATTTGGAGCCCTCCTGGGATGCCCTCTAACATACTATAACCTCATTTAGCGGAGATTTTCACAAAAAAGTGAAATTTTCAAAAAGTCAAAAATTTTTCCAAAAAACGACTAAGTATGAAGGACTCATTGGGTGAAACGCTCTGGAACTGAAATCGGATGTGCTTACAGACATGCTCCCCTCTCTGGAAGTCTGAGACATGTGTGAAAATTTTCTAAGTCCAAAAAAATAAGTTTCAACTTTTTTTCAAATTTCCCGCCAAGGGATATATATTTTACCCACACATTTGGAGCCCTCCTGGGATGCCCTCTAACATAATATAACCTCCTTTAGCGGAGATTTTCACAAAAAAGTGAAATTTTCAAAAAGTTTAATTTTTTCCAAAAAACGACTAAGTATGAAGGACTCATCGGGTGAAACGCTCTGGAACTGAAATCGGATGCGCTTACAGACATACTCCCCTCTCTGGAAGTCTGAGACATATGTGAAAATTTTCTAAGTCCAGAAAAAAAAATTTTTTCAACTTTTTTTCAAATTTCCCCACAATTGATATATATTTTACCCACACATTTGGAGCCCTCCTGGGATGCCCTCTAACATACTATAACCTCATTTAGCGGAGATTTTCACAAAAAAGAGAAATTTTCAAAAAGTGAAAATTTTTCCAAAAAACGACTAAGTATGAAGGACTTATCGGGTGAAACGCACTGGAACTGAAATCGGATCCGCTCACAGACATGCTCCCCTCTCTGGAAGTCTGAGACATGTGAAAATTTTCTAAGTCCAGAAATCAAGAAAATTTTTCAACTTTTTTTCAAATTTCCCCACAAGGGATATATATTTTACCCACACATTTGGAGCCCTCCTGGGATGCCCTCTAACATACTATAACCTCATTTAGCGGAGATTTTCACAAAAAAGTGAAATTTTCCAAAAGTCAGAAATTTTGCAAAAAACGACTAAGTATGAAGGACTCATAGGGTGAAACGCTCTGGAACTGAAATCGGATGCGCTTACAGACATGCTCCCCTCTCTGGAAGTCTGACACATGTGTGAAAATTTTCAAAGTCCAGAAAAAAAAAAATTTCAACTTTTTTTCAAATTTCCCCACAAGGAATATATATTTTACCCACACATTTGGAGCCCTCCAGGGTTGCCCTCTAACATACTATAACCTCATTTAGCGGAGATTTTCACAAAAAAGTGAAATTTTCAAAAAGTCAAAAATTTTTCCAAAAAACGACTAAGTATGAAGGACTCATTGGGTGAAACGCTCTGGAACTGAAATCGGATGCGCTTACAGACATGCTCCCCTCTCTGGAAGTCTGAGACATGTGTGAAAATTTTCTAAGTCCAGAAAAAAAAAAATTTTCAACTTTTTTTCAAATTTCCCCACAAGGAATATATATTTTACCCACACATTTGGAGCCCTCCAGGGTTGCCCTCTAACATACTATAACCTCATTTAGCGGAGATTTTCAAAAAAAAGTGAAATTTTCAAAAAGTGGAAATTTTTCCAAAAAACGACTAAGTATGAAGGACTCATCGGGTGAAACGCTCTGGAACTGAAATCGGATGCGCTTACAGACATGCTCCCCTCTCTGGAAGTCTGAGACATGTGTGAAAAATTTCTAAGTCCAGAAAAATAAGTTTCAACTTTTTTTCAAATTTCCCCCCAAGGGATATATATTTTACCCACACATTTGGAGCCCTCCTGGAATGCCCTCTAACATACTATAACCTCATTTAGCGGAGATTTTCACAAAAAAGTGAAATTTTCAAAAAGTGGAAATTTTTCCAAAAAACGACTAAGTATGAAGGACTCATCGGGTGAAACGCTCTGGAACTGAAATCGGATGCGCTTACAGACATGCTCCCCTCTCTGGAAGTCTGAGACATGTGTGAAAATTTTCTAAGTCCAGAAAAAAAAAAATTTTCAACTTTTTTTCAAATTTCCCCACAAGGAATATATATTTTACCCACACATTTGGAGCCCTCCAGGGTTGCCCTCTAACATACTATAACCTCATTTAGCGGAGATTTTCACAAAAAAGTGAAATTTTCAAAAAGTCAAAAATTTTTCCAAAAAACGACTAAGTATGAAGGACTCATTGGGTGAAACGCTCTGGAACTGAAATCGGATGCGCTTACAGACATGCTCCCCTCTCTGGAAGTCTGAGACATGTGTGAAAATTTTCTAAGTCCAGAAAAAAAAAAATTTTCAACTTTTTTTCAAATTTCCCCACAAGGAATATATATTTTACCCACACATTTGGAGCCCTCCAGGGTTGCCCTCTAACATACTATAACCTCATTTAGCGGAGATTTTCAAAAAAAAGTGAAATTTTCAAAAAGTGGAAATTTTTCCAAAAAACGACTAAGTATGAAGGACTCATCGGGTGAAACGCTCTGGAACTGAAATCGGATGCGCTTACAGACATGCTCCCTTCTCTGGAAGTCTGAGACATGTGTGAGAATTTTCTAAGTCCAGAAAAAAAAAATTTTCAACATTTTTTCAAATTTCCCCACAAGGAATATATATTTTACCCACACATTTGGAGCCCTCCTGGGATGCCCTCTAACATACTATAACCTCATTTAGCGGAGATTTTCACAAAAAGTGAAATTTTCAAAAAATCAAAAATTTTTCCAAAAAACGACTAAGTATGAAGGACTCATTGGGTGAAACGCTCTGGAACTGAAATCGGATGCGCTTACAGACATGCTCCCCTCTCTGGAAGTCTGAGACATGTGTGAAAATTTTCTAAGTCCAGAAAAATAAGTTTCAACTTTTTTTCAAATTTCCCCCCAAGGGATATATATTTTACCCACACATTTGGAGCCCTCCTGGGATGCCCTCTAACATACTATAACCTCATTTAGCGGAGATTTTCACAAAAAAGTGAAATTTTCAAAAAGTGGAAATTTTCCCAAAAAACGACTAAGTATGAAGGACTCATCGGGTGAAACGCTCTGGAACTGAAATCGGATGCGCTTACAGACATGCTCCCCTCTCTGGAAGTCTGAGACATGTGTGAAAATTTTCTAAGTCCAGAAAAAAAAAAATTTTCAACTTTTTTTCAAATTTCCCCACAAGGAATATATATTTTACCCACACATTTGGAGCCCTCCAGGGTTGCCCTCTAACATACTATAACCTCATTTAGCGGAGATTTTCACAAAAAAGTGAAATTTTCAAAAAGTCAAAAATTTTTCCAAAAAACGACTAAGTATGAAGGACTCATTGGGTGAAACGCTCTGGAACTGAAATCGGATGCGCTTACAGACATGCTCCCCTCTCTGGAAGTCTGAGACATGTGTGAAAAATTTCTAAGTCCAGAAAAATAAGTTTCAACTTTTTTTCAAATTTCCCCCCAAGGGATATATATTTTACCCACACATTTGGAGCCCTCCTGGAATGCCCTCTAACATACTATAACCTCATTTAGCGGAGATTTTCACAAAAAAGTGAAATTTTCAAAAAGTGGAAATTTTTCCAAAAAACGACTAAGTATGAAGGACTCATCGGGTGAAACGCTCTGGAACTGAAATCGGATGCGCTTACAGACATGCTCCCCTCTCTGGAAGTCTGAGACATGTGTGAAAATTTTCTAAGTCCAGAAAAAAAAAAATTTTCAACTTTTTTTCAAATTTCCCCACAAGGAATATATATTTTACCCACACATTTGGAGCCCTCCAGGGTTGCCCTCTAACATACTATAACCTCATTTAGCGGAGATTTTCAAAAAAAAGTGAAATTTTCAAAAAGTGGAAATTTTTCCAAAAAACGACTAAGTATGAAGGACTCATCGGGTGAAACGCTCTGGAACTGAAATCGGATGCGCTTACAGACATGCTCCCTTCTCTGGAAGTCTGAGACATGTGTGAGAATTTTCTAAGTCCAGAAAAAAAAAATTTTCAACATTTTTTCAAATTTCCCCACAAGGAATATATATTTTACCCACACATTTGGAGCCCTCCTGGGATGCCCTCTAACATACTATAACCTCATTTAGCGGAGATTTTCACAAAAAGTGAAATTTTCAAAAAATCAAAAATTTTTCCAAAAAACGACTAAGTATGAAGGACTCATTGGGTGAAACGCTCTGGAACTGAAATCGGATGTGCTTACAGACATGCTCCCCTCTCTGGAAGTCTGAGACATGTGTGAAAATTTTCTAAGTCCAGAAAAATAAGTTTCAACTTTTTTTCAAATTTCCCCCCAAGGGATATATATTTTACCCACACATTTGGAGCCCTCCTGGGATGCCCTCTAACATACTATAACCTCATTTAGCGGAGATTTTCACAAAAAAGTGAAATTTTCAAAAAGTGGAAATTTTTCCAAAAAACGACTAAGTATGAAGGACTCATCGTGTGAAACGCTCTGGAACTGAAATCGGATGCGCTTACAGACATGCTCCCCTCTCTGGAAGTCTGAGACATGTGTGAAAATTTTCTAAGTCCAGAAAAAAATTTTTTTCAACTTTTTTCAAATTTCCCCCCAAGGGATATATATTTTACCCACACATTTGGAGCCCTCCTGGGATGCCCTCTAACATACTATAACCTCATTTAGCAGAGATTTTCACAAAAAAGTGAAATTTTCAAAAAGTGAAAATTTTTCCAAAAAACGACTAAGTATGAAGGACTCATCGGGTGAAACGCTCTGGAATTGAAATCGGATGCGCATACAGACATGCTCCCCTCTCTGGAAGTGTGAGACATGTGTGAAAATTTTCTAAGTCCAGAAAAAAAATTTTTCAACTTTTTTTCAAATTTCTCCCCCAAGGGATATATATTTTACCTACACATGTGGAGCCCTCCTGGGATGCCCTCTAACATACTATAACCTCATTTAGCGGAGATTTTCACAAAAAAGTGAAATTTTCAAAAAGTGAAAATTTTTCCAAAAAACGACTAAGTATGAAGGACTCATCGGGTAAAACGCTCTGGAACTGAAATCGGATGCGCTTACAGACATGCTCCCCTCTCTGGAAGTCTGAGACATGTGTGAAAATTTTCTAAGTCCAGAAAAAAAAAATTTAAAACTTTTTTTCAAATTTCCCCCCAAGGAATATATATTTTACCCACACATTTGGAGCCCTCCTGGGATGCCCTCTAACATACTATAACCTCATTTAGCGGAGATTTTCACAAAAAAGTGAAATTTTCAAAAAGTCAGAAATTTTGCAAAAAATGACTAAGTATGAAGGACTCATCGGGTGAATCGCTCTGGAACTGAAATCGGATGCGCGCACTGACATGCTCCCCTCTCTGGAAGTCTGAGACATGTGTGAAAATTTTCTAAGTCCAGAAAAAAAAAATTTTTCAACTTTTTTTCAAATTTCCCCCAAGGGATATATATTTTACCCACACATTTGGAGCCCTCCTGGGATGCCCTCTAACATACTATAACCTTATTTAGCGGAGATTTTCACAAAAAAAGTGAAATTTTCAAAAAGTGAAAATTTTTCCAAAAAACGACTAAGTATGAAGGACTCATCGTGTGAAACGCTCTGGAACTGAAATCAGATGCGCTTACAGACATGCTCCCCTCTCTGGAAGTCTGAGACATGTGTGAAAATTTTCTAAGTCCAGAAAAAAAATTTTTTCAACTTTTTTCAAATTTCCCCCCAAGGGATATATATTTTACCCACACATTTGGAGCCCTCCTGGGATGCCCTCTAACATACTATAACCTCATTTAGCGGAGATTTTCACAAAAAAGTGAAATTTTCAAAAAGTGAAAATTTTTCCAAAAAATGACTAAGTATGAAGGACTCATCGGGTGAAACGCTCTGGAATTGAAATCGGATGTGCTTACAGACATGCTCCCCTCTCTGGAAGTCTGAGACATGTGTGAAAATTTTCTAAGTCCAGAAAAAAAAATTTTTCAACTTTTTTTCAAATTTCTCCCCCAAGGGATATATATTTTACCTACACATGTGGAGCCCTCCTGGGATGCCCTCTAACATACTATAACCTCATTTAGCGGAGATTTTCACAAAAAAGTGAAATTTTCAAAAAGTCAGAAATTTTGCAAAAAACGACTAAGTATGAAGGACTCATCGGGTGAATCGCTCTGGAACTGAAATCGGATGCGCGCACTGACATGCTCCCCTCTCTGGAAGTCTGAGACATGTGTGAAAATTTTCTAAGTCCAGAAAAAAAATTTTTTTCAACTTTTTTCAAATTTCCCCCAAGGGATATATATTTTACCCACACATTTGGAGCCCTCCTGGGATGCCCTCTAACATACTATAACCTCATTTGGCGGAGAATTTCACAAAAAAGTGAAATTTTCAAAAAGTGGAAATTTTTCCAAAAAACGACTAAGTATGAAGGACTCATCGTGTGAAACGCTCTGGAACTGAAATCGGATGCGCTTACAGACATGCTCCCCTCTCTGGAAGTCTGAGACATGGGTGAAAATTTTCTAAGTCCAGAGGAAAAATTTTTTTCAACTTTTTTTCAAATTTCCCCCCAAGGGATATATATTTTACCCACACATTTGGAGCCCTCCTGGGATGCCCTCTAACATACTATAACCTCATTTAGCGGAGATTTTCACAAAAAAGTGAAATTTTCAAAAAGTCAGAAATTTTGCAAAAAATGACTAAGTATGAAGGACTCATCGGGTGAATCGCTCTGGAACTGAAATCGGATGCGCGCACTGACATGCTCCCCTCTCTGGAAGTCTGAGACATGTGTGAAAATTTTCTAAGTCCAGAAAAAAAAAATTTTTCAACTTTTTTTCAAATTTCCCCCAAGGGATATATATTTTACCCACACATTTGGAGCCCTCCTGGGATGCCCTCTAACATACTATAACCTTATTTAGCGGAGATTTTCACAAAAAAGTGAAATTTTCAAAAAGTGAAAATTTTTCCAAAAAACGACTAAGTATGAAGGACTCATAGTGTGAAACGCTCTGGAACTGAAATCGGATGCGCTTACAGACATGCTCCCCTCTCTGGAAGTCTGAGACATGTGTGAAAATTTTCTAAGTCCAGAAAAAAAATTTTTTTCAACTTTTTTCAAATTTCCCCCAAGGGATATATATTTTACCCACACATTTGGAGCCCTCCTGGGATGCCCTCTAACATACTATAACCTCATTTAGCAGAGATTTTCACAAAAAAGTGAAATTTTCAAAAAGTCAGAAATTTTGCACAAAACGACTAAGTATGAAGGACTCATCGGGTGAATCGCTCTGGAACTGAAATCGGATGCGCGCACTGACATGCTCCCCTCTCTGGAAGTCTGAGACATGTGTGAAAAATTTCTAAGTCCAGAAAAAAAATTTTTTAAACTTTTTTTCAAATTTCCTGCAAGGGATATATATTTTACCCACACATTTGGAGCTCTCCTGGGATGCCCTCTAACATACTATAACCTCATTTGGCGGAGAATTTCACAAAAAAGTGAAATTTTCAAAAAGTGAAAATTTTTCCAAAAAACGACTAAGTATGAAGGACTCATCGGGTGAAACGCTCTGGAACTGAAATCGAATGCGCTTACAGACATGCTCCCCTCTCTGGAAGTCTGAGACATGTGTGAAAATTTTCTAAGTCCAGAAAAAAAAATTTTTCAACTTTTTTTCAAATTTCTCCCCCAAGGGATATATATTTTACCTACACATGTGGAGCCCTCCTGGGATGCCCTCTAACATACTATAACCTCATTTAGCGGAGATTTTCACAAAAAAGTGAAATTTTCAAAAAGTGAAAATTTTTCCAAAAAACGACTAAGTATGAAGGACTCATCGGGTGAAACGCTCTGGAACTGAAATCGGATGCGCTTACAGACATGCTCCCCTCTCTGGAAGTCTGAGACATGTGTGAAAATTTTCTAAGTCCAGAGAAAAAAATTTAAAACTTTTTTTCAAATTTCCCCCCAAGGAATATATATTTTACCCACACATTTGGAGCCCTCCTGGGATGCCCTCTAACATACTATAACCTCATTTAGCGGAGATTTTCACAAAAAAGTGAAATTTTCAAAAAGTCTGAAATTTTGCAAAAAACGACTAAGTATGAAGGACTCATCGGGTGAATCGCTCTGGAACTGAAATCGGATGCGCGCACTGACATGCTCCCCTCTCTGGAAGCCTGAGACATGTGTGAAAATTTTCTAAGTCCAGAAAAAAAATTTTTTTCAACTTTTTTCAAATTTCCCCCAAGGGATATATATTTTACCCACACATTTGGAGCCCTCCTGGGATGCCCTCTAACATACTATAACCTCATTTAGCAGAGATTTTCACAAAAAAGTGAAATTTTCAAAAAGTGGAAATTTTTCCAAAAAACGACTAAGTATGAAGGACTCATCGGGTGAAACGCTCTGGAAATGAAATCGGATGCGCTTACAGACATGCTCCCCTCTCTGGAAGTCTGAGACATGTGTGAAAATTTTCTAAGTCCAGAAAAAAAAATTTTTCAACTTTTTTCAAATTTCCCCCCAAGGGATATATATTTTACCCACACATTTGGAGCCCTCCTGGGATGCCCTCTAACATACTATAACCTTATTTAGCGGAGATTTTCACAAAAAAGTGAAATTTTCAAAAAGTGGAAATTTTTCCAAAAAACGACTAAGTATGAAAGACTCATCGGGTGAAACGCTCTGGAAATGAAATCGGATGCGCTTACAGACATGCTCCCCTCTCTGGAAGTCTGAGACATGTGTGAAAATTTTCTAAGTCCAGAAAAAAAAAATTTTTCAACTTTTTTTTTAAATTTCCCCCCAAGGGATATATATTTTACCCACACATGTGGAGCCCTCCTGGGATACCCTCTAACATACTATAACCTCATTTAGCGGAGATTTTCACAAAAAAGTGAAATTTTCAAAAAGTGAAAATTTTTCCAAAAAACGACTAAGTATGAAGGACTCATCGGGTGAAACGCTCTGGAACTGAAATCGGATGCTCTTACAGACATGCTCCCCTCTCTGGAAGTCTGAGACATGTGTGAAAATTTTCTAAGTCCAGAAAAAAAAAATGTAAAACTTTTTTTCAAATTTCCCCCCAAGGGATACATATTTTACCCACACATTTGGAGCCCTCCTGGGATGCCCTCTAACATACTATAACCTCATTTAGCAGAGATTTTCACAAAAAAGTGAAATTTTCAAAAAGTCAGAAATTTTGCAAAAAACGACTAAGTATGAAGGACTCATCGGGTGAATCGCTCTGGAACTGAAATCGGATGTGCGCACTGACATGCTCCCCTCTCTGGAAGTCTGAGACATGTGTGAAAATTTTCTAAGTCCAGAAAAAAAAATTTTTTAAACTTTTTTTCAAATTTCCTACAAGGGATATATATTGTACCCACACATTTGGTGCCCTCCTGGGATGCCCTCTAACATACTATAACCTCATTTGGCGGAGAATTTCACAAAAAAGTGAAATTTTCAAAAAGTGAAAATTTTTCCAAAAAACGACTAAGTATGAAGGACTCATCGGGTGAAACGCTCTGGAACTGAAATCGGATGCGCTTACAGACATGCTCCCCTCTCTGGAAGTCTGAGACATGTGTGAAAATTTTCTAAGTCCAGAAAAAAAATTTTTTCAACTTTTTTCAAATTTCCCCCCAAGGGATATATATTTTACCCACACATTTGGAGCCCTCCTGGGATGCCCTCTAACATACTATAACCTCATTTAGCGGAGATTTTCACAAAAAAGTGAAATTTTCAAAAAGTGAAAATTTTTCCAAAAAACGACTAAGTATGAAGGACTCATCGGGTAAAACGCTCTGGAACCTGAAATCGGATGCGCTCACAGACATGCTCCCCTCTCTGGAAGTCTTAAACATGTGTGAAAATTTTCTAAGTCCAGAAAAAAAAATTTTTTCAACTTTTTTTCAAATTTCCCCCCAGGGATATATATTTTACCCACACATTTGGAGCCCTCCTGGGATGCCCTCTAACATACTATAACCTCATTTAGCGGAGATTTTCACAAAAAAGTGAAATTTTCAAAAAGTCAGAAATTTTGCAAAAAACGACTAAGTATGAAGGACTCATCGGGTGAAACGCTCTGGAATTGAAATCGGATGTGCTTACAGACATGCTCCCCTCTCTGGAAGTCTGAGACATGTGTGAAAATTTTCTAAGTCCAGAAAAAAAAATTTTTCAACTTTTTTTCAAATTTCTCCCCCAAGGGATATATATTTTACCTACACATGTGGAGCCCTCCTGGGATGCCCTCTAACATACTATAACCTCATTTAGCGGAGATTTTCACAAAAAAGTGAAATTTTCAAAAAGTGAAAATTTTTCCAAAAAACGACTAAGTATGATGGACTCATCGGGTGAAACGCTCTGGAACTGAAATCGGATGCGCTTACAGACATGCTCCCCTCTCTGGAAGTCTGAGACTTGTGTGAAAATTTTCTAAGTCCAGGGAAAAAAATTTAAAACTTTTTTTCAAATTTCCCCCCAAGGAATATATATTTTACCCACACATTTGGAGCCCTCCTGGGATGCCCTCTAACATACTATAACCTCATTTAGCGGAGATTTTCACAAAAAAGTGAAATTTTCAAAAAGTCAGAAATTTTGCAAAAAACGACTAAGTATGAAGGACTCATCGGGTGAATCGCTCTGGAACTGAAATCGGATGCGCGCACTGACATGCTCCCCTCTCTGGAAGTCTGAGACATGTGTGAAAATTTTCTAAGTCCAGAAAAAAAATTTTTTTCAACTTTTTTCAAATTTCCCCCAAGGGATATATATTTTACCCACACATTTGGAGCCCTCCTGGGATGCCCTCTAACATACTATAACCTCATTTGGCGGAGAATTTCACAAAAAAGTGAAATTTTCAAAAAGTGGAAATTTTTCCAAAAAACGACTAAGTATGAAGGACTCATCGTGTGAAACGCTCTGGAACTGAAATCGGATGCGCTTACAGACATGCTCCCCTCTCTGGAAGTCTGAGACATGGGTGAAAATTTTCTAAGTCCAGAGGAAAAATTTTTTTCAACTTTTTTTCAAATTTCCCCCCAAGGGATATATATTTTACCCACACATTTGGAGCCCTCCTGGGATGCCCTCTAACATACTATAACCTCATTTAGCGGAGATTTTCACAAAAAAGTGAAATTTTCAAAAAGTCAGAAATTTTGCAAAAAATGACTAAGTATGAAGGACTCATCGGGTGAATCGCTCTGGAACTGAAATCGGATGCGCGCACTGACATGCTCCCCTCTCTGGAAGTCTGAGACATGTGTGAAAATTTTCTAAGTCCAGAAAAAAAAAATTTTTCAACTTTTTTTCAAATTTCCCCCAAGGGATATATATTTTACCCACACATTTGGAGCCCTCCTGGGATGCCCTCTAACATACTATAACCTTATTTAGCGGAGATTTTCACAAAAAAGTGAAATTTTCAAAAAGTGAAAATTTTTCCAAAAAACGACTAAGTATGAAGGACTCATAGTGTGAAACGCTCTGGAACTGAAATCGGATGCGCTTACAGACATGCTCCCCTCTCTGGAAGTCTGAGACATGTGTGAAAATTTTCTAAGTCCAGAAAAAAAATTTTTTTCAACTTTTTTCAAATTTCCCCCAAGGGATATATATTTTACCCACACATTTGGAGCCCTCCTGGGATGCCCTCTAACATACTATAACCTCATTTAGCAGAGATTTTCACAAAAAAGTGAAATTTTCAAAAAGTCAGAAATTTTGCACAAAACGACTAAGTATGAAGGACTCATCGGGTGAAACGCTCTGGAACTGAAATCGGATGCGCTTACAGACATGCTCCCCTCTCTGGAAGTCTGAGACATGTGTGAAAATTTTCTAAGTCCAGAGAAAAAAATTTAAAACTTTTTTTCAAATTTCCCCCCAAGGAATATATATTTTACCCACACATTTGGAGCCCTCCTGGGATGCCCTCTAACATACTATAACCTCATTTAGCGGAGATTTTCACAAAAAAGTGAAATTTTCAAAAAGTCTGAAATTTTGCAAAAAACGACTAAGTATGAAGGACTCATCGGGTGAATCGCTCTGGAACTGAAATCGGATGCGCGCACTGACATGCTCCCCTCTCTGGAAGCCTGAGACATGTGTGAAAATTTTCTAAGTCCAGAAAAAAAATTTTTTTCAACTTTTTTCAAATTTCCCCCAAGGGATATATATTTTACCCACACATTTGGAGCCCTCCTGGGATGCCCTCTAACATACTATAACCTCATTTAGCAGAGATTTTCACAAAAAAGTGAAATTTTCAAAAAGTGGAAATTTTTCCAAAAAACGACTAAGTATGAAGGACTCATCGGGTGAAACGCTCTGGAAATGAAATCGGATGCGCTTACAGACATGCTCCCCTCTCTGGAAGTCTGAGACATGTGTGAAAATTTTCTAAGTCCAGAAAAAAAAATTTTTCAACTTTTTTCAAATTTCCCCCCAAGGGATATATATTTTACCCACACATTTGGAGCCCTCCTGGGATGCCCTCTAACATACTATAACCTTATTTAGCGGAGATTTTCACAAAAAAGTGAAATTTTCAAAAAGTGGAAATTTTTCCAAAAAACGACTAAGTATGAAAGACTCATCGGGTGAAACGCTCTGGAAATGAAATCGGATGCGCTTACAGACATGCTCCCCTCTCTGGAAGTCTGAGACATGTGTGAAAATTTTCTAAGTCCAGAAAAAAAAAATTTTTCAACTTTTTTTTTAAATTTCCCCCCAAGGGATATATATTTTACCCACACATGTGGAGCCCTCCTGGGATACCCTCTAACATACTATAACCTCATTTAGCGGAGATTTTCACAAAAAAGTGAAATTTTCAAAAAGTGAAAATTTTTCCAAAAAACGACTAAGTATGAAGGACTCATCGGGTGAAACGCTCTGGAACTGAAATCGGATGCTCTTACAGACATGCTCCCCTCTCTGGAAGTCTGAGACATGTGTGAAAATTTTCTAAGTCCAGAAAAAAAAAATGTAAAACTTTTTTTCAAATTTCCCCCCAAGGGATACATATTTTACCCACACATTTGGAGCCCTCCTGGGATGCCCTCTAACATACTATAACCTCATTTAGCAGAGATTTTCACAAAAAAGTGAAATTTTCAAAAAGTCAGAAATTTTGCAAAAAACGACTAAGTATGAAGGACTCATCGGGTGAATCGCTCTGGAACTGAAATCGGATGTGCGCACTGACATGCTCCCCTCTCTGGAAGTCTGAGACATGTGTGAAAATTTTCTAAGTCCAGAAAAAAAAATTTTTTAAACTTTTTTTCAAATTTCCTACAAGGGATATATATTGTACCCACACATTTGGTGCCCTCCTGGGATGCCCTCTAACATACTATAACCTCATTTGGCGGAGAATTTCACAAAAAAGTGAAATTTTCAAAAAGTGAAAATTTTTCCAAAAAACGACTAAGTATGAAGGACTCATCGGGTGAAACGCTCTGGAACTGAAATCGGATGCGCTTACAGACATGCTCCCCTCTCTGGAAGTCTGAGACATGTGTGAAAATTTTCTAAGTCCAGAAAAAAAATTTTTTCAACTTTTTTCAAATTTCCCCCCAAGGGATATATATTTTACCCACACATTTGGAGCCCTCCTGGGATGCCCTCTAACATACTATAACCTCATTTAGCGGAGATTTTCACAAAAAAGTGAAATTTTCAAAAAGTGAAAATTTTTCCAAAAAACGACTAAGTATGAAGGACTCATCGGGTAAAACGCTCTGGAACTGAAATCAGATGCGCTTACAGACATGCTCCCCTCTCTGGAAGTCTGAGACGTGTGAAAATTTTCTAAGTCCAGAAAAAAAAATTTTTTCAACTTTTTTTCAAACTTCCCCCAAGGGATATATATTTTACCCACACATTTGGAGCCCTCCTGGGATGCCCTCTAACATACTATAACCTCATTTAGCGGAGATTTTCACAAAAAAGTGAAATTTTCCAAAAGTCAGAAATTTTGCAAAAACGACTAAGTATGAAGGACTCATCGGGTGAAACGCTCTGGAACTGAAATCGGATGCGCTTACAGACATGCTCCCCTCTCTGGAAGTCTGAGACATGTGTGAAAATTTTCTAAGTCCAGAAAAAAAAAATTTTCAACTTTTTTTCAAATTTCCCCCCAGGGATACATATTTTACCCACACATTTGGAGACCTCCTGCGATGCCCTCTAACATACTATAACCTCATTTAGCGGAGATTTTCACAAAAAAGTGAAATTTTCAAAAAGTCAGAAATTTTGCAAAAAACGACTAAGTATGAAGGACTCATCGGGTGAATCTCTTTGGAACTGAAATCGGATGCGCGCACTGACATGCTCCCCTCTCTGGAAGTCTGAGACATGTGTGAAAATTTTCTAAGTCCAGAAAAAAAATTTTTTTCAACTTTTTTTCAAATTTCCCCCCAAAGGATATATATTTTACCCACACATTTGGATCCCTCCTGGGATGCCCTCTAACATACTATAACCTCATTTAGTGGAGATTTTCACAAAAAAGTGAAATTTTCAAAAAGTTAAATTTTTTCCAAAAAACGACTAAGTATGAAGGACTCATCAGGTGAATCGCTCTGGAACTGAAATCGGATGCGCGCACTGACATGCTCCCCTCTCTGGAAGTCTGAGACATGTGTGAAAATTTTCTAAGTCCAGAAAAAAATTTTTTTTCAACTTTTTTTCAAATGTCCCCCCAAGGGATATATATTTTACCCCCACATTTGGAGCCCTCCTGGGATGCCCTCTAACATACTATAACCTCATTTAGCGGAGATTTTCACAAAAAAGTGAAATTTTCAAAAAGTTAGAAATTTTGCAAAAAATGACTAAGTATGAAGGACTCACCTTGTGAATCGCTCTGGAACTGAAATCGGATGCGCTTACAGACATGCTCCCCTCTCTGGAAGTCTGAGACATGTGTGAAAATTTTCTAAGTCCAGAAAAAAAAAATTTTTCAACTTTTTTTCAAATGTACCCCCAAGGGATATATATTTTACCCACACATTTGGAGCCCTCCTGGGATGCCCTCTAACATACTATAACCTCATTTAGTGGAGATTTTCACAAAAAAGTGAAATTTTCAAAAAGTCAGAAATTTTGCAAAAAACGACTAAGTATGAAGGACTCATCGGGTGAAACGCTCTGGAACTGAAATCGGATGCGCTTACAGACATGCTCCCCTCTCTGGAAGTCTGAGACATGTGTGAAAATTTTCTAAGTCCAGAAAAAAAAATTTTTCAACTTTTTTTCAAATTTCCCCCCAAGGGATATATATTTTACCCACACATTTGGAGCCCTCCTGGGATGCCCTCTAACATACTATAACCTCATTTAGCGGAGATTTTCACAAAAAAGTGAAATTTTCAAAAAGTCTGAAATTTTGCAAAAAACGACTAAGTATGAAGGACTCATCGGGTGAATCGCTCTGGAACTGAAATCGGATGCGCGCACTGACATGCTCCCCTCTCTGGAAGCCTGAGACATGTGTGAAAATTTTCTAAGTCCAGAAAAAAAATTTTTTTCAACTTTTTTCAAATTTCCCCCAAGGGATATATATTTTACCCACACATTTGGAGCCCTCCTGGGATGCCCTCTAACATACTATAACCTCATTTAGCAGAGATTTTCACAAAAAAGTGAAATTTTCAAAAAGTGGAAATTTTTCCAAAAAACGACTAAGTATGAAGGACTCATCGGGTGAAACGCTCTGGAAATGAAATCGGATGCGCTTACAGACATGCTCCCCTCTCTGGAAGTCTGAGACATGTGTGAAAATTTTCTAAGTCCAGAAAAAAAAATTTTTCAACTTTTTTCAAATTTCCCCCCAAGGGATATATATTTTACCCACACATTTGGAGCCCTCCTGGGATGCCCTCTAACATACTATAACCTTATTTAGCGGAGATTTTCACAAAAAAGTGAAATTTTCAAAAAGTGGAAATTTTTCCAAAAAACGACTAAGTATGAAAGACTCATCGGGTGAAACGCTCTGGAAATGAAATCGGATGCGCTTACAGACATGCTCCCCTCTCTGGAAGTCTGAGACATGTGTGAAAATTTTCTAAGTCCAGAAAAAAAAAATTTTTCAACTTTTTTTTTAAATTTCCCCCCAAGGGATATATATTTTACCCACACATGTGGAGCCCTCCTGGGATACCCTCTAACATACTATAACCTCATTTAGCGGAGATTTTCACAAAAAAGTGAAATTTTCAAAAAGTGAAAATTTTTCCAAAAAACGACTAAGTATGAAGGACTCATCGGGTGAAACGCTCTGGAACTGAAATCGGATGCTCTTACAGACATGCTCCCCTCTCTGGAAGTCTGAGACATGTGTGAAAATTTTCTAAGTCCAGAAAAAAAAAATGTAAAACTTTTTTTCAAATTTCCCCCCAAGGGATACATATTTTACCCACACATTTGGAGCCCTCCTGGGATGCCCTCTAACATACTATAACCTCATTTAGCAGAGATTTTCACAAAAAAGTGAAATTTTCAAAAAGTCAGAAATTTTGCAAAAAACGACTAAGTATGAAGGACTCATCGGGTGAATCGCTCTGGAACTGAAATCGGATGTGCGCACTGACATGCTCCCCTCTCTGGAAGTCTGAGACATGTGTGAAAATTTTCTAAGTCCAGAAAAAAAAATTTTTTAAACTTTTTTTCAAATTTCCTACAAGGGATATATATTGTACCCACACATTTGGTGCCCTCCTGGGATGCCCTCTAACATACTATAACCTCATTTGGCGGAGAATTTCACAAAAAAGTGAAATTTTCAAAAAGTGAAAATTTTTCCAAAAAACGACTAAGTATGAAGGACTCATCGGGTGAAACGCTCTGGAACTGAAATCGGATGCGCTTACAGACATGCTCCCCTCTCTGGAAGTCTGAGACATGTGTGAAAATTTTCTAAGTCCAGAAAAAAAATTTTTTCAACTTTTTTCAAATTTCCCCCCAAGGGATATATATTTTACCCACACATTTGGAGCCCTCCTGGGATGCCCTCTAACATACTATAACCTCATTTAGCGGAGATTTTCACAAAAAAGTGAAATTTTCAAAAAGTGAAAATTTTTCCAAAAAACGACTAAGTATGAAGGACTCATCGGGTAAAACGCTCTGGAACTGAAATCAGATGCGCTTACAGACATGCTCCCCTCTCTGGAAGTCTGAGACGTGTGAAAATTTTCTAAGTCCAGAAAAAAAAATTTTTTCAACTTTTTTTCAAACTTCCCCCAAGGGATATATATTTTACCCACACATTTGGAGCCCTCCTGGGATGCCCTCTAACATACTATAACCTCATTTAGCGGAGATTTTCACAAAAAAGTGAAATTTTCCAAAAGTCAGAAATTTTGCAAAAACGACTAAGTATGAAGGACTCATCGGGTGAAACGCTCTGGAACTGAAATCGGATGCGCTTACAGACATGCTCCCCTCTCTGGAAGTCTGAGACATGTGTGAAAATTTTCTAAGTCCAGAAAAAAAAAATTTTCAACTTTTTTTCAAATTTCCCCCCAGGGATACATATTTTACCCACACATTTGGAGACCTCCTGCGATGCCCTCTAACATACTATAACCTCATTTAGCGGAGATTTTCACAAAAAAGTGAAATTTTCAAAAAGTCAGAAATTTTGCAAAAAACGACTAAGTATGAAGGACTCATCGGGTGAATCTCTTTGGAACTGAAATCGGATGCGCGCACTGACATGCTCCCCTCTCTGGAAGTCTGAGACATGTGTGAAAATTTTCTAAGTCCAGAAAAAAAATTTTTTTCAACTTTTTTTCAAATTTCCCCCCAAAGGATATATATTTTACCCACACATTTGGATCCCTCCTGGGATGCCCTCTAACATACTATAACCTCATTTAGTGGAGATTTTCACAAAAAAGTGAAATTTTCAAAAAGTTAAATTTTTTCCAAAAAACGACTAAGTATGAAGGACTCATCAGGTGAATCGCTCTGGAACTGAAATCGGATGCGCGCACTGACATGCTCCCCTCTCTGGAAGTCTGATACATGTGTGAAAATTTTCTAAGTCCAGAAAAAAATTTTTTTTCAACTTTTTTTCAAATGTCCCCCCAAGGGATATATATTTTACCCCCACATTTGGAGCCCTCCTGGGATGCCCTCTAACATACTATAACCTCATTTAGCGGAGATTTTCACAAAAAAGTGAAATTTTCATAAATTTAGAAATTTTGCAAAAAATTACTAAGTATGAAGGACTCACCTTGTGAATCGCTCTGGAACTGAAATCGGATGCGCTTACAGACATGCTCCCCTCTCTGGAAGTCTGAGACATGTGTGAAAATTTTCTAAGTCCAGAAAAAAAAAATTTTTCAACTTTTTTTCAAATGTACCCCCAAGGGATATATATTTTACCCACACATTTGGAGCCCTCCTGGGATGCCCTCTAACATACTATAACCTCATTTAGTGGAGATTTTCACAAAAAAGTGAAATTTTCAAAAAGTCAGAAATTTTGCAAAAAACGACTAAGTATGAAGGACTCATCGGGTGAAACGCTCTGGAACTGAAATCGGATGCGCTTACAGACATGCTCCCCTCTCTGGAAGTCTGAGACATGTGTGAAAATTTTCTAAGTCCAGAAAAAAAAATTTTTCAACTTTTTTTCAAATTTCCCCCCAAGGGATATATATTTTACCGACACATTTGGAGCCCTCCTGCGATGCCCTCTAACATACTATAACCTCATTTAGCGGAGATTTTCACAAAAAAGTGAAATTTTCAAAAAGTCAGAAATTTTGCAAAAAACGACTAAGTATGAAGGACTCATCGGGTGAATTGCTCTGGAACTGAAATCGGATGTGCGCACAGACATGCTCCCCTCTCTGGAAGTCTGAGACATGTGTGAAAATTTTCTAAGTCCAGAAAAAAAAAATTTTCAACTTTTTTTCAAATGTCCCCCCAAGGGATATATATTTTACCCACACATTTGGAGCCCTCCTGGGATGCCCTCTAACATACTATAACCTCATTTAGCGGAGATTTTCACAAAAAAGTGAAATTTTCATAAATTTAGAAATTTTGCAAAAAATTACTAAGTATGAAGGACTCACCTTGTGAATCGCTCTGGAACTGAAATCGGATGCGCTTACAGACATGCTCCCCTCTCTGGAAGTCTGAGACATGTGTGAAAATTTTCTAAGTCCAGAAAAAAAATTTTTTTCAACTTTTTTTCAAATTTCCCCCCAAGGGATGTATATTTTACCCACACATTTGGATCCCTCCTGGGATGCCCTCTAACATACTATAACCTCATTTAGTGGAGATTTTCACAAAAAAGTGAAATTTTCAAAAAGTTAAATTTTTTCCAAAAAACGACTAAGTATGAAGGACTCATCGGGTGAAACGCTCTGGAACTGAAATCGGATGCACTTACAGACATGCTCCCCTCTGGAAGTCTGAGACATGTGTGAAAATTTTCTAAGTCCAGAAAAAAAAAATTTTTCAACTTTTTTTCAAATTTCCCCCCAAGGAATATATATTTTACCCACACATTTGGATCCCTCCTGGGATGCCCTCTAACATACTATAACCTCATTTAGCGGAGATTTTCACAAAAAGTGAAATTTTCAAAAAGTCAGAAATTTTGCAAAAAACGACTAAGTATGAAGGACTCACCTTGTGAATCGCTCTGGAACTGAAATCGGATGCGCTTACAGACATGCTCCCCTCTCTGGAAGTCTGAGACATGTGTGAAAATTTTCTAAGTCCAGAAAAAAAAATTTTTTCAACTTTTTTTCAAATGTCCCCCCAAGGGATATATATTTTACCCACACATTTGGAGCCCTCCTGCGATGCCCTCTAACACACTGTAACCTCATTTAGCGGAGATTTTCACAAAAAAGTGAAATTTTCAAAAATTCAGAAATTTTGCAAAAAATGACTATGTATGAAGGACTCATCGGGTGAAACGCTCTGGAACTGAAATCGGATGCGCTTACAGACATGCTCCCCTCTCTGGAAGTCTGAGACATGTGTGAAAATTTTCTAAGTCCAGAAAAAAAAAAATTTCAACTTTTTTTCAAATTTCCCCCCAAGGGATATATATTTTACCCACACATTTGGAGCCCTCCTGCGATGCCCTCTAACACACTGTAACCTCATTTAGCGGAGATTTTCACAAAAAAGTGAAATTTTCAAAAAGTCAGAAATTTTGCAAAGAACGACTAAGTATGAAGGACTCATCGGGTGAATTGCTCTGGAACTGAAATCGGATGCGCGCACTGACATGCTCCCCTCTCTGGAAGTCTGAGACATGTGTGAAAATTTTCTAAGTCCAGAAAAAAAAAATTTTCAACTTTTTTTCAAATTTCCCCCCAAAGGGATATATATTTTACCCACACATTTGGAGCCCTCCTGGGATGCCCTCTAACATACTATAACCTCATTTAGCGGAGATTTTCACAAAAAAGTGAAATTTTCAAAAATTCAGAAATTTTGCAAAAAATGACTAAGTATGAAGGACTCATCGGGTGAAACGCTCTGGAACTGAAATCGGATGCGCTTACAGACATGCTCCCCTCTCTGGAAGTCTGAGACATGTGTGAAAATTTTCTAAGTCCAGAAAAAAAAAAATTTCAACTTTTTTTCAAATTTCCCCCCGAGGGATACATATTTTACCCACACATTTGGAGACCTCCTGCGATGCCCTCTAACATACTATAACCTCATTTAGCGGAGATTTTCACAAAAAAGTAAAATTTTCAAAAAGTCTGAAATTTTGCAAAAAACGACTAAGTATGAAGGACTCATCGGGTGAATCTCTTTGGAACTGAAATTGGATGTGCGCACTGACATGCTCCCCTCTCTGGAAGTCTGAGACATGTGTGAAAATTTTCTAAGTCCAGAAAAAAATTTTTTTTCAACTTTTTTTCAAATTTCCCCCCAAGGGATATATATTTTACCCACACATTTGGATCCCTCCTGGGATGCCCTCTAACATACTATAACCTCATTTAGCGGAGATTTTCACAAAAAAGTGAAATTTTCAAAAAGTTAGAAATTTTGCAAAAAATGACTAAGTATGAAGGACTCACCTTGTGAATCGCTCTGGAACTGAAATCGGATTCGCTTACAGACATGCTCCCCTCTCTGGAAGTCTGAGACATGTGTGAAAATTTTCTAAGTCCAGAAAAAAAAATTTTTTCAACTTTTTTTCAAATGTCCCCCCAAGGGATATATATTTTACCCCCACATGTGGAGCCCTCCTGGGATGCCCTCTAACATACTATAACCTCATTTAGTGGAGATTTTCACAAAAAAGTGAAATTTTCAAAAAGTCAGAAATTTTGCAAAAAACGACTAAGTATGAAGGACTCATCGGGTGAAACGCTCTGGAACTGAAATCGGATGCGCTTACAGACATGCTCCCCTCTCTGGAAGTCTGAGACATGTGTGAAAATTTTCTAAGTCCAGAAAAAAAAAATTTTCAACTTTTTTTCAAATTTCCCCCCAAGGGATATATATTTTACCGACACATTTGGAGCCCTCCTGCGATGCCCTCTAACATACTATAACCTCATTTAGCGGAGATTTTCACAAAAAAGTGAAATTTTCAAAAAGTTAGACATTTTGCAAAAAATGACTAAGTATGAAGGACTCACCTTGTGAATCGCTCTGGAACTGAAATCGGATGCGCTTACAGACATGCTCCCCTCTCTAGAAGTCTTACACATGTGTGAAAATTTTCTAAGTCCAGAAAAAAAAATTTTTTCAACTTTTTTTCAAATTTCCCCCAAGGGATATATATTTTACCCACACATTTGGAGCCCTCCTGGGATGCCCTCTAACATACTATAACCTCATTTGGCGGAGAATTTCACAAAAAAGTGAAATTTTCCAAAATTCAGAAATTTTGCAAGAAACGAATAAGTATGAAGGACTCATGGGGTGAAACGCTCTGGAACTGAAATCAGATGCGCTTACAGACTTGCTCCCCTCTCTGGAAGTCTGAGACATGTGTGAAAATTTTCTAAGTCCAGAAAATAAATTTTTTTCAAGTTTTTTTCAAATTTCCCCTCAAGGGATATATATTTTACCCACACATTTGGAGCCCTCCTGGGATGCCCTCTAACATACTATAACCTCATTTAGCGGAGATTTTCACAAAAAAGTGAAATTTTCCAAAATTCAGAAATTTTGCAAGAAACGAATAAGTATGAAGGACTCATGGGGTGAAACGCTCTGGAACTGAAATCAGATGCGCTTACAGACATGCTCCCCTCTCTGGAAGTCTGAGACATGTGTGAAAATTTTCTAAGTCCAGAAAATAAATTTTTTTCAACTTTTTTTCAAATTTCCCCTCAAGGGATATATATTTTACCCACACATTTGGAGCCCTCCTGGGATGCCCTCTAACATACTATAACCTCATTTAGCGGAGATTTTCACAAAAAAAGTGAAATTTTCAAAAAGTCAGAAATTTTCCAAAAAACGACTAAGTATGAAGGACTCATCGGGTGAAACGCTCTGGAACTGAAATCAGATGCGCTTACAGACATGCTCCCCTCTTTGGAAGTCTGAGACATGTGTGAAAATTTTCTAAGTCCAGAAAAAAAAAATTTTTTCAACTTTTTTTCAAATTTCCCCCCAAGGGATATATATTTTACCCACACATTTGGAGCCCTCCTGGGATGCCCTCTAACATACTATAACCTCATTTAGCGGAGATTTTCACAAAAAAGTGATATTTTCCAAAAGTCAGAAATTTTGCAAGAAACGACTAAGTATGAAGGACTCATCGGGTGAAACGCTCTGGAACTGAAATCGAATGTGTGCACTGACATGCTCTCCTCTCTGCAAGTCTGAGACATGTGTGAAAATTTTCTAAGTCCAGAAAAAAAAATTTTTTCAACTTTTATTCAAATTTCCCCAAGGGATATATATTTTACCCACACATTTGGAGCCCTCCTGGGATGCCCTCTAACATACTATAACCTCATTTGGCGGAGAATTTCACAAAAAAGTGAAATTTTCAAAAAGTGGAAATTTTTCCAAAAAACTACTAAGTATGAAGGACTCATCGGGTGAAACGCTCTGGAACTGAAATCGGATGCGCTTACAGACATGCTCCCCTCTCTGGAAGTCTGAGACATGTGTGAAAATTTTCTAAGTCCAGAAAATAAATTTTTTTCAACTTTTTTTCAAATTTCCCCTCAAGGGATATATATTTTACCCACACATTTGGAGCCCTCCTGGGATTCCCTCTAACATACTATAACCTCATTTAGCGGAGATTTTCACAAAAAAGTGAAATTTTCAAAAAGTCAGAAATTTTTCCAAAAAACGACTAAGTATGAAGGACTCATCGGGTGAAACACTCTGGAACTGAAATCGGATGCGCTTAGAGACATGCTCCCCTCTCTGGAAGTCTAAGACATGTGTGAAAATTTTCTAAGTCCAGAAAAAAAAATTTTTTCAACTTTTTTTCAAATTTCCCCCCAAAGGATATATATTTTACCCACACATTTGGAGCCCTCCTGGGATGCCCTCTAACATACTATAACCTCATTTGGCGGAGAATTTCACAAAAAAGTGAAATTTTCAAAAAGTGGAAATTTTTCCAAAAAACGACTAAGTATGAAGGACTCATCGGGTGAAACACTCTGGAACGGAAATCGGATGCGCTTAGAGACATGCTCCCCTCTCTGGAAGTCTGAGACATGTGTGAAAATTTTCTAAGTCCAGAAAAAAAAATTTTTTCAACTTTTTTTCAAATTTCCCCCCAAGGGATATATATTTTACCCACACATTTGGAGCCCTCCTGGGATGCCCTCTAACATACTATAACCTCATTTAGCGGAGATTTTCACAAAAAAGTGAAATTTTCCAAAATTCAGAAATTTTGCAAGAAACGAATAAGTATGAAGGACTCATGGGGTGAAACGCTCTGGAACTGAAATCAGATGCGCTTACAGACATGCTCCCCTCTCTGGAAGTCTGAGACATGTGTGAAAATTTTCTAAGTCCAGAAAATAAATTTTTTTCAACTTTTTTTCAAATTTCCCCTCAAGGGATATATATTTTACCCACACATTTGGAGCCCTCCTGGGATGCCCTCTAACATACTATAACCTCATTTAGCGGAGATTTTCACAAAAAAAGTGAAATTTTCAAAAAGTCAGAAATTTTGCAAAAAACGAATAAGTATGAAGGACTCATCGGGTGAATCGCTCTGGAACTGAAATCGGATGCGCGCACTGACATGCTCCCCTCTCTGGAAGTCTGAGACATGTGTGAAAATTTTCTAAGTCCAGAAAAAAATTTTTTTTTAACTTTTTTCAAATTTCCCCCCAAGGGATATATATTTTACCCACACATTTGGAGCCCTCCTGGGATGCCCTCTAACATACTATAACCTCATTTTGCAGAGATTTTCACAAAAAAAGTGAAATTTTCAAAGTCAGAAATTTTGCAAAAAACGACTAAGTATGAAGGACTCATCGGGTGAAACGCTCTGGAACTGAAATCAGATGCGCTTACAGACATGCTCCCCTCTTTGGAAGTCTGAGACATGTGTGAAAATTTTCTAAGTCCAGAAAAAAAAATTTTTTCAACTTTTTTTCAAATTTCCCCCCAAGGGATATATATTTTACCCACACATTTGGAGCCCTCCTGGGATGCCCTCTAACATACTATAACCTCATTTAGCGGAGATTTTCACAAAAAAGTGAAATTTTCAAAAATTCAGAAATTTTGCAAAAAATGACTAAGTATGAAGGACTCATCGGGTGAAACGCTCTGGAACTGAAATCGGATGCGCTTACAGACATGCTCCCCTCTCTGGAAGTCTGAGACATGTGTGAAAATTTTCTAAGTCCAGAAAAAAAAAAATTTCAACTTTTTTTCAAATTTCCCCCCGAGGGATACATATTTTACCCACACATTTGGAGACCTCCTGCGATGCCCTCTAACATACTATAACCTCATTTAGCGGAGATTTTCACAAAAAAGTAAAATTTTCAAAAAGTCTGAAATTTTGCAAAAAACGACTAAGTATGAAGGATTCATCGGGTGAATCTCTTTGGAACTGAAATTGGATGTGCGCACTGACATGCTCCCCTCTCTGGAAGTCTGAGACATGTGTGAAAATTTTCTAAGTCCAGAAAAAAATTTTTTTTCAACTTTTTTTCAAATTTCCCCCCAAGGGATATATATTTTACCCACACATTTGGATCCCTCCTGGGATGCCCTCTAACATACTATAACCTCATTTAGCGGAGATTTTCACAAAAAAGTGAAATTTTCAAAAAGTTAGAAATTTTGCAAAAAATGACTAAGTATGAAGGACTCACCTTGTGAATCGCTCTGGAACTGAAATCGGATTCGCTTACAGACATGCTCCCCTCTCTGGAAGTCTGAGACATGTGTGAAAATTTTCTAAGTCCAGAAAAAAAAATTTTTTCAACTTTTTTTCAAATGTCCCCCCAAGGGATATATATTTTACCCCCACATGTGGAGCCCTCCTGGGATGCCCTCTAACATACTATAACCTCATTTAGTGGAGATTTTCACAAAAAAGTGAAATTTTCAAAAAGTCAGAAATTTTGCAAAAAACGACTAAGTATGAAGGACTCATCGGGTGAAACGCTCTGGAACTGAAATCGGATGCGCTTACAGACATGCTCCCCTCTCTGGAAGTCTGAGACATGTGTGAAAATTTTCTAAGTCCAGAAAAAAAAAATTTTCAACTTTTTTTCAAATTTCCCCCCAAGGGATATATATTTTACCGACACATTTGGAGCCCTCCTGCGATGCCCTCTAACATACTATAACCTCATTTAGCGGAGATTTTCACAAAAAAGTGAAATTTTCAAAAAGTTAGACATTTTGCAAAAAATGACTAAGTATGAAGGACTCACCTTGTGAATCGCTCTGGAACTGAAATCGGATGCGCTTACAGACATGCTCCCCTCTCTAGAAGTCTTACACATGTGTGAAAATTTTCTAAGTCCAGAAAAAAAAATTTTTTCAACTTTTTTTCAAATTTCCCCCAAGGGATATATATTTTACCCACACATTTGGAGCCCTCCTGGGATGCCCTCTAACATACTATAACCTCATTTGGCGGAGAATTTCACAAAAAAGTGAAATTTTCCAAAATTCAGAAATTTTGCAAGAAACGAATAAGTATGAAGGACTCATGGGGTGAAACGCTCTGGAACTGAAATCAGATGCGCTTACAGACTTGCTCCCCTCTCTGGAAGTCTGAGACATGTGTGAAAATTTTCTAAGTCCAGAAAATAAATTTTTTTCAAGTTTTTTTCAAATTTCCCCTCAAGGGATATATATTTTACCCACACATTTGGAGCCCTCCTGGGATGCCCTCTAACATACTATAACCTCATTTAGCGGAGATTTTCACAAAAAAGTGAAATTTTCCAAAATTCAGAAATTTTGCAAGAAACGAATAAGTATGAAGGACTCATGGGGTGAAACGCTCTGGAACTGAAATCAGATGCGCTTACAGACATGCTCCCCTCTCTGGAAGTCTGAGACATGTGTGAAAATTTTCTAAGTCCAGAAAATAAATTTTTTTCAACTTTTTTTCAAATTTCCCCTCAAGGGATATATATTTTACCCACACATTTGGAGCCCTCCTGGGATGCCCTCTAACATACTATAACCTCATTTAGCGGAGATTTTCACAAAAAAAGTGAAATTTTCAAAAAGTCAGAAATTTTCCAAAAAACGACTAAGTATGAAGGACTCATCGGGTGAAACGCTCTGGAACTGAAATCAGATGCGCTTACAGACATGCTCCCCTCTTTGGAAGTCTGAGACATGTGTGAAAATTTTCTAAGTCCAGAAAAAAAAAATTTTTTCAACTTTTTTTCAAATTTCCCCCCAAGGGATATATATTTTACCCACACATTTGGAGCCCTCCTGGGATGCCCTCTAACATACTATAACCTCATTTAGCGGAGATTTTCACAAAAAAGTGATATTTTCCAAAAGTCAGAAATTTTGCAAGAAACGACTAAGTATGAAGGACTCATCGGGTGAAACGCTCTGGAACTGAAATCGAATGTGTGCACTGACATGCTCTCCTCTCTGCAAGTCTGAGACATGTGTGAAAATTTTCTAAGTCCAGAAAAAAAAATTTTTTCAACTTTTATTCAAATTTCCCCAAGGGATATATATTTTACCCACACATTTGGAGCCCTCCTGGGATGCCCTCTAACATACTATAACCTCATTTGGCGGAGAATTTCACAAAAAAGTGAAATTTTCAAAAAGTGGAAATTTTTCCAAAAAACTACTAAGTATGAAGGACTCATCGGGTGAAACGCTCTGGAACTGAAATCGGATGCGCTTACAGACATGCTCCCCTCTCTGGAAGTCTGAGACATGTGTGAAAATTTTCTAAGTCCAGAAAATAAATTTTTTTCAACTTTTTTTCAAATTTCCCCTCAAGGGATATATATTTTACCCACACATTTGGAGCCCTCCTGGGATGCCCTCTAACATACTATAACCTCATTTAGCGGAGATTTTCACAAAAAAGTGAAATTTTCAAAAAGTCAGAAATTTTGCAAGAAACGACTAAGTATGAAGGACTCATCGGGTGAAACGCTTTGGAACTGAAATCGGATGCGCTTACAGACATGCTCCCCTCTCTGGAAGTCTTACACATGTGTGAAAATTTTCTAAGTCCAGAAAAAAAAATTTTTTCAACTTTTTTTCAAATTTCCCCCAAGGGATATATATTTTACCCACACATTTGGAGCCCTCCTGGGATGCCCTCTAACATACTAAAACCTCATTTAGCGGAGATTTTCACAAAAAAGTGAAATTTTCCAAAAGTCAGAAATTTTGCAAGAAACGACTAAGTATGAAGGACTCATGGGGTGAAACGCTCTGGAACTGAAATCGGATGCGCGCACTGACATGCTCCCCTCTCTGGAAGTCTGAGACATGTGTGAAAATTTTCTAAGTCCAGAAAAAAATTTTTTTTTAACTTTTTTCAAATTTCCCCCCAAGGGATATATATTTTACCCACACATTTGGAGCCCTCCTGGGATGCCCTCTAACATACTATAAACTCATTTAGCGGAGATTTTCACAAGAAAGTGAAATTTTCCAAAAGTTAGAAATTTTGCAAGAAACGACTAAGTATGAAGGACTCATCGGGTGAAACGCTCTGGAACTGAAATCGAATGTGTGCACTGACATGCTCTCCTCTCTGCAAGTCTGAGACATGTGTGAAAATTTTCTAAGTCCAGAAAAAAAATTTTTTTCAACTTTTATTCAAATTTCCCCCAAGGGATATATATTTTACCCACACATTTGGAGCCCTCCTGGGATGCCCTCTAACATACTATAACCTCATTTGCCGGAGAATTTCACAAAAAAGTGAAATTTTCAAAAAGTGGAAATTTTTCCAAAAAACGACTAAGTATGAAGGACTCATCGGGTGAAACGCTCTGGAACTGAAATCGGATGCGCTTACAGACATGCTCCCCTCTCTGGAAGTCTGAGACATGTGTGAAAATTTTCTAAGTCCAGAAAAAAAATTTTTTTTAACTTTTTTCAAATTTCCCCCCAAGGGATATATATTTTACCCACACATTTGGAGCCCTCCTGGGATGCCCTGTAACATACTATAACCTCATTTAGCGGAGATTTTCACAAAAAAAGTGAAATTTTCAAAAAGTCAGAAATTTTGCAAAAAACGACTAAGTATGAAGGACTCATCGGGTGAAACGCTCTGGAACTGAAATCAGATGCGCTTACAGACATGCTCCCCTCTTTGGAAGTCTGAGACATGTGTGAAAATTTTCTAAGTCCAGAAAAAAAAAAATTTTTCAACTTTTTTTCAAATTTCCCCCCAAGGGATATATATTTTACCCACACATTTGGAGCCCTCCTGGGATGCCCTCTAACATACTATAACCTCATTTAGCGGAGATTTTCACAGAAAAGTGATATTTTCCAAAAGTCAGAAATTTTGCAAGAAACGACTAAGTATGAAGGACTCATGGGGTGAAACGCTCTGGAACTGAAATCAGATGCGCTTACAGACATGCTCCCCTCTCTGGAAGTCTGAGACATGTGTGAAAATTTTCTAAGTCCAGAAAATAATTTTTTTTCAACTTTTTTTCAAATTTCCCCTCAAGGGATATATATTTTACCCACACATTTGGAGCCCTCCTGGGATTCCCTCTAACATACTATAACCTCATTTAGCGGAGATTTTCACAAAAAAGTGAAATTTTCAAAAAGTCAGAAATTTTTCCAAAAAACGACTAAGTATGAAGGACTCATCGGGTGAAACACTCTGGAACTGAAATCGGATGCGCTTAGAGACATGCTCCCCTCTCTGGAAGTCTAAGACATGTGTGAAAATTTTCTAAGTCCAGAAAAAAAAATTTTTTCAACTTTTTTTCAAATTTCCCCCCAAAGGATATATATTTTACCCACACATTTGGAGCCCTCCTGGGATGCCCTCTAACATACTATAACCTCATTTTGCAGAGATTTTCACAAAAAAAGTGAAATTTTCAAAGTCAGAAATTTTGCAAAAAACGACTAAGTATGAAGGACTCATCGGGTGAAACGCTCTGGAACTGAAATCAGATGCGCTTACAGACATGCTCCCCTCTTTGGAAGTCTGAGACATGTGTGAAAATTTTCTAAGTCCAGAAAAAAAAATTTTTTCAACTTTTTTTCAAATTTCCCCCCAAGGGATATATATTTTACCCACACATTTGGAGCCCTCCTGGGATGCCCTCTAACATACTATAACCTCATTTAGCGGAGATTTTCACAAAAAAGTGAAATTTTCCAAAAGTCAGAAATTTTGCAAGAAACGACTAAGTATGAAGGACTCATGGGGTGAAACGCTCTGTAAATGAAATCAGATGCGCTTACAGACATGCTCCCCTCTCTGGAAGTCTGAGACATGTGTGAAAATTTTCTAAGTCCAGAAAATAATTTTTTTTCAACTTTTTTTCAAATTTCCCCTCAAGGGATATATATTTTACCCACACATTTGGAGCCCTCCTGGGATGCCCTCTAACATACTATAACCTCATTTAGCGGAGATTTTCACAAAAAAGTGAAATTTTCAAAAAGTCAGAAATTTTGCAAGAAACGACTAAGTATGAAGGACTCATCGGGTGAAACGCTCTGGAACTGAAATCGGATGCGCTTACAGACATGCTCCCCTCTCTGGAAGTCTGAGACATGTGTGAAAATTTTCTAAGTCCAGAAAATAAATTTTTTTCAACTTTTTTTCAAATTTCCCCTCAAGGGATATATATTTTACCCTCACATTTGGAGCCCTCCTGGGATGCCCTCTAACATACTATAACCTCATTTAGCGGAGATTTTCACAAAAAAAGTGAAATTTTCAAAAAGTCAGAAATTTTGCAAAAAACGAATAAGCATGAAGGACTCATCGGGTGAATACTCTGGAACTGAAATCCGATGCGCGCACTGACATGCTCCCCTCTCTGGAAGTCTGAGACATGTGTGAAAATTTTCTAAGTCCAGAAAAAAAAAATTTTTCAACTTTTTTTCAAATTTCCCCCCAAAGGATATATATTTTACCCACACATTTGGAGCCCTCCTGGGATGCCCTCTAACATACTATAACCTCATTTGGCGGAGAATTTCACAAAAAAGTGAAATTTTCAAAAAGTGGAAATTTTTCCAAAAAACGACTAAGTATGAAGGACTCATCGGGTGAAACACTCTGGAACTGAAATCGGATGCGCTTAGAGACATGCTCCCCTCTCTGGAAGTCTAAGACATGTGTGAAAATTTTCTAAGTCCAGAAAAAAAAATTTTTTCAACTTTTTTTCAAATTTCCCCCCAAAGGATATATATTTTACCCACACATTTGGAGCCCTCCTGGGATGCCCTCTAACATACTATAACCTCATTTGGCGGAGAATTTCACAAAAAAGTGAAATTTTCAAAAAGTGGAAATTTTTCCAAAAAACGACTAAGTATGAAGGACTCATCGGGTGAAACACTCTGGAACTGAAATCGGATGCGCTTAGAGACATGCTCCCCTCTCTGGAAGTCTGAGACATGTGTGAAAATTTTCTAAGTCCAGAAAAAAAAATTTTTTCAACTTTTTTTCAAATTTCCCCCCAAGGGATATATATTTTACCCACACATTTGGAGCCCTCCTGGGATGCCCTCTAACATACTATAACCTCATTTAGCGGAGATTTTCACAAAAAAGTGAAATTTTCAAAAAGTCAGAAATTTTGCAAGAAACGACTAAGTATGAAGGACTCATGGGGTGAAACGCTCTGGAACTGAAATCAGGTGCGCTTACAGACATGCTCCCCTCTCTGGAAGTCTGAGACATGTGTGAAAATTTTCTAAGTCCAGAAAATAATTTTTTTTCAACTTTTTTTCAAATTTCCCCTCAAGGGATATATATTTTACCCACACATTTGGAGCCCTCCTGGGATGCCCTCTAACATACTATAACCTCATTTAGCGGAGATTTTCACAAAAAAAGTGAAATTTTCAAAAAGTCAGAAATTTTGCAAAAAACGAATAAGCATGAAGGACTCATCGGGTGAATCGCTCTGGAACTGAAATCGGATGCGCGCACTGACATGCTCCCCTCTCTGGAAGTCTGAGACATGTGTGAAAATTTTCTAAGTCCAGAAAAAAAAATTTTTTTAACTTTTTTCAAATTTCCCCCCAAGGGATATATATTTTACCCACACATTTGGAGCCCTCCTGGGATGCCCTCTAACATACTATAACCTCATTTAGCGGAGATTTTCACAAAAAAGTGAAATTTTCAAAAAGTCAGAAATTTTGCAAGAAACGACTAAGTATGAAGGACTCATCGGGTGAAACGCTCTGGAACTGAAATCGGATGCGCTTACAGACATGCTCCCCTCTCTGGAAGTCTTACACATGTGTGAAAATTTTCTAAGTCCAGAAAAAAAAATTTTTTCAACTTTTTTTCAAATTTCCCCCAAGGGATATATATTTTACCCACACATTTGGAGCCCTCCTGGGATGCCCTCTAACATACTATAACCTCATTTGGCGGAGAATTTCACAAAAAAGTGAAATTTTCAAAAAGTGGAAATTTTTCCAAAAAACGACTAAGTATGAAGGACTCATCAAGTGAAACGCTCTGGAACTGAAATCGGATGCGCTTAGAGACATGCTCCCCTCTCTGGAAGTCTGAGACATGTGTGAAAATTTTCTAAGTCCAGAAAAAAATTTTTTTTCAACTTTTTTTCAAATTTCCCCCCAAGGGATATATATTTTACCCACACATTTGGAGCCCTCCTGGGATGCCCTCTAACATACTATAACCTCATTTAGCGGAGATTTTCACAAAAAAGTGAAATTTTCAAAAAGTGGAAATTTTTCCAAAAAACGACTAAGTATGAAGGACTCATCGGGTGAAACGCTCTGGAACTGAAATCGGATGCGCTTACAGACATGCTCCCCTCTCTGGAAGTCTGAGACATGTGTGAAAATTTTCTACGTCCAGAAAAAAATTTTTTTTTAACTTTTTTTCAAATTTCACCACAAGGGATATATATTTTACCCACACATTTGGAGCCCTCCTGGGATGCCCTCTAACATACTATAACCTCATTTAGCGGAGATTCTCACAAAAAAGTGAAATTTTCAAAAAGTGGAAATTTTTCCAAAAAACGACTAAGTATGAAGGACTCATCGGGTGAAGCGCTCTGGAATTGAAATCGGATGCGCTTACAGACATGCTCCCCTCTCTGGAAGTCTGAGACATGTGTGAAAATTTTCTAAGTCCAGAAAAAAAAATTTTTTCAACTTTTTTTCAAATTTCCCCCCAAGGGATATATATTTTACCCACACATTTAGAGCCCTCCTGGGATGCCCTCTAACATACTATAACCTCATTTAGCGGAGATTTTCACAAAAAAGTGAAATTTTCAAAAAGTGGAAATTTTTCCAAAAAACGACTAAGTATGAAGGACTCATCGGGTGAAACGCTCTGGAACTGAAATCGGATGCGCTTACAGACATGCTCCCCTCTCTGGAAGTCTGAGACATGTGTGAAAATTTTCTACGTCCAGAAAAAAATTTTTTTTTAACTTTTTTTCAAATTTCACCACAAGGGATATATATTTTACCCACACATTTGGAGCCCTCCAGGGATGCCCTCTAACATACTATAACCTCATTTAGCGGAGATTCTCACAAAAAAGTGAAATTTTCAAAAAGTCAGAAATTTTGCAAAAAACGAATAAGTATGAAGGACTCATGGGGTGAAACGCTCTGGAACTGAAATCAGATGCGCTTACAGACATGCTCCCCTCTCTGGAAGTCTGAGACATGTGTGAAAATTTTCTAAGTCCAGAAAAAAAAATTTTTTCAACTTTTTTTCAAATTTCCCCCCAAGGGATATATATTTTACCCACACATTTGGAGCCCTCCTGGGATGCCCTCTAACATACTATAACGTCATTTAGCGGAGATTTTCACAAAAAAGTGAAATTTTCCAAAATTCAGAAATTTTGCAAGAAACGAATAAGTATGAAGGACTCATGGGGTGAAACGCTCTGGAACTGAAATCAGATGCGCTTACAGACATGCTCCCCTCTCTGGAAGTCTGAGACATGTGTGAAAATTTTCTAAGTCCAGAAAAAAAAATTTTTTCAACTTTTTTTCAAATTTCCCCCCAAGGGATATATATTTTACCCACACATTTGGAGCCCTCCTGGGATGCCCTCTAACATACTATAACCTCATTTAGCGGAGATTCTCACAAAAAAGTGAAATTTTCAAAAAGTGGAAATTTTTCCAAAAAACGACTAAGTATGAAGGACTCATCGGGTGAAATACTCTGGAACTGAAATCGGATGCGCTTAGAGACATGCTCCCCTCTCTGGAAGTCTGAGACATGTGTAAAAATTTTCTAAGTCCAGAAAAAAAAATTTTTTCAACTTTTTTTCAAATTTCCCCCCAAGGGATATATATTTTACCCACACATTTGGAGCCCTCCTGGGATGCCCTCTAACATACTATAACCTCATTTAGCGGAGATTTTCACAAAAAAGTGAAATTTTCCAAAATTCAGAAATTTTGCAAGAAACGAATAAGTATGAAGGACTCATGGGGTGAAACGCTCTGTAAATGAAATCAGATGCGCTTACAGACATGCTCCCCTCTCTGGAAGTCTGAGACATGTGTGAAAATTTTCTAAGTCCAGAAAATAATTTTTTTTCAACTTTTTTTCAAATTTCCCCTCAAGGGATATATATTTTACCCACACATTTGGAGCCCTCCTGGGATGCCCTCTAACATACTATAACCTCATTTAGCGGAGATTTTCACAAAAAAGTGAAATTTTCAAAAAGTCAGAAATTTTGCAAGAAACGACTAAGTATGAAGGACTCATCGGGTGAAACGCTCTGGAACTGAAATCGGATGCGCTTACAGACATGCTCCCCTCTCTGGAAGTCTGAGACATGTGTGAAAATTTTCTAAGTCCAGAAAATAATTTTTTTTCAACTTTTTTTCAAATTTCCCCTCAAGGGATATATATTTTACCCACACATTTGGAGCCCTCCTGGGATGCCCTCTAACATACTATAACCTCATTTAGCGGAGATTTTCACAAAAAAGTGAAATTTTCAAAAATTCAGAAATTTTGCAAGAAACGACTAAGTATGAAGGACTCATGGGGTGAAACGCTCTGGAACTGAAATCAGGTGCGCTTACAGACATGCTCCCCTCTCTGGAAGTCTGAGACATGTGTGAAAATTTTCTAAGTCCAGAAAATAATTTTTTTTCAACTTTTTTTCAAATTTCCCCTCAAGGGATATATATTTTACCCACACATTTGGAGCCCTCCTGGGATGCCCTCTAACATACTATAACCTCATTTAGCGGAGATTTTCACAAAAAAAGTGAAATTTTCAAAAAGTCAGAAATTTTGCAAAAAACGAATAAGCATGAAGGACTCATCGGGTGAATCGCTCTGGAACTGAAATCGGATGCGCGCACTGACATGCTCCCCTCTCTGGAAGTCTGAGACATGTGTGAAAATTTTCTAAGTCCAGAAAAAAAATTTTTTTTAACTTTTTTCAAATTTTCCCCCAAGGGATATATATTTTACCCACACATTTGGAGCCCTCCTGGGATGCCCTCTAACATACTATAACCTCATTTAGCGGATATTTTCACAAAAAAGTGAAATTTTCAAAAAGTCAGAAATTTTGCAAGAAACGACTAAGTATGAAGGACTCATCGGGTGAAACGCTCTGGAACTGAAATCGGATGCGCTTACAGACATGCTCCCCTCTCTGGAAGTCTTACACATGTGTGAAAATTTTCTAAGTCCAGAAAAAAAAATTTTTTCAACTTTTTTTCAAATTTCCCCCAAGGGATATATATTTTACCCACACATTTGGAGCCCTCCTGGGATGCCCTCTAACATACTATAACCTCATTTGGCGGAGAATTTCACAAAAAAGTGAAATTTTCAAAAAGTGGAAATTTTTCCAAAAAACGACTAAGTATGAAGGACTCATCGGGTGAAACGCTCTGGAACTGAAATCGGATGCTCTTAGAGACATGCTCCCCTCTCTGGAAGTCTGAGACATGTGTGAAAATTTTCTAAGTCCAGAAAAAAAATTTTTTTCAACTTTTTTTCAAATTTCCCCCCAAGGGATATATATTTTACCCACACATTTGGAGCCCTCCTGGGATGCCCTCTAACATACTATAACCTCATTTAGCGGAGATTTTCACAAAAAAGTGAAATTTTCAAAAAGTCAGAAATTTTGCAAAAAACGACTAAGTATGAAGGACTCATCGGGTAAATCGCTCTTGAACTGAAATCGGATGCGTGCACTGACATGATCCCCTCTCTGGAAGTCTGAGACATGTGTGAAAATTTTCTAAGTCCAGAAAAAAAAATTTTTTCAACTTTTTTTCAAATTTCCCCCCAAGGGATATATATTTTACCCACACATTTGGAGCCCTCCTGGGATGCCCTCTAACATACTATAACGTCATTTAGCGGAGATTTTCACAAAAAAGTGAAATTTTCCAAAATTCAGAAATTTTGCAAGAAACGAATAAGTATGAAGGACTCATGGGGTGAAACGCTCTGGAACTGAAATCAGATGCGCTTAGAGACATGCTCCCCTCTCTGGAAGTCTGAGACATGTGTAAAAATTTTCTAAGTCCAGAAAATAAATTTTTTTCAACTTTTTTTCAAATTTCCCCTCAAGGGATATATATTTTACCCACACATTTGGAGCCCTCCTGGGATGCCCTCTAACATACTATATCCTCATTTACCGGAGATTTTCACAAAAAAAGTGAAATTTTCAAAAAGTCAGAAATTTTGCAAAAAATGAATAAGTATGAAGGACTCATCTGGTGAATCGCTCTGGAACTGAAATCGGATGCGCGCACTGACATGCTCCCCTCTCTGGAAGTCTGAGACATGTGTGAAAATTTTCTAAGTCCAGAAAAAAAATTTTTTTTAACTTTTTTCAAATTTCCCCCCAAGGGATATATATTTTACCCACACATTTGGAGCCCTCCTGGGATGCCCTCTAACATACTATAACCTCATTTAGCGGAGATTTTCACAAAAAAAGTGAAATTTTCAAAAAGTCAGAAATTTTGCAAAAAACGACTAAGTATGAAGGACTCATCGGGTGAAACGCTCTGGAACTGAAATCAGATGCGCTTACAGACATGGTCCCCTCTTTGGAAGTCTGAGACATGTGTGAAAATTTTCTAAGTCCAGAAAATAAATTTTTTTCAACTTTTTTTCAAATTTCCCCTCAAGGGATATATATTTTACCCACACATTTGGAGCCCTCCTGGGATGCCCTCTAACATACTATAACCTCATTTAGCGGAGATTTTCACAAAAAAGTGAAATTTTCAAAAAGTGGAAATTTTTCCAAAAAACGACTAAGTATGAAGGACTCATCGGGTGAAACGCTCTGGAACTGAAATCGAATGTGTGCACTGACATGCTCTCCTTTCTGCAAGTCTGAGACATGTGTGAAAATTTTCTAAGTCTAGAAAAAAAAATTTTTTCAACTTTTATTCAAATTTCCCCCAAGGGATATATATTTTACCCACACATTTGGAGCCCTCCTGGGATGCCCTCTAACATACTATAACCTCATTTGGCGGAGAATTTCACAAAAAAGTGAAATTTTCAAAAAGTGGAAATTTTTCCAAAAAACGACTAATTATGAAGGACTCATCGGGTGAATCGCTCTGGAACTGAAATCGGATGCGCGCACTGACATGCTCCCCTCTCTGGAAGTCTGAGACATGTGTGAAAATTTTCTAAGTCCAGAAAAAAAATTTTTTTTAACTTTTTTCAAATTTCCCCCCAAGGGATATATATTTTACCCACACATTTGGAGCCCTCCTGGGATGCCCTCTAACATACTATAACCTCATTTAGCGGAGATTTTCACAAAAAAAGTGAAATTTTCAAAAAGTCAGAAATTTTGCAAAAAACGACTAAGTATGAAGGACTCATGGGGTGTAACGCTCTGGAACTGAAATCAGATGCACTTACAGACATGCTCCCCTCTTTGGAAGTCTGAGACATGTGTGAAAATTTTCTAAGTCCAGAAAAAAAAAATGTTTTCAACTTTTTTTCAAATTTCCCCCCAAGGGATATATATTTTACCCACACATTTGGATCCCTCCTGGGATGCCCTCTAACATACTATAACCTCATTTAGCGGAGATTTTCACAAAAAAGTGAAATTTTCCAAAAGTCAGAAATTTTGCAAGAAACGACTAAGTATGAAGGACTCATCGGGTGAAACGCTCTGGAACTGAAATCGAATGTGTGCACTGACATGCTCTCCTCTCTGGAAGTCTGAGACATGTGTGAAAATTTTCTAAGTCCAGAAAAAAAATTTTTTTCAACTTTTATTCAAATTTCCTTCAAGGGATATATATTTTACCCACACATTTGGAGCCCTCCTGGGATGCCCTCTAACATACTATAACCTCATTTGGCGGAGAATTTCACAAAAAAGTGAAATTTTCAAAAAGTGGAAATTTTTCCAAAAAACGACTAAGTATGAAGGACTCATCGGGTGAAACGCTCTGGAACTGAAATCGGATGCGCTTACAGACATGCTCCCCTCTCTGGAAGTCTGAGACATGTGTGAAAATTTTCTAAGTCCAGAAAAAAAAATTTTTTCAACTTTTTTTCAAATTTCCCCCCAAGGGATATATATTTTACCCACACATTTGGAGCCCTCCTGGGATGCCCTCTAACATACTATAACCTCATTTAGCGGAGATTTTCACAAAAATGTAAAATTTTCCAAAAGTCAGAAATTTTGCAAGAAACGACTAAGTATGAAGGACTCATGGGGTAAAACGCTCTGGAACTGAAATCGGATGCGCTTACAGACATGCTCCCCTCTCTGGAAGTCTGAGACATGTGTGAAAATTTTCTAAGTCCAGAAAAAAAAATTTTTTCAACTTTTTTTCAAATTTCCCCTCAAGGGATATATATTTTACCCACACATTTGGAGCCCTCCTGGGATGCCCTCTAACATACTATATCCTCATTTAGCGGAGATTTTCACAAAAAAAGTGAAATTTTCAAAAAGTCAGAAATTTTGCAAAAAATGAATAAGTATGAAGGACTCATCGGGTGAATCGCTCTGGAACTGAAATCGGATGCGCGCACTGACATGCTCCCCTCTCTGGAAGTCTGAGACATGTGTGAAAATTTTCTAAGTCCAGAAAAAATAATTTATTTAACTTTTTTCAAATTTCCCCCCAAGGGATATATATTTTACCCACACATTTGGAGCCCTCCTGGGATGCCCTCTAACATACTATAACCTCATTTAGCGGAGATTTTCACAAAAAAAGTGAAATTTTCAAAAAGTCAGAAATTTTGCAAAAAACGACTAAGTATGAAGGACTCATCGGATGAAACGCTCTGGAACTGAAATCAGATGCGCTTACAGACATGGTCCCCTCTTTGGAAGTCTGAGACATGTGTGAAAATTTTCTAAGTCCAGAAAATAAATTTTTTTCAACTTTTTTTCAAATTTCCCCTCAAGTGATATATATTTTACCCACACATTTGGAGCCCTCCTGGGATGCCCTCTAACATACTATAACCTCATTTAGCGGAGATTTTCACAAAAAAGTGAAATTTTCAAAAAGTGGAAATTTTTCCAAAAAACGACTAAGTATGAAGGACTCATCGGGTGAAACGCTCTGGAACTGAAATCGAATGTGTGCACTGACATGCTCTCCTCTCTGCAAGTCTGAGACATGTGTGAAAATTTTCTAAGTCCAGAAAAAAAAATTTTTTCAACTTTTATTCAAATTTCCCCCAAGGGATATATATTTTACCCACACATTTGGAGCCCTCCTGGGATGCCCTCTAACATACTATAACCTCATTTGGCGGAGAATTTCACAAAAAAGTGAAATTTTCAAAAAGTGGAAATTTTTCCAAAAAACGACTAAGTATGAAGGACTCATCGGGCGAAACGCTCTGGAACTGAAATCGGATGCGCTTACAGACATGCTCCCCTCTCTGGAAGTCTTACACGTGTGAAAATTTTCTAAGTCCAGAAAAAAATTTTTTCAACTTTTTTTCAAATTTCCCCCAAGGGATATATATTTTACCCACACATTTGGAGCCCTCCTGGGATGCCCTCTAACATACTATAACCTCATTTAGTGGAGATTTTCACAAAAAAGTGAAATTTTCAAAAAGTCAGAAATTTTGCAAAAAACGACTAAGTATGAAGGACTCATCGGGTGAATCGCTCTGGAACTGAAATTGGATGCGCGCACTAACATGCTCCCCTCTCTGGAAGTCTGAGACATGTGTGAAAATTTTCTAAGTCCAGAAAAAAAATTTTTTTTAACTTTTTTCAAATTTCCCCACAAGGGATATATATTTTACCCACACATTTGGAGCCCTCCTGGGATGCCCTCTAACATACTATAACCTCATTTAGCGGAGATTTTCACACAAAAGTGAAATTTTCAAAAAGTCAGAAATTTTGCAAAAAACGAATAAGTATGAAGGACTCATCGGGTGAAACGCTCTGGAACTGAAATCAGATGCTCTTACAGACATGCTCCCCTCTCTGGAAGTCTGAGACATGTGTGAAAATTTCCTAAGTCCAGAAAAAAAAATTTTTTCAACTTTTTTTCAAATTTCCCCCAAGGGATATATATTTTACCCACACATTTGGAGCCCTCCTGGGATGCCCTCTAACATACTATAACCTCATTTAGCGGAGATTTTCACAAAAAAGTGAAATTTTCCAAAAGTCAGAAATTTTGCAAGAAACGACTAAGTATGAAGGACTCATCGGGTGAAACGCTCTGGAACTGAAATCGAATGTGTGCACTGACATGCTCTCCTCTCTGGAAGTCTGAGACATGTGTGAAAATTTTCTAAGTCCAGAAAAAAAAATTTTTTCAACTTTTATTCAAATTTCCCCCAAGGGATATATATTTTACCCACACATTTGGAGCCCTCCTGGGATGCCCTCTAACATACTATAACCTCATTTGGCGCAGAATTTCACAAAAAAGTGAAATTTTCAAAAAGTGGAAATTTTTCCAAAAAACGACTAAGTATGAAGGACTCATCGGGTGAAACGCTCTGGAACTGAAATCGGAAGCGCTTACAGACATGCTCCCCTCTCTGGAAGTCTGAGACATGTGTGAAAATTTTCTAAGTCCAGAAAAAAATTTTTTCAACTTTTTTTCAAATTTCCCCCAAGGGATATATATTTTACCCACACATTTGGAGCCCTCCTGGGATGCCCTCTAACATACTATAACCTCATTTAGTGGAGAATTTCACAAAAAAGTGAAATTTTCAAAAAGTGGAAATTTTTCCAAAAAACGACTAAGTATGAAGGACTCATCGGGTGAAACGCTCTGGAACTGAAATCGGATGCGCTTACAGACATGCTCCCCTCTCTGGAAGTCTGAGACATGTGTGAAAATTTTCTAAGTCCAGAAAAAAAAATTTTTTCAACTTTTTTTCAAATTTCCCCCCAAGGGATATATATTTTACCCACACATTTGGAGCCCTCCTGGGATGCCCTCTAACATACTATAACCTCATTTAGCGGAGATTTTCACAAAAAAAGTGAAATTTTCAAAAAGTCAGAAATTTTGCAAAAAATGAATAAGTATGAAGGACTCATCGGGTGAATCGCTCTGGAACTGAAATCGGATGCGCGCACTGACATGCTGCCCTCTCTGGAAGTCTGAGACATGTGTGAAAATTTTCTAAGTCCAGAAAAAATAATTTATTTAACTTTTTTCAAATTTCCCCCCAAGGGATATATATTTTACCCACACATTTGGAGCCCTCCTGGGATGCCCTCTAACATACTATAACCTCATTTAGCGGAGATTTTCACAAAAAAGTGAAATTTTCAAAAAGTGGAAATTTTTCCAAAAAACGACTAAGTATGAAGGACTCATCGGGTGAAACGCTCTGGAACTGAAATCGAATGTGTGCACTGACATGCTCTCCTCTCTGCAAGTCTGAGACATGTGTGAAAATTTTCTAAGTCCAGAAAAAAAAATTTTTTCAACTTTTATTCAAATTTCCCCCAAGGGATATATATTTTACCCACACATTTGGAGCCCTCCTGGGATGCCCTCTAACATACTATAACCTCATTTGGCGGAGAATTTCACAAAAAAGTGAAATTTTCAAAAAGTGGAAATTTTTCCAAAAAACGACTAAGTATGAAGGACTCATCGGGTGAAACGCTCTGGAACTGAAATCGGATGCGCTTACAGACATGCTCCCCTCTCTGGAAGTCTTACACATGTGTGAAAATTTTCTAAGTCCAGAAAAAAATTTTTTCAACTTTTTTTCAAATTTCCCCCAAGGGATATATATTTTACCCACACATTTGGAGCCCTCCTGGGATGCCCTCTAACATACTATAACCTCATTTAGTGGAGATTTTCACAAAAAAGTGAAATTTTCAAAAAGTCAGAAATTTTGCAAAAAACGACTAAGTATGAAGGACTCATCGGGTGAATCGCTCTGGAACTGAAATTGGATGCGCGCACTGACATGCTCCCCTCTCTGGAAGTCTGAGACATGTGTGAAAATTTTCTAAGTCCAGAAAAAAATTTTTTTTTAACTTTTTTCAAATTTCCCCACAAGGGATATATATTTTACCCACACATTTGGAGCCCTCCTGGGATGCCCTCTAACATACTATAACCTCATTTAGCGGAGATTTTCACACAAAAGTGAAATTTTCAAAAAGTCAGAAATTTTGCAAAAAACGAATAAGTATGAAGGACTCATCGGGTGAAACGCTCTGGAACTGAAATCAGATGCTCTTACAGACATGCTCCCCTCTCTGGAAGTCTGAGACATGTGTGAAAATTTCCTAAGTCCAGAAAAAAAAATTTTTTCAACTTTTTTTCAAATTTCCCCCAAGGGATATATATTTTACCCACACATTTGGAGCCCTCCTGGGATGCCCTCTAACATACTATAACCTCATTTAGCGGAGATTTTCACAAAAAAGTGAAATTTTCCAAAAGTCAGAAATTTTGCAAGAAACGACTAAGTATGAAGGACTCATCGGGTGAAACGCTCTGGAACTGAAATCGAATGTGTGCACTGACATGCTCTCCTCTCTGGAAGTCTGAGACATGTGTGAAAATTTTCTAAGTCCAGAAAAAAAAATTTTTTCAACTTTTATTCAAATTTCCCCCAAGGGATATATATTTTACCCACACATTTGGAGCCCTCCTGGGATGCCCTCTAACATACTATAACCTCATTTGGCGCAGAATTTCACAAAAAAGTGAAATTTTCAAAAAGTGGAAATTTTTCCAAAAAACGACTAAGTATGAAGGACTCATCGGGTGAAACGCTCTGGAACTGAAATCGGAAGCGCTTACAGACATGCTCCCCTCTCTGGAAGTCTGAGACATGTGTGAAAATTTTCTAAGTCCAGAAAAAAATTTTTTCAACTTTTTTTCAAATTTCCCCCAAGGGATATATATTTTACCCACACATTTGGAGCCCTCCTGGGATGCCCTCTAACATACTATAACCTCATTTAGTGGAGAATTTCACAAAAAAGTGAAATTTTCAAAAAGTGGAAATTTTTCCAAAAAACGACTAAGTATGAAGGACTCATCGGGTGAAACGCTCTGGAACTGAAATCGAATGTGTGCACTGACATGCTCTCCTCTCTGCAAGTCTGAGACATGTGTGAAAATTTTCTAAGTCCAGAAAAAAAAATTTTTTCAACTTTTATTCAAATTTCCCCCAAGGGATATATATTTTACCCACACATTTGGAGCCCTCCTGGGATGCCCTCTAACATACTATAACCTCATTTGGCGGAGAATTTCACAAAAAAGTGAAATTTTCAAAAAGTGGAAATTTTTCCAAAAAACGACTAAGTATGAAGGACTCATCGGGTGAAACGCTCTGGAACTGAAATCGGATGCGCTTACAGACATGCTCCCCTCTCTGGAAGTCTTACACATGTGTGAAAATTTTCTAAGTCCAGAAAAAAATTTTTTCAACTTTTTTTCAAATTTCCCCCAAGGGATATATATTTTACCCACACATTTGGAGCCCTCCTGGGATGCCCTCTAACATACTATAACCTCATTTAGTGGAGATTTTCACAAAAAAGTGAAATTTTCAAAAAGTCAGAAATTTTGCAAAAAACGAATAAGTATGAAGGACTCATCGGGTGAATCGCTCTGGAACTGAAATTGGATGCGCGCACTGACATGCTCCCCTCTCTGGAAGTCTGAGACATGTGTGAAAATTTTCTAAGTCCAGAAAAAAAATTTTTTTTAACTTTTTTCAAATTTCCCCACAAGGGATATATATTTTACCCACACATTTGGAGCCCTCCTGGGATGCCCTCTAACATACTATAACCTCATTTAGCGGAGATTTTCACACAAAAGTGAAATTTTCAAAAAGTCAGAAATTTTGCAAAAAACGAATAAGTATGAAGGACTCATCGGGTGAAACGCTCTGGAACTGAAATCAGATGCTCTTACAGACATGCTCCCCTCTCTGGAAGTCTGAGACATGTGTGAAAATTTCCTAAGTCCAGAAAAAAAAATTTTTTCAACTTTTTTTCAAATTTCCCCCAAGGGATATATATTTTACCCACACATTTGGAGCCCTCCTGGGATGCCCTCTAACATACTATAACCTCATTTAGCGGAGATTTTCACAAAAAAGTGAAATTTTCCAAAAGTCAGAAATTTTGCAAGAAACGACTAAGTATGAAGGACTCATCGGGTGAAACGCTCTGGAACTGAAATCGAATGTGTGCACTGACATGCTCTCCTCTCTGGAAGTCTGAGACATGTGTGAAAATTTTCTAAGTCCAGAAAAAAAAATTTTTTCAACTTTTATTCAAATTTCCCCCAAGGGATATATATTTTACCCACACATTTGGAGCCCTCCTGGGATGCCCTCTAACATACTATAACCTCATTTGGCGCAGAATTTCACAAAAAAGTGAAATTTTCAAAAAGTGGAAATTTTTCCAAAAAACGACTAAGTATGAAGGACTCATCGGGTGAAACGCTCTGGAACTGAAATCGGAAGCGCTTACAGACATGCTCCCCTCTCTGGAAGACTGAGACATGTGTGAAAATTTTCTAAGTCCAGAAAAAAAAATTTTTTCAACTTTTTTTCAAATTTCCCCCCAAGGGATATATATTTTACCCACACATTTGGAGCCCTCCTGGGATGCCCTCTAACATACTATAACCTCATTTAGCGGAGATTTTCACAAAAATGTAAAATTTTCCAAAAGTCAGAAATTTTGCAAGAAACGACTAAGTATGAAGGACTCATGGGGTGAAACGCTCTGGAACTGAAATCGGATGCGCTTACAGACATGCTCCCCTCTCTGGAAGTCTGAGACATGTGTGAAAATTTTCTAAGTCCAGAAAAAAAAATTTTTTCAACTTTTTTTCAAATTTCCCCTCAAGGGATATATATTTTACCCACACATTTGGAGCCCTCCTGCGATGCGCTCAAACATACTATAACCTCATTTAGTGGAGATTTTCACAAAAAAGTGAAATTTTCAAAAAGTCAGAAATTTTGCAAAAAACGACTAAGTATGAAGGACTCATCGGGTGAATCGCTCTGGAACTGAAATCGGATGCGCGCACTGACATGCTCCCCTCTCTGGAAGTCTGAGACATGTGTGAAAATTTTCTAAGTCCAGAAAAAAAATTTTTTTTAACTTTTTTCAAATTTCCCCACAAGGGATATATATTTTACCCACACATTTGGAGCCCTCCTGGGATGCCCTCTAACATAGTATAACCTCATTTAGCGGAGATTTTCACACAAAAGTGAAATTTTCAAAAAGTGGAAATTTTTCCAAAAAACGACTAAGTATGAAGGACTCATCGGGTGAAACGCTCTGGAACTGAAATCGGATGTGCTTACAGACATGCTCCCCTCTCTGGAAGTCTGAGACATGTGTGAAAATTTTCTAAGTCCAGAAAAAACATTTTTTTTTACTTTTTTTCAAATTTCACCACAAGGGATATATATTTTACCCACACATTTGGAGCCCTCCTGGGATGCCCTCTAACATACTATAACCTCATATAGCGGAGATTCTCACAAAAAAGTGAAATTTTCAAAAAGTGGAAATTTTTCCAAAAAACTACTAAGTATGAAGGACTCATCGGGTGAAACGCTCTGGAATTGAAATCGGATGCGCTTACAGACATGCTCCCCTCTCTGGAAGTCTGAGACATGTGTGAAAATTTTCAAAGTCCAGAAAAAAAATTTTTTTTCAACTTTTTTTCAAATTTCCCCCCAAGGGATATATATTTTACCCACACATTTGGAGCCCTCCTGGGATGCCCTCTAACATACTATAACCTCATTTAGCGGAGATTTTCACAAAAAAGTGAAATTTTCCAAAAGTCAGAAATTTTGCAAGAAACGACTAAGTATGAAGGACTCATCGGGTGAAACGCTCTGGAACTGAAATCGGATGCGCTTACAGACATGCTCCCCTCTCTGGAAGTCTTACACATGTGTGAAAATTTTCTAAGTCCAGAAAATAAATTTTTTTCAACTTTTTTTCAAATTTCCCCCAAGGGATATATATTTTACCCACACATTTGGAGCCCTCCTGGGATGCCCTCTAACATACTATAACCTCATTTAGCGGAGATTTTCACAAAAAAGTGAAATTTTCAAAAAGTGGAAATTTTTCCAAAAAACGACTAAGTATGAAGGACTCATCGGGTGAATCGCTCTGGAACTGAAATCGGATGCGCGCACTGACATGCTCCCCTCTCTGGAATTCTGAGACATGTGTGAAAATTTTCTAAGTCCAGAAAAAATTTTTTTTTTAACTTTTTTCAAATTTCCCCACAAGGGATATATATTTTACCCACACATTTGGAGCCCTCCTGGGATGCCCTCTAACATACTATAACCTCATTTAGTGGAGATTTTCACACAAAAGTGAAATTTTCAAAAAGTGGAAATTTTTCCAAAAAACGACTAAGTATGAAGGACTCATCGGGTGAAACGCTCTGGAACTGAAATCGGATGCGCTTACAGACATGCTCCCCTCTCTGGAAGTCTGAGACATGTGTGAAAATTTTCTAAGTCCAGAAAAAAATTTTTTTTTTACTTTTTTCAAATTTCACCACAAGGGATATATATTTTACCCACACATTTGGAGCCCTCCTGGGATGCCCTCTAACATACTATAACTAGTGTTGAGCCACCCCGTAGTGTTCGGGTTCGGTTCGGTTCGTCGAACACCGGGATGTTCGAGGAACTGTTCGTCGAACTGTTCGTCGAACACCTTAGAACACCGTCGAACACCGTTAAAACCAATGGCAGGCAAACAAAAACACATAGAAACACATAGAAAACTCCTTCAAAGGTGTCCAAAAGCTGACAAACTGCTCAGAAGACGCTTTCTTTAAAAAAGCCGGCCGGCAATTCAGCAGCGGCATACACCGGTACCCGACAATTTAGACAAGAAGGAAGAGAGCCTCACACATAGATTAGATAGATAGAAACATGTCAGTCACATATATATGAAGTACAGTGACAGTGTTGCTTACTGTACTTGTCATTTAGTGTAAAGGATTTATTAAAAAATATAATAGTGTTTTCATGCACTGTCTCTTTAAAAAAGCCGGCCGGCAATTCAGCAACTGTACCCGACAATTTATAACAGACAGAATAGAGCTTCACACATAGATTAGATAGAGAGAAACATGTCAGTCACATATATATGAAGTACAGTGATAGTGTTGGTTACTGTACTTATCATTTAGTATTAAAATAAAGGATTTATTATTGAAAAAAATTGGCGTGGGGTTCCCCTTAATTTTAGTCTCTAGCGGAGGTTAAGCAGACAGCTGGGGCAGATGTTTGAAGCCTGGGAAGGGGGTAATACCCACAGAGCTTCCCAGGCTACTAATATGAGCCCCCAGCTGAATACCTAGCCTTTACTAGCTATTAAAATGGGGGACCCCCCCAAAAAAATGACGTGGGGTCCCCCTAATTTAATAGCTAGCAAAGGCTAGGCAGACAGCTGGGGGCTGATATTAATAGCCCAGGAAGGGTGCCATGAATATTGGCCCCCTCCCAGGCTAGAAACACCAGCCATCAGCCGCCCCAGAAATGGCGCATTCATAGGATGCGCCAATTCTGGCACTTAGCCTCGCTCTTCCACGCTGCCCTGTAGTGGTGGCAGGGGGTAATAGGGCTGGGGTTGATGTCAGCTTATAATGCCAGCTGACATCAAGCCCAGGTTAGTAATGGAGAGGCGTCTATAAGACACCCCCATTACTAACCCCATAGTCAAAGTTAAAAGAAAACACAAACACCCAGAATAAAGTCCTTTAATTGAAATAAAGACACAATCCTTTATTGTTCTAAATTAAACCATACTTACCATCACGCCCATTCCAGCTGAAGCCAACGATCTCCTGCAATAAAAGAAAAATAATAAAGCAACCTCATCCTTACCTTTCCATGGTTCCCACGACAGCTTCAGCTCTGCTACATCGAGATGACATGCTGGACCGCAGCAGAAAGCTGCCATCCAGCCTGTCATCCCACAGACACTAAGAAGCGCAGGCTTGCTTGCGCTCTGCAGTGTCTGGCTGTGACTGCATAAAGATGAGAAGCGCTGAGTGCAGGAGAATTTTCCCACGCTGTCAGTGACGTGCATGAGGTGAGCCGAGTTCATTGGACATTAACTCGGCTCATCTGGATGCCGTCACAGATAGACACTGTGGAGCGCAAGCAAGCCTGCGCTTCTCAGTGTCTGCGGGATGACAGGCTGGATGGCAGCGTTCTGCTGCGGTCCAGCCTGTCATCTCGATGTAGCAGAGCTGAAGCTGTCGTGGGAACCATGGAAAGGTAAGGATGATGTTGCTTTATTATTTTTCTTTTATTTCAGGAGATCGTTGGCTTCAGCTGGAATGGGCGTGACGGTAAGTATGGTTTAATTTAGAACAATAAAGAATTGTGTGTTTATTTCAATTAAAGGACTTTTTTCTGGGTGTTGTGTTTTTTTTAAATACTTTACTAGAAATTCATGGTGGTCATGTCTAATATTGGCGTGACCCCATGAATTTTGGGCTTAGGGCCAGCTGATAATGCCAAGCTGGCCCTAACCCCTTTATTACCCAGTGAGCCACCGCATCAGGGCCCTGGATGAGTTGGGTACAGCGCCAGAAGATGGCGCTTCTATGAACGCGCCATTTTCCGGGGTGGCTGCGGACTGCAATTTGCAGCGGGGGTGGCCCAGAAAGCTTGGGCCTCCCTGCGCTGCGGATTCCAGCCCCCAGCTGCATAGTTGTACCTGGCTGGACACAAAAACAGGGCGAAGCCCCACGTCAATTTTCTTTAAATTATTTCATGAAATAATTAAGAAAAAAAGGGCTTCCCTATATTGTTGTGTCCGGCCAGGTACAAATAGGCAGCCGGTGGTTGGGGGCAGCCCGTTCCTGCCTGCTGCACCTGACTGGACACAAATATAGTGCGAAGCCCCACGTCAATTTTTTTTTAATTATTTCATGAATTTCCTGAAATAATTTAAAAAAATTGAAGTGGGGCTTCGCACTATATTTGTGTCCAGCCAGGTACAGCAGGCAGGAATGGGCTGCCCCCAACCACCAGCTGCCTATTTGTACCTGGCCGGACACAACAATATAGGGAAGGCCTTTTTTTCTTAATTATTTCATGAATTTCATGAAATAATTAAAAAAAATTTAAGTGGGGCTTCGCACTATATTTGTGTCCAGCCAGGTACAGCAGGCAGGAACGGGCTGCCCCCAACCACCAGCTGACTATTTGTACCTGGCCGGACACAACAATATAGGGAAGCCCTTTTTTTCTTAATTATTTCATGAATTTCATGAAATAATTAAAAAAAAAATACGTGGGGCTTCGCCCTATTTTTGTGTCCAGCCAGGTACAACTAAGCAGCTGGGGGCTGGAATCTGCAGCGCAGGGAGGCCCATGCTTTCTGGGCCCCCCCCGCTGCAAATTGCAGTCCGCAGCCACCCCGGAAAATGGCGCGTTCATAGAAGCGCCATCTTCTGGCGCTGTACCCAACTCATCCAGGGCCCTGGTGCGGTGGCTCACTGGGTAATAAAGGGGTTAGGTCCAGCTTGGTATTATCAGCTGGCCCCAAGCCCAAAATTCATGGGGTCACGCCAGTATTAGACATGACCGCCATGAATTTCTAGTAAAGTATTTAAAAAAAACACAACACCCAGAATAAAGTCCTTTAATTGAAATAAACACACAATTCTTCATTGTTCTAAATTAAACCATACTTACCATCACACCCATTCCAGCTGAAGCCAACGATCTCCTGCAATAAAAGAAAAATAATAAACCAACCTCATCCTTACCTTTCCATGGTTCCCACGACAGCTTCAGCTCTGCTACATCGAGATGACAGGCTGGACCGCAGCAGAATGCTGCCATCCAGCCTGTCATGCCGCAGACACTGAGAAGAGCAGGCATGCTTGCGCTCCTCAGTGTCTCGCTGTGACGGCATAAAGATGAGCCGAGGTCATGTCCAATGAACTCGGCTCACCTCATGCACGTCACTGACAGCGTGGGAAAATTCTCACGCTGAAGTGCTGAGTGCAGGAGAATTCTCCCACGCTGTCAGTGACGTGCATGAGGTGAGCTCATGTCCAATGAACTCAGCTCACCTCATGCACCTCACTGACAGCGTGGGAAAATTCTCCTGCACTCAGCGCTTCAGCGTGAGAATTCTCCCACGCTGTCAGTGACGTGCATGAGGTGAGCCGAGATCATTGGACATGACCTCGGCTCATCTTTATGCCGTCACAGAGAGACAATGTGGAGCGCAAGCATGCCTGCGCTTCTCAGTGTCTGCGGGATGACAGGCTGGATGGCAGCGTTCTGCTGCGGTCCAGCCTGTCATCTCGATGTAGCAGAGCTGAAGCTGTCGTGGGAACCATGGAAAGGTAAGGATGAGGTTGCTTTATTATTTTATTTTTATTACAGGAGATCGTTGGCTTCAGCTGGAATGGGCGTGACGGTAAGTATGGTTTAATTTAGAACAATAAAGAATTGTGTGTTTATTTCAATTAAAGGACTTTATTCTGGGTGTTTGTGTTTTTTTTAACTTTGACTATGGGGTTAGTAATGGGGGTGTCTTATAGACGCCTCTCCATTACTAACCTGGGCTTGATGTCAGCTGGCATTATAAGCTGACATCAACCCCAGCCCTATTACCCCCTGCCACCGCACCAGGGCAGCGTGGAAGAGCGAGGCTAAGTGCCAGAATTGGCGCATCCTATGAATGCGCCATTTCTGGGGCGGCTGATGGCTGGTGTTTCTAGCCTGGGAGGGGGCCAATATTCATGGCTCCCTTCCTGGGCTATTAATATCAGCCCCCAGCTGTCTGCCTAGCCTTTGCTAGCTATTAAATTAGGGGGGACCCCACGTCATTTTTTGGGGGGGTCCACCATTTTAATAGCTAGTAAAGGCTACGTATTCAGCTGGGGGCTGATATTAGTAGCCTGGGAAGCTCCGTGCGTATTACCCCCTTCCCAGGCTTCAAACATCTGCCCCAGCTGTCTGCTTAACCTCCGCTAGAGCCTAAAATTAAGGGGAACCCCACGCCAATTTTTTTAATAATAAATCCTTTATTTTAATACTAAATGACAAGTACAGTAACCAACACTATCACTGTACTTCATATATATGTGACTGACATGTTTCTATCTATCTAATCTATGTGTGAAGCTCTATTCTGTCTGTTATAAATTGTCGAGTACAGATGCTGAATTGTCGGCCGGCTTTCTTAAAGAGACGGTGCATGAAAACACTAATATTTTTTTTGATAAATCCTTTACACTAAATGACAAGTACAGTAAGCAACACTGTCACTGTACTTCATATATATGTGACTGACATGTTTCTATCTATCTAATCTATGTGTGATGCTCTATTCCTTCCATTCTAAATTGTCGGGTACCGGTGTATGCCGCTGCTGAATTGCCGGCTTTTCATGTTTCACTGTTGGCACTGTTCCCATCGATTTGGGCAATCACTGTAATGCCACAACCACCATGGCTGTGGCATTACAGTGAGTGGCAGACAATCCCTGCATGATTGGTGCTCTAAATAGCGCCAGACATGCAGGACACGCTTTTGGTGCACGAACAGTTATCGAACATAACCTCGAACAGCCGAATTTTTTGCAAATCGTTCGGGTTCGTCGAACAACTCGAACACCGCCCAAAACAGCTCGAATTTGAGATTGGCGAATAGTTCTAGTCGAACAACGCTCATCTCTAACTATAACCTCATTTAGCGGAGATTCTCACAAAAAAGTGAAATTTTCAAAAAGTGGAAATTTTTCCAAAAAACGACTAAGTATGAAGGACTCATCTGGTGAAACGCTCTGGAATTGAAATCGGATGCGCTTACAGACATGCTCCCCTCTCTGGAAGTCTTACACATGTGTGAAAATTTTCTAAGTCCAGAAAAAAAAAATTTTTCAACTTTTTTTCAAATTTCCCCCAAGGGATATATATTTTACCCACACATTTGGAGCCCTCCTGGGATGCCCTCTAACATACTATAACCTCATTTAGCGGAGATTTTCACAAAAAAGTGAAATTTTCAAAAAGTGGAAATTTTTCCAAAAAACGACTAAGTATGAAGGACTCATCGGGTGAAACGCTCTGGAACTGAAATCGGATGTGCTTACAGACATGCTCCCCTCTCTGGAAGTCTGAGACATGTGTGAAAATTTTCTAAGTCCAGAAAAAAAATTTTTTTTAACTTTTTTTCAAATTTCACCACAAGGGATATATATTTTACCCACACATTTGGAGCCCTCCTGGGATGCCCTCTAACATACTATAACCTCATTTAGCGGAGATTTTCACAAAAAAGTGAAATTTTCCAAAAGTCAGAAATTTTGCAAGAAACGACTAAGTATGAAGGACTCATCGGGTGAAACGCTCTGGAACTGAAATCGAATGTGTGCACTGACATGCTCTCCTCTCTGCAAGTCTGAGACATGTGTGAAAATTTTCTAAGTCCAGAAAATAAATTTTTTTCAACTTTTATTCAAATTTCCCCCAAGGGATATATATTTTACCCACACATTTGGAGCCCTCCTGGGATGCCCTCTAACATACTATAACCTCATTTGGCGGAGAATTTCACAAAAAAGTGAAATTTTCACAAAGTGGAAATTTTTCCAAAAAACGACTAAGTATGAAGGACTCATCGGGTGAAACGCTCTGGAACTGAAATCGGATGCGCTTACAGACATGCTCCCCTCTCTGGAAGTCTGAGACATGTGTGAAAATTTTCTAAGTCCAGAAAAAAAAATTTTTTTAACTTTTTTCAAATTTCCCCCCAAGGGATATATATTTTACCCACACATTTGGAGCCCTCCTGGGATGCTCTCTAACATACTATAACCTCATTTAGCGGAGATTTTCACAAAAAAAGTGAAATTTTCAAAAAGTCAGAAATTTTGCAAAAAACGACTAAGTATGAAGGACTCATCGGGTGAAACGCTCTGGAACTGAAATCGGATGCGCTTACAGACATGCTCCCCTCTCTGGAAGTCTGAGACATGTGTGAAAATTTTCTAAGTCCAGAAAAAAAATTTTTTTTAACTTTTTTCAAATTTCCCCCCAAGGGATATATATTTTACCCACACATTTGGAGCCCTCCTGGGATGCTCTCTAACATACTATAACCTCATTTAGCGGAGATTTTCACAAAAAAAGTGAAATTTTCAAAAAGTCAGAAATTTTGCAAAAAACGACTAAGTATGAAGGACTCATCGGGTGAAACGCTCTGGAACTGAAATCAGATGCGCTTACAGACATGCTCCCCTCTTTGGAAGCCTGAGACATGTGTGAAAATTTTCTAAGTCCAGAAAAAAAAAAATTTTTCAACTTTTTTTCAAATTTCCCCCCAAGGGATATATATTTTACCCACACATTTGGAGCCCTCCTGGGATGCCCTCTAACATACTATAACCTCATTTAGCGGAGATTTTCACGAAAAAGTGATATTTTCCAAAAGTCAGAAATTTTGCAAGAAACGACTAAGTATGAAGGACTCATCGGGTGAAACGCTCTGGAACTGAAATCGAATGTGTGCACTGACATGCTCTCCTCTCTGCAAGTCTGAGACATGTGTGAAAATTTTCTAAGTCGAGAAAAAAAATTTTTTTCAACTTTTAATCAAATTTCCCCCAAGGGATATATATTTTACCCACACATTTGGAACCCTCCTGGGATGCCCTCTAACATACTATAACCTCATTTGGCGGAGAATTTCACAAAAAAGTGAAATTTTCAAAAAGTGGAAATTTTTCCAAAAAACGACTAAGTATGAAGGACTCATCGGGTGAAACGCTCTGGAACTGAAATCGGATGCGCTTACAGACATGCTCCCCTCTCTGGAAGTCTGAGACATGTGTGAAAATTTTCTAAGTCCAGAAAATAAATTTTTTTCAACTTTTTTTCAAATTTCCCCTCAAGGGATATATATTTTACCCACACATTTGGAGCCCTCCTGGGATGCCCTCTAACATACTATAACCTCATTTAGCGGAGATTTTCACAAAAATGTGAAATTTTCAAAAAGTCAGAAATTTTGCAAGAAACGACTAAGTATGAAGGACTCATCGGGTGAAACGCTCTGGAAGTGAAATCGGATGCGCTTACAGACATGCTCCCTACTCTGGAAGTCTTACACATGTGTGAAAATTTTCTAAGTCCAGAAAAAAAAATTTTTTCAACTTTTTTTCAAATTTCCCCCAAGGGATATATATTTTACCCACACATTTGGAGCCCTCCTGGGATGCCCTCTAACATACTATAACCTCATTTGGCGGAGAATTTCACAAAAAAGTGAAATTTTCAAAAAGTGGAAATTTTTCAAAAAACGACTAAGTATGAAGGACTCATCGGGTGAAACACTCTGGAACTGAAATCGGATGCGCTTAGAGACATGCTCCCCTCTCTGGAAGTCTGAGACTTGTGTGAAAATTTTCTAAGTCCAGAAAAAAAAATTTTTTCAACTTCTTTTCAAATTTCCCCCCAAGGGATATATATTTTACCCACACATTTGGAGCCCTCCTGGGATGCCCTCTAACATACTATAACCTCATTTAGCGGAGATTTTCACGAAAAAGTGATATTTTCCAAAAGTCAGAAATTTTGCAAGAAACGACTAAGTATGAAGGACTCATCGGGTGAAACGCTCTGGAACTGAAATCGAATGTGTGCACTGACATGCTCTCCTCTCTGCAAGTCTGAGACATGTGTGAAAATTTTCTAAGTCCAGAAAAAAAATTTTTTTCAACTTTTAATCAAATTTCCCCCAAGGGATATATATTTTACCCACACATTTGGAACCCTCCTGGGATGCCCTCTAACATACTATAACCTCATTTGGCGGAGAATTTCACAAAAAAGTGAAATTTTCAAAAAGTGGAAATTTTTCCAAAAAACGACTAAGTATGAAGGACTCATCGGGTGAAACGCTCTGGAACTGAAATCGGATGCGCTTACAGACATGCTCCCCTCTCTGGAAGTCTGAGACATGTGTGAAAATTTTCTAAGTCCAGAAAATAAATTTTTTTCAACTTTTTTTCAAATTTCCCCTCAAGGGATATATATTTTACCCACACATTTGGAGCCCTCCTGGGATGCCCTCTAACATACTATAACCTCATTTAGCGGAGATTTTCACAAAAATGTGAAATTTTCAAAAAGTCAGAAATTTTGCAAGAAACGACTAAGTATGAAGGACTCATCGGGTGAAACGCTCTGGAAGTGAAATCGGATGCGCTTACAGACATGCTCCCTACTCTGGAAGTCTTACACATGTGTGAAAATTTTCTAAGTCCAGAAAAAAAAATTTTTTCAACTTTTTTTCAAATTTCCCCCAAGGGATATATATTTTACCCACACATTTGGAGCCCTCCTGGGATGCCCTCTAACATACTATAACCTCATTTGGCGGAGAATTTCACAAAAAAGTGAAATTTTCAAAAAGTGGAAATTTTTCAAAAAACGACTAAGTATGAAGGACTCATCGGGTGAAACACTCTGGAACTGAAATCGGATGCGCTTAGAGACATGCTCCCCTCTCTGGAAGTCTGAGACTTGTGTGAAAATTTTCTAAGTCCAGAAAAAAAAATTTTTTCAACTTCTTTTCAAATTTCCCCCCAAGGGATATATATTTTACCCACACATTTGGAGCCCTCCTGGGATGCCCTCTAACATACTATAACCTCATTTAGCGGAGATTTTCACAAAAAAGTGAAATTTTCAAAAAGTGGAAATTTTTCCAAAAAACGACTAAGTATGAAGGACTCATCGGGTGAAACGCTCTGGAACTGAAATCGGATGCGCTTACAGACATGCTCCCCTCTCTGGAAGTCTGAGACATGTGTGAAAATTTTCTAAGTCCAGAAAATAAATTTTTTTCAACTTTTTTTCAAATTTCCCCTCAAGGGATATATATTTTACCCACACATTTGGAGCCCTCCTGGGATGCCCTCTAACATACTATAACCTCATTTAGCGGAGATTTTCACAAAAAAGTGAAATTTTCAAAAAGTCAGAAATTTTGCAAGAAACGACTAAGTATGAAGGACTCATCGGGTGAAACGCTCTGGAAGTGAAATCGGATGCGCTTACAGACATGCTCCCTACTCTGGAAGTCTTACACATGTGTGAAAATTTTCTAAGTCCAGAAAAAAAAATTTTTTCAACTTTTTTTCAAATTTCCCCCAAGGGATATATATTTTACCCACACATTTGGAGCCCTCCTGGGATGCCCTCTAACATACTATAACCTCATTTGGCGGAGAATTTCACAAAAAAGTGAAATTTTCAAAAAGTGGAAATTTTTCAAAAAACGACTAATTATGAAGGACTCATCGGGTGAAACACTCTGGAACTGAAATCGGATGCGCTTAGAGACATGCTCCCCTCTCTGGAAGTCTGAGACATGTGTGAAAATTTTCTAAGTCCAGGAAAAAAAATTTTTTCAACTTCTTTTCAAATTTCCCCCCAAGGGATATATATTTTACCCACACATTTGGAGCCCTCCTGGGATGCCCTTTAACATACTATAACCTCATTTAGCGGAGATTTTCACAAAAAAGTGAAATTTTCCAAAAGTCAGAAATTTTGCAAGAAACGACTAAGTATGAAGGACTCATGGGGTGAAACGCTCTGGAACTGAAATCAGATGCGATTACAGACATGCTCCCCTCTCTGGAAGTCTGAGACATGTGTGAAAATTTTCTAAGTCCAGAAAATAATTTTTTTTCAACTTTTTTTCAAATTTCCCCTCAAGGGATATATATTTTACCCACACATTTGGAGCCCTCCTGGGATGCCCTCTAACATACTATAACCTCATTTGCCGGAGAATTTCACAAAAAAGTGAAATTTTCAAAAAGTCAGAAATTTTGCAAGAAACGACTAAGTATGAAGGACTCATCGGGTGAAACGCTCTGGAACTGAAATCGGATGCGCTTACAGACATGCACCCCTCTCTGGAAGTCTTACACATGTGTGAAAATTTTCTAAGTCCAAAAAAAAATTTTTTTCAACTTTTTTTCAAATTTCCCCCAAGGGATATATATTTTACCCACACATTTGGAGCCCTCCTGGGATGCCCTCTAACATACTATAACCTCATTTAGCGGAGATTTTCACAAAAAAGTGAAATTTTCAAAAAGTGGAAATTTTTCCAAAAAACGACTAAGTATGAAGGACTCATCGGGTGAAACGCTCTGGAACTGAAATCGGATGCGCTTACAGACATGCTCCCCTCTCTGGAAGTCTGAGACATGTGTGAAAATTTTCTAAGTCCAGAAAAAAAATTTTTTTTAACTTTTTTTCAAATTTCACCACAAGGGATATATATTTTACCCACACATCTGGAGCCCTCCTGGGATGCCCTCTAACATACTATAACCTCATTTAGCGGAGATTCTCACAAAAAAGTGAAATTTTCAAAAAGTGGAAATTTTTCCAAAAAACGACTAAGTATGAAGGACTCATCGGGTGAAGCGCTCTGGAATTGAAATCGGATGCGCTTACAGACATGCACCCCTCTCTGGAAGTCTTACACATGTGTGAAAATTTTCTAAGTCCAGAAAAAAAATTTTTTTCAACTTTTAATCAAATTTCCCCCAAGGGATATATATTTTACCCACACATTTGGAGCCCTCCTGGGATGCCCTCTAACATACTATAACCTCATTTGGCGGAGAATTTCACAAAAAAGTGAAATTTTCAAAAAGTGGAAATTTTTCCAAAAAACGACTAAGTATGAAGGACTCATCGGGTGAAACGCTCTGGAACTGAAATCGGATGCGCTTACAGACATGCTCCCCTCTCTGGAAGTCTGAGACATGTGTGAAAATTTTCTAAGTCCAGAAAATAAATTTTTTTCAACTTTTTTTCAAATTTCCCCTCAAGGGATATATATTTTACCCACACATTTGGAGCCCTCCTGGGATGCCCTCTAACATACTATAACCTCATTTAGCGGAGATTTTCACAAAAATGTGAAATTTTCAAAAAGTCAGAAATTTTGCAAGAAACGACTAAGTATGAAGGACTCATTGGGTGAAACGCTCTGGAACTGAAATCGGATGCGCTTACAGACATGCACCCCTCTCTGGAAGTCTTACACATGTGTGAAAATTTTCTAAGTCCAAAAAAAAATTTTTTTCAACTTTTTTTCAAATTTCCCCCAAGGGATATATATTTTACCCACACATTTGGAGCCCTCCTGGGATGCCCTCTAACATACTATAACCTCATTTAGCGGAGATTTTCACAAAAAAGTGAAATTTTCAAAAAGTGGAAATTTTTCCAAAAAACGACTAAGTATGAAGGACTCATCGGGTGAAACGCTCTGGAACTGAAATCGGATGCGCTTACAGACATGCTCCCCTCTCTGGAAGTCTGAGACATGTGTGAAAATTTTCTAAGTCCAGAAAAAAATTTTTTTTTAACTTTTTTTCAAATTTCACCACAAGGGATATATATTTTACCCACACATTTGGAGCCCTCCTGGGATGCCCTCTAACATACTATAACCTCATTTAGCGGAGATTCTCACAAAAAAGTGAAATTTTCAAAAAGTGGAAATTTTTCCAAAAAACGACTAAGTATGAAGGACTCATCGGGTGAAGCGCTCTGGAATTGAAATCGGATGCGCTTACAGACATGCACCCCTCTCTGGAAGTCTTACACATGTGTGAAAATTTTCTAAGTCCAGAAAAAAAATTTTTTTCAACTTTTTTTCAAATTTCCCCCCAAGGGATATATATTTTACCCACACATTTGGAGCCCTCCTGGGATGCTCTCTAACATACTATAACCTCATTTAGCGGAGATTTTCACAAAAAAAGTGAAATTTTCAAAAAGTCAGAAATTTTGCAAAAAACGACTAAGTATGAAGGACTCATCGGGTGAAACGCTCTGGAACTGAAATCAGATGCGCTTACAGACATGCTCCCATCTTTGGAAGTCTGAGACATGTGTGAAAATTTTCTAAGTCCAGAAAAAAAAAAATTTTTCAACTTTTTTTCAAATTTCCCCCCAAGGGATATATATTTTACCCACACATTTGGAGCCCTCCTGGGATGCCCTCTAACATACTATAACCTCATTTAGCGGAGATTTTCACGAAAAAGTGATATTTTCCAAAAGTCAGAAATTTTGCAAGAAACGACTAAGTATGAAGGACTCATCGGGTGAAACGCTCTGGAACTGAAATCGAATGTGTGCACTGACATGCTCTCCTCTCTGCAAGTCTGAGACATGTGTGACAATTTTCTAAGTCCAGAAAAAAAATTTTTTTCAACTTTTAATCAAATTTCCCCCAAGGGATATATATTTTACCCACACATTTGGAGCCCTCCTGGGATGCCCTCTAACATACTATAACCTCATTTGGCGGAGAATTTCACAAAAAAGTGAAATTTTCAAAAAGTGGAAATTTTTCCAAAAAACGACTAAGTATGAAGGACTCATCGGGTGAAACGCTCTGGAACTGAAATCGGATGCGCTTACAGACATGCTCCCCTCTCTGGAAGTCTGAGACATGTGTGAAAATTTTCTAAGTCCAGAAAATAAATTTTTTTCAACTTTTTTTCAAATTTCCCCTCAAGGGATATATATTTTACCCACACATTTGGAGCCCTCCTGGGATGCCCTCTAACATACTATAACCTCATTTAGCGGAGATTTTCACAAAAATGTGAAATTTTCAAAAAGTCAGAAATTTTGCAAGAAACGACTAAGTATGAAGGACTCATCGGGTGAAACGCTCTGGAAGTGAAATCGGATGCGCTTACAGACATGCTCCCTACTCTGGAAGTCTTACACATGTGTGAAAATTTTCTAAGTCCAGAAAAAAAAATTTTTTCAACTTTTTTTCAAATTTCCCCCAAGGAATATATATTTTACCCACACATTTGGAGCCCTCCTGGGATGCCCTCTAACATACTATAACCTCATTTGGCGGAGAATTTCACAAAAAAGTGAAATTTTCAAAAAGTGGAAATTTTTCAAAAAACGACTAAGTATGAAGGACTCATCGGGTGAAACACTCTGGAACTGAAATCGGATGCGCTTAGAGACATGCTCCCCTCTCTGGAAGTCTGAGACTTGTGTGAAAATTTTCTAAGTCCAGAAAAAAAAATTTTTTCAACTTCTTTTCAAATTTCCCCCCAAGGGATATATATTTTACCCACACATTTGGAGCCCTCCTGGGATGCCCTCTAACATACTATAACCTCATTTAGCGGAGATTTTCACAAAAAAGTGAAATTTTCAAAAAGTGGAAATTTTTCCAAAAAACGACTAAGTATGAAGGACTCATCGGGTGAAACGCTCTGGAACTGAAATCGGATGCGCTTACAGACATGCTCCCCTCTCTGGAAGTCTGAGACATGTGTGAAAATTTTCTAAGTCCAGAAAATAAATTTTTTTCAACTTTTTTTCAAATTTCCCCTCAAGGGATATATATTTTACCCACACATTTGGAGCCCTCCTGGGATGCCCTCTAACATACTATAACCTCATTTAGCGGAGATTTTCACAAAAAAGTGAAATTTTCAAAAAGTCAGAAATTTTGCAAGAAACGACTAAGTATGAAGGACTCATCGGGTGAAACGCTCTGGAAGTGAAATCGGATGCGCTTCCAGACATGCTCCCTACTCTGGAAGTCTTACACATGTGTGAAAATTTTCTAAGTCCAGAAAAAAAAATTTTTTCAACTTTTTTTCAAATTTCCCCCAAGGGATATATATTTTACCCACACATTTGGAGCCCTCCTGGGATGCCCTCTAACACACTATAACCTCATTTGGCGGAGAATTTCACAAAAAAGTGAAATTTTCAAAAAGTGGAAATTTTTCAAAAAACGACTAATTATGAAGGACTCATCGGGTGAAACACTCTGGAACTGAAATCGGATGCGCTTAGAGACATGCTCCCCTCTCTGGAAGTCTGAGACATGTGTGAAAATTTTCTAAGTCCAGGAAAAAAAATTTTTTCAACTTCTTTTCAAATTTCCCCCCAAGGGATATATATTTTACCCACACATTTGGAGCCCTCCTGGGATGCCCTCTAACATACTATAACCTCATTTGCCGGAGAATTTCACAAAAAAGTGAAATTTTCAAAAAGTCAGAAATTTTGCAAGAAACGACTAAGTATGAAGGACTCATCGGGTGAAACGCTCTGGAACTGAAATCGGATGCGCTTACAGACATGCACCCCTCTCTGGAAGTCTTACACATGTGTGAAAATTTTCTAAGTCCAGAAAAAAAATTTTTTTCAACTTTTTTTCAAATTTCCCCCAAGGGATATATATTTTACCCACACATTTGGAGCCCTCCTGGGATGCCCTCTAACATACTATAACCTCATTTAGCGGAGATTTTCACAAAAAAGTGAAATTTTCAAAAAGTGGAAATTTTTCCAAAAAACGACTAAGTATGAAGGACTCATCGGGTGAAACGCTCTGGAACTGAAATCGGATGCGCTTACAGACATGCTCCCCTCTCTGGAAGTCTTACACATGTGTGAAAATTTTCTAAGTCCAGAAAAAAAAATTTTTTCAACTTTTTTTCAAATTTCCCCCAAGGGATATATATTTTACCCACACATTTGGAGCCCTCCTGGGATGCCCTCTAACATACTATAACCTCATTTGGCGGAGAATTTCACAAAAAAGTGAAATTTTCAAAAAGTGGAAATTTTTCAAAAAACGACTAATTATGAAGGACTCATCGGGTGAAACACTCTGGAACTGAAATCGGATGCGCTTAGAGACATGCTCCCCTCTCTGGAAGTCTGAGACATGTGTGAAAATTTTCTAAGTCCAGGAAAAAAAATTTTTTCAACTTCTTTTCAAATTTCCCCCCAAGGGATATATATTTTACCCACACATTTGGAGCCCTCCTGGGATGCCCTTTAACATACTATAACCTCATTTAGCGGAGATTTTCACAAAAAAGTGAAATTTTCCAAAAGTCAGAAATTTTGCAAGAAACGACTAAGTATGAAGGACTCATGGGGTGAAACGCTCTGGAACTGAAATCAGATGCGATTACAGACATGCTCCCCTCTCTGGAAGTCTGAGACATGTGTGAAAATTTTCTAAGTCCAGAAAAAAAAAAATTTTTCAACTTTTTTTCAAATTTCCCCCCAAGGGATATATATTTTACCCACACATTTGGAGCCCTCCTGGGATGCCCTCTAACATACTATAACCTCATTTAGCGGAGATTTTCACGAAAAAGTGATATTTTCCAAAAGTCAGAAATTTTGCAAGAAACGACTAAGTATGAAGGACTCATCGGGTGAAACGCTCTGGAACTGAAATCGAATGTGTGCACTGACATGCTCTCCTCTCTGCAAGTCTGAGACATGTGTGAAAATTTTCTAAGTCCAGAAAAAAAATTTTTTTCAACTTTTAATCAAATTTCCCCCAAGGGATATATATTTTACCCACACATTTGGAACCCTCCTGGGATGCCCTCTAACATACTATAACCTCATTTGGCGGAGAATTTCACAAAAAAGTGAAATTTTCAAAAAGTGGAAATTTTTCCAAAAAACGACTAAGTATGAAGGACTCATCGGGTGAAACGCTCTGGAACTGAAATCGGATGCGCTTACAGACATGCTCCCCTCTCTGGAAGTCTGAGACATGTGTGAAAATTTTCTAAGTCCAGAAAATAAATTTTTTTCAACTTTTTTTCAAATTTCCCCTCAAGGGATATATATTTTACCCACACATTTGGAGCCCTCCTGGGATGCCCTCTAACATACTATAACCTCATTTAGCGGAGATTTTCACAAAAATGTGAAATTTTCAAAAAGTCAGAAATTTTGCAAGAAACGACTAAGTATGAAGGACTCATCGGGTGAAACGCTCTGGAAGTGAAATCGGATGCGCTTCCAGACATGCTCCCTACTCTGGAAGTCTTACACATGTGTGAAAATTTTCTAAGTCCAGAAAAAAAAATGTTTTCAACTTTTTTTCAAATTTCCCCCAAGGGATATATATTTTACCCACACATTTGGAGCCCTCCTGGGATGCCCTCTAACATACTATAACCTCATTTGGCGGAGAATTTCACAAAAAAGTGAAATTTTCAAAAAGTGGAAATTTTTCAAAAAACGACTAAGTATGAAGGACTCATCGGGTGAAACACTCTGGAACTGAAATCGGATGCGCTTAGAGACATGCTCCCCTCTCTGGAAGTCTGAGACTTGTGTGAAAATTTTCTAAGTCCAGAAAAAAAAATTTTTTCAACTTCTTTTCAAATTTCCCCCCAAGGGATATATATTTTACCCACACATTTGGAGCCCTCCTGGGATGCCCTCTAACATACTATAACCTCATTTGCCGGAGAATTTCACAAAAAAGTGAAATTTTCAAAAAGTCAGAAATTTTGCAAGAAACGACTAAGTATGAAGGACTCATCGGGTGAAACGCTCTGGAACTGAAATCGGATGCGCTTACAGACATGCACCCCTCTCTGGAAGTCTTACACATGTGTGAAAATTTTCTAAGTCCAGAAAAAAAATTTTTTTCAACTTTTTTTCAAATTTCCCCCAAGGGATATATATTTTACCCACACATTTGGAGCCCTCCTGGGATGCCCTCTAACATACTATAACCTCATTTAGCGGAGATTTTCACAAAAAAGTGAAATTTTCAAAAAGTGGAAATTTTTCCAAAAAACGACTAAGTATGAAGGACTCATCGGGTGAAACGCTCTGGAACTGAAATCGGATGCGCTTACAGACATGCTCCCCTCTCTGGAAGTCTTACACATGTGTGAAAATTTTCTAAGTCCAGAAAAAAAAATTTTTTCAACTTTTTTTCAAATTTCCCCCAAGGGATATATATTTTACCCACACATTTGGAGCCCTCCTGGGATGCCCTCTAACATACTATAACCTCATTTGGCGGAGAATTTCACAAAAAAGTGAAATTTTCAAAAAGTGGAAATTTTTCAAAAAACGACTAATTATGAAGGACTCATCGGGTGAAACACTCTGGAACTGAAATCGGATGCGCTTAGAGACATGCTCCCCTCTCTGGAAGTCTGAGACATGTGTGAAAATTTTCTAAGTCCAGGAAAAAAAATTTTTTCAACTTCTTTTCAAATTTCCCCCCAAGGGATATATATTTTACCCACACATTTGGAGCCCTCCTGGGATGCCCTTTAACATACTATAACCTCATTTAGCGGAGATTTTCACAAAAAAGTGAAATTTTCCAAAAGTCAGAAATTTTGCAAGAAACGACTAAGTATGAAGGACTCATGGGGTGAAACGCTCTGGAACTGAAATCAGATGCGATTACAGACATGCTCCCCTCTCTGGAAGTCTGAGACATGTGTGAAAATTTTCTAAGTCCAGAAAAAAAAAAATTTTTCAACTTTTTTTCAAATTTCCCCCCAAGGGATATATATTTTACCCACACATTTGGAGCCCTCCTGGGATGCCCTCTAACATACTATAACCTCATTTAGCGGAGATTTTCACGAAAAAGTGATATTTTCCAAAAGTCAGAAATTTTGCAAGAAACGACTAAGTATGAAGGACTCATCGGGTGAAACGCTCTGGAACTGAAATCGAATGTGTGCACTGACATGCTCTCCTCTCTGCAAGTCTGAGACATGTGTGAAAATTTTCTAAGTCCAGAAAAAAAATTTTTTTCAACTTTTAATCAAATTTCCCCCAAGGGATATATATTTTACCCACACATTTGGAACCCTCCTGGGATGCCCTCTAACATACTATAACCTCATTTGGCGGAGAATTTCACAAAAAAGTGAAATTTTCAAAAAGTGGAAATTTTTCCAAAAAACGACTAAGTATGAAGGACTCATCGGGTGAAACGCTCTGGAACTGAAATCGGATGCGCTTACAGACATGCTCCCCTCTCTGGAAGTCTGAGACATGTGTGAAAATTTTCTAAGTCCAGAAAATAAATTTTTTTCAACTTTTTTTCAAATTTCCCCTCAAGGGATATATATTTTACCCACACATTTGGAGCCCTCCTGGGATGCCCTCTAACATACTATAACCTCATTTAGCGGAGATTTTCACAAAAATGTGAAATTTTCAAAAAGTCAGAAATTTTGCAAGAAACGACTAAGTATGAAGGACTCATCGGGTGAAACGCTCTGGAAGTGAAATCGGATGCGCTTACAGACATGCTCCCTACTCTGGAAGTCTTACACATGTGTGAAAATTTTCTAAGTCCAGAAAAAAAAATGTTTTCAACTTTTTTTCAAATTTCCCCCAAGGGATATATATTTTACCCACACATTTGGAGCCCTCCTGGGATGCCCTCTAACATACTATAACCTCATTTGGCGGAGAATTTCACAAAAAAGTGAAATTTTCAAAAAGTGGAAATTTTTCAAAAAACGACTAAGTATGAAGGACTCATCGGGTGAAACACTCTGGAACTGAAATCGGATGCGCTTAGAGACATGCTCCCCTCTCTGGAAGTCTGAGACTTGTGTGAAAATTTTCTAAGTCCAGAAAAAAAAATTTTTTCAACTTCTTTTCAAATTTCCCCCCAAGGGATATATATTTTACCCACACATTTGGAGCCCTCCTGGGATGCCCTCTAACATACTATAACCTCATTTAGCGGAGAATTTCACAAAAAAGTGAAATTTTCAAAAAGTGGAAATTTTTCAAAAAACGACTAATTATGAAGGACTCATCGGGTGAAACACTCTGGAACTGAAATCGGATGCGCTTAGAGACATGCTCCCCTCTCTGGAAGTCTGAGACATGTGTGAAAATTTTCTAAGTCCAGGAAAAAAAATTTTTTCAACTTCTTTTCAAATTTCCCCCCAAGGGATATATATTTTACCCACACATTTGGAGCCCTCCTGGGATGCCCTTTAACATACTATAACCTCATTTAGCGGAGATTTTCACAAAAAAGTGAAATTTTCCAAAAGTCAGAAATTTTGCAAGAAACGACTAAGTATGAAGGACTCATGGGGTGAAACGCTCTGGAACTGAAATCAGATGCGATTACAGACATGCTCCCCTCTCTGGAAGTCTGAGACATGTGTGAAAATTTTCTAAGTCCAGAAAATAATTTTTTTTCAACTTTTTTTCAAATTTCCCCTCAAGGGATATATATTTTACCCACACATTTGGAGCCCTCCTGGGATGCCCTCTAACATACTATAACCTCATTTGCCGGAGAATTTCACAAAAAAGTGAAATTTTCAAAAAGTCAGAAATTTTGCAAGAAACGACTAAGTATGAAGGACTCATCGGGTGAAACGCTCTGGAACTGAAATCGGATGCGCTTACAGACATGCACCCCTCTCTGGAAGTCTTACACATGTGTGAAAATTTTCTAAGTCCAAAAAAAAAATTTTTTTCAACTTTTTTTCAAATTTCCCCCAAGGGATATATATTTTACCCACACATTTGGAGCCCTCCTGGGATGCCCTCTAACATACTATAACCTCATTTAGCGGAGATTTTCACAAAAAAGTGAAATTTTCAAAAAGTGGAAATTTTTCCAAAAAACGACTAAGTATGAAGGACTCATCGGGTGAAACGCTCTGGAACTGAAATCGGATGCGCTTACAGACATGCTCCCCTCTCTGGAAGTCTGAGACATGTGTGAAAATTTTCTAAGTCCAGAAAAAAAATTTTTTTTAACTTTTTTTCAAATTTCACCACAAGGGATATATATTTTACCCACACATCTGGAGCCCTCCTGGGATGCCCTCTTACATACTATAACCTCATTTAGCGGAGATTCTCACAAAAAAGTGAAATTTTCAAAAAGTGGAAATTTTTCCAAAAAACGACTAAGTATGAAGGACTCATCGGGTGAAGCGCTCTGGAATTGAAATCGGATGCGCTTACAGACATGCACCCCTCTCTGGAAGTCTTACACATGTGTGAAAATTTTCTAAGTCCAGAAAAAAAATTTTTTTCAACTTTTAATCAAATTTCCCCCAAGGGATATATATTTTACCCACACATTTGGAGCCCTCCTGGGATGCCCTCTAACATACTATAACCTCATTTGGCGGAGAATTTCACAAAAAAGTGAAATTTTCAAAAAATGGAAATTTTTCCAAAAAACGACTAAGTATGAAGGACTCATCGGGTGAAACGCTCTGGAACTGAAATCAGATGCGCTTACAGACATGCTCCCATCTTTGGAAGTCTGAGACATGTGTGAAAATTTTCTAAGTCCAGAAAAAAAAAAATTTTTCAACTTTTTTTCAAATTTCCCCCCAAGGGATATATATTTTACCCACACATTTGGAGCCCTCCTGGGATGCCCTCTAACATACTATAACCTCATTTAGCGGAGATTTTCACGAAAAAGTGATATTTTCCAAAAGTCAGAAATTTTGCAAGAAACGACTAAGTATGAAGGACTCATCGGGTGAAACGCTCTGGAACTGAAATCGAATGTGTGCACTGACATGCTCTCCTCTCTGCAAGTCTGAGACATGTGTGAAAATTTTCTAAGTCCAGAAAAAAAATTTTTTTCAACTTTTAATCAAATTTCCCCCAAGGGATATATATTTTACCCACACATTTGGAGCCCTCCTGGGATGCCCTCTAACATACTATAACCTCATTTGGCGGAGAATTTCACAAAAAAGTGAAATTTTCAAAAAGTGGAAATTTTTCCAAAAAACGACTAAGTATGAAGGACTCATCGGGTGAAACGCTCTGGAACTGAAATCGGATGCGCTTACAGACATGCTCCCCTCTCTGGAAGTCTGAGACATGTGTGAAAATTTTCTAAGTCCAGAAAATAAATTTTTTTCAACTTTTTTTCAAATTTCCCCTCAAGGGATATATATTTTACCCACACATTTGGAGCCCTCCTGGGATGCCCTCTAACATACTATAACCTCATTTAGCGGAGATTTTCACAAAAATGTGAAATTTTCAAAAAGTCAGAAATTTTGCAAGAAACGACTAAGTATGAAGGACTCATCGGGTGAAACGCTCTGGAAGTGAAATCGGATGCGCTTACAGACATGCTCCCTACTCTGGAAGTCTTACACATGTGTGAAAATTTTCTAAGTCCAGAAAAAAAAATTTTTTCAACTTTTTTTCAAATTTCCCCCAAGGGATATATATTTTACCCACACATTTGGAGCCCTCCTGGGATGCCCTCTAACATACTATAACCTCATTTGGCGGAGAATTTCACAAAAAAGTGAAATTTTCAAAAAGTGGAAATTTTTCAAAAAACGACTAAGTATGAAGGACTCATCGGGTGAAACACTCTGGAACTGAAATCGGATGCGCTTAGAGACATGCTCCCCTCTCTGGAAGTCTGAGACTTGTGTGAAAATTTTCTAAGTCCAGAAAAAAAAATTTTTTCAACTTCTTTTCAAATTTCCCCCCAAGGGATATATATTTTACCCACACATTTGGAGCCCTCCTGGGATGCCCTCTAACATACTATAACCTCATTTAGCGGAGATTTTCACAAAAAAGTGAAATTTTCAAAAAGTGGAAATTTTTCCAAAAAACGACTAAGTATGAAGGACTCATCGGGTGAAACGCTCTGGAACTGAAATCGGATGCGCTTACAGACATGCTCCCCTCTCTGGAAGTCTGAGACATGTGTGAAAATTTTCTAAGTCCAGAAAATAAATTTTTTTCAACTTTTTTTCAAATTTCCCCTCAAGGGATATATATTTTACCCACACATTTGGAGCCCTCCTGGGATGCCCTCTAACATACTATAACCTCATTTAGCGGAGATTTTCACAAAAAAGTGAAATTTTCAAAAAGTCAGAAATTTTGCAAGAAACGACTAAGTATGAAGGACTCATCGGGTGAAACGCTCTGGAAGTGAAATCGGATGCGCTTCCAGACATGCTCCCTACTCTGGAAGTCTTACACATGTGTGAAAATTTTCTAAGTCCAGAAAAAAAAATTTTTTCAACTTTTTTTCAAATTTCCCCCAAGGGATATATATTTTACCCACACATTTGGAGCCCTCCTGGGATGCCCTCTAACACACTATAACCTCATTTGGCGGAGAATTTCACAAAAAAGTGAAATTTTCAAAAAGTGGAAATTTTTCAAAAAACGACTAATTATGAAGGACTCATCGGGTGAAACACTCTGGAACTGAAATCGGATGCGCTTAGAGACATGCTCCCCTCTCTGGAAGTCTGAGACATGTGTGAAAATTTTCTAAGTCCAGGAAAAAAAATTTTTTCAACTTCTTTTCAAATTTCCCCCCAAGGGATATATATTTTACCCACACATTTGGAGCCCTCCTGGGATGCCCTCTAACATACTATAACCTCATTTGCCGGAGAATTTCACAAAAAAGTGAAATTTTCAAAAAGTCAGAAATTTTGCAAGAAACGACTAAGTATGAAGGACTCATCGGGTGAAACGCTCTGGAACTGAAATCGGATGCGCTTACAGACATGCACCCCTCTCTGGAAGTCTTACACATGTGTGAAAATTTTCTAAGTCCAGAAAAAAAATTTTTTTCAACTTTTTTTCAAATTTCCCCCAAGGGATATATATTTTACCCACACATTTGGAGCCCTCCTGGGATGCCCTCTAACATACTATAACCTCATTTAGCGGAGATTTTCACAAAAAAGTGAAATTTTCAAAAAGTGGAAATTTTTCCAAAAAACGACTAAGTATGAAGGACTCATCGGGTGAAACGCTCTGGAACTGAAATCGGATGCGCTTACAGACATGCTCCCCTCTCTGGAAGTCTGAGACATGTGTGAAAATTTTCTAAGTCCAGAAAAAATTTTTTTTTTAACTTTTTTTCAAATTTCACCACAAGGGATATATATTTTACCCACACATTTGGAGCCCTCCTGGGATGCCCTCTAACATACTATAACCTCATTTAGCGGAGATTCTCACAAAAAAGTGAAATTTTCAAAAAGTAGAAATTTTTCCAAAAAACGACTAAGTATGAAGGACTCATCGGGTGAAGCGCTCTGGAATTGAAATCGGATGCGCTTACAGACATGCACCCCTCTCTGGAAGTCTTACACATGTGTGAAAATTTTCTAAGTCCAGAAAAAAAATTTTTTTCAACTTTTAATCAAATTTCCCCCAAGGGATATATATTTTACCCACACATTTGGAACCCTCCTGGGATGCCCTCTAACATACTATAACCTCATTTGGCGGAGAATTTCACAAAAAAGTGAAATTTTCAAAAAGTGGAAATTTTTCCAAAAAACGACTAAGTATGAAGGACTCATCGGGTGAAACGCTCTGGAACTGAAATCGGATGCGCTTACAGACATGCTCCCCTCTCTGGAAGTCTGAGACATGTGTGAAAATTTTCTAAGTCCAGAAAATAAATTTTTTTCAACTTTTTTTCAAATTTCCCCTCAAGGGATATATATTTTACCCACACATTTGGAGCCCTCCTGGGATGCCCTCTAACATACTATAACCTCATTTAGCGGAGATTTTCACAAAAATGTGAAATTTTCAAAAAGTCAGAAATTTTGCAAGAAACGACTAAGTATGAAGGACTCATCGGGTGAAACGCTCTGGAAGTGAAATCGGATGCGCTTACAGACATGCTCCCTACTCTGGAAGTCTTACACATGTGTGAAAATTTTCTAAGTCCAGAAAAAAAAATTTTTTCAACTTTTTTTCAAATTTCCCCCAAGGGATATATATTTTACCCACACATTTGGAGCCCTCCTGGGATGCCCTCTAACATACTATAACCTCATTTGGCGGAGAATTTCACAAAAAAGTGAAATTTTCAAAAAGTGGAAATTTTTCAAAAAACGACTAAGTATGAAGGACTCATCGGGTGAAACACTCTGGAACTGAAATCGGATGCGCTTAGAGACATGCTCCCCTCTCTGGAAGTCTGAGACTTGTGTGAAAATTTTCTAAGTCCAGAAAAAAAAATTTTTTCAACTTCTTTTCAAATTTCCCCCCAAGGGATATATATTTTACCCACACATTTGGAGCCCTCCTGGGATGCCCTCTAACATACTATAACCTCATTTAGCGGAGAATTTCACAAAAAAGTGAAATTTTCAAAAAGTGGAAATTTTTCAAAAAACGACTAATTATGAAGGACTCATCGGGTGAAACACTCTGGAACTGAAATCGGATGCGCTTAGAGACATGCTCCCCTCTCTGGAAGTCTGAGACATGTGTGAAAATTTTCTAAGTCCAGGAAAAAAAATTTTTTCAACTTCTTTTCAAATTTCCCCCCAAGGGATATATATTTTACCCACACATTTGGAGCCCTCCTGGGATGCCCTTTAACATACTATAACCTCATTTAGCGGAGATTTTCACAAAAAAGTGAAATTTTCCAAAAGTCAGAAATTTTGCAAGAAACGACTAAGTATGAAGGACTCATGGGGTGAAACGCTCTGGAACTGAAATCAGATGCGATTACAGACATGCTCCCCTCTCTGGAAGTCTGAGACATGTGTGAAAATTTTCTAAGTCCAGAAAATAATTTTTTTTCAACTTTTTTTCAAATTTCCCCTCAAGGGATATATATTTTACCCACACATTTGGAGCCCTCCTGGGATGCCCTCTAACATACTATAACCTCATTTGCCGGAGAATTTCACAAAAAAGTGAAATTTTCAAAAAGTCAGAAATTTTGCAAGAAACGACTAAGTATGAAGGACTCATCGGGTGAAACGCTCTGGAACTGAAATCGGATGCGCTTACAGACATGCACCCCTCTCTGGAAGTCTTACACATGTGTGAAAATTTTCTAAGTCCAAAAAAAAAATTTTTTTCAACTTTTTTTCAAATTTCCCCCAAGGGATATATATTTTACCCACACATTTGGAGCCCTCCTGGGATGCCCTCTAACATACTATAACCTCATTTAGCGGAGATTTTCACAAAAAAGTGAAATTTTCAAAAAGTGGAAATTTTTCCAAAAAACGACTAAGTATGAAGGACTCATCGGGTGAAACGCTCTGGAACTGAAATCGGATGCGCTTACAGACATGCTCCCCTCTCTGGAAGTCTGAGACATGTGTGAAAATTTTCTAAGTCCAGAAAAAAAATTTTTTTTAACTTTTTTTCAAATTTCACCACAAGGGATATATATTTTACCCACACATCTGGAGCCCTCCTGGGATGCCCTCTAACATACTATAACCTCATTTAGCGGAGATTCTCACAAAAAAGTGAAATTTTCAAAAAGTGGAAATTTTTCCAAAAAACGACTAAGTATGAAGGACTCATCGGGTGAAGCGCTCTGGAATTGAAATCGGATGCGCTTACAGACATGCACCCCTCTCTGGAAGTCTTACACATGTGTGAAAATTTTCTAAGTCCAGAAAAAAATTTTTTTTCAACTTTTAATCAAATTTCCCCCAAGGGATATATATTTTACCCACACATTTGGAGCCCTCCTGGGATGCCCTCTAACATACTATAACCTCATTTGGCGGAGAATTTCACAAAAAAGTGAAATTTTCAAAAAATGGAAATTTTTCCAAAAAACGACTAAGTATGAAGGACTCATCGGGTGAAACGCTCTGGAACTGAAATCGGATGCGCTTACAGACATGCTCCCCTCTCTGGAAGTCTGAGACATGTGTGAAAATTTTCTAAGTCCAGAAAATAAATTTTTTTCAACTTTTTTTCAAATTTCCCCTCAAGGGATATATATTTTACCCACACATTTGGAGCCCTCCTGGGATGCCCTCTAACATACTATAACCTCATTTAGCGGAGATTTTCACAAAAATGTGAAATTTTCAAAAAGTCAGAAATTTTGCAAGAAACGACTAAGTATGAAGGACTCATTGGGTGAAACGCTCTGGAACTGAAATCGGATGCGCTTACAGACATGCACCCCTCTCTGGAAGTCTTACACATGTGTGAAAATTTTCTAAGTCCAAAAAAAAATTTTTTTCAACTTTTTTTCAAATTTCCCCCAAGGGATATATATTTTACCCACACATTTGGAGCCCTCCTGGGATGCCCTCTAACATACTATAACCTCATTTAGCGGAGATTTTCACAAAAAAGTGAAATTTTCAAAAAGTGGAAATTTTTCCAAAAAACGACTAAGTATGAAGGACTCATCGGGTGAAACGCTCTGGAACTGAAATCGGATGCGCTTACAGACATGCTCCCCTCTCTGGAAGTCTGAGACATGTGTGAAAATTTTCTAAGTCCAGAAAAAAATTTTTTTTTAACTTTTTTTCAAATTTCACCACAAGGGATATATATTTTACCCACACATTTGGAGCCCTCCTGGGATGCCCTCTAACATACTATAACCTCATTTAGCGGAGATTCTCACAAAAAAGTGAAATTTTCAAAAAGTGGAAATTTTTCCAAAAAACGACTAAGTATGAAGGACTCATCGGGTGAAGCGCTCTGGAATTGAAATCGGATGCGCTTACAGACATGCACCCCTCTCTGGAAGTCTTACACATGTGTGAAAATTTTCTAAGTCCAGAAAAAAAATTTTTTTCAACTTTTTTTCAAATTTCCCCCCAAGGGATATATATTTTACCCACACATTTGGAGCCCTCCTGGGATGCTCTCTAACATACTATAACCTCATTTAGCGGAGATTTTCACAAAAAAAGTGAAATTTTCAAAAAGTCAGAAATTTTGCAAAAAACGACTAAGTATGAAGGACTCATCGGGTGAAACGCTCTGGAACTGAAATCAGATGCGCTTACAGACATGCTCCCATCTTTGGAAGTCTGAGACATGTGTGAAAATTTTCTAAGTCCAGAAAAAAAAAAATTTTTCAACTTTTTTTCAAATTTCCCCCCAAGGGATATATATTTTACCCACACATTTGGAGCCCTCCTGGGATGCCCTCTAACATACTATAACCTCATTTAGCGGAGATTTTCACGAAAAAGTGATATTTTCCAAAAGTCAGAAATTTTGCAAGAAACGACTAAGTATGAAGGACTCATCGGGTGAAACGCTCTGGAACTGAAATCGAATGTGTGCACTGACATGCTCTCCTCTCTGCAAGTCTGAGACATGTGTGAAAATTTTCTAAGTCCAGAAAAAAAATTTTTTTCAACTTTTAATCAAATTTCCCCCAAGGGATATATATTTTACCCACACATTTGGAGCCCTCCTGGGATGCCCTCTAACATACTATAACCTCATTTGGCGGAGAATTTCACAAAAAAGTGAAATTTTCAAAAAGTGGAAATTTTTCCAAAAAACGACTAAGTATGAAGGACTCATCGGGTGAAACGCTCTGGAACTGAAATCGGATGCGCTTACAGACATGCTCCCCTCTCTGGAAGTCTGAGACATGTGTGAAAATTTTCTAAGTCCAGAAAATAAATTTTTTTCAACTTTTTTTCAAATTTCCCCTCAAGGGATATATATTTTACCCACACATTTGGAGCCCTCCTGGGATGCCCTCTAACATACTATAACCTCATTTAGCGGAGATTTTCACAAAAATGTGAAATTTTCAAAAAGTCAGAAATTTTGCAAGAAACGACTAAGTATGAAGGACTCATCGGGTGAAACGCTCTGGAAGTGAAATCGGATGCGCTTACAGACATGCTCCCTACTCTGGAAGTCTTACACATGTGTGAAAATTTTCTAAGTCCAGAAAAAAAAATTTTTTCAACTTTTTTTCAAATTTCCCCCAAGGGATATATATTTTACCCACACATTTGGAGCCCTCCTGGGATGCCCTCTAACATACTATAACCTCATTTGGCGGAGAATTTCACAAAAAAGTGAAATTTTCAAAAAGTGGAAATTTTTCAAAAAACGACTAAGTATGAAGGACTCATCGGGTGAAACACTCTGGAACTGAAATCGGATGCGCTTAGAGACATGCTCCCCTCTCTGGAAGTCTGAGACTTGTGTGAAAATTTTCTAAGTCCAGAAAAAAAAATTTTTTCAACTTCTTTTCAAATTTCCCCCCAAGGGATATATATTTTACCCACACATTTGGAGCCCTCCTGGGATGCCCTCTAACATACTATAACCTCATTTAGCGGAGATTTTCACAAAAAAGTGAAATTTTCAAAAAGTGGAAATTTTTCCAAAAAACGACTAAGTATGAAGGACTCATCGGGTGAAACGCTCTGGAACTGAAATCGGATGCGCTTACAGACATGCTCCCCTCTCTGGAAGTCTGAGACATGTGTGAAAATTTTCTAAGTCCAGAAAATAAATTTTTTTCAACTTTTTTTCAAATTTCCCCTCAAGGGATATATATTTTACCCACACATTTGGAGCCCTCCTGGGATGCCCTCTAACATACTATAACCTCATTTAGCGGAGATTTTCACAAAAAAGTGAAATTTTCAAAAAGTCAGAAATTTTGCAAGAAACGACTAAGTATGAAGGACTCATCGGGTGAAACGCTCTGGAAGTGAAATCGGATGCGCTTCCAGACATGCTCCCTACTCTGGAAGTCTTACACATGTGTGAAAATTTTCTAAGTCCAGAAAAAAAAATTTTTTCAACTTTTTTTCAAATTTCCCCCAAGGGATATATATTTTACCCACACATTTGGAGCCCTCCTGGGATGCCCTCTAACACACTATAACCTCATTTGGCGGAGAATTTCACAAAAAAGTGAAATTTTCAAAAAGTGGAAATTTTTCAAAAAACGACTAATTATGAAGGACTCATCGGGTGAAACACTCTGGAACTGAAATCGGATGCGCTTAGAGACATGCTCCCCTCTCTGGAAGTCTGAGACATGTGTGAAAATTTTCTAAGTCCAGGAAAAAAAATTTTTTCAACTTCTTTTCAAATTTCCCCCCAAGGGATATATATTTTACCCACACATTTGGAGCCCTCCTGGGATGCCCTCTAACATACTATAACCTCATTTGCCGGAGAATTTCACAAAAAAGTGAAATTTTCAAAAAGTCAGAAATTTTGCAAGAAACGACTAAGTATGAAGGACTCATCGGGTGAAACGCTCTGGAACTGAAATCGGATGCGCTTACAGACATGCACCCCTCTCTGGAAGTCTTACACATGTGTGAAAATTTTCTAAGTCCAGAAAAAAAATTTTTTTCAACTTTTTTTCAAATTTCCCCCAAGGGATATATATTTTACCCACACATTTGGAGCCCTCCTGGGATGCCCTCTAACATACTATAACCTCATTTAGCGGAGATTTTCACAAAAAAGTGAAATTTTCAAAAAGTGGAAATTTTTCCAAAAAACGACTAAGTATGAAGGACTCATCGGGTGAAACGCTCTGGAACTGAAATCGGATGCGCTTACAGACATGCTCCCCTCTCTGGAAGTCTGAGACATGTGTGAAAATTTTCTAAGTCCAGAAAAAATTTTTTTTTTAACTTTTTTTCAAATTTCACCACAAGGGATATATATTTTACCCACACATTTGGAGCCCTCCTGGGATGCCCTCTAACATACTATAACCTCATTTAGCGGAGATTCTCACAAAAAAGTGAAATTTTCAAAAAGTAGAAATTTTTCCAAAAAACGACTAAGTATGAAGGACTCATCGGGTGAAGCGCTCTGGAATTGAAATCGGATGCGCTTACAGACATGCACCCCTCTCTGGAAGTCTTACACATGTGTGAAAATTTTCTAAGTCCAGAAAAAAAATTTTTTTCAACTTTTTTTCAAATTTCCCCCCAAGGGATATATATTTTACCCACACATTTGGAGCCCTCCTGGGGTGCCCTCTAACATACTATAACCTCATTTAGCGGAGATTTTCACAAAAAAGTGAAATTTTCAAAAAGTGGAAATTTTTCCAAAAAACGACTAAGTATGAAGGACTCATCGGGTGAAACGCTCTGGAACTGAAATCGGATGCGCTTACAGACATGCTCCCCTCTCTGGAAGTCTGAGACATGTGTGAAAATTTTCTAAGTCCAGAAAATAAATTTTTTTCAACTTTTTTTCAAATTTCCCCTCAAGGGATATATATTTTACCCACACATTTGGAGCCCTCCTGGGATGCCCTCTAACATACTATAACCTCATTTAGCGGAGATTTTCACAAAAAAGTGAAATTTTCAAAAAGTCAGAAATTTTGCAAGAAACGACTAAGTATGAAGGACTCATCGGGTGAAACGCTCTGGAAGTGAAATCGGATGCACTTCCAGACATGCTCCCTACTCTGGAAGTCTTACACATGTGTGAAAATTTTCTAAGTCCAGAAAAAAATTTTTTTTCAACTTTTTTTCAAATTTCCCCCAAGGGATATATATTTTACCCACACATTTGGAGCCCTCCTGGGATGCCCTCTAACACACTATAACCTCATTTGGCGGAGAATTTCACAAAAAAGTGAAATTTTCAAAAAGTGGAAATTTTTCAAAAAACGACTAATTATGAAGGACTCATCGGGTGAAACACTCTGGAACTGAAATCGGATGCGCTTAGAGACATGCTCCCCTCTCTGGAAGTCTGAGACATGTGTGAAAATTTTCTAAGTCCAGGAAAAAAAATTTTTTCAACTTCTTTTCAAATTTCCCCCCAAGGGATATATATTTTACCCACACATTTGGAGCCCTCCTGGGATGCCCTTTAACATACTATAACCTCATTTAGCGGAGATTTTCACAAAAAAGTGAAATTTTCCAAAAGTCAGAAATTTTGCAAGAAACGACTAAGTATGAAGGACTCATGGGGTGAAACGCTCTGGAACTGAAATCAGATGCGATTACAGACATGCTCCCCTCTCTGGAAGTCTGAGACATGTGTGAAAATTTTCTAAGTCCAGAAAATAATTTTTTTTCAACTTTTTTTCAAATTTCCCCTCAAGGGATATATATTTTACCCACACATTTGGAGCCCTCCTGGGATGCCCTCTAACATACTATAACCTCATTTGCCGGAGAATTTCACAAAAAAGTGAAATTTTCAAAAAGTCAGAAATTTTGCAAGAAACGACTAAGTATGAAGGACTCATCGGGTGAAACGCTCTGGAACTGAAATCGGATGCGCTTACAGACATGCACCCCTCTCTGGAAGTCTTACACATGTGTGAAAATTTTCTAAGTCCAGAAAAAAAATTTTTTTCAACTTTTTTTCAAATTTCCCCCAAGGGATATATATTTTACCCACACATTTGGAGCCCTCCTGGGATGCCCTCTAACATACTATAACCTTATTTAGCGGAGATTTTCACAAAAAAGTGAAATTTTCAAAAAGTGGAAATTTTTCCAAAAAACGACTAAGTATGAAGGACTCATCGGGTGAAACGCTCTGGAACTGAAATCGGATGCGCTTACAGACATGCTCCCCTCTCTGGAAGTCTGAGACATGTGTGAAAATTTTCTAAGTCCAGAAAAAAAATTTTTTTTAACTTTTTTTCAAATTTCACCACAAGGGATATATATTTTACCCACACATTTGGAGCCCTCCTGGGATGCCCTCTAACATACTATAACCTCATTTAGCGGAGATTCTCACAAAAAAGTGAAATTTTCAAAAAGTGGAAATTTTTCCAAAAAACGACTAAGTATGAAGGACTCATCGGGTGAAGCGCTCTGGAATTGAAATCGGATGCGCTTACAGACATGCACCCCTCTCTGGAAGTCTTACACATGTGTGAAAATTTTCTAAGTCCAGAAAAAAAATTTTTTTCAACTTTTTTTCAAATTTCCCCCCAAGGGATATATATTTTACCCACACATTTGGAGCCCTCCTGGGGTGCCCTCTAACATACTATAACCTCATTTAGCGGAGATTTTCACAAAAACGTGAAATTTTCAAAAAGTCAGAAATTTTGCAAAAAACGACTAAGTATGAAGGACTCATCGGGTGAATCGCTCTTGAACTGAAATCGGATGCGTGCACTGACATGATCCCCTCTCTGGAAGTCTGAGACATGTGTGAAAATTTTCTAAGTCCAGAAAAAAAAATTTTTTCAACTTTTTTTCAAATTTCCCCCCAAGGGATATATATTTTACCCACACATTTGGAGCCCTCCTGGGATGCCCTCTAACATACTATAACCTCATTTGGCGGAGAATTTCACAAAAAAGTGAAATTTTCAAAAAGTGGAAATTTTTCCAAAAAACGACTAAGTATGAAGGACTCATCGGGTGAAACACTCTGGAACTGAAATCGGATGCGCTTAGAGACATGCTCCCCTCTCTGGAAGTCTGAGACATGTGTGAAAATTTTCTAAGTCCAGAAAAAAAAATTTTTTCAACTTTTTTTCAAATTTCCCCCAAGGGATATATATTTTACCCACACATTTGGAGCCCTCCTGGGATGCCCTCTAACATACTATAACCTCATTTGGCGGAGAATTTCACAAAAAAGTGAAATTTTCAAAAAGTGGAAATTTTTCAAAAAACGACTAAGTATGAAGGACTCATCGGGTGAAACACTCTGGAACTGAAATCGGATGCGCTTAGAGACATGCTCCCCTCTCTGGAAGTCTGAGACTTGTGTGAAAATTTTCTAAGTCCAGAAAAAAAAATTTTTTCAACTTCTTTTCAAATTTCCCCCCAAGGGATATATATTTTACCCACACATTTGGAGCCCTCCTGGGATGCCCTCTAACATACTATAACCTCATTTAGCGGAGATTTTCACAAAAAAGTGAAATTTTCAAAAAGTGGAAATTTTTCCAAAAAACGACTAAGTATGAAGGACTCATCGGGTGAAACGCTCTGGAACTGAAATCGGATGCGCTTACAGACATGCTCCCCTCTCTGGAAGTCTGAGACATGTGTGAAAATTTTCTAAGTCCAGAAAATAAATTTTTTTCAACTTTTTTTCAAATTTCCCCTCAAGGGATATATATTTTACCCACACATTTGGAGCCCTCCTGGGATGCCCTCTAACATACTATAACCTCATTTAGCGGAGATTTTCACAAAAAAGTGAAATTTTCAAAAAGTCAGAAATTTTGCAAGAAACGACTAAGTATGAAGGACTCATCGGGTGAAACGCTCTGGAAGTGAAATCGGATGCGCTTCCAGACATGCTCCCTACTCTGGAAGTCTTACACATGTGTGAAAATTTTCTAAGTCCAGAAAAAAAAATTTTTTCAACTTTTTTTCAAATTTCCCCCAAGGGATATATATTTTACCCACACATTTGGAGCCCTCCTGGGATGCCCTCTAACACACTATAACCTCATTTGGCGGAGAATTTCACAAAAAAGTGAAATTTTCAAAAAGTGGAAATTTTTCAAAAAACGACTAATTATGAAGGACTCATCGGGTGAAACACTCTGGAACTGAAATCGGATGCGCTTAGAGACATGCTCCCCTCTCTGGAAGTCTGAGACATGTGTGAAAATTTTCTAAGTCCAGGAAAAAAAATTTTTTCAACTTCTTTTCAAATTTCCCCCCAAGGGATATATATTTTACCCACACATTTGGAGCCCTCCTGGGATGCCCTCTAACATACTATAACCTCATTTGCCGGAGAATTTCACAAAAAAGTGAAATTTTCAAAAAGTCAGAAATTTTGCAAGAAACGACTAAGTATGAAGGACTCATCGGGTGAAACGCTCTGGAACTGAAATCGGATGCGCTTACAGACATGCACCCCTCTCTGGAAGTCTTACACATGTGTGAAAATTTTCTAAGTCCAGAAAAAAAATTTTTTTCAACTTTTTTTCAAATTTCCCCCAAGGGATATATATTTTACCCACACATTTGGAGCCCTCCTGGGATGCCCTCTAACATACTATAACCTCATTTAGCGGAGATTTTCACAAAAAAGTGAAATTTTCAAAAAGTGGAAATTTTTCCAAAAAACGACTAAGTATGAAGGACTCATCGGGTGAAACGCTCTGGAACTGAAATCGGATGCGCTTACAGACATGCTCCCCTCTCTGGAAGTCTGAGACATGTGTGAAAATTTTCTAAGTCCAGAAAAAATTTTTTTTTTAACTTTTTTTCAAATTTCACCACAAGGGATATATATTTTACCCACACATTTGGAGCCCTCCTGGGATGCCCTCTAACATACTATAACCTCATTTAGCGGAGATTCTCACAAAAAAGTGAAATTTTCAAAAAGTGGAAATTTTTCCAAAAAACGACTAAGTATGAAGGACTCATCGGGTGAAGCGCTCTGGAATTGAAATCGGATGCGCTTACAGACATGCACCCCTCTCTGGAAGTCTTACACATGTGTGAAAATTTTCTAAGTCCAGAAAAAAAATTTTTTTCAACTTTTTTTCAAATTTCCCCCCAAGGGATATATATTTTACCCACACATTTGGAGCCCTCCTGGGGTGCCCTCTAACATACTATAACCTCATTTAGCGGAGATTTTCACAAAAAAGTGAAATTTTCAAAAAGTGGAAATTTTTCCAAAAAACGACTAAGTATGAAGGACTCATCGGGTGAAACGCTCTGGAACTGAAATCGGATGCGCTTACAGACATGCTCCCCTCTCTGGAAGTCTGAGACATGTGTGAAAATTTTCTAAGTCCAGAAAATAAATTTTTTTCAACTTTTTTTCAAATTTCCCCTCAAGGGATATATATTTTACCCACACATTTGGAGCCCTCCTGGGATGCCCTCTAACATACTATAACCTCATTTAGCGGAGATTTTCACAAAAAAGTGAAATTTTCAAAAAGTCAGAAATTTTGCAAGAAACGACTAAGTATGAAGTACTCATCGGGTGAAACGCTCTGGAAGTGAAATCGGATGCACTTCCAGACATGCTCCCTACTCTGGAAGTCTTACACATGTGTGAAAATTTTCTAAGTCCAGAAAAAAATTTTTTTTCAACTTTTTTTCAAATTTCCCCCAAGGGATATATATTTTACCCACACATTTGGAGCCCTCCTGGGATGCCCTCTAACACACTATAACCTCATTTGGCGGAGAATTTCACAAAAAAGTGAAATTTTCAAAAAGTGGAAATTTTTCAAAAAACGACTAATTATGAAGGACTCATCGGGTGAAACACTCTGGAACTGAAATCGGATGCGCTTAGAGACATGCTCCCCTCTCTGGAAGTCTGAGACATGTGTGAAAATTTTCTAAGTCCAGGAAAAAAAATTTTTTCAACTTCTTTTCAAATTTCCCCCCAAGGGATATATATTTTACCCACACATTTGGAGCCCTCCTGGGATGCCCTTTAACATACTATAACCTCATTTAGCGGAGATTTTCACAAAAAAGTGAAATTTTCCAAAAGTCAGAAATTTTGCAAGAAACGACTAAGTATGAAGGACTCATGGGGTGAAACGCTCTGGAACTGAAATCAGATGCGATTACAGACATGCTCCCCTCTCTGGAAGTCTGAGACATGTGTGAAAATTTTCTAAGTCCAGAAAATAATTTTTTTTCAACTTTTTTTCAAATTTCCCCTCAAGGGATATATATTTTACCCACACATTTGGAGCCCTCCTGGGATGCCCTCTAACATACTATAACCTCATTTGCCGGAGAATTTCACAAAAAAGTGAAATTTTCAAAAAGTCAGAAATTTTGCAAGAAACGACTAAGTATGAAGGACTCATCGGGTGAAACGCTCTGGAACTGAAATCGGATGCGCTTACAGACATGCACCCCTCTCTGGAAGTCTTACACATGTGTGAAAATTTTCTAAGTCCAGAAAAAAAATTTTTTTCAACTTTTTTTCAAATTTCCCCCAAGGGATATATATTTTACCCACACATTTGGAGCCCTCCTGGGATGCCCTCTAACATACTATAACCTTATTTAGCGGAGATTTTCACAAAAAAGTGAAATTTTCAAAAAGTGGAAATTTTTCCAAAAAACGACTAAGTATGAAGGACTCATCGGGTGAAACGCTCTGGAACTGAAATCGGATGCGCTTACAGACATGCTCCCCTCTCTGGAAGTCTGAGACATGTGTGAAAATTTTCTAAGTCCAGAAAAAAATTTTTTTTTAACTTTTTTTCAAATTTCACCACAAGGGATATATATTTTACCCACACATTTGGAGCCCTCCTGGGATGCCCTCTAACATACTATAACCTCATTTAGCGGAGATTCTCACAAAAAAGTGAAATTTTCAAAAAGTGGAAATTTTTCCAAAAAACGACTAAGTATGAAGGACTCATCGGGTGAAGCGCTCTGGAATTGAAATCGGATGCGCTTACAGACATGCACCCCTCTCTGGAAGTCTTACACATGTGTGAAAATTTTCTAAGTCCAGAAAAAAAATTTTTTTCAACTTTTTTTCAAATTTCCCCCCAAGGGATATATATTTTACCCACACATTTGGAGCCCTCCTGGGGTGCCCTCTAACATACTATAACCTCATTTAGCGGAGATTTTCACAAAAACGTGAAATTTTCAAAAAGTCAGAAATTTTGCAAAAAACGACTAAGTATGAAGGACTCATCGGGTGAATCGCTCTTGAACTGAAATCGGATGCGTGCACTGACATGATCCCCTCTCTGGAAGTCTGAGACATGTGTGAAAATTTTCTAAGTCCAGAAAAAAAAATTTTTTCAACTTTTTTTCAAATTTCCCCCCAAGGGATATATATTTTACCCACACATTTGGAGCCCTCCTGGGATGCCCTCTAACATACTATAACCTCATTTGGCGGAGAATTTCACAAAAAAGTGAAATTTTCAAAAAGTGGAAATTTTTCCAAAAAACGACTAAGTATGAAGGACTCATCGGGTGAAACACTCTGGAACTGAAATCGGATGCTCTTAGAGACATGCTCCCCTCTCTGGAAGTCTGAGACATGTGTGAAAATTTTCTAAGTCCAGAAAAAAAAATTTTTTCAACTTTTTTTCAAATTTCCCCCCAAGGGATATATATTTTACCCACACATTTGGAGCCCTCCTGGGATGCCCTCTAACATACTATAACCTCATTTAGCGGAGATTTTCATAAAAAAGTGAAATTTTCAAAAAGTCTGAAATTTTGCAAAAAACGAATAAGTATGAAGGACTCATCGGGTGAATCGCTCTGGAACTGAAATCGGATGCGCGCACTGACATGCTCCCCTCTCTGGAAGTCTGAGACATGTGTGAAAATTTTCTAAGTCCAGAAAAATTTTTTTTTTTAACTTTTTTTCAAATTTCACCACAAGGGATATATATTTTACCCACACATTTGGAGCCCTCCTGGGATGCCCTCTAACATACTATAACCTCATTTAGCGGAGATTCTCACAAAAAAGTGAAATTTTCAAAAAGTGGACATTTTTCCAAAAAACGACTAAGTATGAAGGACTCATCGGGTGAAGCGCTCTGGAATTGAAATCGGATGCGCTTACAGACATGCTCCCCTCTCTGGAAGTCTGAGACATGTGTGAAAATTTTCTAAGTCCAGAAAAAAAAATTTTTTCAACTTTTTTTCAAATTTCCCCCCAAGGGATATATATTTTACCCACACATTTGGAGCCCTCCTGGGGTGCCCTCTAACATACTATAACCTCATTTAGCGGAGATTTTCACAAAAAAGTGAAATTTTCAAAAAGTCAGAAATTTTGCAAAAAACGACTAAGTATGAAGGACTCATCGGGTGAATCGCTCTTGAACTGAAATCGGATGCGTGCACTGACATGATCCCCTCTCTGGAAGTCTGAGACATGTGTGAAAATTTTCTAAGTCCAGAAAAAAAAATTTTTTCAACTTTTTTTCAAATTTCCCCCCAAGGGATATATATTTTACCCACACATTTGGAGCCCTCCTGGGATGCCCTCTAACATACTATAACCTCATTTGGCGGAGAATTTCACAAAAAAGTGAAATTTTCAAAAAGTGGAAATTTTTCCAAAAAACGACTAAGTATGAAGGACTCATCGGGTGAAACACTCTGGAACTGAAATCGGATGCGCTTAGAGACATGCTCCCCTCTCTGGAAGTCTGAGACATGTGTGAAAATTTTCTAAGTCCAGAAAAAAAAATTTTTTCAACTTTTTTTCAAATTTCCCCCCAAGGGATATATATTTTACCCACACATTTGGAGCCCTCCTGGGATGCCCTCTAACATACTATAACCTCATTTAGCGGAGATTTTCATAAAAAAGTGAAATTTTCAAAAAGTCAGAAATTTTGCAAAAAACGAATAAGTATGAAGGACTCATCGGGTGAATCGCTCTGGAACTGAAATCGGATGCGCGCACTGACATGCTCCCCTCTCTGGAAGTCTGAGACATGTGTGAAAATTTTCTAAGTCCAGAAAAAAATTTTTTTTAACTTTTTTCAAATTTCCCCCCAAGGGATATATATTTTACCCACACATTTGGAGCCCTCCTGGGATGCCCTCTAACATACTATAACCTCATTTAGCGGAGATTTTCACAAAAAAAGTGAAATTTTCAAAAAGTCAGAAATTTTGCAAAAAACGACTAGGTATGAAGGACTCATGGGGTGTAACGCTCTGGAACTGAAATCAGATGCACTTACAGACATGCTCCCCTCTTTGGAAGTCTGAGACATGTGTGAAAATTTTCTAAGTCCAGAAAAAAAAAATGTTTTCAACTTTTATTCAAATTTCCCCCCCAGGGATATATATTTTACCCACACATTTGGAGCCCTCCTGGGATGCCCTCTAACATACTGTAACCTCATTTAGCGGAGATTTTCACAAAAAAGTGAAATTTTCCAAAAGTCAGAAATTTTGCAAGAAACGACTAAGTATGAAGGACTCATCGGGTGAAACGCTCTGGAACTGAAATCGGATGCGCTTACAGACATGCTCCCCTCTCTGGAAGTCTGAGACATGTGTGAAAATTTTCTAAGTCCAGAAAAAAAATTTTTTTTAACTTTTTTCAAATTTCCCCCCAAGGGATATATATTTTACCCACACATTTGGAGCCCTCCTGGGATGCTCTCTAACATACTATAACCTCATTTAGCGGAGATTTTCACAAAAAAAGTGAAATTTTCAAAAAGTCAGAAATTTTGCAAAAAACGACTAAGTATGAAGGACTCATCGGGTGAAACGCTCTGGAACTGAAATCAGATGCGCTTACAGACATGCTCCCCTCTTTGGAAGTCTGAGACATGTGTGAAAATTTTCTAAGTCCAGAAAAAAAAAAATTTTTCAACTTTTTTTCAAATTTCCCCCCAAGGGATATATATTTTACCCACACATTTGGAGCCCTCCTGGGATGCCCTCTAACATACTATAACCTCATTTAGCGGAGATTTTCACGAAAAAGTGATATTTTCCAAAAGTCAGAAATTTTGCAAGAAACGACTAAGTATGAAGGACTCATCGGGTGAAACGCTCTGGAACTGAAATCGAATGTGTGCACTGACATGCTCTCCTCTCTGCAAGTCTGAGACATGTGTGAAAATTTTCTAAGTCCAGAAAAAAAATTTTTTTCAACTTTTAATCAAATTTCCCCCAAGGGATATATATTTTACCCACACATTTGGAGCCCTCCTGGGATGCCCTCTAACATACTATAACCTCATTTGGCGGAGAATTTCACAAAAAAGTGAAATTTTCAAAAAGTTGAAATTTTTCCAAAAAACGACTAAGTATGAAGGACTCATCGGGTGAAACGCTCTGGAACTGAAATCGGATGCGCTTACAGACATGCTCCCCTCTCTGGAAGTCTGAGACATGTGTGAAAATTTTCTAAGTCCAGAAAATAAATTTTTTTCAACTTTTTTTCAAATTTCCCCTCAAGGGATATATATTTTACCCACACATTTGGAGCCCTCCTGGGATGCCCTCTAACATACTATAACCTCATTTAGCGGAGATTTTCACAAAAAAGTGAAATTTTCAAAAAGTCAGAAATTTTGCAAGAAACGACTAAGTATGAAGGACTCATCGGGTGAAACGCTCTGGAAGTGAAATCGGATGCGCTTACAGACATGCTCCCTACTCTGGAAGTCTTACACATGTGTGAAAATTTTCTAAGTCCAGAAAAAAAAATTTTTTCAACTTTTTTTCAAATTTCCCCCAAGGGATATATATTTTACCCACACATTTGGAGCCCTCCTGGGATGCCCTCTAACATACTATAACCTCATTTGGCGGAGAATTTCACAAAAAAGTGAAATTTTCAAAAAGTGGAAATTTTTCAAAAAACGACTAATTATGAAGGACTCATCGGGTGAAACACTCTGGAACTGAAATCGGATGCGCTTAGAGACATGCTCCCCTCTCTGGAAGTCTGAGACATGTGTGAAAATTTTCTAAGTCCAGGAAAAAATATTTTTTCAACTTCTTTTCAAATTTCCCCCCAAGGGATATATATTTTACCCACACATTTGGAGCCCTCCTGGGATGCCCTTTAACATACTATAACCTCATTTAGCGGAGATTTTCACAAAAAAGTGAAATTTTCCAAAAGTCAGAAATTTTGCAAGAAACGACTAAGTATGAAGGACTCATGGGGTGAAACGCTCTGGAACTGAAATCAGATGCGATTACAGACATGCTCCCCTCTCTGGAAGTCTGAGACATGTGTGAAAATTTTCTAAGTCCAGAAAATAATTTTTTTTCAACTTTTTTTCAAATTTCCCCTCAAGGGATATATATTTTACCCACACATTTGGAGCCCTCCTGGGATGCCCTCTAACATACTATAACCTCATTTGCCGGAGAATTTCACAAAAAAGTGAAATTTTCAAAAAGTCAGAAATTTTGCAAGAAACGACTAAGTATGAAGGACTCATCGGGTGAAACGCTCTGGAACTGAAATCGGATGCGCTTACAGACATGCACCCCTCTCTGGAAGTCTTACACATGTGTGAAAATTTTCTAAGTCCAGAAAAAAAATTTTTTTCAACTTTTTTTCAAATTTCCCCCAAGGGATATATATTTTACCCACACATTTGGAGCCCTCCTGGGATGCCCTCTAACATACTATAACCTCATTTAGCGGAGATTTTCACAAAAAAGTGAAATTTTCAAAAAGTGGAAATTTTTCCAAAAAACGACTAAGTATGAAGGACTCATCGGGTGAAACGCTCTGGAACTGAAATCGGATGCGCTTACAGACATGCTCCCCTCTCTGGAAGTCTGAGACATGTGTGAAAATTTTCTAAGTCCAGAAAAAAATTTTTTTTTAACTTTTTTTCAAATTTCACCACAAGGGATATATATTTTACCCACACATTTGGAGCCCTCCTGGGATGCCCTCTAACATACTATAACCTCATTTAGCGGAGATTCTCACAAAAAAGTGAAATTTTCAAAAAGTGGAAATTTTTCCAAAAAACGACTAAGTATGAAGGACTCATCGGGTGAAGCGCTCTGGAATTGAAATCGGATGCGCTTACAGACATGCACCCCTCTCTGGAAGTCTTACACATGTGTGAAAATTTTCTAAGTCCAGAAAAAAAATTTTTTTCAACTTTTTTTCAAATTTCCCCCCAAGGGATATATATTTTACCCACACATTTGGAGCCCTCCTGGGGTGCCCTCTAACATACTATAACCTCATTTAGCGGAGATTTTCACAAAAAAGTGAAATTTTCAAAAAGTCAGAAATTTTGCAAAAAACGACTAAGTATGAAGGACTCATCGGGTGAATCGCTCTTGAACTGAAATCGGATGCGTGCACTGACATGATCCCCTCTCTGGAAGTCTGAGACATGTGTGAAAATTTTCTAAGTCTAGAAAAAAAAATTTTTTCAACTTTTTTTCAAATTTCCCCCCAAGGGATATATATTTTACCCACACATTTGGAGCCCTCCTGGGATGCCCTCTAACATACTATAACCTCATTTGGCGGAGAATTTCACAAAAAAGTGAAATTTTCAAAAAGTGGAAATTTTTCCAAAAAACGACTAAGTATGAAGGACTCATCGGGTGAAACACTCTGGAACTGAAATCGGATGCGCTTAGAGACATGCTCCCCTCTCTGGAAGTCTGAGACATGTGTGAAAATTTTCTAAGTCCAGAAAAAAAAATTTTTTCAACTTTTTTTCAAATTTCCCCCCAAGGGATATATATTTTACCCACACATTTGGAGCCCTCCTGGGATGCCCTCTAACATACTATAACCTCATTTAGCGGAGATTTTCATAAAAAAGTGAAATTTTCAAAAAGTCAGAAATTTTGCAAAAAACGAATAAGTATGAAGGACTCATCGGGTGAATCGCTCTGGAACTGAAATCGGATGCGCGCACTGACATGCTCCCCTCTCTGGAAGTCTGAGACATGTGTGAAAATTTTCTAAGTCCAGAAAAAAAATTTTTTTTAACTTTTTTTCAAATTTCACCACAAGGGATATATATTTTACCCACACATTTGGAGCCCTCCTGGGATGCCCTCTAACATACTATAACCTCATTTAGCGGAGATTTTCACAAAAAAAGTGAAATTTTCAAAAAGTCAGAAATTTTGCAAAAAACGACTAGGTATGAAGGACTCATGGGGTGTAACGCTCTGGAACTGAAATCAGATGCACTTACAGACATGCTCCCCTCTTTGGAAGTCTGAGACATGTGTGAAAATTTTCTAAGTCCAGAAAAAAAAAATGTTTTCAACTTTTTTTCAAATTTCCCCCCCAGGGATATATATTTTACCCACACATTTGGAGCCCTCCTGGGATGCCCTCTAACATACTGTAACCTCATTTAGCGGAGATTTTCACAAAAAAGTGAAATTTTCCAAAAGTCAGAAATTTTGCAAGAAACGACTAAGTATGAAGGACTCATCGGGTGAAACGCTCTGGAACTGAAATCGAATGTGTGCACTGACATGCTCTCCTCTCTGCAAGTCTGAGACATGTGTGAAAATTTTCTAAGTCCAGAAAAAAAAAAAAATTTCAACTTTTTTTCAAATTTCCCCCCAAGGGATATATATTTTACCCACACATTTGGAGCCCTCCTGGGATGCCCTCTAACATACTATAACCTCATTTAGCGGAGATTTTCACAAAAAAGTGAAATTTTCAAAAAGTCAGAAATTTTGCAAGAAACAACTAAGTATGAAGGACTCATCGGGTGAAACGCTCTGGAACTGAAATCGGATGCGCTTACAGACATGCTCCCCTCTCTGGAAGTCTGAGACATGTGTGAAAATTTTCTAAGTCCAGAAAAAAAATTTTTTTCAACTTTTTTTCAAATTTCCCCCAAGGGATATATATTTTACCCACACATTTGGAGCCCTCCTGGGATGCCCTCTTACATACTATAACCTCATTTAGCGGAGATTTTCACAAAAAAGTGAAATTTTCAAAAAGTGGAAATTTTTCCAAAAAACGACTAAGTATGAAGGACTCATCGGGTGAAACGCTCTGGAACTGAAATCGGATGTGCTTACAGACATGCTCCCCTCTCTGGAAGTCTGAGACATGTGTGAAAATTTTCTAAGTCCAGAAAAAACATTTTTTTTAACTTTTTTTCAAATTTCACCACAAGGGATATATATTTTACCCACACATTTGGAGCCCTCCTTGGATGCCCTCTAACATACTATAACCTCATATAGCGGAGATTCTCACAAAAAAGTGAAATTTTCAAAAAGTGGAAATTTTTCCAAAAAACTACTAAGTATGAAGGACTCATCGGGTGAAACGCTCTGGAACTGAAATCAGATGTGCTTACAGACATGCTCCCCTCTTTGGAAGTCTGAGACATGTGTGAAAATTTTCTAAGTCCAGAAAAAAAAAAAAATTTCAACTTTTTTTCAAATTTCCCCCCAAGGGATATATATTTTACCCACACATTTGGAGCCCTCCTGGGATGCCCTCTAACATACTATAACCTCATTTAGCGGAGATTTTCACAAAAAAGTGAAATTTTCAAAAAGTCAGAAATTTTGCAAGAAACAACTAAGTATGAAGGACTCATCGGGTGAAACGCTCTGGAACTGAAATCGGATGCGCTTACAGACATGCTCCCCTCTCTGGAAGTCTGAGACATGTGTGAAAATTTTCTAAGTCCAGAAAAAAAAATTTTTTCAACTTTTTTTCAAATTTCCCCCAAGGGATATATATTTTACCCACACATTTGGAGCCCTCCTGGGATGCCCTCTTACATACTATAACCTCATTTAGCGGAGATTTTCACAAAAAAGTGAAATTTTCAAAAAGTGGAAATTTTTCCAAAAAACGACTAAGTATGAAGGACTCATCGGGTGAAACGCTCTGGAACTGAAATCGGATGTGCTCACAGACATGCTCCCCTCTCTGGAAGTCTGAGACATGTGTGAAAATTTTCTAAGTCCAGAAAAAACATTTTTTTTTAAACTTTTTTTCAAATTTCACCACAAGGGATATATATTTTACCCACACATTTGGAGCCCTCCTTGGATGCCCTCTAACATACTATAACCTCATATAGCGGAGATTCTCACAAAAAAGTGAAATTTTCAAAAAGTGGAAATTTTTCCAAAAAACTACTAAGTATGAAGGACTCATCGGGTGAAACGCTCTGGAACTGAAATCAGATGTGCTTACAGACATGCTCCCCTCTTTGGAAGTCTGAGACATGTGTGAAAATTTTCTAAGTCCAGAAAAAAAAAAAATTTCAACTTTTTTTCAAATTTCCCCCCAAGGGATATATATTTTACCCACACATTTGGAGCCCTCCTGGGATGCCCTCTAACATACTATAACCTCATTTAGCGGAGATTTTCACAAAAAAGTGAAATTTTCAAAAAGTCAGAAATTTTGCAAGAAACAACTAAGTATGAAGGACTCATCGGGTGAAACGCTCTGGAACTGAAATCAGATGCGCTTACAGACATGCTCCCCTCTCTGGAAGTCTGAGACATGTGTGAAAATTTTCTAAGTCCAGAAAAAAAAATTTTTTTCAACTTTTTTTCAAATTTCCCCCCAAGGGATATATATTTTACCCACACATTTGGAGCCCTCCTGGTATGAGCTCTAACATACTATAACCTCATTTGGCGGAGAATTTCACAAAAAAGTGAAATTTTCAAAAAGTGGAAATTTTTCAAAAAAACGACATTAGTATGAAGGACTCATCGGGTGAAACGCTCTGGAACTGAAATCGGATGCGCTTACAGAAATGCTCCCCTCTCTGGAAGTCTGAGACATGTGTGAAAATTTTCTAAGTCCAGAAAAAAAATTTTTTCAACTTTTTTTCAAATTTCCCCCCAAGGGATATATATTTTACCCACACATTTGGAGCCCTCCTGGGATGCCCTCTAACATACTATAACCTCATTTGGCGGAGAATTTCACACAAAAGTGAAATTTTCAAAAAGTGGAAATTTTTCCAAAAAACGACTAAGTATGAAGAACTCATCGGGTGAAACGCTCTGGAACTGAAATCGGATGCGCTTACAGACATGCTCCCCTCTCTGGAAGTCTGAGACATGTGTGAAAATTTTCTAAGTCCAGAAAAAAAAATTTTTTCAACTTTTTTTCAAATTTCCCCCTAAGGGATATATATTTTACCCACACATTTGGAGCCCTCCTGGGATGCCCTCTAACATACTATAACCTCATTTAGCGGAGATTTTCACAAAAAAGTAAAATTTTCCAAAAGTCAGAAATTTTGCAAGAAACGACTAAGTATGAAGGACTCATGGGGTGAAACGCTCTGGAACTGAAATCGGATGTGCTTACAGACATGCTCCCCTCTCTGGAAGTCTGAGACATGTGTGAAAATTTTCTAAGTCCAGAAAAAAAAATTTTTCAACTTTTTTTTAAATTTCCCCCAAGGGATATATATTTTACCCACACATTTGGAGCCCTCCTGGGGTGCCCTCTAACATACTATAACCTCATTTAGCGGAGATTTTCACAAAAAAGTGAAATTTTCAAAAAGTCAGAATTTTTTGCAAAAAACAACTAAGTATGAAGGACTCATCGGGTGAATCGCTCTGGAACTGAAATCGGATGCGTGCACTGACATGCTCCCCTCTCTGGAAGTCTGAGACATGTGTGAAAATTTTCTAAGTCCAGAAAAAAAATTTTTTTCAACTTTTTTTCAAATTTCCCCCAAGGGATATATATTTTACCCACACATTTGGAGCCCTCCTGGGATGCCCTCTAACATACTATAACCTCATTTAGCGGAGATTCTCACAAAAAAGTGAAATTTTCAAAAAGTGGAAATTTTTCCAAAAAACGACTAAGTATGAAGGACTCATCGGGTGAAACGCTCTGGAATTGAAATCGGATGCGCTTACAGACATGCTCCCCTCTCTGGAAGTCTGAGACATGTGTGAAAATTTTCTAAGTCCAGAAAAAAAATTTTTTTCAACTTTTTTTCAAATTTGCCCCCAAGGGATATATATTTTACCCACACATTTGGAGCCCTCCTGGGGTGCCCTCTAACATACTATAACCTCATTTAGCGGAGATTTTCACAAAAAAAGTGAAATTTTCAAAAAGTCAGAAATTTTGCAAAAAACAACTAAGTATGAAGGACTCATCGGGTGAATCGCTCTGGAACTGAAATCGGATGCGTGCACTGACATGCTCCCCTCTCTGGAAGTCTGAGACATGTGTGAAAATTTTCTAAGTCCAGAAAAAAAAATTTTTTCAACTTTTTTTCAAATTTCCCCCAAGGGATATATATTTTACCCACACATTTGGAGCCCTCCTGGGATGCCCTCTAACATACTATAACCTCATTTAGCGGAGATTTTCACAAAAAAGTGAAATTTTCAAAAAGTGGAAATTTTTCCAAAAAACGACTAAGTATGAAGGACTCATCGGGTGAAACGCTCTGGAACTGAAATCGGATGTGCTTACAGACATGCTCCCCTCTCTGGAAGTCTGAGACATGTGTGAAAATTTTCTAAGTCCAGAAAAAACATTTTTTTTAACTTTTTTTCAAATTTCACCACAAGGGATATATATTTTACCCACACATTTGGAGCCCTCCTTGGATGCCCTCTAACATACTATAACCTCATATAGCGGAGATTCTCACAAAAAAGTGAAATTTTCAAAAAGTGGAAATTTTTCCAAAAAACTACTAAGTATGAAGGACTCATCGGGTGAAACGCTCTGGAACTGAAATCAGATGTGCTTACAGACATGCTCCCCTCTTTGGAAGTCTGAGACATGTGTGAAAATTTTCTAAGTCCAGAAAAAAAAAAAAATTTCAACTTTTTTTCAAATTTCCCCCCAAGGGATATATATTTTACCCACACATTTGGAGCCCTCCTGGGATGCCCTCTAACATACTATAACCTCATTTAGCGGAGATTTTCACAAAAAAGTGAAATTTTCAAAAAGTCAGAAATTTTGCAAGAAACAACTAAGTATGAAGGACTCATCGGGTGAAACGCTCTGGAACTGAAATCGGATGCGCTTACAGACATGCTCCCCTCTCTGGAAGTCTGAGACATGTGTGAAAATTTTCTAAGTCCAGAAAAAAAATTTTTTTTCAACTTTTTTTCAAATTTCCCCCCAAGGGATATATATTTTACCCACACATTTGGAGCCCTCCTGGGATGAGCTCTAACATACTATAACCTCATTTGGCGGAGAATTTCACAAAAAAGTGAAATTTTCAAAAAGTGGAAATTTTTCAAAAAAACGACATTAGTATGAAGGACTCATCGGGTGAAACGCTCTGGAACTGAAATCGGATGCGCTTACAGAAATGCTCCCCTCTCTGGAAGTCTGAGACATGTGTGAAAATTTTCTAAGTCCAGAAAAAAAAATTTTTCAACTTTTTTTCAAATTTCCCCCCAAGGGATATATATTTTACCCACACATTTGGAGCCCTCCTGGGATGCCCTCTAACATACTATAACCTCATTTGGCGGAGAATTTCAAAAAAAAGTGAAATTTTCAAAAAGTGGAAATTTTTCCAAAAAACGACTAAGTATGAAGAACTCATCGGGTGAAACGCTCTGGAACTGAAATCGGATGCGCTTACAGACATGCTCCCCTCTCTGGAAGTCTGAGACATGTGTGAAAATTTTCTAAGTCCAGAAAAAAAATTTTTTTCAACTTTTTTTCAAATTTCCCCCTAAGGGATATATATTTTACCCACACATTTGGAGCCCTCCTGGGATGCCCTCTAACATACTATAACCTCATTTAGCGGAGATTTTCACAAAAAAGTAAAATTTTCCAAAAGTCAGAAATTTTGCAAGAAACGACTAAGTATGAAGGACTCATGGGGTGAAACGCTCTGGAACTGAAATCGGATGTGCTTACAGACATGCTCCCCTCTCTGGAAGTCTGAGACATGTGTGAAAATTTTCTAAGTCCAGAAAAAAAATTTTTTCAACTTTTTTTTAAATTTCCCCCAAGGGATATATATTTTACCCACACATTTGGAGCCCTCCTGGGGTGCCCTCTAACATACTATAACCTCATTTAGCGGAGATTTTCACAAAAAAGTGAAATTTTCAAAAAGTCAGAAATTTTTGCAAAAAACAGCTAAGTATGAAGGACTCATCGGGTGAATCGCTCTGGAACTGAAATCGGATGCGTGCACTGACATGCTCCCCTCTCTGGAAGTCTGAGACATGTGTGAAAATTTTCTAAGTCCAGAAAAAAAAATTTTTTCAACTTTTTTTCAAATTTCCCCCAAGGGATATATATTTTACCCACACATTTGGAGCCCTCCTGGGATGCCCTCTAACATACTATAACCTCATTTAGCGGAGATTCTCACAAAAAAGTGAAATTTTCAAAAAGTGGAAATTTTTCCAAAAAACGACTAAGTATGAAGGACTCATCGGGTGAAACGCTCTGGAATTGAAATCGGATGCGCTTACAGACATGCTCCCCTCTCTGGAAGTCTGAGACATGTGTGAAAATTTTCTAAGTCCAGAAAAAAAATTTTTTTCAACTTTTTTTCAAATTTGCCCCCAAGGGATATATATTTTACCCACACATTTGGAGCCCTCCTGGGGTGCCCTCTAACATACTATAACCTCATTTAGCGGAGATTTTCACAAAAAAGTGAAATTTTCAAAAAGTCAGAAATTTTGCAAAAAACAACTAAGTATGAAGGACTCATCGGGTGAATCGCTCTGGAACTGAAATCGGATGCGTGCACTGACATGCTCCCCTCTCTGGAAGTCTGAGACATGTGTGAAAATTTTCTAAGTCCAGAAAAAAAAAAATTTTCAACTTTTTTTCAAATTTCCCCCCAAGGGATATATATTTTACCCACACATTTGGAGCCCTCCTGGGATGCCCTCTAACATACTATAACCTCATTTGGCGGAGAATTTCACAAAAAAGTGAAATTTTCAAAAAGTGGAAATTTTTCCAAAAAACGACTAAGTATGAAGGACTCATCGGGTGAAACGCTCTGGAACTGAAATCGGATGCGCTTACAGACATGCTCCCCTCTCTGGAAGTCTGAGACATGTGTGAAAATTTTCTAAGTCCAGAAAAAAAATTTTTTTTAACTTTTTTTCAAATTTCACCACAAGGGATATATATTTTACCCACACATTTGGAGCCCTCCTGGGATGCCCTCTAACATACTATAACCTCATTTAGCGGAGATTTTCACACAAAAGTGAAATTTTCAAAAAGTCAGAAATTTTGCAAGAAACGACTAAGTATGAAGGACTCATCGGGTGAAACGCTCTGGAACAGAAATCGGATGCGCTTACAGACATGCTCCCCTCTCTGGAAGTCTTACACATGTGTGAAAATTTTCTAAGTCCAGAAAAAAAATTTTTTTTCAACTTTTTTTCAAATTTCCCCCAAGGGATATATATTTTACCCACACATTTGGAGCCCTCCTGTGATGCCCTCTAACATACTATAATCTCATTTAGCGGAGATTTTCACAAAAAAGTGAAATTTTCAAAAAGTCAGAAATTTTGCAAGAAACGACTAAGTATGAAGGACTCATCGGGTGAAACGCTCTGGAACTGAAATCGGATGCGCTTACAGACATGCTCCACACATGTGTGAAAATTTTCTAAGTCCAGAAAAAAAAAAATTTTTCAACTTTTTTTCAAATTTCCCCCAAGGGATATATATTTTGCCCACACATTTGGAGCCCTCCTGGGATGCCCTCTAACATACTATAACCTTATTTAGCGGAGATTTTCACAAAAAAGTGAAATTTTCAAAAAGTCAGAAATTTTGCAAAAAACGACTAAGTATGAAGGACTCATCGGGTGAATCGCTCTGGAACTGAAATCGGATGCGCGCACTGACATGCTCCCCTCTCTGGAAGTCTGAGACATGTGTGAAAATTTTCTAAGCCAGAAAAAAATTTTTTTTAACTTTTTTCAAATTTCCCCCCAAGGGATATATATTTTACCCACACATTTGGAGCCCTCCTGGGATGCCCTCTAACATACTATAACCTCATTTAGCGGAGATTTTCACAAAAAAGTGAAATTTTCAAAAAGTCAGAAATTTTGCAAGAAACGACTAAGTATGAAGGACTCATCGGGTGAAACGCTCTGGAACTGAAATCGGATGCGCTTACAGACATGCTCCCCTCTCTGGAAGTCTTACACATGTGTGAAAATTTTCTAAGTCTAGAAAAAAAAATTTTTTCATCTTTTATTCAAATTTCCCCCCAAGGGATATATATTTTACCCACACATTTGGAGCCCTCCTGGGATGAGCTCTAACATACTATAACCTCATTTGGCGGAGAATTTCACAAAAAAGTGAAATTTTCAAAAAGTGGAAATTTTTCCAAAAAACGACTAAGTATGAAGGACTCATCGGGTGAAACGCTCTGGAACTGAAATCGGATGCGCTTACAGAAATGCTCCCCTCTCTGGAAGTCTGAGACATGTGTGAAAATTTTCTAAGTCCAGAAAAAAAATTTTTTTCAACTTTTTTTCAAATTTCCCCCCAAGGGATATATATTTTACCCACACATTTGGAGCCCTCCTGGGATGCCCTCTAACATACTATAACCTCCTTTGGCGGAGAATTTCACAAAAAAGTGAAATTTTCAAAAAGTGGAAATTTTTCCAAAAAACGACTAAGTATGAAGGACTCATCAGGTGAAACACTCTGGAACTGAAATCGGATACGCTTAGAGACATGCTCCCCTCTCTGGAAGTCTGAGACATGTGTGAAAATTTTCTAAGTCCAGAAAATAAATTTTTTTCAACTTTTATTCAAATTTCCCCTCAAGGGATATATATTTTACCCACACATTTGGAGCCCTCCTGGGATGCCCTCTAACATACTATAAACACATTTAGCGGAGATTTTCACAAAAAAGTGAAATTTTCAAAAAGTCAGAAATTTTGCAAGAAACGACTAAGTATGAAGGACTCATCGGGTGAAACGCTCTGGAACTGAAATCGGATGTGCTTACAGACATGCTCCCCTCTCTGGAAGTCTGAGACATGTGTGAAAATTTTCTAAGTCCAGAACAAAAAATTTTTTCAACTTTTTTTCAAATTTCCCCCAAGGGATATATATTTTACCCCCACATTTGGACCCCTCCTGGGATGCCCTCTAACATACTATAACCTCATTTAGCGGAGATTTTCACAAAAAATTGAAATTTTCAAAAAGTCAGAAATTTTGCAAAAAACGACTAAGTAGGAAGGACTCATCGGGTGAATCGCTCTGGAACTGAAATCGGATGTGCTTACAGACATGCTCCCCTCTCTGGAAGTCTGAGACATGTGTGAACATTTTCTAAGTCCAGAAAAAAAAATTTTTTCAACTTTTTTTCAAATTTCCCCCAAGGGATATATATTTTACCCCCACATTTGGACCCCTCCTGGGATGCCCTCTAACATACTATAACCTCATTTAGCGGAGATTTTCACAAAAAATTGAAATTTTCAAAAAGTCAGAAATTTTGCAAAAAACGACTAAGTATGAAGGACTCATCGGGTGAATCGCTCTGGAACTGAAATCGGATGCGCGCACTGACATGCTCCCCTCTCTGGAAGTCTGAGACATGTGTGAAAATTTTCTAAGTCCAGAAAAATTTTTTGTTAAACTTTTTTCAAATTTCCCCCCAAGGGATATATACTTTACCCACACATTTGGAGCCCTCCTGGGATGCCCTCTAACATACTATAACCTCATTTAGCGGAGATTTTCACAAAAAAGTGAAATTTTCCAAAAGTCAGAAATTTTGCAAGAAACGACTAAGTATGAAGGACTCATCGGGTGAATCGCTCTGGAACTGAAATCGGATGCGCGCACTGACATGCTCCCCTCTCTGGAAGTCTGAGACATGTGTGAAAATTTTCTAAGTCCAGAAAAATTTTTTGTTAAACTTTTTTCAAATTTCCCCCCAAGGGATATATACTTTACCCACACATTTGGAGCCCTCCTGGGATGCCCTCTAACATACTATAACCTCATTTAGCGGAGATTTTCACAAAAAAGTGAAATTTTCCAAAAGTCAGAAATTTTGCAAGAAACGACTAAGTATGAAGGACTCATCGGGTGAAACGCTCTGGAACTGAAATCGGATGCGCTTACAGACATGCTCCCCTCTCTGGAAGTCTTACACATGTGTGAAAATTTTCAAAGTCCAGAAAATAAATTTTTTTCAACTTTTTTTCAAATTTCCCCCAAGGGATATATATTTTACCCACACATTTGGAGCCCTCCTGGGATGCCCTCTAACATACTATAACCTCATTTAGCGGAGATTTTCACAAAAAAGTGAAATTTTCAAAAAGTCAGAAATTTTGCAAAAAACGACTAAGTATGAAGGACTCATCGGGTGAATCGCTCTGGAACTGAAATCGGATGTGCTTACAGACATGCTCCCCTCTCTGGAAGTCTGAGACATGTGTGAAAATTTTCTAAGTCCAGAAAAAAAAATTTTTTCAACTTTTTTTCAAATTTCCCCCAAGGGATATATATTTTACCCCCACATTTGGACCCCTCCTGGGATGCCCTCTAACATACTATAACCTCATTTAGCGGAGATTTTCACAAAAAAGTGAAATTTTCAAAAAGTCAGAACTTTTGCAAGAAACGACTAAGTATGAAGGACTCATCGGGTGAATCGCTCTGGAACTGAAATCGGATGCGCTTACAGACATGCTCCCCTCTCTGGAAGTCTTACACATGTGTGAAAATTTTGTAAGTCCAGAAAAAAAAATTTTTTCAACTTTTTTTTAAATTTCCCCCAAGGGATATATATTTTACCCACACATTTGGAGCCCTCCTGGGGTGCCCTCTAACATACTATAACCTCATTTAGCGGAGATTTTCACACAAAAGTGAAATTTTCAAAAAGTCAGAAATTTTGCAAGAAACGACTAAGTATGAAGGACTCATTGGGTGAATCGCTCTGGAACTGAAATCGGATGCGCGCACTGACATGCTCCCCTCTCTGGAAGTCTGAGACATGTGTGAAAATTTTCTAAGCCAGAAAAATTTTTTTTTTTACTTTTTTCAAATTTCCCCCCAAGGGATATATATTTTACCCACACATTTGGACCCCTCCTGGGATGCCCTCTAACATACTATAACCTCATTTAGCGGAGATTTTCACAAAAAAAGTGAAATTCTCAAAAAGTCAGAAATTTTGCAAAAAATGACTAAGTATGAAGGACACATCGGGTGAAACGCTCTGGAACTGAAATCAGATGCGCTTACAGACATGCTCCCCTCTTTGGAAGTCTGAGACATGTGTAAAAATTTTCTAAGTCCAGAAAAAAAAAATTTTTTCAACTTTTTTCAAATTTCCCCCCAAGGGATATATATTTTACCCACACATTTGGAGCCCTCCTGGGATGCCCTCTAACATACTATAACCTCATTTAGCGGAGATTTTCACAAAAAAGTGAAATTTTCAAAAAGTCAGAAATTTTGCAAGAAACGACTAAGTATGAAGGACTCATCGGGTGAAACGCTCTGGAACTGAAATCGGATGCGCTTACAGACATGCTCCCCTCTCTGGAAGTCTTACACATGTGTGAAAATTTTCTAAGTCCAGAAAAAAAAATTTTTTCAACTTTTTTTCAAATTTCCCCCAAGGGATATATATTTTACCCACACATTTGGAGCCCTCCTGGGATGCCCTCTAACATACTATAACCTCATTTAGCGGAGATTTTCACAAAAAAGTGAAATTTTCAAAAAGTCAGAAATTTTGCAAAAAACGACTAAGTATGAAGGACTCATCGGGTGAATCGCTCTGGAACTGAAATCGGATGCGCGCACTGACATGCTCCCCTCTCTGGAAGTCTGAGTCATGTGTGAAAATTTTCTAAGTCCAGAAAAAAATTTTTTTTAACTTTTTTCAAATTTCCCCCCAAGGGATATATATTTTACCCACACATTTGGAGCCCTCCTGGGATGCCCTCTAACATACTATAGCCTCATTTAGTGGAGATTTTCACAAAAAAAGTGAAATTTTCAAAAAGTCAGAAATTTTGCAAAAAACGACTAAGTATGAAGGACTCATCGGGTGAATCGCTCTGGAACTGAAATCGGATGCGCGCACTGACATGCTCCCCTCTCTGGAAGTCTGAGACATGTGTGAAAATTTTCTAAGCCAGAAAAAATTTTTTTTTAACTTTTTTCAAATTTCCCCCCAAGGGATATATATTTTACCCACACATTTGGAGCCCTCCTGGGATGCCCTCTAACATACTATAACCTCATTTAGCGGAGATTTTCACAAAAAAAGTGAAATTCTCAAAAAGTCAGAAATTTTGCAAAAAATGACTAAGTATGAAGGACACATCGGGTGAAACGCTCTGGAACTGAAATCAGATGCGCTTACAGACATGCTCCCCTCTTTGGAAGTCTGAGACATGTGTAAAAATTTTCTAAGTCCAGAAAAAAAAAAATTTTTCAACTTTTTTCAAATTTCCCCCCAAGGGATATATATTTTACCCACACATTTGGAGCCCTCCTGGGATGCCCTCTAACATACTATAACCTCATTTAGCGGAGATTTTCACAAAAAAGTGAAATTTTCAAAAAGTCAGAAATTTCCAAAAAACGACTAAGTATGAAGGACTCATCGGGTGAAACGCTCTGGAACTGAAATCGGATGCGCTTACAGACATGCTCCCCTCTCTGGAAGTCTTACACATGTGTGAAAATTTTCTAAGTCCAGAAAAAAAAATTTTTTCAACTTTTTTTCAAATTTCCCCCAAGGGATATATATTTTACCCAAACATTTGGAGCCCTCCTGGGATGCCCTCTAACATACTATAATCTCATTTAGCGGAGATTTTCACAAAAAAGTGAAATTTTCAAAAAGTCAGAAATTTCCAAAAAACGACTAAGTATGAAGGACTCATCGGGTGAATCGCTCTGGAACTGAAATCGGATGCGCGCACTGACATGCTCCCCTCTCTGGAAGTCTGAGTCATGTGTGAAAATTTTCTAAGTCCAGAAAAAAATTTTTTTTAACTTTTTTCAAATTTCCCCCCAAGGTATATATATTTTACCCACACATTTGGAGCCCTCCTGGGATGCCCTCTAACATACTATAACCTCATTTAGCGGAGATTTTCACAAAAAAAGTGAAATTTTCAAAAAGTCAGAAATTTTGCAAAAAACGACTAAGTATGAAGGACTCATCGGGTGAATCGCTCTGGAACTGAAATCGGATGCGCGCACTGACATGCTCCCCTCTCTGGAAGTCTGAGACATGTGTGAAAATTTTCTAAGTCCAGAAAAAAATTTTTTTTAACCTTTTTCAAATTTCCCTTCAAGGGATATATATTTTACCCACACATTTGGAGCCCTCCTGGGATGCCCTCTAACATACTATAACCTCATTTAGCAGAGATTTTCACAAAAAAAGTGAAATTTTCAAAAAGTCAGAAATTTTGCAAAAAACGACTAAGTATGAAGGACTCATCGGGTGAAACGCTCTGGAACTGAAATCAGATGCGCTTACAAACATGCTCCCCTCTCTGGAAGTCTTACACATGTGTGAAAATTTTCCAAGTCCAGAAAATAAATTTTTTTCAACTTTTTTTCAAATTTCCCCCAAGGGATATATATTTTACCCACACATTTGGAGCCCTCCTGGGATGCCCTCTAACATACTATAACCTCATTTAGCGGAGATTTTCACAAAAAAGTGAAATTTTCAAAAAGTCAGAAATTTTGCAAGAAACGACTAAGTATGAAGGACTCATCGGGTGAATCGCTCTGGAACTGAAATCGAATGCGCGCACTGACATGCTCCCCTCTCTGGAAGTCTGAGTCATGTGTGAAAATTTTCTAAGTCCAGAAAAAATTTTTTTTTAACTTTTTTCAAATTTCCCCCCAAGGGATATATATTTTACCCACACATTTGGAGCCCTCCTGGGATGCCCTCTAACATACTATAACCTCATTTAGTGGAGATTTTCACAAAAAAAGTGAAATTTTCAAAAAGTCAGAAATTTTGCAAAAAACGACTAAGTATGAAGGACTCATCGGGTGAAATGCTCTGGAACTGAAATCAGATGCGCTTACAGACATGTTCCCCTCTTTGGAAGTCTGAGACATGTGTAAAAATTTTCTAAGTCCAGAAAAAAAAATTTTTTTCAACTTTTTTTCAAATTTCCCCCCAAGGGATATAGATTTTACCCACACATTTGGAGCCCTCCTGGGATGCCCTCTAACATACTATAACCTCATTTAGCGGAGATTTTCACAAAAAAGTGAAATTTTCCAAAAGTCAGAAATTTTGCAAGAAACGACTAAGTATGAAGGACTCATCGGGTGAAACGCTCTGGAACTGAAATCGGATGCGCTTACAGACATGCTCCCCTCTCTGGAAGTCTTACACATGTGTGAAAATTTTCTAAGTCCAGAAAAAAAATTTTTTTAACTTTTTTCAAATTTCCCCCCAAGGGATATATATTTTACCCACACATTTGGAGCCCTCCTGGGATGCCCTCTAACATACTATAACCTCATTTAGCGGAGATTTTCACAAAAAAGTGAAATTTTCAAAAAGTCAGAAATTTTGCAAAAAACGACTAAGTATTAAGGACTCATCGGGTGAAACGCTCTGGAACTGAAATCAGATGTGCTTACAAACATGCTCCCCTCTCTGGAAGTCTTACACATGTGTGAAAATTTTCAAAGTCCAGAAAATAAATTTTTTTCAACTTTTTTTCAAATTTCCCCCAAGGGATATATATTTTACCCACACATTTGGAGCCCTCCTGGGATGCCCTCTAACATACTATAACCTCATTTAGCGGAGATTTTCACAAAAAAGTGAAATTTTCAAAAAGTCAGAAATTTTGCAAGAAACGACTAAGTATGAAGGACTCATCGGGTGAAACGCTCTGGAACTGAAATCGGATGCGCTTACAGACATGCTCCCCTCTCTGGAAGTCTTACACATGTGTGAAAATTTTCTAAGTCCAGAAAAAAAATTTTTTTAACTTTTTTCAAATTTCCCCCCAAGGGATATATATTTTACCCACACATTTGGAGCCCTCCTGGGATGCCCTCTAACATACTATAACCTCATTTAGCGGAGATTTTCACAAAAAAGTGAAATTTTCAAAAAGTCAGAAATTTTGCAAAAAACGACTAAGTATTAAGGACTCATCGGGTGAAACGCTCTGGAACTGAAATCAGATGTGCTTACAAACATGCTCCCCTCTCTGGAAGTCTTACACATGTGTGAAAATTTTCAAAGTCCAGAAAATAAATTTTTTTCAACTTTTTTTCAAATTTCCCCCAAGGGATATATATTTTACCCACACATTTGGAGCCCTCCTGGGATGCCCTCTAACATACTATAACCTCATTTAGCGGAGATTTTCACAAAAAAGTGAAATTTTCAAAAAGTCAGAAATTTTGCAAGAAACGACTAAGTATGAAGGACTCATCGGGTGAAACGCTCTGGAACTGAAATCGGATGCGCTTACAGACATGCTACACACATGTGTGAAAATTTTCTAAGTCCAGAAAAAAAAATTTTTTCAACTTTTTTTCAAATTTCCCCCAAGGGATATATATTTTACCCACACATTTGGAGCCCTCCTGGGATGCCCTCTAACATACTATAACCTCATTTAGCGGAGATTTTCACAAAAAAGTGAAATTTTCAAAAAGTCAGAAATTTTGCAAAAAACCACTAAGTATGAAGGACTCATCGGGTGAATCGCTCTGGAACTGAAATCGGATGCGCGCACTGACATGCTCCCCTCTCTGGAAGTCTGAGACATGTGTGAAAATTTTCTAAGCCAGAAAAAAATTTTTTTTAACTTTTTTCAAATTTCCCCCCAAGGGATATATATTTTACCCACACATTTGGAGCCCTCCTGGGATGCCCTCTAACATACTATAACCTCATTTAGTGGAGATTTTCACAAAAAAAGTGAAATTTTCAAAAAGTCAGAAATTTTGCAAAAAACGACTAAGTATGAAGGACTCATCGGGTGAAATGCTCTGGAACTGAAATCAGATGCGCTTACAGACATGTTCCCCTCTTTGGAAGTCTGAGACATGTGTAAAAATTTTCTAAGTCCAGAAAAAAAAATTTTTTTCAACTTTTTTTCAAATTTCCCCCCAAGGGATATAGATTTTACCCACACATTTGGAGCCCTCCTGGGATGCCCTCTAACATACTATAACCTCATTTAGCGGAGATTTTCACAAAAAAGTGAAATTTTCCAAAAGTCAGAAATTTTGCAAGAAACGACTAAGTATGAAGGACTCATCGGGTGAAACGCTCTGGAACTGAAATCGGATGCGCTTACAGACATGCTCCCCTCTCTGGAAGTCTTACACATGTGTGAAAATTTTCTAAGTCCAGAAAAAAATTTTTTTTAACTTTTTTCAAATTTCCCCCCAAGGGATATATATTTTACCCACACATTTGGAGCCCTCCTGGGATGCCCTCTAACATACTATAACCTCATTTAGCGGAGATTTTCACAAAAAAGTGAAATTTTCAAAAAGTCAGAAATTTTGCAAAAAACGACTAAGTATTAAGGACTCATCGGGTGAAACGCTCTGGAACTGAAATCAGATGCGCTTACAAACATGCTCCCCTCTCTGGAAGTCTTACACATGTGTGAAAATTTTCAAAGTCCAGAAAATAAATTTTTTTCAACTTTTTTTCAAATTTCCCCCAAGGGATATATATTTTACCCACACATTTGGAGCCCTCCTGGGATGCCCTCTAACATACTATAACCTCATTTAGTGGAGATTTTCACAAAAAAGTGAAATTTTCAAAAAGTCAGAAATTTTGCAAGAAACGACTAAGTATGAAGGACTCATCGGGTGAAACGCTCTGGAACTGAAATCGGATGCGCTTACAGACATGCTCCCCTCTCTGGAAGTCTTACACATGTGTGAAAATTTTCTAAGTCCAGAAAAAAAATAATTTTGAACTTTTTTTCAAATTTCCCCACAAGGGATATATATTTTACCCACACATTTGGAGCCCTCCTGGGATGCCCTCTAACATACTAAAACCTCATTTAGCGGAGATTTTCACAAAAAAGTGAAATTTTCAAAAAGTGGAAATTTTTCCAAAAAACGACTAAGTATGAAGGACTCATCGGGTGAAACGCTCTGGAACTGAAATCGGATGCGCTTACAGACATGCTCCCCTCTCTGGAAGTCTGAGACATGTGTGAAAATTTTCTAAGTCCAGAAAAAAAAAAATTTAAAACTTTTTTCATATTTCCCCCCAAGGGATATATATTTTACCCACACATTTGGAGCCCTCCTGGGATGCCCTCTAACATACTATAACCTCATTTAGCGGAGATTTTCACAAAAAAGTGAAATTTTCAAAAAGTCAGAAATTTTGCAAAAAACGACTAAGTATGAAGGACTCATCGGGTGAATCGCTCTGGAACTGAAATCGGATGCGCGCACTAACATGCTCTCCTCTCTGGAAGTCTGAGACATGTGTGAAAATTTTCTAAGTCCAGAAAAAAAAAATTTTTGAACTTTTTTTCAAATTTCCCCCAAGGGATATATATTTTACCCACACATTTGGAGCCCTCCTGGGATGCCCTCTAACATACTATAAACTCATTTAGCGGAGATTTTCACAAAAAAGTGAAATTTTCAAAAAGTCAGAAATTTTGCAAAAAACGACTAAGTATGAAGGACTCATCGGGTGAAACGCTCTGGAACTGAAATCGGATGCGCTTACAGACATGCTCCCCTCTCTGGAAGTCTGAGACATGTGTGAAAATTTTCTAAGTCCAGAAAAAAGATAATTTTTAATTTTTTTCAAATTTCCCCACAAGGGATATATATTTTACCCACACATTTGGAGCCCTCCTGGGATGCCCTCTAACATACTATAACCTCATTTAGCGGAGATTTTCACAAAAAAGTGAAATTTTCAAAAAGTGGAAATTTTTCCAAAAAACGACTAAGTATGAAGGACTCATCGGGTGAAACGCTCTGGAACTGAAATCGGATGCGTTTACAGACATGCTCCCCTCTCTGGAAGTCTGAGACATGTGTGAAAATTTTCTAAGTCCAGAAAAAAAAAATGTTAAAACTTTTTTTCATATTTCCCCCCAAGGGATATATATTTTACCCACACATTTGAAGCCCTCCTGGGATGCCCTCTAACATACTATAAGCTCATTTAGCGGAGATTTTCACAAAAAAGTGAAATTTTCAAAAAGTCAGAAATTTTGCAAAAAACGACTAAGTATGAAGGACTCATCGGATGAATCGCTCTGGAACTGAAATCGGATGCGCGCACTAACATGCTCTCCTCTCTGGAAGTCTGAGACATGTGTGAAAATTTTCTAAGTCCAGAAAAGAAAAAATTTAAAACTTTTTTTCAAATTTCCCCCCAGTGATATTTATTTTACCCACACATTTGGAGCCCTCCTGGGATGCCCTCTAACATACTATAACCTCATTTAGCGGAGATTTTCACACAAAAGTGAAATTTTCAAAAAGTCAGAAATTTTGCAAAAAACGACTAAGTATGAAGGACTCATCGGATGAATCGCTCTGGAACTGAAATCGGATGCGCGCACTAACATGCTCTCCTCTCTGGAAGTCTGAGACATGTGTGAAAATTTTCTAAGTCCAGAAAAGAAAAAATTTAAAACTTTTTTTCAAATTTCCCCCCAGTGATATTTATTTTACCCACACATTTGGAGCCCTCCTGGGATGCCCTCTAACATACTATAAGCTCATTTAGCGGAGATTTTCACAAAAAAGTGAAATTTTCAAAAAGTCAGAAATTTTGCAAAAAACGACTAAGTATGAAGGACTCATCGGATGAATCGCTCTGGAACTGAAATCGGATGCGCGCACTAACATGCTCTCCTCTCTGGAAGTCTGAGACATGTGTGAAAATTTTCTAAGTCCAGAGAAAACATTTTTTCAACTTTTTTTCAAATTTCCCCCCAAGGGATATATATTTTACCCACACATTTGGAGCCCTCCTGGGATGCCCTCTAACATACTATAACCTCATTTAGCGGAGATTTTCACAAAAAATGAAATTTTCAAAAAGTCAGAAATTTTGCAAAAAACGACTAAGTATGAAGGACTCATCGGGTGAATCGCTCTGGAACTGAAATCGCATGCGCGCACTGACATGCTCCCCTCTCTGGAAGTCTGAGACATGTGTGAAAATTTTCTAAGTCCAGAAAAAAAAATTTTTCAACTTTTTTTCAAATTTCCCCCCAAGGGATATATATTTTACCCACACATTTGGAGCCCTCCTGGGATGCCCTCTAACATACTATAACCTCATTTAGCGGAGATTTTCACAAAAAAGTGAAATTTTCAAAAAGTCAGAAATTTTGCAAAAAACGACTAAGTATGAAGGACTCATCGGGTGAAACGCTCTGGAACTGAAATCGGATGCGCTTACAGACATGCTCCCCTCTCTGGAAGTCTGAGACATGTGTGAAAATTTTCTAAGTCCAGAAAAAAGATAATTTTTAATTTTTTTCAAATTTCCCCACAAGGGATATATATTTTACCCACACATTTGGAGCCCTCCTGGGATGCCCTCTAACATACTATAACCTCATTTAGCGGAGATTTTCACAAAAAAGTGAAATTTTCAAAAAGTGGAAATTTTTCCAAAAAACGACTAAGTATGAAGGACTCATCGGGTGAAACGCTCTGGAACTGAAATCGGATGCGTTTACAGACATGCTCCCCTCTCTGGAAGTCTGAGACATGTGTGAAAATTTTCTAAGTCCAGAAAAAAAAAATGTTAAAACTTTTTTTCATATTTCCCCCCAAGGGATATATATTTTACCCACACATTTGAAGCCCTCCTGGGATGCCCTCTAACATACTATAAGCTCATTTAGCGGAGATTTTCACAAAAAAGTGAAATTTTCAAAAAGTCAGAAATTTTGCAAAAAACGACTAAGTATGAAGGACTCATCGGATGAATCGCTCTGGAACTGAAATCGGATGCGCGCACTAACATGCTCTCCTCTCTGGAAGTCTGAGACATGTGTGAAAATTTTCTAAGTCCAGAAAAGAAAAAATTTAAAACTTTTTTTCAAATTTCCCCCCAGTGATATTTATTTTACCCACACATTTGGAGCCCTCCTGGGATGCCCTCTAACATACTATAACCTCATTTAGCGGAGATTTTCACACAAAAGTGAAATTTTAAAAAAGTCAGAAATTTTGCAAAAAACGACTAAGTATGAAGGACTCATCGGGTGAAACGCTCTGGAGCTGAAATCGGATGCGCTTACAGACATGCTCCCCTCTCTGGAAGTCTGAGACATGTGTGAAAATTTTCTAAGTCCAGAAAATAAATTTTTTCAACTTTTTTTCAAATTTCCGCCCAAGGGATATATATTTTACCCACACATGTGGAGCCCTCCTGGGATGCCCTCTAACATACTATAACCTCATTTAGCAGAGATTTTCACAAAAAAGTGAAATTTTCAAAAAGTGGAAATTTTTCCAAAAAACGACTAAGTATGAAGGACTCATCGGGTGAAACACTCTGGAACTGAAATCGGATGCGCTTACAGACATGCTCCCCTCTCTGGAAGTCTGAGACATGTGTGAAAATTTTCTAAGTCCAGAAAAAAAAATTTTTCAACTTTTTTTCAAATTTCCCCACAAGGGATATATATTTTACCCACACATGTGGAGCCCTCCTGGGATGCCCTCTAACATACTATAACCTCATTTAGCAGAGATTTTCACAAAAAAGTGAAATTTTCAAAAAGTGGAAATTTTTCCAAAAAACGACTAAGTATGAAGGACTCATCGGGTGAAACGCTCTGGAACTGAAATCGGATGCGCTTACAGACATGCTCCCCTCTCTGGAAGTCTGAGACATGTGTGAAAATTTTCTAAGTACAGAAAAAAAAAAATTTAAAACTTTTTTTCATATTTCCCCCCAAGGGATATATATTTTACCCACACATTTGGAGCCCTCCTGGGATGCCCTCTAACATACTATAACCTCATTTAGCGGAGATTTTCACAAAAAAGTGAAATTTTCAAAAAGTCAGAAATTTTTCAAAAAACGACTAAGTATGAAGGACTCATCGGGTGAAACACTCTGGAACTGAAATCGGATGCGCTTACAGACATGCTCCCCTCTCTGGAAGTCTGAGACATGTGTGAAAATTTTCTAAGTCCAGAAAAAAAATAATTTTTAATTTTTTTCAAATTTCCGCACAAGGGATATATATTTTACCCACACATTTGGAGCCCTCCTGGGATGCCCTCTAACATACTATAACCTCATTTAGCGGAGATTTTCACAAAAAAGTGAAATTTTCAAAAAGTGGAAATTTTTCCAAAAAACGACTAAGTATGAAGGACTCATCGGGTGAAACGCTCTGGAACTGAAATCGGATGCGTTTACAGACATGCTCCCCTCTCTGGAAGTCTGAGACATGTGTGAAAATTTTCTAAGTCCAGAAAAAAAAAATTTTAAAACTTTTTTTCATATTTCCCCCCAAGGGATATATATTTTACCCACACATTTGAAGCCCTCCTGGGATGCCCTCTAACATACTATAAGCTCATTTAGCGGAGATTTTCACAAAAAAGTGAAATTTTCAAAAAGTCAGAAATTTTGCAAAAAACGACTAAGTATGAAGGACTCATCGGATGAATCGCTCTGGAACTGAAATCGGATGCGCGCACTAACATGCTCTCCTCTCTGGAAGTCTGAGACATGTGTGAAAATTTTCTAAGTCCAGAGAAAACATTTTTTCAACTTTTTTTCAAATTTCCCCCCAAGGGATATATATTTTACCCACACATTTGGAGCCCTCCTGGGATGCCCTCTAACATACTATAACCTCATTTAGCGGAGATTTTCACAAAAAAGTGAAATTTTCAAAAAGTCAGAAATTTTGCAAAAAACGACTAAGTATGAAGGACTCATCGGGTGAAACGCTCTGGAACTGAAATCGGATGCGCTTACAGACATGCTCCCCTCTCTGGAAGTCTGAGACATGTGTGAAAATTTTCTAAGTCCAGAGAAAACATTTTTTCAACTTTTTTTCAAATTTCCCCCCAAGGGATATATATTTTACCCACACATTTGGAGCCCTCCTGGGATGCCCTCTAACATACTATAACCTCATTTAGCGGAGATTTTCACAAAAAATGAAATTTTCAAAAAGTCAGAAATTTTGCAAAAAACGACTGAGTATGAAGGACTCATCGGGTGAATCGCTCTGGAACTGAAATCGGATGCGCGCACTAACATGCTCCCCTCTCTGGAAGTCTGAGACATGTGTGAAAATTTTCTAAGTCCAGAAAAAAAATAAATTTGAACTTTTTTTCAAATTTCCCCACAAGGGATATATATTTTACCCACACATGTGGAGCCCTCCTGGGATGCCCTCTAACATACTATAACCTCATTTAGCGGAGATTTTCACAAAAAAGTGAAATTTTCAAAAAGTGGAAATTTTTCCAAAAAACGACTAAGTATGAAGGACTCATCGGGTGAAACGCTCTGGAACTGAAATCGGATGCGCTTACAGACATGCTCCCCTCGCTGGAAGTCTGAGACATGTGTGAAAATTTTCTAAGTCCAGAAAAAAAAAATTTTAAAACTTTTTTTCATATTTCCCCCCAAGGGATATATATTTTACCCACACATTTAAAGCCCTCCTGGGATGCCCTCTAACATACTATAACCTCATTTAGCGAAGATTTTCACAAAAAAGTGAAATTTTCAAAAAGTCAGAAATTTTGCAAAAAACGACTAAGTATGAAGGACTCATCGGGTGAAACGCTCTGGAACTGAAATCGGATGCGCGCCCTAACATGCTCTCCTCTCTGGAAGTCTGAGACATGTGTGAAAATTTTCGAAGTCCAGAAAAAAAAAATTTTTCAACTTTTTTTCAAATTTCCCCCCAAGGGATATATATTTTACCCACACATTTGGAGCCCTCCTGGGATGCCCTCTAACATACTATAAACTCATTTAGCGGAGATTTTCACAAAAAAGTGAAATTTTCAAAAAGTCAGAAATTTTGCAAAAAACGACTAAGTATGAAGGACTCATCGGGTGAAACGCTTTGGAACTGAAATCGGATGCGCTTACAGACATGCTCCCCTCTCTGGAAGTCTGAGACATGTGTGAAAATTTTCTAAGTCCAGAAAAAAAATAATTTTTAATTTTTTTCAAATTTCCCCACAAGGGATATATATTTTACCCACACATTTGGAGCCCTCCTGGGATGCCCTCGAACATACTATAACCTCATTTAGCGGAGATTTTCACAAAAAAGTGAAATTTTCAAAAAGTGGAAATTTTTCCAAAAAAGGACTAAGTATGAAGGACTCATCGGGTGAAACGCTCTGGAACTGAAATCGGATGCGCTTACAGACATGCTCCCCTCTCTGGAAGTCTGAGACATGTGTCAAAATTTTCTAAGTCCAGAAAAAAAAAAATTTCAACTTTTTTTCAAATTTCCCCACAAGGGATATATATTTTACCCACACATGTGGAGCCCTCCTGGGATGCCCTCTAACATACTACAACCTCATTTAGCAGAGATTTTCACAAAAAAGTGAAATTTTCAAAAAGTCAGAAATTTTGCAAAAAACGACTAAGTATGAAGGACTCATCGGGTGAATCGCTCTGGAACTGAAATCGGATGCGCGCACTAACATGCTCCCCTCTCTGGAAGTCTGAGACATGTGTGAAAATTTTCTAAGTCCAGAAAAAAAATAATTTTGAACTTTTTTTCAAATTTCCCCACAAGGGATATATATTTTACCCACACATTTGGAGCCCTCCTGGGATGCCCTCTAACATACTATAACCTCATTTAGCGGAGATTTTCACAAAAAAGTGAAATTTTCAAAAAGTGGAAATTTTTCCAAAAAAACGACTAAGTATGAAGGACTCATCGGGTGAAACGCTCTGGAACTGAAATCGGATGCGCTTACAGACATGCTCCCCTCTCTGGAAGTCTGAGACATGTGTGAAAATTTTCTAAGTCCAGAAAAAAAAAATTTTAAAACTTTTTTTCATATTTCCCCCCAAGGGATATATATTTTACCCACACATTTGAAGCCCTCAAGGGATGCCCTCTAACATACTATAACCTCATTTAGCGGAGATTTTCACAAAAAAGTGAAATTTTCAAAAAGTCAGAAATTTTGCAAAAAACGACTAAGTATGAAGGACTCATCGGGTGAATCGCTCTGGAACTGAAATCGGATGCGCTTACAGACATGCTCCCCTCTCTGGAAGTCTGAGACATGTGTGAAAATTTTCTAAGTACAGAAAAAAAAAAATTTAAAACTTTTTTTCATATTTCCCCCCAAGGGATATATATTTTACCCACACATTTGGAGCCCTCCTGGGATGCCCTCTAACATACTATAACCTCATTTAGCGGAGATTTTCACAAAAAAGTGAAATTTTCAAAAAGTCAGAAATTTTTCAAAAAACGACTAAGTATGAAGGACTCATCGGGTGAAACACTCTGGAACTGAAATCGGATGCGCTTACAGACATGCTCCCCTCTCTGGAAGTCTGAGACATGTGTGAAAATTTTCTAAGTCCAGAAAAAAAATAATTTTTAATTTTTTTCAAATTTCCGCACAAGGGATATATATTTTACCCACACATTTGGAGCCCTCCTGGGATGCCCTCTAACATACTATAACCTCATTTAGCGGAGATTTTCACAAAAAAGTGAAATTTTCAAAAAGTGGAAATTTTTCCAAAAAACGACTAAGTATGAAGGACTCATCGGGTGAAACGCTCTGGAACTGAAATCGGATGCGTTTACAGACATGCTCCCCTCTCTGGAAGTCTGAGACATGTGTGAAAATTTTCTAAGTCCAGAAAAAAAAATTTTTAAAACTTTTTTTCATATTTCCCCCCAAGGGATATATATTTTACCCACACATTTGAAGCCCTCCTGGGATGCCCTCTAACATACTATAAGCTCATTTAGCGGAGATTTTCACAAAAAAGTGAAATTTTCAAAAAGTCAGAAATTTTGCAAAAAACGACTAAGTATGAAGGACTCATCGGATGAATCGCTCTGGAACTGAAATCGGATGCGCGCACTAACATGCTCTCCTCTCTGGAAGTCTGAGACATGTGTGAAAATTTTCTAAGTCCAGAGAAAACATTTTTTCAACTTTTTTTCAAATTTCCCCCCAAGGGATATATATTTTACCCACACATTTGGAGCCCTCCTGGGATGCCCTCTAACATACTATAACCTCATTTAGCGGAGATTTTCACAAAAAATGAAATTTTCAAAAAGTCAGAAATTTTGCAAAAAACGACTAAGTATGAAGGACTCATCGGGTGAATCGCTCTGGAACTGAAATCGCATGCGCGCACTGACATGCTCCCCTCTCTGGAAGTCTGAGACATGTGTGAAAATTTTCTAAGTCCAGAAAAAAAAATTTTTCAACTTTTTTTCAAATTTCCCCCCAAGGGATATATATTTTACCCACACATTTGGAGCCCTCCTGGGATGCCCTCTAACATACTATAACCTCATTTAGCGGAGATTTTCACAAAAAAGTGACATTTTCAAAAAGTCAGAAATTTTGCAAAAAACGACTAAGTATGAAGGACTCATCGGGTGAAACGCTCTGGAACTGAAATCGGATGCGCTTACAGACATGCTCCCCTCTCTGGAAGTCTGAGACATGTGTGAAAATTTTCTAAGTCCAGAAAAAAAATAATTTTTAATTTTTTTCAAATTTCCGCACAAGGGATATATATTTTACCCACACATTTGGAGCCCTCCTGGGATGCCCTCTAACATACTATAACCTCATTTAGCGGAGATTTTCACACAAAAGTGAAATTTTCAAAAAGTCAGAAATTTTGCAAAAAACGACTAAGTATGAAGGACTCATCGGGTGAAACGCTCTGGAACTGAAATCGGATGCGCTTACAGACATGCTCCCCTCTCTGGAAGTCTGAGACATGTGTGAAAATTTTCTAAGTCCAGAGAAAACATTTTTTCAACTTTTTTCAAATTTCCCCCCAAGGGATATATATTTTACCCACACATTTGGAGCCCTCCTGGGATGCCCTCTAACATACTATAACCTCATTTAGCGGAGATTTTCACAAAAAAGTGAAATTTTCAAAAAGTCAGAAATTTTGCAAAAAACGACTAAGTATGAAGGACTCATCGGGTGAAACGCTCTGGAACTGAAATCGGATGCGCTTACAGACATGCTCCCCTCTCTGGAAGTCTGAGACATGTGTGAAAATTTTCTAAGTCCAGAAAAAAAATAATTTTTAATTTTTTTCAAATTTCCCCACAAGGGATATATATTTTACCCACACATTTGGAGCCCTCCTGGGATGCCCTCTAACATACTATAACTTCATTTAGCGGAGATTTTCACAAAAAAGTGAAATTTTCAAAAAGTGGAAATTTTTCCAAAAAAGGACTAAGTATGAAGGACTCATCGGGTGAAACGCTCTGGAACTGAAATCGGATGCGCTTACAGACATGCTCCCCTCTCTGGAAGTCTGAGACATGTGTGAAAATTTTCTAAGTCCAGAAAAAAAAAATTTTCAACTTTTTTTCAAATTTCCCCACAAGGGATATATATTTTACCCACACATGTGGAGCCCTCCTGGGATGCCCTCTAACATACTATAACCTCATTTAGCAGAGATTTTCACAAAAAAGTGAAATTTTCAAAAAGTCAGAAATTTTGCAAAAAACTACTAAGTATGAAGGACTCATCGGGTGAATCGCTCTGGAACTGAAATCGGATGCGCGCACTAACATGCTCCCCTCTCTGGAAGTCTGAGACATGTGTGAAAATTTTCTAAGTCCAGAAAAAAAATAAATTTGAACTTTTTTTCAAATTTCCCCACAAGGGATATATATTTTACCCACACATGTGGAGCCCTCCTGGGATGCCCTCTAACATACTATAACCTCATTTAGCGGAGATTTTCACAAAAAAGTGAAATTTTCAAAAAGTGGAAATTTTTCCAAAAAACGACTAAGTATGAAGGACTCATCGGGTGAAACGCTCTGGAACTGAAATCGGATGCGCTTACAGACATGCTCCCCTCGCTGGAAGTCTGAGACGTGTGAAAATTTTCTAAGTCCAGAAAAAAAAAATGTTAAAACTTTTTTTCATATTTCCCCCCAAGGGATATATATTTTACCCACACATTTGAAGCCCTCCTGGGATGCCCTCTAACATACTATAACCTCATTTAGCGAAGATTTTCACAAAAAAGTGAAATTTTCAAAAAGTCAGAAATTTTGCAAAAAACGACTAAGTATGAAGGACTCATCGGGTGAATCGCTCTGGAACTGAAATCGGATGCGCGCCCTAACATGCTCTCCTCTCTGGAAGTCTGAGACATGTGTGAAAATTTTCGAAGTCCAGAAAAAAAAAATTTTTCAACTTTTTTTCAAATTTCCCCCCAAGGGATATATATTTTACCCACACATTTGGAGCCCTCCTGGGATGCCCTCTAACATACTATAAACTCATTTAGCGGAGATTTTCACAAAAAAGTGAAATTTTCAAAAAGTCAGAAATTTTGCAAAAAACGACTAAGTATGAAGGACTCATCGGGTGAAACGCTTTGGAACTGAAATCGGATGCGCTTACAGACATGCTCCCCTCTCTGGAAGTCTGAGACATGTGTGAAAATTTTCTAAGTCCAGAAAAAAAATAATTTTTAATTTTTTTCAAATTTCCCCACAAGGGATATATATTTTACCCACACATTTGGAGCCCTCCTGGGATGCCCTCGAACATACTATAACCTCATTTAGCGGAGATTTTCACAAAAAAGTGAAATTTTCAAAAAGTGGAAATTTTTCCAAAAAAGGACTAAGTATGAAGGACTCATCGGGTGAAACGCTCTGGAACTGAAATCGGATGCGCTTACAGACATGCTCCCCTCTCTGGAAGTCTGAGACATGTGTGAAAATTTTCTAAGTCCAGAAAAAAAAAAATTTCAACTTTTTTTCAATTTCCCCACAAGGGATATATATTTTACCCACACATGTGGAGCCCTCCTGGGATGCCCTCTAACATACTACAACCTCATTTAGCAGAGATTTTCACAAAAAAGTGAAATTTTCAAAAAGTCAGAAATTTTGCAAAAAACGACTAAGTATGAAGGACTCATCGGGTGAATCGCTCTGGAACTGAAATCGGATGCGCGCACTAACATGCTCCCCTCTCTGGAAGTCTGAGACATGTGTGAAAATTTTCTAAGTCCAGAAAAAAAATAATTTTGAACTTTTTTTCAAATTTCCCCACAAGGGATATATATTTTACCCACACATTTGGAGCCCTCCTGGGATGCCCTCTAACATACTATAACCTCATTTAGCGGAGATTTTCACAAAAAAGTGAAATTTTCAAAAAGTGGAAATTTTTCCAAAAAACGACTAAGTATGAAGGACTCATCGGGTGAAACGCTCTGGAACTGAAATCGGATGCGCTTACAGACATGCTCCCCTCTCTGGAAGTCTGAGACATGTGTGAAAATTTTCTAAGTCCAGAAAAAAAAAATTTTAAAACTTTTTTTCATATTTCCCCCTAAGGGATATATATTTTACCCACACATTTGAAGCCCTCAAGGGATGCCCTCTAACATACTATAACCTCATTTAGCGGAGATTTTCACAAAAAAGTGAAATTTTCAAAAAGTCAGAAATTTTGCAAAAAACGACTAAGTATGAAGGACTCATCGGGTGAATCGCTCTGGAACTGAAATCGGATGCGCGCACTAACATGCTCTCCTCTCTGGAAGTCTGAGACGTGTGAAAATTTTCTAAGTCCAGAAAAAAAAAAATTTAAAACTTTTTTTCAAATTTCCCCCAGGGATATTTATTTTACCCACACATTTGGAGCCCTCCTGGGATGCCCTCTAACATACTATAACCTGATTTAGCGGAGATTTTCACACAAAAGTGAAATTTTAAAAAAGTCAGAAATTTTGCAAAAAACGACTAAGTATGAAGGACTCATTGGGTGAAACGCTCTGGAGCTGAAATCGGGTGCGCTTACAGACATGCTCCCCTCTCTGGAAGTCTGAGACATGTGTGAAAATTTTCTAAGTCCAGAAAAAAAAAATTTTTCAACTTTTTTTCAAATTTCCCCCCAAGGGATATATATTTTACCCACACATGTGGAGCCCTCCTGGGATGCCCTCTAACATACTATAACCTCATTTAGCGGAGATTTTCACAAAAAAGTGAAATTTTCAAAAAGTCAGAAATTTTGCAAAAAACTACTAAGTATGAAGGACTCATCGGGTGAATCGCTCTGGAACTGAAATCGGATGCGCGCACTAACATGCTCCCCTCTCTGGAAGTCTGAGACATGTGTGAAAATTTTCTAAGTCCAGAAAAAAAATAATTTTTAACTTTTTTTCAAATTTCCCCAGAAGGGATATATATTTTACCCACACATTTGGAGCCCTCCTGGGATGCCCTCTAACATACTATAACCTCATTTAGCGGAGATTTTCACAAAAAAGTGAAATTTTCAAAAAGTGGAAATTTTTCCAAAAAACGACTAAGTATGAAGGACTCATCGGGTGAATCGCTCTGGAACTGAAATCGGATTCGCGCACTAACATGCTCTCCTCTCTGGAAGTCTGAGACATGTGTGAAAATTTTCTAAGTCCAGAAAAAAAAAAATTTAAAACTTTTTTTCAAATTTCCCCCCAGGGATATTTATTTTACCCACACATTTGGAGCCCTCCTGGGATGCCCTCTAACATACTATAACCTCATTTAGCGGAGATTTTCACACAAAAGTGAAATTTTAAAAAAGTCAGAAATTTTGCAAAAAACGACTAAGTATGAAGGACTCATCGGGTGAAACGCTCTGGAGCTGAAATCGGATGCGCTTACAGACATGCTCCCCTCTCTGGAAGTCTGAGACATGTGTGAAAATTTTCTAAGTCCAGAAAAAAAAAATTTTTCAACTTTTTTTCAAATTTCCCCCCAAGGGATATATATTTTACCCACACATGTGGAGCCCTCCTGGGATGCCCTCTAACATACTATAACCTCATTTAGCGGAGATTTTCACAAAAAAGTGAAATTTTCAAAAAGTCAGAAATTTAGCAAAAAACGACTAAGTATGGAGGACTCATCGGGTGAATCGCTCTGGAACTGAAATCGGATGCGCGCACTAACATGCTCCCCTCTCTGGAAGTCTGAGACGTGTGAAAATTTTCTAAGTCCAGAAAAAAAATAATTTTTAACTTTTTTTCAAATTTCCCCACAAGGGATATATATTTTACCCACACATTTGGAGCCCTCCTGGGATGCCCTCTAACATACTATAACCTCATTTAGCGGAGATTTTCACACAAAAGTGAAATTTTCAAAAAGTCAGAAATTTTGCAAAAAACGACTAAGTATGAAGGACTCATCGGGTGAATCGCTCAGGAACTGAAATCGGATGCGCGCACTAACATGCTCCCCTCTCTGGAAGTCTGAGACGTGTGAAAATTTTCTAAGTCCAGAAAAAAAATAATTTTTAACTTTTTTTCAAATTTCCCCACAAGGGATATATATTTTACCCACACATTTGGAGCCCTCCTGGGATGCCCTCTAACATACTATAACCTCATTTAGCGGAGATTTTCACACAAAAGTGAAATTTTCAAAAAGTCAGAAATTTTGCAAAAAACGACTAAGTATGAAGGACTCATCGGGTGAATCGCTCAGGAACTGAAATCGGATGCGCGCCCTAACATGCTCTCCTCTCTGGAAGTCTGAGACATGTGTGAAAATTTTCGAAGTCCAGAAAAAAAAAAATTTTCAACTTTTTTTCAAATTTCCCCCCAAGGGATATATATTTCACCCACACATTTGGAGCCCTCCTGGGATGCCCTCTAACATACTATAAACTCATTTAGCGGAGATTTTCACAAAAAAGTGAAATTTTCAAAAAGTCAGAAATTTTGCAAAAAACGACTAAGTATGAAGGACTCATCGGGTGAAACGCTTTGGAACTGAAATCGGATGCGCTTACAGACATGCTCCCCTCTCTGGAAGTCTGAGACATGTGTGAAAATTTTCTAAGTCCAGAAAAAAAATAATTTTTAATTTTTTTCAAATTTCCCCACAAGGGATATATATTTTACCCACACATTTGGAGCCCTCCTGGGATGCCCTCTAACATACTATAACCTCATTTAGCGGAGATTTTCACAAAAAAGTGAAATTTTCAAAAAGTCAGAAATTTTGCAAAAAACGACTAAGTATGAAGGACTCATCGGGTGAATCGCTCTGGAACTGAAATCGGATGCGCGCACTAACATGCTCTCCTCTCTGGAAGTCTGAGACATGTGTGAAAATTTTCTAAGTCCAGAAAAAAAAAAATTTAAAACTTTTTTTCAAATTTCCCCCAGGGATATTTATTTTACCCACACATTTGGAGCCCTCCTGGGATGCCCTCTAACATACTATAACCTCATTTAGCGGAGATTTTCACACAAAAGTGAAATTTTCAAAAAGTCAGAAATTTTGCAAAAAACTACTAAGTATGAAGGACTCATCGGGTGAATCGCTCTGGAACTGAAATCGGATGCGCGCACTAACATGCTCCCCTCTCTGGAAGTCTGAGACATGTGTGAAAATTTTCTAAGTCCAGAAAAAAAATAATTTTGAACTTTTTTTCAAATTTCCCCACAAGGGATATATATTTTACCCACACATTTGGAGCCCTCCTGGGATGCCCTCTAACATACTATAACCTCATTTAGCGGAGATTTTCACAAAAAAGTGAAATTTTCAAAAAGTGGAAATTTTTCCAAAAAACGACTAAGTATGAAGGACTCATCGGGTGAATCGCTCTGGAACTGAAATCGGATTCGCGCACTAACATGCTCTCCTCTCTGGAAGTCTGAGACATGTGTGAAAATTTTCTAAGTCCAGAAAAAAAAAAATTTAAAACTTTTTTTCAAATTTCCCCCCAGGGATATTTATTTTACCCACACATTTGGAGCCCTCCTGGGATGCCCTCTAACATACTATAACCTCATTTAGCGGAGATTTTCACAAAAAAGTGAAATTTTCAAAAAGTCAGAAATTTAGCAAAAAACGACTAAGTATGGAGGACTCATCGGGTGAATCGCTCTGGAACTGAAATCGGATGCGCGCACTAACATGCTCCCCTCTCTGGAAGTCTGAGACGTGTGAAAATTTTCTAAGTCCAGAAAAAAAATAATTTTTAACTTTTTTTCAAATTTCCCCACAAGGGATATATATTTTACCCACACATTTGGAGCCCTCCTGGGATGCCCTCTAACATACTATAACCTCATTTAGCGGAGATTTTCACACAAAAGTGAAATTTTCAAAAAGTCAGAAATTTTGCAAAAAACGACTAAGTATGAAGGACTCATCGGGTGAATCGCTCAGGAACTGAAATCGGATGCGCGCCCTAACATGCTCTCCTCTCTGGAAGTCTGAGACATGTGTGAAAATTTTCGAAGTCCAGAAAAAAAAAATTTTTCTACTTTTTTTCAAATTTCCCCCCAAGGGATATATATTTTACCCACACATTTGGAGCCCTCCTGGGATGCCCTCTAACATACTATAAACTCATTTAGCGGAGATTTTCACAAAAAAGTGAAATTTTCAAAAAGTCAGAAATTTTGCAAAAAACGACTAAGTATGAAGGACTCATCGGGTGAAACGCTTTGGAACTGAAATCGGATGCGCTTACAGACATGCTCCCCTCTCTGGAAGTCTGAGACATGTGTGAAAATTTTCTAAGTCCAGAAAAAAAAAAATTTAAAACTTTTTTTCAAATTTCCCCCAGGGATATTTATTTTACCCACACATTTGGAGCCCTCCTGGGATGCCCTCTAACATACTATAACCTCATTTAGCGGAGATTTTCACACAAAAGTGAAATTTTAAAAAAGTCAGAAATTTTGCAAAAAACGACTAAGTATGAAGGACTCATTGGGTGAAACGCTCTGGAGCTGAAATCGGGTGCGCTTACAGACATGCTCCCCTCTCTGGAAGTCTGAGACATGTGTGAAAATTTTCTAAGTCCAGAAAAAAAAAATTTTTCAACTTTTTTTCAAATTTCCCCCCAAGGGATATATATTTTACCCACACATGTGGAGCCCTCCTGGGATGCCCTCTAACATACTATAACCTCATTTAGCGGAGATTTTCACAAAAAAGTGAAATTTTCAAAAAGTCAGAAATTTTGCAAAAAACGACTAAGTATGAAGGACTCATCGGGTGAATTGCTCAGGAACTGAAATCGGATGCGCGCCCTAACATGCTCTCCTCTCTGGAAGTCTGAGACATGTGTGAAAATTTTCGAAGTCCAGAAAAAAAAAATTTTTCAACTTTTTTTCAAATTTCCCCCCAAGGGATATATATTTCACCCACACATTTGGAGCCCTCCTGGGATGCCCTCTAACATACTATAAACTCATTTAGCGGAGATTTTCACAAAAAAGTGAAATTTTCAAAAAGTCAGAAATTTTTCCAAAAAACGACTAAGTATGAAGGACTCATCGGGTGAAACGCTTTGGAACTGAAATCGGATGCGCTTACAGACATGCTCCCCTCTCTGGAAGTCTGAGACATGTGTGAAAATTTTCTAAGTCCAGAAAAAAAATAATTTTTAATTTTTTTCAAATTTCCCCACAAGGGATATATATTTTACCCACACATTTGGAGCCCTCCTGGGATGCCCTCTAACATACTATAACCTCATTTAGCAGAGATTTTCACAAAAAAGTGAAATTTTCAAAAAGTGGAAATTTTTCCAAAAAACGACTAAGTATGAAGGACTCATCGGGTGAAACGCTCTGGAACTGAAATCGGATGCGCTTACAGACATGCTCCCCTCTCTGGAAGTCTGAGACATGTGTGAAAATTTTCTAAGTCCAGAAAAAAAAAATTTTAAAACTTTTTTTCATATTTCCCCCCAAGGGATATATATTTTACCCACACATTTGAAGCCCTCCTGGGATGCCCTCTAACATACTATAACCTCATTTAGCGGAGATTTTCACAAAAAAGTGAAATTTTCAAAAAGTCAGAAATTTTGCAAAAAACGACTAAGTATGAAGGACTCATCGGGTGAATCGCTCTGGAACTGAAATCGGATGCGCGCACTAACATGCTCTCCTCTCTGGAAGTCTGAGACATGTGTGAAAATTTTCTAAGTCCAGAAAAAAAAAAATTTAAAACTTTTTTTCAAATTTCCCCCAGGGATATTTATTTTACCCACACATTTGGAGCCCTCCTGGGATGCCCTCTAACATACTATAACCTCATTTAGCGGAGATTTTCACACAAAAGTGAAATTTTCAAAAAGTCAGAAATTTTGCAAAAAACTACTAAGTATGAAGGACTCATCGGGTGAATCGCTCTGGAACTGAAATCGGATGCGCGCACTAACATGCTCCCCTCTCTGGAAGTCTGAGACATGTGTGAAAATTTTCTAAGTCCAGAAAAAAAATAATTTTGAACTTTTTTTCAAATTTCCCCACAAGGGATATATATTTTACCCACACATTTGGAGCCCTCCTGGGATGCCCTCTAACATACTATAACCTCATTTAGTGGAGATTTTCACAAAAAAGTGAAATTTTCAAAAAGTGGAAATTTTTCCAAAAAACGACTAAGTATGAAGGACTCATCGGGTGAATCGCTCTGGAACTGAAATCGGATTCGCGCACTAACATGCTCTCCTCTCTGGAAGTCTGAGACATGTGTGAAAATTTTCTAAGTCCAGAAAAAAAAAAATTTAAAACTTTTTTTCAAATTTCCCCCCAGGGATATTTATTTTACCCACACATTTGGAGCCCTCCTGGGATGCCCTCTAACATACTATAACCTCATTTAGCGGAGATTTTCACACAAAAGTGAAATTTTAAAAAAGTCAGAAATTTTGCAAAAAACGACTAAGTATGAAGGACTCATCGGGTGAAACGCTCTGGAGCTGAAATCGGAAGCGCTTACAGACATGCTCCCCTCTCTGGAAGTCTGAGACATGTGTGAAAATTTTCTAAGTCCAGAAAAAAAAAATTTTTCAACTTTTTTTCAAATTTCCCCCCAAGGGATATATATTTTACCCACACATGTGGAGCCCTCCTGGGATGCCCTCTAACATACTATAACCTCATTTAGCGGAGATTTTCACAAAAAAGTGAAATTTTCAAAAAGTCAGAAATTTAGCAAAAAACGACTAAGTATGGAGGACTCATCGGGTGAATCGCTCTGGAACTGAAATCGGATGCGCGCACTAACATGCTCCCCTCTCTGGAAGTCTGAGACGTGTGAAAATTTTCTAAGTCCGGAAAAAAAATAATTTTTAACTTTTTTTCAAATTTCCCCACAAGGGATATATATTTTACCCACACATTTGGAGCCCTCCTGGTATGCCCTCTAACATACTATAACCTCATTTAGCGGAGATTTTCACACAAAAGTGAAATTTTCAAAAAGTCAGAAATTTTGCAAAAAACGACTAAGTATGAAGGACTCATCGGGTGAATCGCTCAGGAACTGAAATCGGATGCGCGCCCTAACATGCTCTCCTCTCTGGAAGTCTGAGACATGTGTGAAAATTTTCGAAGTCCAGAAAAAAAAAATTTTTCAACTTTTTTTCAAATTTCCCCCCAAGGGATATATATTTTACCCACACATTTGGAGCCCTCCTGGGATGCCCTCTAACATACTATAAACTCATTTAGCGGAGATTTTCACAAAAAAGTGAAATTTTCAAAAAGTCAGAAATTTTGCAAAAAACGACTAAGTATGAAGGACTCATCGGGTGAAACGCTTTGGAACTGAAATCGGATGCGCTTACAGACATGCTCCCCTCTCTGGAAGTCTGAGACATGTGTGAAAATTTTCTAAGTCCAGAAAAAAAAAAATTTAAAACTTTTTTTCAAATTTCCCCCAGGGATATTTATTTTACCCACACATTTGGAGCCCTCCTGGGATGCCCTCTAACATACTATAACCTCATTTAGCGGAGATTTTCACACAAAAGTGAAATTTTAAAAAAGTCAGAAATTTTGCAAAAAACGACTAAGTATGAAGGACTCATTGGGTGAAACGCTCTGGAGCTGAAATCGGGTGCGCTTACAGACATGCTCCCCTCTCTGGAAGTCTGAGACATGTGTGAAAATTTTCTAAGTCCAGAAAAAAAAAATTTTTCAACTTTTTTTCAAATTTCCCCCCAAGGGATATATATTTTACCCACACATGTGGAGCCCTCCTGGGATGCCCTCTAACATACTATAACCTCATTTAGCGGAGATTTTCACAAAAAAGTGAAATTTTCAAAAAGTCAGAAATTTTGCAAAAAACGACTAAGTATGAAGGACTCATCGGGTGAATTGCTCAGGAACTGAAATCGGATGCGCGCCCTAACATGCTCTCCTCTCTGGAAGTCTGAGACATGTGTGAAAATTTTCGAAGTCCAGAAAAAAAAAAATTTTCAACTTTTTTTCAAATTTCCCCCCAAGGGATATATATTTCACCCACACATTTGGAGCCCTCCTGGGATGCCCTCTAACATACTATAAACTCATTTAGCGGAGATTTTCACAAAAAAGTGAAATTTTCAAAAAGTCAGAAATTTTGCAAAAAACGACTAAGTATGAAGGACTCATCGGGTGAAACGCTTTGGAACTGAAATCGGATGCGCTTACAGACATGCTCCCCTCTCTGGAAGTCTGAGACATGTGTGAAAATTTTCTAAGTCCAGAAAAAAAATAATTTTTAATTTTTTTCAAATTTCCCCACAAGGGATATATATTTTACCCACACATTTGGAGCCCTCCTGGGATGCCCTCTAACATACTATAACCTCATTTAGCGGAGATTTTCACAAAAAAGTGAAATTTTCAAAAAGTGGAAATTTTTCCAAAAAACGACTAAGTATGAAGGACTCATCGGGTGAAACGCTCTGGAACTGAAATCGGATGCGCTTACAGACATGCTCCCCTCTCTGGAAGTCTGAGACATGTGTGAAAATTTTCTAAGTCCAGAAAAAAAAAATTTTAAAACTTTTTTTCATATTTCCCCCCAAGGGATATATATTTTACCCACACATTTGAAGCCCTCCTGGGATGCCCTCTAACATACTATAACCTCATTTAGCGGAGATTTTCACAAAAAAGTGAAATTTTCAAAAAGTCAGAAATTTTGCAAAAAACGACTAAGTATGAAGGACTCATCGGGTGAATCGCTCTGGAACTGAAATCGGATGCGCGCACTAACATGCTCTCCTCTCTGGAAGTCTGAGACATGTGTGAAAATTTTCTAAGTCCAGAAAAAAAAAAATTTAAAACTTTTTTTCAAATTTCCCCCAGGGATATTTATTTTACCCACACATTTGGAGCCCTCCTGGGATGCCCTCTAACATACTATAACCTCATTTAGCGGAGATTTTCACACAAAAGTGAAATTTTAAAAAAGTCAGAAATTTTGCAAAAAACGACTAAGTATGAAGGACTCATCGGGTGAAACGCTCTGGAGCTGAAATCGGATGCGCTTACAGACATGCTCCCCTCTCTGGAAGTCTGAGACATGTGTGAAAATTTTCTAAGTCCAGAAAAAAAATAATTTTTAACTTTTTTTCAAATTTCCCCACAAGGGATATATATTTTACCCACACATTTGGAGCCCTCCTGGGATGCCCTCTAACATACTATAACCTCATTTAGCGGAGATTTTCACACAAAAGTGAAATTTTCAAAAAGTCAGAAATTTTGCAAAAAACGACTAAGTATGAAGGACTCATCGGGTGAATCGCTCAGGAACTGAAATCGGATGCGCGCCCTAACATGCTCTCCTCTCTGGAAGTCTGAGACATGTGTGAAAATTTTCGAAGTCCAGAAAAAAAAAATTTTTCAACTTTTTTTCAAATTTCCCCCCAAGGGATATATATTTTACCCACACATTTGGAGCCCTCCTGGGATGCCCTCTAACATACTATAAACTCATTTAGCGGAGATTTTCACAAAAAAGTGAAATTTTCAAAAAGTCAGAAATTTTGCAAAAAACGACTAAGTATGAAGGACTCATCGGGTGAAACGCTTTGGAACTGAAATCGGATGCGCTTACAGACATGCTCCCCTCTCTGGAAGTCTGAGACATGTGTGAAAATTTTCTAAGTCCAGAAAAAAAAAAATTTTAAACTTTTTTTCAAATTTCCCCCAGGGATATTTATTTTACCCACACATTTGGAGCCCTCCTGGGATGCCCTCTAACATACTATAACCTCATTTAGCGGAGATTTTCACACAAAAGTGAAATTTTAAAAAAGTCAGAAATTTTGCAAAAAACGACTAAGTATGAAGGACTCATTGGGTGAAACGCTCTGGAGCTGAAATCGGGTGCGCTTACAGACATGCTCCCCTCTCTGGAAGTCTGAGACATGTGTGAAAATTTTCTAAGTCCAGAAAAAAAAAATTTTTCAACTTTTTTTCAAATTTCCCCCCAAGGGATATATATTTTACCCACACATGTGGAGCCCTCCTGGGATGCCCTCTAACATACTATAACCTCATTTAGCGGAGATTTTCACAAAAAAGTGAAATTTTCAAAAAGTCAGAAATTTTGCAAAAAACTACTAAGTATGAAGGACTCATCGGGTGAATCGCTCTGGAACTGAAATCGGATGCGCGCACTAACATGCTCCCCTCTCTGGAATTCTGAGACATATGTGAAAATTTTCTAAGTCCAGAAAAAAAATAATTTTTAATTTTTTTCAAATTTCCCCACAAGGGATATATATTTTACCCACACATTTGGAGCCCTCCTGGGATGCCCTCTAACATACTATAACCTCATTTAGCGGAGATTTTCACAAAAAAGTGAAATTTTCAAAAAGTGGAAATTTTTCCAAAAAACGACTAAGTATGAAGGACTCATCGGGTGAAACGCTCTGGAACTGAAATCGGATGCGCTTACAGACATGCTCCCCTCTCTGGAAGTCTGAGACATGTGTGAAAATTTTCTAAGTCCAGAAAAAAAAAATTTTAAAACTTTTTTTCATATTTCCCCCCAAGGGATATATATTTTACCCACACATTTGAAGCCCTCCTGGGATGCCCTCTAACATACTATAACCTCATTTAGCGGAGATTTTCACAAAAAAGTGAAATTTTCAAAAAGTCAGAAATTTTGCAAAAAACGACTAAGTATGAAGGACTCATCGGGTGAATCGCTCAGGAACTGAAATCGGATGCGCGCCCTAACATGCTCTCCTCTCTGGAAGTCTGAGACATGTGTGAAAATTTTCGAAGTCCAGAAAAAAAAAATTTTTCAACTTTTTTTCAAATTTCCCCCCAAGGGATATATATTTTACCCACACATTTGGAGCCCTCCTGGGATGCCCTCTAACATACTATAAACTCATTTAGCGGAGATTTTCACAAAAAAGTGAAATTTTCAAAAAGTCAGAAATTTTGCAAAAAACGACTAAGTATGAAGGACTCATCGGGTGAAACGCTTTGGAACTGAAATCGGATGCGCTTACAGACATGCTCCCCTCTCTGGAAGTCTGAGACATGTGTGAAAATTTTCTAAGTCCAGAAAAAAAAAAATTTAAAACTTTTTTTCAAATTTCCCCCAGGGATATTTATTTTACCCACACATTTGGAGCCCTCCTGGGATGCCCTCTAACATACTATAACCTCATTTAGCGGAGATTTTCACACAAAAGTGAAATTTTAAAAAAGTCAGAAATTTTGCAAAAAACGACTAAGTATGAAGGACTCATTGGGTGAAACGCTCTGGAGCTGAAATCGGGTGCGCTTACAGACATGCTCCCCTCTCTGGAAGTCTGAGACATGTGTGAAAATTTTCTAAGTCCAGAAAAAAAAAATTTTTCAACTTTTTTTCAAATTTCCCCCCAAGGGATATATATTTTACCCACACATGTGGAGCCCTCCTGGGATGCCCTCTAACATACTATAACCTCATTTAGCGGAGATTTTCACAAAAAAGTGAAATTTTCAAAAAGTCAGAAATTTTGCAAAAAACGACTAAGTATGAAGGACTCATCGGGTGAATTGCTCAGGAACTGAAATCGGATGCGCGCCCTAACATGCTCTCCTCTCTGGAAGTCTGAGACATGTGTGAAAATTTTCGAAGTCCAGAAAAAAAAAAATTTTCAACTTTTTTTCAAATTTCCCCCCAAGGGATATATATTTCACCCACACATTTGGAGCCCTCCTGGGATGCCCTCTAACATACTATAAACTCATTTAGCGGAGATTTTCACAAAAAAGTGAAATTTTCAAAAAGTCAGAAATTTTGCAAAAAACGACTAAGTATGAAGGACTCATCGGGTGAAACGCTTTGGAACTGAAATCGGATGCGCTTACAGACATGCTCCCCTCTCTGGAAGTCTGAGACATGTGTGAAAATTTTCTAAGTCCAGAAAAAAAATAATTTTTAATTTTTTTCAAATTTCCCCACAAGGGATATATATTTTACCCACACATTTGGAGCCCTCCTGGGATGCCCTCTAACATACTATAACCTCATTTAGCAGAGATTTTCACAAAAAAGTGAAATTTTCAAAAAGTGGAAATTTTTCCAAAAAACGACTAAGTATGAAGGACTCATCGGGTGAAACGCTCTGGAACTGAAATCGGATGCGCTTACAGACATGCTCCCCTCTCTGGAAGTCTGAGACATGTGTGAAAATTTTCTAAGTCCAGAAAAAAAAAATTTTAAAACTTTTTTTCATATTTCCCCCCAAGGGATATATATTTTACCCACACATTTGAAGCCCTCCTGGGATGCCCTCTAACATACTATAACCTCATTTAGCGGAGATTTTCACAAAAAAGTGAAATTTTCAAAAAGTCAGAAATTTTGCAAAAAACGACTAAGTATGAAGGACTCATCGGGTGAATCGCTCTGGAACTGAAATCGGATGCGCGCACTAACATGCTCTCCTCTCTGGAAGTCTGAGACATGTGTGAAAATTTTCTAAGTCCAGAAAAAAAAAAATTTAAAACTTTTTTTCAAATTTCCCCCAGGGATATTTATTTTACCCACACATTTGGAGCCCTCCTGGGATGCCCTCTAACATACTATAACCTCATTTAGCGGAGATTTTCACAGAAAAGTGAAATTTTCAAAAAGTCAGAAATTTTGCAAAAAACTACTAAGTATGAAGGACTCATCGGGTGAATCGCTCTGGAACTGAAATCGGATGCGCGCACTAACATGCTCTCCTCTCTGGAAGTCTGAGACATGTGTGAAAATTTTCTAAGTCCAGAAAAAAAAAAATTTAAAACTTTTTTTCAAATTTCCCCCAGGGATATTTATTTTACCCACACATTTGGAGCCCTCCTGGGATGCCCTCTAACATACTATAACCTCATTTAGCGGAGATTTTCACACAAAAGTGAAATTTTCAAAAAGTCAGAAATTTTGCAAAAAACTACTAAGTATGAAGGACTCATCGGGTGAATCGCTCTGGAACTGAAATCGGATGCGCGCACTAACATGCTCCCCTCTCTGGAAGTCTGAGACATGTGTGAAAATTTTCTAAGTCCAGAAAAAAAATAATTTTGAACTTTTTTTCAAATTTCCCCACAAGGGATATATATTTTACCCACACATTTGGAGCCCTCCTGGGATGCCCTCTAACATACTATAACCTCATTTAGCGGAGATTTTCACAAAAAAGTGAAATTTTCAAAAAGTGGAAATTTTTCCAAAAAACGACTAAGTATGAAGGACTCATCGGGTGAATCGCTCTGGAACTGAAATCGGATTCGCGCACTAACATGCTCTCCTCTCTGGAAGTCTGAGACATGTGTGAAAATTTTCTAAGTCCAGAAAAAAAAAAATTTAAAACTTTTTTTCAAATTTCCCCCCAGGGATATTTATTTTACCCACACATTTGGAGCCCTCCTGGGATGCCCTCTAACATACTATAACCTCATTTAGCGGAGATTTTCACACAAAAGTGAAATTTTAAAAAAGTCAGAAATTTTGCAAAAAACGACTAAGTATGAAGGACTCATCGGGTGAATCGCTCAGGAACTGAAATCGGATGCGCGCCCTAACATGCTCTCCTCTCTGGAAGTCTGAGACATGTGTGAAAATTTTCGAAGTCCAGAAAAAAAAAATTTTTCAACTTTTTTTCAAATTTCCCCCCAAGGGATATATATTTTACCCACACATTTGGAGCCCTCCTGGGATGCCCTCTAACATACTATAAACTCATTTAGCGGAGATTTTCACAAAAAAGTGAAATTTTCAAAAAGTCAGAAATTTTGCAAAAAACGACTAAGTATGAAGGACTCATCGGGTGAAACGCTTTGGAACTGAAATCGGATGCGCTTACAGACATGCTCCCCTCTCTGGAAGTCTGAGACATGTGTGAAAATTTTCTAAGTCCAGAAAAAAAAAAATTTAAAACTTTTTTTCAAATTTCCCCCAGGGATATTTATTTTACCCACACATTTGGAGCCCTCCTGGGATGCCCTCTAACATACTATAACCTCATTTAGCGGAGATTTTCACACAAAAGTGAAATTTTAAAAAAGTCAGAAATTTTGCAAAAAACGACTAAGTATGAAGGACTCATTGGGTGAAACGCTCTGGAGCTGAAATCGGGTGCGCTTACAGACATGCTCCCCTCTCTGGAAGTCTGAGACATGTGTGAAAATTTTCTAAGTCCAGAAAAAAAAAATTTTTCAACTTTTTTTCAAATTTCCCCCCAAGGGATATATATTTTACCCACACATGTGGAGCCCTCCTGGGATGCCCTCTAACATACTATAACCTCATTTAGCGGAGATTTTCACAAAAAAGTGAAATTTTCAAAAAGTCAGAAATTTTGCAAAAAACGACTAAGTATGAAGGACTCATCGGGTGAATTGCTCAGGAACTGAAATCGGATGCGCGCCCTAACATGCTCTCCTCTCTGGAAGTCTGAGACATGTGTGAAAATTTTCGAAGTCCAGAAAAAAAAAAATTTTCAACTTTTTTTCAAATTTCCCCCCAAGGGATATATATTTCACCCACACATTTGGAGCCCTCCTGGGATGCCCTCTAACATACTATAAACTCATTTAGCGGAGATTTTCACAAAAAAGTGAAATTTTCAAAAAGTCAGAAATTTTGCAAAAAACGACTAAGTATGAAGGACTCATCGGGTGAAACGCTTTGGAACTGAAATCGGATGCGCTTACAGACATGCTCCCCTCTCTGGAAGTCTGAGACATGTGTGAAAATTTTCTAAGTCCAGAAAAAAAATAATTTTTAATTTTTTTCAAATTTCCCCACAAGGGATATATATTTTACCCACACATTTGGAGCCCTCCTGGGATGCCCTCTAACATACTATAACCTCATTTAGCAGAGATTTTCACAAAAAAGTGAAATTTTCAAAAAGTGGAAATTTTTCCAAAAAACGACTAAGTATGAAGGACTCATCGGGTGAAACGCTCTGGAACTGAAATCGGATGCGCTTACAGACATGCTCCCCTCTCTGGAAGTCTGAGACATGTGTGAAAATTTTCTAAGTCCAGAAAAAAAAAATTTTAAAACTTTTTTTCATATTTCCCCCCAAGGGATATATATTTTACCCACACATTTGAAGCCCTCCTGGGATGCCCTCTAACATACTATAACCTCATTTAGCGGAGATTTTCACAAAAAAGTGAAATTTTCAAAAAGTCAGAAATTTTGCAAAAAACGACTAAGTATGAAGGACTCATCGGGTGAATCGCTCTGGAACTGAAATCGGATGCGCGCACTAACATGCTCTCCTCTCTGGAAGTCTGAGACATGTGTGAAAATTTTCTAAGTCCAGAAAAAAAAAAATTTAAAACTTTTTTTCAAATTTCCCCCAGGGATATTTATTTTACCCACACATTTGGAGCCCTCCTGGGATGCCCTCTAACATACTATAACCTCATTTAGCGGAGATTTTCACACAAAAGTGAAATTTTCAAAAAGTCAGAAATTTTGCAAAAAACTACTAAGTATGAAGGACTCATCGGGTGAATCGCTCTGGAACTGAAATCGGATGCGCGCACTAACATGCTCTCCTCTCTGGAAGTCTGAGACATGTGTGAAAATTTTCTAAGTCCAGAAAAAAAAAAATTTAAAACTTTTTTTCAAATTTCCCCCAGGGATATTTATTTTACCCACACATTTGGAGCCCTCCTGGGATGCCCTCTAACATACTATAACCTCATTTAGCGGAGATTTTCACACAAAAGTGAAATTTTCAAAAAGTCAGAAATTTTGCAAAAAACTACTAAGTATGAAGGACTCATCGGGTGAATCGCTCTGGAACTGAAATCGGATGCGCGCACTAACATGCTCCCCTCTCTGGAAGTCTGAGACATGTGTGAAAATTTTCTAAGTCCAGAAAAAAAATAATTTTGAACTTTTTTTCAAATTTCCCCACAAGGGATATATATTTTACCCACACATTTGGAGCCCTCCTGGGATGCCCTCTAACATACTATAACCTCATTTAGCGGAGATTTTCACAAAAAAGTGAAATTTTCAAAAAGTGGAAATTTTTCCAAAAAACGACTAAGTATGAAGGACTCATCGGGTGAATCGCTCTGGAACTGAAATCGGATTCGCGCACTAACATGCTCTCCTCTCTGGAAGTCTGAGACATGTGTGAAAATTTTCTAAGTCCAGAAAAAAAAAAATTTAAAACTTTTTTTCAAATTTCCCCCCAGGGATATTTATTTTACCCACACATTTGGAGCCCTCCTGGGATGCCCTCTAACATACTATAACCTCATTTAGCGGAGATTTTCACACAAAAGTGAAATTTTAAAAAAGTCAGAAATTTTGCAAAAAACGACTAAGTATGAAGGACTCATCGGGTGAAACGCTCTGGAGCTGAAATCGGATGCGCTTACAGACATGCTCCCCTCTCTGGAAGTCTGAGACATGTGTGAAAATTTTCTAAGTCCAGAAAAAAAAAATTTTTCAACTTTTTTTCAAATTTCCCCCCAAGGGATATATATTTTACCCACACATGTGGAGCCCTCCTGGGATGCCCTCTAACATACTATAACCTCATTTAGCGGAGATTTTCACAAAAAAGTGAAATTTTCAAAAAGTCAGAAATTTAGCAAAAAACGACTAAGTATGGAGGACTCATCGGGTGAATCGCTCTGGAACTGAAATCGGATGCGCGCACTAACATGCTCCCCTCTCTGGAAGTCTGAGACGTGTGAAAATTTTCTAAGTCCAGAAAAAAAATAATTTTTAACTTTTTTTCAAATTTCCCCACAAGGGATATATATTTTACCCACACATTTGGAGCCCTCCTGGGATGCCCTCTAACATACTATAACCTCATTTAGCGGAGATTTTCACACAAAAGTGAAATTTTCAAAAAGTCAGAAATTTTGCAAAAAACGACTAAGTATGAAGGACTCATCGGGTGAATCGCTCAGGAACTGAAATCGGATGCGCGCCCTAACATGCTCTCCTCTCTGGAAGTCTGAGACATGTGTGAAAATTTTCGAAGTCCAGAAAAAAAAAATTTTTCAACTTTTTTTCAAATTTCCCCCCAAGGGATATATATTTTACCCACACATTTGGAGCCCTCCTGGGATGCCCTCTAACATACTATAAACTCATTTAGCGGAGATTTTCACAAAAAAGTGAAATTTTCAAAAAGTCAGAAATTTTGCAAAAAACGACTAAGTATGAAGGACTCATCGGGTGAAACGCTTTGGAACTGAAATCGGATGCGCTTACAGACATGCTCCCCTCTCTGGAAGTCTGAGACATGTGTGAAAATTTTCTAAGTCCAGAAAAAAAAAAATTTAAAACTTTTTTTCAAATTTCCCCCAGGGATATTTATTTTACCCACACATTTGGAGCCCTCCTGGGATGCCCTCTAACATACTATAACCTCATTTAGCGGAGATTTTCACACAAAAGTGAAATTTTAAAAAAGTCAGAAATTTTGCAAAAAACGACTAAGTATGAAGGACTCATTGGGTGAAACGCTCTGGAGCTGAAATCGGGTGCGCTTACAGACATGCTCCCCTCTCTGGAAGTCTGAGACATGTGTGAAAATTTTCTAAGTCCAGAAAAAAAAAATTTTTCAACTTTTTTTTCAAATTTCCCCCCAAGGGATATATATTTTACCCACACATGTGGAGCCCTCCTGGGATGCCCTCTAACATACTATAACCTCATTTAGCGGAGATTTTCACAAAAAAGTGAAATTTTCAAAAAGTCAGAAATTTTGCAAAAAACGACTAAGTATGAAGGACTCATCGGGTGAATTGCTCAGGAACTGAAATCGGATGCGCGCCCTAATATGCTCTCCTCTCTGGAAGTCTGAGACATGTGTGAAAATTTTCGAAGTCCAGAAAAAAAAAAATTTTCAACTTTTTTTCAAATTTCCCCCCAAGGGATATATATTTCACCCACACATTTGGAGCCCTCCTGGGATGCCCTCTAACATACTATAAACTCATTTAGCGGAGATTTTCACAAAAAAGTGAAATTTTCAAAAAGTCAGAAATTTTGCAAAAAACGACTAAGTATGAAGGACTCATCGGGTGAAACGCTTTGGAACTGAAATCGGATGCGCTTACAGACATGCTCCCCTCTCTGGAAGTCTGAGACATGTGTGAAAATTTTCTAAGTCCAGAAAAAAAATAATTTTTAATTTTTTTCAAATTTCCCCACAAGGGATATATATTTTACCCACACATTTGGAGCCCTCCTGGGATGCCCTCTAACATACTATAACCTCATTTAGCGGAGATTTTCACAAAAAAGTGAAATTTTCAAAAAGTGGAAATTTTTCCAAAAAACGACTAAGTATGAAGGACTCATCGGGTGAAACGCTCTGGAACTGAAATCGGATGCGCTTACAGACATGCTCCCCTCTCTGGAAGTCTGAGACATGTGTGAAAATTTTCTAAGTCCAGAAAAAAAAAATTTTAAAACTTTTTTTCATATTTCCCCCCAAGGGATATATATTTTACCCACACATTTGAAGCCCTCCTGGGATGCCCTCTAACATACTATAACCTCATTTAGCGGAGATTTTCACACAAAAGTGAAATTTTAAAAAAGTCAGAAATTTTGCAAAAAACGACTAAGTATGAAGGACTCATCGGGTGAAACGCTCTGGAGCTGAAATCGGATGCGCTTACAGACATGCTCCCCTCTCTGGAAGTCTGAGACATGTGTGAAAATTTTCTAAGTCCAGAAAAAAAAAATTTTTCAACTTTTTTTCAAATTTCCCCCCAAGGGATATATATTTTACCCACACATGTGGAGCCCTCCTGGGATGCCCTCTAACATACTATAACCTCATTTAGCGGAGATTTTCACAAAAAAGTGAAATTTTCAAAAAGTCAGAAATTTAGCAAAAAACGACTAAGTATGGAGGACTCATCGGGTGAATCGCTCTGGAACTGAAATCGGATGCGCGCACTAACATGCTCCCCTCTCTGGAAGTCTGAGACGTGTGAAAATTTTCTAAGTCCAGAAAAAAAATAATTTTTAACTTTTTTTCAAATTTCCCCACAAGGGATATATATTTTACCCACACATTTGGAGCCCTCCTGGGATGCCCTCTAACATACTATAACCTCATTTAGCGGAGATTTTCACACAAAAGTGAAATTTTCAAAAAGTCAGAAATTTTGCAAAAAACGACTAAGTATGAAGGACTCATCGGGTGAATCGCTCAGGAACTGAAATCGGATGCGCGCCCTAACATGCTCTCCTCTCTGGAAGTCTGAGACATGTGTGAAAATTTTCGAAGTCCAGAAAAAAAAAATTTTTCAACTTTTTTTCAAATTTCCCCCCAAGGGATATATATTTTACCCACACATTTGGAGCCCTCCTGGGATGCCCTCTAACATACTATAAACTCATTTAGCGGAGATTTTCACAAAAAAGTGAAATTTTAAAAAAGTCAGAAATTTTGCAAAAAACGACTAAGTATGAAGGACTCATTGGGTGAAACGCTCTGGAGCTGAAATCGGGTGCGCTTACAGACATGCTCCCCTCTCTGGAAGTCTGAGACATGTGTGAAAATTTTCTAAGTCCAGAAAAAAAAAATTTTTCAACTTTTTTTCAAATTTCCCCCCAAGGGATATATATTTTACCCACACATGTGGAGCCCTCCTGGGATGCCCTCTAACATACTATAACCTCATTTAGCGGAGATTTTCACAAAAAAGTGAAATTTTCAAAAAGTCAGAAATTTTGCAAAAAACTACTAAGTATGAAGGACTCATCGGGTGAATCGCTCTGGAACTGAAATCGGATGCGCGCACTAACATGCTCCCCTCTCTGGAATTCTGAGACATATGTGAAAATTTTCTAAGTCCAGAAAAAAAATAATTTTTAATTTTTTTCAAATTTCCCCACAAGGGATATATATTTTACCCACACATTTGGAGCCCTCCTGGGATGCCCTCTAACATACTATAACCTCATTTAGCGGAGATTTTCACAAAAAAGTGAAATTTTCAAAAAGTGGAAATTTTTCCAAAAAACGACTAAGTATGAAGGACTCATCGGGTGAAACGCTCTGGAACTGAAATCGGATGCGCTTACAGACATGCTCCCCTCTCTGGAAGTCTGAGACATGTGTGAAAATTTTCTAAGTCCAGAAAAAAAAAATTGTAAAACTTTTTTTCATATTTCCCCCCAAGGGATATATATTTTACCCACACATTTGAAGCCCTCCTGGGATGCCCTCTAACATACTATAACCTCATTTAGCGGAGATTTTCACAAAAAAGTGAAATTTTCAAAAAGTCAGAAATTTTGCAAAAAACGACTAAGTATGAAGGACTCATCGGGTGAATCGCTCTGGAACTGAAATCGGATGCACGCACTAACATGCTCTCCTCTCTGGAAGTCTGAGACATGTGTGAAAATTTTCTAAGTCCAGAAAAAAAAAAATTTAAAACTTTTTTTCAAATTTCCCCCCAGGGATATTTATTTTACCCACACATTTGGAGCCCTCCTGGGATGCCCTCTAACATACTATAACCTCATTTAGCGGAGATTTTCACACAAAAGTGAAATTTTAAAAAAGTCAGAAATTTTGCAAAAAACGACTAAGTATGAAGGACTCATCGGGTGAAACGCTCTGGAGCTGAAATCGGATGCGCTTACAGACATGCTCCCCTCTCTGGAAGTCTGAGACATGTGTGAAAATTTTCTAAGTCCAGAAAAAAAAAATTTTTCAACTTTTTTTCAAATTTCCCCCCAAGGGATATATATTTTACCCACACATGTGGAGCCCTCCTGGGATGCCCTCTAACATACTATAACCTCATTTAGCGGAGATTTTCACAAAAAAGTGAAATTTTCAAAAAGTCAGAAATTTAGCAAAAAACGACTAAGTATGGAGGACTCATCGGGTGAATCGCTCTGGAACTGAAATCGGATGCGCGCACTAACATGCTCCCCTCTCTGGAAGTCTGAGACGTGTGAAAATTTTCTAAGTCCAGAAAAAAAATAATTTTTAACTTTTTTTCAAATTTCCCCACAAGGGATATATATTTTACCCACACATTTGGAGCCCTCCTGGGATGCCCTCTAACATACTATAACCTCATTTAGCGGAGATTTTCACACAAAAGTGAAATTTTCAAAAAGTCAGAAATTTTGCAAAAAACGACTAAGTATGAAGGACTCATCGGGTGAATCGCTCAGGAACTGAAATCGGATGCGCGCCCTAACATGCTCTCCTCTCTGGAAGTCTGAGACATGTGTGAAAATTTTCGAAGTCCAGAAAAAAAAAATTTTTCAACTTTTTTTCAAATTTCCCCCCAAGGGATATATATTTTACCCACACATTTGGAGCCCTCCTGGGATGCCCTCTAACATACTATAAACTCATTTAGCGGAGATTTTCACAAAAAAGTGAAATTTTCAAAAAGTCAGAAATTTTGCAAAAAACGACTAAGTATGAAGGACTCATCGGGTGAAACGCTTTGGAACTGAAATCGGATGCGCTTACAGACATGCTCCCCTCTCTGGAAGTCTGAGACATGTGTGAAAATTTTCTAAGTCCAGAAAAAAAAAAATTTAAAACTTTTTTTCAAATTTCCCCCAGGGATATTTATTTTACCCACACATTTGGAGCCCTCCTGGGATGCCCTCTAACATACTATAACCTCATTTAGCGGAGATTTTCACACAAAAGTGAAATTTTAAAAAAGTCAGAAATTTTGCAAAAAACGACTAAGTATGAAGGACTCATTGGGTGAAACGCTCTGGAGCTGAAATCGGGTGCGCTTACAGACATGCTCCCCTCTCTGGAAGTCTGAGACATGTGTGAAAATTTTCTAAGTCCAGAAAAAAAAAATTTTTCAACTTTTTTTCAAATTTCCCCCCAAGGGATATATATTTTACCCACACATGTGGAGCCCTCCTGGGATGCCCTCTAACATACTATAACCTCATTTAGCGGAGATTTTCACAAAAAAGTGAAATTTTCAAAAAGTCAGAAATTTTGCAAAAAACGACTAAGTATGAAGGACTCATCGGGTGAATTGCTCAGGAACTGAAATCGGATGCGCGCCCTAACATGCTCTCCTCTCTGGAAGTCTGAGACATGTGTGAAAATTTTCGAAGTCCAGAAAAAAAAAAATTTTCAACTTTTTTTCAAATTTCCCCCCAAGGGATATATATTTCACCCACACATTTGGAGCCCTCCTGGGATGCCCTCTAACATACTATAAACTCATTTAGCGGAGATTTTCACAAAAAAGTGAAATTTTCAAAAAGTCAGAAATTTTGCAAAAAACGACTAAGTATGAAGGACTCATCGGGTGAAACGCTTTGGAACTGAAATCGGATGCGCTTACAGACATGCTCCCCTCTCTGGAAGTCTGAGACATGTGTGAAAATTTTCTAAGTCCAGAAAAAAAATAATTTTTAATTTTTTTCAAATTTCCCCACAAGGGATATATATTTTACCCACACATTTGGAGCCCTCCTGGGATGCCCTCTAACATACTATAACCTCATTTAGCGGAGATTTTCACAAAAAAGTGAAATTTTCAAAAAGTGGAAATTTTTCCAAAAAACGACTAAGTATGAAGGACTCATCGGGTGAAACGCTCTGGAACTGAAATCGGATGCGCTTACAGACATGCTCCCCTCTCTGGAAGTCTGAGACATGTGTGAAAATTTTCTAAGTCCAGAAAAAAAAAATTTTAAAACTTTTTTTCATATTTCCCCCCAAGGGATATATATTTTACCCACACATTTGAAGCCCTCCTGGGATGCCCTCTAACATACTATAACCTCATTTAGCGGAGATTTTCACAAAAAAGTGAAATTTTCAAAAAGTCAGAAATTTTGCAAAAAACGACTAAGTATGAAGGACTCATCGGGTGAATCGCTCTGGAACTGAAATCGGATGCGCGCACTAACATGCTCTCCTCTCTGGAAGTCTGAGACATGTGTGAAAATTTTCTAAGTCCAGAAAAAAAAAAATTTAAAACTTTTTTTCAAATTTCCCCCAGGGATATTTATTTTACCCACACATTTGGAGCCCTCCTGGGATGCCCTCTAACATACTATAACCTCATTTAGCGGAGATTTTCACACAAAAGTGAAATTTTAAAAAAGTCAGAAATTTTCCAAAAAACGACTAAGTATGAAGGACTCATCGGGTGAAACGCTCTGGAGCTGAAATCGGATGCGCTTACAGACATGCTCCCCTCTCTGGAAGTCTGAGACATGTGTGAAAATTTTCTAAGTCCAGAAAAAAAAAATTTTTCAACTTTTTTTCAAATTTCCCCCCAAGGGATATATATTTTACCCACACATGTGGAGCCCTCCTGGGATGCCCTCTAACATACTATAACCTCATTTAGCGGAGATTTTCACAAAAAAGTGAAATTTTCAAAAAGTCAGAAATTTAGCAAAAAACGACTAAGTATGGAGGACTCATCGGGTGAATCGCTCTGGAACTGAAATCGGATGCGCGCACTAACATGCTCCCCTCTCTGGAAGTCTGAGACGTGTGAAAATTTTCTAAGTCCAGAAAAAAAATAATTTTTAACTTTTTTTCAAATTTCCCCACAAGGGATATATATTTTACCCACACATTTGGAGCCCTCCTGGGATGCCCTCTAACATACTATAACCTCATTTAGCGGAGATTTTCACACAAAAGTGAAATTTTCAAAAAGTCAGAAATTTTGCAAAAAACGACTAAGTATGAAGGACTCATCGGGTGAATCGCTCAGGAACTGAAATCGGATGCGCGCCCTAACATGCTCTCCTCTCTGGAAGTCTGAGACATGTGTGAAAATTTTCGAAGTCCAGAAAAAAAAAATTTTTCAACTTTTTTTCAAATTTCCCCCCAAGGGATATATATTTTACCCACACATTTGGAGCCCTCCTGGGATGCCCTCTAACATACTATAAACTCATTTAGCGGAGATTTTCACAAAAAAGTGAAATTTTCAAAAAGTCAGAAATTTTGCAAAAAACGACTAAGTATGAAGGACTCATTGGGTGAAACGCTTTGGAACTGAAATCGGATGCGCTTACAGACATGCTCCCCTCTCTGGAAGTCTGAGACATGTGTGAAAATTTTCTAAGTCCAGAAAAAAAAAATTTTTCAACTTTTTTTCAAATTTCCCCCCAAGGGATATATATTTTACCCACACATGTGGAGCCCTCCTGGGATGCCCTCTAACATACTATAACCTCATTTAGCGGAGATTTTCACAAAAAAGTGAAATTTTCAAAAAGTCAGAAATTTTGCAAAAAACTACTAAGTATGAAGGACTCATCGGGTGAATCGCTCTGGAACTGAAATCGGATGCGCGCACTAACATGCTCCCCTCTCTGGAATTCTGAGACATATGTGAAAATTTTCTAAGTCCAGAAAAAAAATAATTTTTCATTTTTTTCAAATTTCCCCACAAGGGATATATATTTTACCCACACATTTGGAGCCCTCCTGGGATGCCCTCTAACATACTATAACCTCATTTAGCGGAGATTTTCACAAAAAAGTGAAATTTTCAAAAAGTGGAAATTTTTCCAAAAAACGACTAAGTATGAAGGACTCATCGGGTGAAACGCTCTGGAACTGAAATCGGATGCGCTTACAGACATGCTCCCCTCTCTGGAAGTCTGAGACATGTGTGAAAATTTTCTAAGTCCAGAAAAAAAAAATTTTAAAACTTTTTTTCATATTTCCCCCCAAGGGATATATATTTTACCCACACATTTGAAGCCCTCCTGGGATGCCCTCTAACATACTATAACCTCATTTAGCGGAGATTTTCACAAAAAAGTGAAATTTTCAAAAAGTCAGAAATTTTGCAAAAAACGACTAAGTATGAAGGACTCATCGGGTGAATCGCTCAGGAACTGAAATCGGATGCGCGCCCTAACATGCTCTCCTCTCTGGAAGTCTGAGACATGTGTGAAAATTTTCGAAGTCCAGAAAAAAAAAATTTTTCAACTTTTTTTCAAATTTCCCCCCAAGGGATATATATTTTACCCACACATTTGGAGCCCTCCTGGGATGCCCTCTAACATACTATAAACTCATTTAGCGGAGATTTTCACAAAAAAGTGAAATTTTCAAAAAGTCAGAAATTTTGCAAAAAACGACTAAGTATGAAGGACTCATCGGGTGAAACGCTTTGGAACTGAAATCGGATGCGCTTACAGACATGCTCCCCTCTCTGGAAGTCTGAGACATGTGTGAAAATTTTCTAAGTCCAGAAAAAAAAAAATTTAAAACTTTTTTTCAAATTTCCCCCAGGGATATTTATTTTACCCACACATTTGGAGCCCTCCTGGGATGCCCTCTAACATACTATAACCTCATTTAGCGGAGATTTTCACACAAAAGTGAAATTTTAAAAAAGTCAGAAATTTTGCAAAAAACGACTAAGTATGAAGGACTCATTGGGTGAAACGCTCTGGAGCTGAAATCGGGTGCGCTTACAGACATGCTCCCCTCTCTGGAAGTCTGAGACATGTGTGAAAATTTTCTAAGTCCAGAAAAAAAAAATTTTTCAACTTTTTTTCAAATTTCCCCCCAAGGGATATATATTTTACCCACACATGTGGAGCCCTCCTGGGATGCCCTCTAACATACTATAACCTCATTTAGCGGAGATTTTCACAAAAAAGTGAAATTTTCAAAAAGTCAGAAATTTTGCAAAAAACGACTAAGTATGAAGGACTCATCGGGTGAATTGCTCAGGAACTGAAATCGGATGCGCGCCCTAACATGCTCTCCTCTCTGGAAGTCTGAGACATGTGTGAAAATTTTCGAAGTCCAGAAAAAAAAAAATTTTCAACTTTTTTTCAAATTTCCCCCCAAGGGATATATATTTCACCCACACATTTGGAGCCCTCCTGGGTTGCCCTCTAACATACTATAAACTCATTTAGCGGAGATTTTCACAAAAAAGTGAAATTTTCAAAAAGTCAGAAATTTTGCAAAAAACGACTAAGTATGAAGGACTCATCGGGTGAAACGCTTTGGAACTGAAATCGGATGCGCTTACAGACATGCTCCCCTCTCTGGAAGTCTGAGACATGTGTGAAAATTTTCTAAGTCCAGAAAAAAAATAATTTTTAATTTTTTTCAAATTTCCCCACAAGGGATATATATTTTACCCACACATTTGGAGCCCTCCTGGGATGCCCTCTAACATACTATAACCTCATTTAGCAGAGATTTTCACAAAAAAGTGAAATTTTCAAAAAGTGGAAATTTTTCCAAAAAACGACTAAGTATGAAGGACTCATCGGGTGAAACGCTCTGGAACTGAAATCGGATGCGCTTACAGACATGCTCCCCTCTCTGGAAGTCTGAGACATGTGTGAAAATTTTCTAAGTCCAGAAAAAAAAAATTTTAAAACTTTTTTCATATTTCCCCCCAAGGGATATATATTTTACCCACACATTTGAAGCCCTCCTGGGATGCCCTCTAACATACTATAACCTCATTTAGCGGAGATTTTCACAAAAAAGTGAAATTTTCAAAAAGTCAGAAATTTTGCAAAAAACGACTAAGTATGAAGGACTCATCGGGTGAATCGCTCTGGAACTGAAATCGGATGCGCGCACTAACATGCTCTCCTCTCTGGAAGTCTGAGACATGTGTGAAAATTTTCTAAGTCCAGAAAAAAAAAAATTTAAAACTTTTTTTCAAATTTCCCCCAGGGATATTTATTTTACCCACACATTTGGAGCCCTCCTGGGATGCCCTCTAACATACTATAACCTCATTTAGCGGAGATTTTCACACAAAAGTGAAATTTTAAAAAAGTCAGAAATTTTGCAAAAAACGACTAAGTATGAAGGACTCATCGGGTGAAACGCTCTGGAGCTGAAATCGGATGCGCTTACAGACATGCTCCCCTCTCTGGAAGTCTGAGACATGTGTGAAAATTTTCTAAGTCCAGAAAAAAAAAATTTTTCAACTTTTTTTCAAATTTCCCCCCAAGGGATATATATTTTACCCACACATGTGGAGCCCTCCTGGGATGCCCTCTAACATACTATAACCTCATTTAGCGGAGATTTTCACAAAAAAGTGAAATTTTCAAAAAGTCAGAAATTTAGCAAAAAACGACTAAGTATGGAGGACTCATCGGGTGAATCGCTCTGGAACTGAAATCGGATGCGCGCACTAACATGCTCCCCTCTCTGGAAGTCTGAGACGTGTGAAAATTTTCTAAGTCCAGAAAAAAAATAATTTTTAACTTTTTTTCAAATTTCCCCACAAGGGATATATATTTTACCCACACATTTGGAGCCCTCCTGGGATGCCCTCTAACATACTATAACCTCATTTAGCGGAGATTTTCACACAAAAGTGAAATTTTCAAAAAGTCAGAAATTTTGCAAAAAACGACTAAGTATGAAGGACTCATCGGGTGAATCGCTCAGGAACTGAAATCGGATGCGCGCCCTAACATGCTCTCCTCTCTGGAAGTCTGAGACATGTGTGAAAATTTTCGAAGTCCAGAAAAAAAAAATTTTTCAACTTTTTTTCAAATTTCCCCCCAAGGGATATATATTTTACCCACACATTTGGAGCCCTCCTGGGATGCCCTCTAACATACTATAAACTCATTTAGCGGAGATTTTCACAAAAAAGTGAAATTTTCAAAAAGTCAGAAATTTTGCAAAAAACGACTAAGTATGAAGGACTCATCGGGTGAAACGCTTTGGAACTGAAATCGGATGCGCTTACAGACATGCTCCCCTCTCTGGAAGTCTGAGACATGTGTGAAAATTTTCTAAGTCCAGAAAAAAAAAAATTTAAAACTTTTTTTCAAATTTCCCCCAGGGATATTTATTTTACCCACACATTTGGAGCCCTCCTGGGATGCCCTCTAACATACTATAACCTCATTTAGCGGAGATTTTCACACAAAAGTGAAATTTTAAAAAAGTCAGAAATTTTGCAAAAAACGACTAAGTATGAAGGACTCATTGGGTGAAACGCTCTGGAGCTGAAATCGGGTGCGCTTACAGACATGCTCCCCTCTCTGGAAGTCTGAGACATGTGTGAAAATTTTCTAAGTCCAGAAAAAAAAAATTTTTCAACTTTTTTTCAAATTTCCCCCCAAGGGATATATATTTTACCCACACATGTGGAGCCCTCCTGGGATGCCCTCTAACATACTATAACCTCATTTAGCGGAGATTTTCACAAAAAAGTGAAATTTTCAAAAAGTCAGAAATTTTGCAAAAAACGACTAAGTATGAAGGACTCATCGGGTGAAACGCTTTGGAACTGAAATCGGATGCGCTTACAGACATGCTCCCCTCTCTGGAAGTCTGAGACATGTGTGAAAATTTTCTAAGTCCAGAAAAAAAATAATTTTTAATTTTTTTCAAATTTCCCCACAAGGGATATATATTTTACCCACACATTTGGAGCCCTCCTGGGATGCCCTCTAACATACTATAACCTCATTTAGCGGAGATTTTCACAAAAAAGTGAAATTTTCAAAAAGTGGAAATTTTTCCAAAAAACGACTAAGTATGAAGGACTCATCGGGTGAAACGCTCTGGAACTGAAATCGGATGCGCTTACAGACATGCTCCCCTCTCTGGAAGTCTGAGACATGTGTGAAAATTTTCTAAGTCCAGAAAAAAAAAATTTTAAAACTTTTTTTCATATTTCCCCCCAAGGGATATATATTTTACCCACACATTTGAAGCCCTCCTGGGATGCCCTCTAACATACTATAACCTCATTTAGCGGAGATTTTCACAAAAAAGTGAAATTTTCAAAAAGTCAGAAATTTTGCAAAAAACGACTAAGTATGAAGGACTCATCGGGTGAATCGCTCTGGAACTGAAATCGGATGCGCGCACTAACATGCTCTCCTCTCTGGAAGTCTGAGACATGTGTGAAAATTTTCTAAGTCCAGAAAAAAAAAAATTTAAAACTTTTTTTCAAATTTCCCCCAGGGATATTTATTTTACCCACACATTTGGAGCCCTCCTGGGATGCCCTCTAACATACTATAACCTCATTTAGCGGAGATTTTCACACAAAAGTGAAATTTTAAAAAAGTCAGAAATTTTGCAAAAAACGACTAAGTATGAAGGACTCATCGGGTGAAACGCTCTGGAGCTGAAATCGGATGCGCTTACAGACATGCTCCCCTCTCTGGAAGTCTGAGACATGTGTGAAAATTTTCTAAGTCCAGAAAAAAAAAATTTTTCAACTTTTTTTCAAATTTCCCCCCAAGGGATATATATTTTACCCACACATGTGGAGCCCTCCTGGGATGCCCTCTAACATACTATAACCTCATTTAGCGGAGATTTTCACAAAAAAGTGAAATTTTCAAAAAGTCAGAAATTTAGCAAAAAACGACTAAGTATGGAGGACTCATCGGGTGAATCGCTCTGGAACTGAAATCGGATGCGCGCACTAACATGCTCCCCTCTCTGGAAGTCTGAGACGTGTGAAAATTTTCTAAGTCCAGAAAAAAAATAATTTTTAACTTTTTTTCAAATTTCCCCACAAGGGATATATATTTTACCCACACATTTGGAGCCCTCCTGGGATGCCCTCTAACATACTATAACCTCATTTAGCGGAGATTTTCACACAAAAGTGAAATTTTCAAAAAGTCAGAAATTTTGCAAAAAACGACTAAGTATGAAGGACTCATCGGGTGAATCGCTCAGGAACTGAAATCGGATGCGCGCCCTAACATGCTCTCCTCTCTGGAAGTCTGAGACATGTGTGAAAATTTTCGAAGTCCAGAAAAAAAAAATTTTTCAACTTTTTTTCAAATTTCCCCCCAAGGGATATATATTTTACCCACACATTTGGAGCCCTCCTGGGATGCCCTCTAACATACTATAAACTCATTTAGCGGAGATTTTCACAAAAAAGTGAAATTTTAAAAAAGTCAGAAATTTTGCAAAAAACGACTAAGTATGAAGGACTCATTGGGTGAAACGCTCTGGAGCTGAAATCGGGTGCGCTTACAGACATGCTCCCCTCTCTGGAAGTCTGAGACATGTGTGAAAATTTTCTAAGTCCAGAAAAAAAAAATTTTTCAACTTTTTTTCAAATTTCCCCCCAAGGGATATATATTTTACCCACACATGTGGAGCCCTCCTGGGATGCCCTCTAACATACTATAACCTCATTTAGCGGAGATTTTCACAAAAAAGTGAAATTTTCAAAAAGTCAGAAATTTTGCAAAAAACTACTAAGTATGAAGGACTCATCGGGTGAATCGCTCTGGAACTGAAATCGGATGCGCGCACTAACATGCTCCCCTCTCTGGAATTCTGAGACATATGTGAAAATTTTCTAAGTCCAGAAAAAAAATAATTTTTAATTTTTTTCAAATTTCCCCACAAGGGATATATATTTTACCCACACATTTGGAGCCCTCCTGGGATGCCCTCTAACATACTATAACCTCATTTAGCGGAGATTTTCACAAAAAAGTGAAATTTTCAAAAAGTGGAAATTTTTCCAAAAAACGACTAAGTATGAAGGACTCATCGGGTGAAACGCTCTGGAACTGAAATCGGATGCGCTTACAGACATGCTCCCCTCTCTGGAAGTCTGAGACATGTGTGAAAATTTTCTAAGTCCAGAAAAAAAAAATTGTAAAACTTTTTTTCATATTTCCCCCCAAGGGATATATATTTTACCCACACATTTGAAGCCCTCCTGGGATGCCCTCTAACATACTATAACCTCATTTAGCGGAGATTTTCACAAAAAAGTGAAATTTTCAAAAAGTCAGAAATTTTGCAAAAAACGACTAAGTATGAAGGACTCATCGGGTGAATCGCTCTGGAACTGAAATCGGATGCACGCACTAACATGCTCTCCTCTCTGGAAGTCTGAGACATGTGTGAAAATTTTCTAAGTCCAGAAAAAAAAAAATTTAAAACTTTTTTTCAAATTTCCCCCCAGGGATATTTATTTTACCCACACATTTGGAGCCCTCCTGGGATGCCCTCTAACATACTATAACCTCATTTAGCGGAGATTTTCACACAAAAGTGAAATTTTAAAAAAGTCAGAAATTTTGCAAAAAACGACTAAGTATGAAGGACTCATCGGGTGAAACGCTCTGGAGCTGAAATCGGATGCGCTTACAGACATGCTCCCCTCTCTGGAAGTCTGAGACATGTGTGAAAATTTTCTAAGTCCAGAAAAAAAAAATTTTTCAACTTTTTTTCAAATTTCCCCCCAAGGGATATATATTTTACCCACACATGTGGAGCCCTCCTGGGATGCCCTCTAACATACTATAACCTCATTTAGCGGAGATTTTCACAAAAAAGTGAAATTTTCAAAAAGTCAGAAATTTAGCAAAAAACGACTAAGTATGGAGGACTCATCGGGTGAATCGCTCTGGAACTGAAATCGGATGCGCGCACTAACATGCTCCCCTCTCTGGAAGTCTGAGACGTGTGAAAATTTTCTAAGTCCAGAAAAAAAATAATTTTTAACTTTTTTTCAAATTTCCCCACAAGGGATATATATTTTACCCACACATTTGGAGCCCTCCTGGGATGCCCTCTAACATACTATAACCTCATTTAGCGGAGATTTTCACAAAAAAGTGAAATTTTCAAAAAGTCAGAAATTTAGCAAAAAACGACTAAGTATGGAGGACTCATCGGGTGAATCGCTCTGGAACTGAAATCGGATGCGCGCACTAACATGCTCCCCTCTCTGGAAGTCTGAGACGTGTGAAAATTTTCTAAGTCCAGAAAAAAAATAATTTTTAACTTTTTTTCAAATTTCCCCACAAGGGATATATATTTTACCCACACATTTGGAGCCCTCCTGGGATGCCCTCTAACATACTATAACCTCATTTAGCGGAGATTTTCACACAAAAGTGAAATTTTCAAAAAGTCAGAAATTTTGCAAAAAACGACTAAGTATGAAGGACTCATCGGGTGAATCGCTCAGGAACTGAAATCGGATGCGCGCCCTAACATGCTCTCCTCTCTGGAAGTCTGAGACATGTGTGAAAATTTTCGAAGTCCAGAAAAAAAAAATTTTTCAACTTTTTTTCAAATTTCCCCCCAAGGGATATATATTTTACCCACACATTTGGAGCCCTCCTGGGATGCCCTCTAACATACTATAAACTCATTTAGCGGAGATTTTCACAAAAAAGTGAAATTTTAAAAAAGTCAGAAATTTTGCAAAAAACGACTAAGTATGAAGGACTCATTGGGTGAAACGCTCTGGAGCTGAAATCGGGTGCGCTTACAGACATGCTCCCCTCTCTGGAAGTCTGAGACATGTGTGAAAATTTTCTAAGTCCAGAAAAAAAAAATTTTTCAACTTTTTTTCAAATTTCCCCCCAAGGGATATATATTTTACCCACACATGTGGAGCCCTCCTGGGATGCCCTCTAACATACTATAACCTCATTTAGCGGAGATTTTCACAAAAAAGTGAAATTTTCAAAAAGTCAGAAATTTTGCAAAAAACTACTAAGTATGAAGGACTCATCGGGTGAATCGCTCTGGAACTGAAATCGGATGCGCGCACTAACATGCTCCCCTCTCTGGAAGTCTGAGACATGTGTGAAAATTTTCTAAGTCCAGAAAAAAAATAATTTTGAACTTTTATTCAAATTTCCCCACAAGGGATATATATTTTACCCACACATTTGGAGCCCTCCTGGGATGCCCTCTAACATACTATAACCTCATTTAGCGGAGATTTTCACAAAAAAGTGAAATTTTCAAAAAGTGGAAATTTTTCCAAAAAACGACTAAGTATGAAGGACTCATCGGGTGAATCGCTCTGGAACTGAAATCGGATTCGCGCACTAACATGCTCTCCTCTCTGGAAGTCTGAGACATGTGTGAAAATTTTCTAAGTCCAGAAAAAAAAAAATTTAAAACTTTTTTTCAAATTTCCCCCAGGGATATTTATTTTACCCACACATTTGGAGCCCTCCTGGGATGGCCTCTAACATACTATAACCTCATTTAGCGGAGATTTTCACACAAAAGTGAAATTTTAAAAAAGTCAGAAATTTTGCAAAAAACGACTAAGTATGAAGGACTCATTGGGTGAAACGCTCTGGAGCTGAAATCGGGTGCGCTTACAGACATGCTCCCCTCTCTGGAAGTCTGAGACATGTGTGAAAATTTTCTAAGTCCAGAAAAAAAAAATTTTTCAACTTTTTTTCAAATTTCCCCCCAAGGGATATATATTTTACCCACACATGTGGAGCCCTCCTGGGATGCCCTCTAACATACTATAACCTCATTTAGCGGAGATTTTCACAAAAAAGTGAAATTTTCAAAAAGTCAGAAATTTTGCAAAAAACTACTAAGTATGAAGGACTCATCGGGTGAATCGCTCTGGAACTGAAATCGGATGCGCGCACTAACATGCTCCCCTCTCTGGAAGTCTGAGACATGTGTGAAAATTTTCTAAGTCCAGAAAAAAAATAATTTTGAACTTTTTTTCAAATTTCCCCACAAGGGATATATATTTTACCCACACATTTGGAGCCCTCCTGGGATGCCCTCTAACATACTATAACCTCATTTAGCGGAGATTTTCACAAAAAAGTGAAATTTTCAAAAAGTGGAAATTTTTCCAAAAAACGACTAAGTATGAAGGACTCATCGGGTGAATCGCTCTGGAACTGAAATCGGATTCGCGCACTAACATGCTCTCCTCTCTGGAAGTCTGAGACATGTGTGAAAATTTTCTAAGTCCAGAAAAAAAAAAATTTAAAACTTTTTTTCAAATTTCCCCCCAGGGATATTTATTTTACCCACACATTTGGAGCCCTCCTGGGATGCCCTCTAACATACTATAACCTCATTTAGCGGAGATTTTCACACAAAAGTGAAATTTTAAAAAAGTCAGAAATTTTGCAAAAAACGACTAAGTATGAAGGACTCATCGGGTGAAACGCTCTGGAGCTGAAATCGGATGCGCTTACAGACATGCTCCCCTCTCTGGAAGTCTGAGACATGTGTGAAAATTTTCTAAGTCCAGAAAAAAAAAATTTTTCAACTTTTTTTCAAATTTCCCCCCAAGGGATATATATTTTACCCACACATGTGGAGCCCTCCTGGGATGCCCTCTAACATACTATAACCTCATTTAGCGGAGATTTTCACAAAAAAGTGAAATTTTCAAAAAGTCAGAAATTTAGCAAAAAACGACTAAGTATGGAGGACTCATCGGGTGAATCGCTCTGGAACTGAAATCGGATGCGCGCACTAACATGCTCCCCTCTCTTGAGGTCTGAGACGTGTGAAAATTTTCTAAGTCCAGAAAAAAAATAATTTTTAACTTTTTTTCAAATTTCCCCACAAGGGATATATATTTTACCCACACATTTGGAGCCCTCCTGGGATGCCCTCTAACATACTATAACCTCATTTAGCGGAGATTTTCACACAAAAGTGAAATTTTCAAAAAGTCAGAAATTTTGCTAAAAACGACTAAGTATGAAGGACTCATCGGGTGAATCGCTCAGGAACTGAAATCGGATGCGCGCCCTAACATGCTCTCCTCTCTGGAAGTCTGAGACATGTGTGAAAATTTTCGAAGTCCAGAAAAAAAAAATTTTTCAACTTTTTTTCAAATTTCCCCCCAAGGGATATATATTTTACCCACACATTTGGAGCCCTCCTGGGATGCCCTCTAACATACTATAAACTCATTTAGCGGAGATTTTCACAAAAAAGTGAAATTTTCAAAAAGTCAGAAATTTTGCAAAAAACGACTAAGTATGAAGGACTCATCGGGTGAAACGCTTTGGAACTGAAATCGGATGCGCTTACAGACATGCTCCCCTCTCTGGAAGTCTGAGACATGTGTGAAAATTTTCTAAGTCCAGAAAAAAAAAATTTTAAAACTTTTTTTCATATTTCCCCCCAAGGGATATATATTTTACCCACACATTTGGAGCCCTCCTGGGATGCCCTCTAACATACTATAACCTCATTTAGCGGAGATTTTCACAAAAAAGTGAAATTTTCAAAAAGTCAGAAATTTTGCAAAAAACGACTAAGTATGAAGGACTCATCGGGTGAATCGCTCTGGAACTGAAATCGGATGCGCGCACTAACATGCTCTCCTCTCTGGAAGTCTGAGACATGTGTGAAAATTTTCTAAGTCCAGAAAAAAAAAAATTTAAAACTTTTTTTCAAATTTCCCCCAGGGATATTTATGTTACCCACACATTTGGAGCCCTCCTGGGATGCCCTCTAACATACTATAACCTCATTTAGCGGAGATTTTCACACAAAAGTGAAATTTTAAAAAAGTCAGAAATTTTGCAAAAAACGACTAAGTATGAAGGACTCATTGGGTGAAACGCTCTGGAGCTGAAATCGGGTGCGCTTACAGACATGCTCCCCTCTCTGGAAGTCTGAGACATGTGTGAAAATTTTCTAAGTCCAAAAAAAAAAAATTTTTCAACTTTTTTTCAAATTTCCCCCCAAGGGATATATATTTTACCCACACATGTGGAGCCCTCCTGGGATGCCCTCTAACATACTATAACCTCATTTAGCGGAGATTTTCACAAAAAAATGAAATTTTCAAAAAGTCAGAAATTTTGCAAAAAACTACTAAGTATGAAGGACTCATCGGGTGAATCGCTCTGGAACTGAAATCGGATGCGCGCACTAACATGCTCCCCTCTCTGGAAGTCTGAGACATGTGTGAAAATTTTCTAAGTCCAGACAAAAAATAATTTTGAACTTTTTTTCAAATTTCCCCACAAGGGATATATATTTTACCCACACATTTGGAGCCCTCCTGGGATGCCCTCTAACATACTATAACCTCATTTAGCGGAGATTTTCACAAAAAAGTGAAATTTTCAAAAAGTGGAAATTTTTCCAAAAAACGACTAAGTATGAAGGACTCATCGGGTGAATCGCTCTGGAACTGAAATCGGATTCGCGCACTAACATGCTCTCCTCTCTGGAAGTCTGAGACATGTGTGAAAATTTTCTAAGTCCAGAGAAAAAAAAATTTAAAACTTTTTTTCAAATTTCCCCCAGGGATATTTATTTTACCCACACATTTGGAGCCCTCCTGGGATGCCCTCTAACATACTATAACCTCACTTAGCGGAGATTTTCACACAAAAGTGAAATTTTAAAAAAGTCAGAAATTTTGCAAAAAAGACTAAGTATGAAGGACTCATTGGGTGAAACGCTCTGGAGCTGAAATGGGGTGCGCTTACAGACATGCTCCCCTCTCTGGAAGTCTGAGACATGTGTGAAAATTTTCTAAGTCCAGAAAAAAAAAATTTTTCAACTTTTTTTCAAATTTCCCCCCAAGGGATATATATTTTACCCACACATGTGGAGCCCTCCTGGGATGCCCTCTAACATACTATAACCTCATTTAGCGGAGATTTTCACAAAAAAGTGAAATATTCAAAAAGTCAGAAATTTTGCAAAAAACTACTAAGTATGAAGGACTCATCGGGTGAATCGCTCTGGAACTGAAATCGGATGCGCGCACTAACATGCTCCCCTCTCTGGAAGTCTGAGACATGTGTGAAAATTTTCTAAGTCCAGAAAAAAAATAATTTTGAACTTTTTTTCAAATTTCCCCACAAGGGATATATATTTTACCCACACATTTGGAGCCCTCCTGGGATGCCCTCTAACATACTATAACCTCATTTAGCGGAGATTTTCACAAAAAAGTGAAATTTTCAAAAAGTGGAAATTTTTCCAAAAAACGACTAAGTATGAAGGACTCATCGGGTGAATCGCTCTGGGACTGAAATCGGATTCGCGCACTAACATGCTCTCCTCTCTGGAAGTCTGAGACATGTGTGAAAATTTTCTAAGTCCAGAAAAAAATACATTTAAAACTTTTTTTCAAATTTCCCCCCAGGGATATTTATTTTACCCACACATTTGGAGCCCTCCTGGGATGCCCTCTAACATACTATAACCTCATTTAGCGGAGATTTTCACACAAAAGTGAAACTTTAAAAAAGTCAGAAATTTTGCAAAAAACGACTAAGTATGAAGGACTCATCGGGTGAAACGCTCTGGAGCTGAAATCGGATGCGCTTACAGACATGCTCCCCTCTCTGGAAGTCTGAGACATGTGTGAAAATTTTCTAAGTCCAGAAAAAAAAAATTTTTCAACTTTTTTTCAAATTTCCCCCCAAGGGATATATATTTTACCCACACATGTGGAGCCCTCCTGGGATGCCCTCTAACATACTATAACCTCATTTAGCGGAGATTTTCACAAAAAAGTGAAATTTTCAAAAAGTCAGAAATTTAGCAAAAAACGACTAAGTATGGAGGACTCATCGGGTGAATCGCTCTGGAACTGAAATCGGATGCGCGCACTAACATGCTCCCCTCTCTGGAAGTCTGAGACATGTGTGAAAATTTTCTAAGTCCAGAAAAAAAATAATTTTTAACTTTTTTTCAAATTTCCCCACAAGGGATATATATTTTACCCACACATTTGGAGCCCTCCTGGGATGCCCTCTAACATACTATAACCTCATTTAGCGGAGATTTTCACACAAAAGTGAAATTTTCAAAAAGTCAGAAATTTTGCAAAAAACGACTAAGTATGAAGGACTCATCGGGTGAATCGCTCTGGAACTGAAATCGGATGCGCGCCCTAACATGCTCTCCTCTCTGGAAGTCTGAGACATGTGTGAAAATTTTCGAAGTCCAGAAAAAAAAAATTTTTCAACTTTTTTTCAAATTTCCCCCCAAGGGATATATATTTCACCCACACATTTGGAGCCCTCCTGGGATGCCCTCTAACATACTATAAACTCATTTAGCGGAGATTTTCACAAAAAAGTGAAATTTTCAAAAAGTCAGAAATTTTGCAAAAAACGACTAAGTATGAAGGACTCATCGGGTGAAACGCTTTGGAACTGAAATCGGATGCGCTTACAGACATGCTCCCCTCTCTGGAAGTCTGAGACATGTGTGAAAATTTTCTAAGTCCAGAAAAAAAATAATTTTTAATTTTTTTCAAATTTCCCCACAAGGGATATATATTTTACCCACACATTTGGAGCCCTCCTGGGATGCCCTCTAACATACTATAACCTCATTTAGCGGAGATTTTCACAAAAAAGTGAAATTTTCAAAAAGTGGAAATTTTTCCAAAAAAGGACTAAGTATGAAGGACTCATCGGGTGAAACGCTCTGGAACTGAAATCGGATGCGCTTACAGACATGCTCCCCTCTCTGGAAGTCTGAGACATGTGTGAAAATTTTCTAAGTCCAGAAAAAAAAAATTTCAACTTTTTTTCAAATTTCCCCACAAGGGATATATATTTTACCCACACATGTGGAGCCCTCCTGGGATGCCCTCTAACATACTACAACCTCATTTAGCAGAGATTTTCACAAAAAAGTGAAATTTTCAAAAAGTCAGAAATTTTGCAAAAAACTACTAAGTATGAAGGACTCATTGGGTGAATCGCTCTGGAACTGAAATCGGATGCGCGCACTAACATGCTCCCCTCTCTGGAAGTCTGAGACATGTGTGAAAATTTTCTAAGTCCAGAAAAAAAATAATTTTGAACTTTTTTTCAAATTTCCCCACAAGGGATATATATTTTACCCACACATTTGGAGCCCTCCTGGGATGCCCTCTAACATACTATAACCTCATTTAGCGGAGATTTTCACAAAAAAGTGAAATTTTCAAAAAGTGGAAATTTTTCCAAAAAACGACTAAGTATGAAGGACTCATCGGGTGAATCGCTCTGGAACTGAAATCGGATGCGCGCACTAACATGCTCTCCTCTCTGGAAGTCTGAGACATGTGTGAAAATTTTCTAAGTCCAGAAAAAAAAAAATTTAAAACTTTTTTTCAAATTTCCCCCCAGGGATATTTATTTTACCCACACATTTGGAGCCCTCCTGGGATGCCCTCTAACATACTATAACCTCATTTAGCGGAGATTTTCACACAAAAGTGAAATTTTAAAAAAGTCAGAAATTTTGCAAAAAACGACTAAGTATGAAGGACTCATCGGGTGAAACGCTCTGGAGCTGAAATCGGATGCGCTTACAGACATGCTCCCCTCTCTGGAAGTCTGAGACATGTGTGAAAATTTTCTAAGTCCAGAAAAAAAAAATTTTTCAACTTTTTTTCAAATTTCCCCCCAAGGGATATATATTTTACCCACACATGTGGAGCCCTCCTGGGATGCCCTCTAACATACTATAACCTCATTTAGCGGAGATTTTCACAAAAAAGTGAAATTTTCAAAAAGTCAGAAATTTTGCAAAAAACAACTAAGTATGGAGGACTCATCGGGTGAATCGCTCTGGAACTGAAATCGGATGCGCGCACTAACATGCTCCCCTCTCTGGAAGTCTGAGACATGTGTGAAAATTTTCTAAGTCCAGAAAAAAAAAAATTTAAAACTTTTTTTCAAATTTCCCCCAGGGATATTTATTTTACCCACACATTTGGAGCCCTCCTGGGATGCCCTCTAACATACTATAACCTCATTTAGCGGAGATTTTCACACAAAAGTGAAATTTTAAAAAAGTCAGAAATTTTGCAAAAAACGTTTAAGTATGAAGGACTCATCGGGTGAAACGCTCTGGAGCTGAAATCGGATGCGCTTACAGACATGCTCCCCTCTCTGGAAGTCTGAGACATGTGTGAAAATTTTCTAAGTCCAGAAAAAAAAATTTTTTCAACTTTTTTTCAAATTTCCCCCCAAGGGATATATATTTTACCCACACATGTGGAGCCCTCCTGGGATGCCCTCTAACATACTATAACCTCATTTAGTGGAGATTTTCACAAAAAAGTGAAATTTTCAAAAAGTGAAATTTTTTCCAAAAAACGACGAAGTATAAAGGACTCATCGGGTGAAACGCTCTGGAACTGAAATCGGATGCGCTTACAGACATGCTCCAGTCTCTGGAAGTCTGAGACATGTGTGAACATTTTCTAAGTCCAGAAAAAAAAAATTTTAAAACTTTTTTTCAAATTTCCCCCCAAGGGATATATATTTTACCCACACATTTGGAGCCCTCCTGGGATGCCCTCTAACATACTATAACCTCATTTAGCGGAGATTTTCACAAAAAATTGAAATTTTCAAAAAGTCAGAAATTTTGCAAAAAACGACTAAGTATGAAGGACTCATCGGGTGAATCGCTCTGGAACTGAAATCGGATGCGCGCACTAACATGCTCCCCTCTCTGGAAGTCTGAGACATGTGTGAAAATTTTCTAAGTCCAGAAAAAAAATAATTTAACTTTTTTTCAAATTTCCCCACAAGGGATATATATTTTACCCACACATTTGGAGCCCTCCTGTGATGCCCTCTAACATACTATAACCTCATTTAGCGGAGATTTTCACAAAAAAGTGAAATTTTCAAAAAGTGGAAATTTTTCCAAAAAAGGACTAAGTATGAAGGACTCATCGGGTGAAACGCTCTGGAACTGAAATCGGATGCGCTTACAGACATGCTCCCCTCTCTGGAAGTCTGAGACATGTGTGAAAATTTTCTAAGTCCAGAAAAAAAAATTTTTTCAACTTTTTTTCAAATTTCCCCCCAAGGGATATATATTTTACCCACACATGTGGAGCCCTCCTGGGATGCCCTCTAACATACTATAACCTCATTTAGCGGAGATTTTCACAAAAAAGTGAAATTTTCAAAAAGTCTGAAATTTTGCAAAAAACGTTTAAGTATGAAGGACTCATCGGGTGAAACGCTCTGGAGCTGAAATCGGATGCGCTTACAGACATGCTCCCCTCTCTGGAAGTCTGAGACATGTGTGAAAATTTTCTAAGTCCAGAAAAAAAAATTTTTTCAACTTTTTTTCAAATTTCCCCCCAGGGATATTTATTTTACCCACACATTTGGAGCCCTCCTGGGATGCCCTCTAACATACTATAACCTCATTTAGCGGAGATTTTCACACAAAAGTGAAATTTTAAAAAAGTCAGAAATTTTGCAAAAAACGACTAAGTATGAAGGACTCATCGGGTGAAACGCTCTGGAGCTGAAATCGGATGCGCTTACAGACATGCTCCCCTCTCTGGAAGTCTGAGACATGTGTGAAAATTTTCTAAGTCCAGAAAAAAAAAATTTTTCAACTTTTTTTCAAATTTCCCCCCAAGGGATATATATTTTACCCACACATGTGGAGCCCTCCTGGGATGCCCTCTAACATACTATAACCTCATTTAGCGGAGATTTTCACAAAAAAGTGAAATTTTCAAAAAGTCAGAAATTTAGCAAAAAACGACTAAGTATGGAGGACTCATCGGGTGAATCGCTCTGGAACTGAAATCGGATGCGCGCACTAACATGCTCCCCTCTCTGGAAGTCTGAGACATGTGTGAAAATTTTCTAAGTCCAGAAAAAAAAAAATTTAAAACTTTTTTTCAAATTTCCCCCAGGGATATTTATTTTACCCACACATTTGGAGCCCTCCTGGGATGCCCTCTAACATACTATAACCTCATTTAGCGGAGATTTTCACACAAAAGTGAAATTTTAAAAAAGTCAGAAATTTTGCAAAAAACGTTTAAGTATGAAGGACTCATCGGGTGAAACGCTCTGGAGCTGAAATCGGATGCGCTTACAGACATGCTCCCCTCTCTGGAAGTCTGAGACATGTGTGAAAATTTTCTAAGTCCAGAAAAAAAAATTTTTTCAACTTTTTTTCAAATTTCCCCCCAAGGGATATATATTTTACCCACACATGTGGAGCCCTCCTGGGATGCCCTCTAACATACTATAACCTCATTTAGTGGAGATTTTCACAAAAAAGTGAAATTTTCAAAAAGTGAAATTTTTTCCAAAAAACGACGAAGTATAAAGGACTCATCGGGTGAAACGCTCTGGAACTGAAATCGGATGCGCTTACAGACATGCTCCAGTCTCTGGAAGTCTGAGACATGTGTGAACATTTTCTAAGTCCAGAAAAAAAAAATTTTAAAACTTTTTTTCAAATTTCCCCCCAAGGGATATATATTTTACCCACACATTTGGAGCCCTCCTGGGATGCCCTCTAACATACTATAACCTCATTTAGCGGAGATTTTCACAAAAAATTGAAATTTTCAAAAAGTCAGAAATTTTGCAAAAAACGACTAAGTATGAAGGACTCATCGGGTGAATCGCTCTGGAACTGAAATCGGATGCGCGCACTAACATGCTCCCCTCTCTGGAAGTCTGAGACATGTGTGAAAATTTTCTAAGTCCAGAAAAAAAAAAATTTAACTTTTTTTCAAATTTCCCCACAAGGGATATATATTTTACCCACACATTTGGAGCCCTCCTGTGATGCCCTCTAACATACTATAACCTCATTTAGCGGAGATTTTCACAAAAAAGTGAAATTTTCAAAAAGTGGAAATTTTTCCAAAAAAGGACTAAGTATGAAGGACTCATCGGGTGAAACGCTCTGGAACTGAAATCGGATGCGCTTACAGACATGCTCCCCTCTCTGGAAGTCTGAGACATGTGTGAAAATTTTCTAAGTCCAGAAAAAAAAATTTTTTCAACTTTTTTTCAAATTTCCCCCCAAGGGATATATATTTTACCCACACATGTGGAGCCCTCCTGGGATGCCCTCTAACATACTATAACCTCATTTAGCGGAGATTTTCACAAAAAAGTGAAATTTTCAAAAAGTCTGAAATTTTGCAAAAAACGTTTAAGTATGAAGGACTCATCGGGTGAAACGCTCTGGAGCTGAAATCGGATGCGCTTACAGACATGCTCCCCTCTCTGGAAGTCTGAGACATGTGTGAAAATTTTCTAAGTCCAGAAAAAAAAATTTTTTCAACTTTTTTTCAAATTTCCCCCCAAGGGATATATATTTTACCCACACATGTGGAGCCCTCCTGGGATGCCCTCTAACATACTATAACCTCATTTAGTGGAGATTTTCACAAAAAAGTGAAATTTTCAAAAAGTGAAATTTTTTCCAAAAAACGACGAAGTATAAAGGACTCATCGGGTGAAACGCTCTGGAACTGAAATCGGATGCGCTTACAGACATGCTCCAGTCTCTGGAAGTCTGAGACATGTGTGAACATTTTCTAAGTCCAGAAAAAAAAAATTTTAAAACTTTTTTTCAAATTTCCCCCCAAGGGATATATATTTTACCCACACATTTGGAGCCCTCCTGGGATGCCCTCTAACATACTATAACCTCATTTAGCGGAGATTTTCACAAAAAATTGGACTTTTCAAAAAGTCAGAAATTTTGCAAAAAACGACTAAGTATGAAGGACTCATCGGGTGAATCGCTCTGGAACTGAAATCGGATGCGCGCACTAACATGCTCCCCTCTCTGGAAGTCTGAGACATGTGTGAAAATTTTCTAAGTCCAGAAAAAAAAAAATTTAAAACTTTTTTTCAAATTTCCCCCCAGGGATATTTATTTTACCCACACATTTGGAGCCCTCCTGGGATGCCCTCTAACATACTATAACCTCATTTAGCGGAGATTTTCACACAAAAGTGAAATTTTCAAAAAGTGGAAATTTTTCCAAAAAACGACTAAGTATGAAGGACTCATCGGGTGAAACGCTCTGGAGCTGAAATCGGATGCGCTTACAGACATGCTCCCCTCTCTGGAAGTCTGAGACATGTGTGAAAATTTTCTAAGTCCAGAAAAAAAAATTTTTTCAACTTTTTTTCAAATTTCCCCCCAAGGGATATATATTTTACCCACACATGTGGAGCCCTCCTGGGATGCCCTCTAACATACTATAACCTCATTTAGCAGAGATTTTCACAAAAAAGTGAAATTTTCAAAAAGTGGAAATTTTTCCAAAAAACGACTAAGTATGAAGGACTCATCGGGTGAAACGCTCTGGAACTGAAATCCGATGCGCTTACAGACATGCTCCCCTCTCTGGAAGTCTGAGACATGTGTGAAAGTTTTCTAAGTCCAGAAAAAAAAAATTTTAAAACTTTTTTTCATATTTCCCCCCAAGGGATATATATTTTACCCACACATTTGAAGCCCTCCTGGGATGCCCTCTAACATACTATAACCTCATTTAGCGGAGATTTTCACAAAAAAGTGAAATTTTCAAAAAGTCAGGAATTTTGCAAAAAACGACTAAGTATGAAGGACTCATCGGGTGAATCGCTCTGGAACTGAAATCGGATGCGCGCACTAACATGCTCTCCTCTCTGGAAGTCTGAGACATGTGTGAAAATTTTCTAAGTCCAGAAAAAAAATTTTTTCAACTTTTTTTCAAATTTCCCCCCAAGGGATATATATTTTACCCACACATGTGGAGCCCTCCTGGGATGCCCTCTAACATACTATAACCTCATTTAGCAGAGATTTTTACAAAAAAGTGAAAATTTTCAAAAAGTCGGAAATTTAGCAAGAAACGACTAAGTATGAAGGACTCATCGGGTGAATCGCTCTGGAACTGAAATCGGATGCGCGCACTAACATGCTCCCCTCTCTGGAAGTCTGAGACATGTGTGAAAATTTTCTAAGTCCAGAAAAAAAATAATTTTTAACTTTTTTTTAAATTTCCCCACAAGGGATATATATTTTACCCACACATTTGGAGCCCTCCTGGGATGCCCTCTAACATACTATAACCTCATTTAGCGGAGATTTTCACAAAAAAGTGAAATTTTCAAAAAGTGGAAATTTTTCCAAAAAACTACTAAGTATGAAGGACTCATCGGGTGAAACGCTCTGGAACTGAAATCGGATGCGCTTACAGACATGATCCCCTCTCTGGAAGTTTGAGACATGTGTGAAAATTTTCTAAGTCCAGAAAAAAAAAAATTTAAAACTTTTTTTCAAATTTCCCCCCAAGGGATATATATTTTACCCACACATTTGGAGCCCTCCTGGGATGCCCTCTAACATACTATAACCTCATTTAGCGGAGATTTTCACACAAAAGTGAAATTTTCAAAAAGTCTGAAATTTTGCAAAAAACGACTAAGTATGAAGGACTCATCGGGTGAAACGCTCTGGAGCTGAAATCGGATGCGCTTACAGACATGCTCCCCTCTCTGGAAGTCTTACACATGTGTGAAAATTTTCTAAGTCCAGAAAAAAAAAAATTTTTCAACTTTTTTTCAAATTTCCCCCAAGGGATATATATTTTACCCACACATTTGGAGCCCTCCTGAGATGCCCTCTAACATACTATAACCTCATTTAGCGGAGATTTTCACAAAAAAGTGAAATTTTCAAAAAGTCAGAAATTTTGCAAGAAACGACTAAGTATAAAGGACTCATCGGGTGAAACGCTCTGGAACTGAAATCGGATGCGCTTACAGACATGCTCCCCTCTCTGGAAGTCTGAGACATGTGTGAAAATTTTCTAAGTCCAGAAAAAAAATTTTTTTCAACTTTTTTTCAAGTTTCCCCCCAAGGGATATATATTTTACCCACACATTTGGAGCCCTCCTGGGATGCCCTCTAACATACTATAACCTCATTTAGCGGAGATTTTCACAAAAAAGTGAAATTTTCAAAAAGTCTGAAATTTTGCAAAAAACGTTTAAGTATGAAGGACTCATCGGGTGAAACGCTCTGGAGCTGAAATCGGATGCGCTTACAGACATGCTCCCCTCTCTGGAAGTCTGAGACATGTGTGAAAATTTTCTAAGTCCAGAAAAAAAAATTTTTTCAACTTTTTTTCAAATTTCCCCCCAAGGGATATATATTTTACCCACACATGTGGAGCCCTCCTGGGATGCCCTCTAACATACTATAACCTCATTTAGCAGAGATTTTCACAAAAAAGTGAAATTTTCAAAAAGTGGAAATTTTTCCAAAAAACGACTAAGTATGAAGGACTCATCGGGTGAAACGCTCTGGAACTGAAATCCGATGCGCTTACAGACATGCTCCCCTCTCTGGAAGTCTGAGACATGTGTGAAAGTTTTCTAAGTCCAGAAAAAAAAAATTTTAAAACTTTTTTTCATATTTCCCCCCAAGGGATATATATTTTACCCACACATTTGAAGCCCTCCTGGGATGCCCTCTAACATACTATAACCTCATTTAGCGGAGATTTTCACAAAAAAGTGAAATTTTCAAAAAGTCAGAAATTTTGCAAAAAACGACTAAGTATGAAGGACTCATCGGGTGAATCGCTCTGGAACTGAAATCGGATGCGCGCACTAACATGCTCTCCTCTCTGGAAGTCTGAGACATGTGTGAAAATTTTCTAAGTCCAGAAAAAAAAATTTTTCAACTTTTTTTCAAATTTCCCCCCAAGGGATATATATTTTACCCACACATGTGGAGCCCTCCTGGGATGCCCTCTAACATACTATAACCTCATTTAGCAGAGATTTTTACAAAAAAGTGAAATTTTCAAAAAGTCGGAAATTTAGCAAGAAACGACTAAGTATGAAGGACTCATCGGGTGAATCGCTCTGGAACTGAAATCGGATGCACGCACTAACATGCTCCCCTCTCTGGAAGTCTGAGACATGTGTGAAAATTTTCTAAGTCCAGAAAAAAAATAATTTTTAACTTTTTTTCAAATTTCCCCACAAGGGATATATATTTTACCCACACATTTGGAGCCCTCCTGGTATGCCCTCTAACATACTATAACCTCATTTAGCGGAGATTTTCACAAAAAAGTGAAATTTTCAAAAAGTGGAAATTTTTGGAAAAAACGACTAAGTATGAAGGACTCATCGGGTGAAACGCTCTGGAACTGAAATCGGATGCGCTTACAGACATGCTCCCCTCTCTGGAAGTCTGAGACATGTGTGAAAATTTTCTAAGTCCAGAAAAAAAAAAATTTAAAACTTTTTTTCAAATTTCCCCCCAAGGGATATATATTTTACCCACACATTTGGAGCCCTCCTGGGATGCCCTCTAACATACTATAACCTCATTTAGCGGAGATTTTCACACAAAAGTGAAATTTTCAAAAAGTCTGAAATTTTGCAAAAAACGACTAAGTATGAAGGACTCATCGGGTGAAACGCTCTGGAGCTGAAATCGGATGCGCTTACAGACATGCTCCCCTCTCTGGAAGTCTGAGACATGTGTGAAAATTTTCTAAGTCCAGAAAAAAAATTTTTTCATCTTTTTTTCAAATTTCCCCCCAAGGGATATATATTTTACCGACACATGTGGAGCCCTCCTGGGATGCCCTCTAACATACTATAACCTCATTTAGCGGAGATTTTCACAAAAAAGTGAAATCTTTCAAAAAGTGAAATTTTTTCCAAAAAACGACTAAGTATGAAGGACTCATCGGGTGAAACGCTCTGGAACTGAAATCGGATGCGCTTACAGACATGCTCCCCTCTCTGGAAGTCTGAGACATGTGTGAAAATTTTCTAAGTCCAGAGAAAAAATTTTTTAAACTTTTTTTCAAATTTCCCCCCAAGGGATATATATTTTACCCACACATTTGGAGCCCTCCTGGGATGCCCTCTAACATACTATAACCTCATTTAGCGGAGATTTTCACACAAAAGTGAAATTTTCAAAAAATCAGAAATTTTGCAAAAAACGACTAAGTATGAAGGACTCATCGGGTGAAACGCTCTGGAACTGAAATCGGATGCGCTTACAGACATGCTCCCCTCTCTGGAAGTCTTACACATGTGTGAAAATTTTCTAAGTCCAGAAAAAAAAATTTTTTCAACTTTTTTTCAAATTTCCCCCAAGGGATATATATTTTACCCACACATTTGGAGCCCTCCTGAGATGCCCTCTAACATACTATAACCTCATTTAGCGGAGATTTTCACAAAAAAGTGAAATTTTCAAAAAGTCAGAAATTTTGCAAGAAACGACTAAGTATAAAGGACTCATCGGGTGAAACGCTCTGGAACTGAAATCGGATGCGCTTACAGACATACTCCCCTCTCTGGAAGTCTGAGACATGTGTGAAAATTTTCTAAGTCCAGAAAAAAAATTTTTTTCAACTTTTTTTCAAATTTCCCCCCAAGGGATATATATTTTACCCACACATTTGGAGCCCTCCTGGGATGCCCTCTAACATACTATAACCTCATTTAGCGGAGATTTTCACAAAAAAGTGAAATTTTCAAAAAGTCTGAAATTTTGCAAAAAACGACTAAGTATCAAGGACTCATCGGGTGAATCGCTCTGGAACTGAAATTGGATGCGCGCACTGACATGCTCCCCTCTCTGGAAGTCTGAGACATGTGTGAAAATTTTCTAAGTCCAGAAAAAAAAATTTTTCAACTTTTTTTCAAATTTCCCCCAAGGGATATATATTTTACCCACACATTTGGAGCCCTCCTGGGATGCCCTCTAACATACTATAACCTCATTTGGCGGAGAATTTCACAAAAAAGTGAAATTTTCAAAAAGTGGAAATTTTTCCAAAAAACGACTAAGTATCAAGGACTCATCGGGTGAAACGCTCTGGAACTGAAATCGGATGCGCTTACAGACATGCTCCCCTCTCTGGAAGTCTTACACATGTGTGAAAATTTTCTAAGTCCATAAAAAAAAAATTTTTCAACTTTTATTCAAATTTCCCCCAAGGGATATATATTTTACCCACACATTTGGAGCCCTCCTGGGATGCCCTCTAACATACTGTAACCTCATTTAGCGGAGATTTTCACAAAAAAGTGAAATTTTCAAAAAGTCAGAAATTTTGCAAAAAACGACTAAGTATGAAGGACTCATCGGGTGAATCGCTCTGGAACTGAAATCGGATGCGTGCACTGACATGCTCCCCTCTCTGGAAGTCTGAGACATGTGTGAAAATTTTCTAAGTCCAGAAAAAAAAATTTTTCATCTTTTTTTCAAATTTCCCCCCAAGGGATATATATTTTACCCACACATGTGGAGCCCTCCTGGGATGCCCTCTAACATACTATAACCTCATTTAGCGGAGATTTTCACAAAAAAGTGAAATCTTTCAAAAAGTGAAATTTTTTCCAAAAAACGACTAAGTATGAAGGACTCATCGGGTGAAACGCTCTGGAACTGAAATCGGATGCGCTTACAGACATGCTCCCCTCTCTGGAAGTCTGAGACATGTGTGAAAATTTTCTAAGTCCAGAAAAAAAATAATTTTTAACTTTTTTTTAAATTTCCCCACAAGGGATATATATTTTACCCACACATTTGGAGCCCTCCTGGGATGCCCTCTAACATACTATAACCTCATTTAGCGGAGATTTTCACAAAAAAGTGAAATTTTCAAAAAGTGGAAATTTTTCCAAAAAACTACTAAGTATGAAGGACTCATCGGGTGAAACGCTTTGGAACTGAAATCGGATGCGCTTACAGACATGATCCCCTCTCTGGAAGTCTGAGACATGTGTGAAAATTTTCTAAGTCCAGAAAAAAAAAAATTTAAAACTTTTTTTCAAATTTCCCCCCAAGGGATATATATTTTACCCACACATTTGGAGCCCTCCTGGGATGCCCTCTAACATACTATAACCTCATTTAGCGGAGATTTTCACACAAAAGTGAAATTTTCAAAAAGTCTGAAATTTTGCAAAAAACGACTAAGTATGAAGGACTCATCGGGTGAAACGCTCTGGAGCTGAAATCGGATGCGCTTACAGACATGCTCCCCTCTCTGGAAGTCTTACACATGTGTGAAAATTTTCTAAGTCCAGAAAAAAAAAAATTTTTCAACTTTTTTTCAAATTTCCCCCAAGGGATATATATTTTACCCACACATTTGGAGCCCTCCTGAGATGCCCTCTAACATACTATAACCTCATTTAGCGGAGATTTTCACAAAAAAGTGAAATTTTCAAAAAGTCAGAAATTTTGCAAGAAACGACTAAGTATAAAGGACTCATCGGGTGAAACGCTCTGGAACTGAAATCGGATGCGCTTACAGACATGCTCCCCTCTCTGGAAGTCTGAGACATGTGTGAAAATTTTCTAAGTCCAGAAAAAAAAATTTTTTCAACTTTTTTTCAAATTTCCCCCCAAGGGATATATATTTTACCCACACATTTGGAGCCCTCCTGGGATGCCCTCTAACATACTATAACCTCATTTAGCGGAGATTTTCACAAAAAAGTGAAATTTTCAAAAAGTCTGAAATTTTGCAAAAAACGTTTAAGTATGAAGGACTCATCGGGTGAAACGCTCTGGAGCTGAAATCGGATGCGCTTACAGACATGCTCCCCTCTCTGGAAGTCTGAGACATGTGTGAAAATTTTCTAAGTCCAGAAAAAAAAATTTTTTCAACTTTTTTTCAAATTTCCCCCCAAGGGATATATATTTTACCCACACATGTGGAGCCCTCCTGGGATGCCCTCTAACATACTATAACCTCATTTAGTGGAGATTTTCACAAAAAAGTGAAATTTTCAAAAAGTGAAATTTTTTCCAAAAAACGACGAAGTATAAAGGACTCATCGGGTGAAACGCTCTGGAACTGAAATCGGATGCGCTTACAGACATGCTCCAGTCTCTGGAAGTCTGAGACATGTGTGAACATTTTCTAAGTCCAGAAAAAAAAAATTTTAAAACTTTTTTTCAAATTTCCCCCCAAGGGATATATATTTTACCCACACATTTGGAGCCCTCCTGGGATGCCCTCTAACATACTATAACCTTATTTAGCGGAGATTTTCACAAAAAATTGGACTTTTCAAAAAGTCAGAAATTTTGCAAAAAACGACTAAGTATGAAGGACTCATCGGGTGAATCGCTCTGGAACTGAAATCGGATGCGCGCACTAACATGCTCCCCTCTCTGGAAGTCTGAGACATGTGTGAAAATTTTCTAAGTCCAGAAAAAAAAAAATTTAAAACTTTTTTTCAAATTTCCCCCCAGGGATATTTATTTTACCCACACATTTGGAGCCCTCCTGGGATGCCCTCTAACATACTATAACCTCATTTAGCGGAGATTTTCACACAAAAGTGAAATTTTCAAAAAGTGGAAATTTTTCCAAAAAACGACTAAGTATGAAGGACTCATCGGGTGAAACGCTCTGGAGCTGAAATCGGATGCGCTTACAGACATGCTCCCCTCTCTGGAAGTCTGAGACATGTGTGAAAATTTTCTAAGTCCAGAAAAAAAAATTTTTTCAACTTTTTTTCAAATTTCCCCCCAAGGGATATATATTTTACCCACACATGTGGAGCCCTCCTGGGATGCCCTCTAACATACTATAACCTCATTTAGCAGAGATTTTCACAAAAAAGTGAAATTTTCAAAAAGTGGAAATTTTTCCAAAAAACGACTAAGTATGAAGGACTCATCGGGTGAAACGCTCTGGAACTGAAATCCGATGCGCTTACAGACATGCTCCCCTCTCTGGAAGTCTGAGACATGTGTGAAAGTTTTCTAAGTCCAGAAAAAAAAAATTTTAAAACTTTTTTTCATATTTCCCCCCAAGGGATATATATTTTACCCACACATTTGAAGCCCTCCTGGGATGCCCTCTAACATACTATAACCTCATTTAGCGGAGATTTTCACAAAAAAGTGAAATTTTCAAAAAGTCAGAAATTTTGCAAAAAACGACTAAGTATGAAGGACTCATCGGGTGAATCGCTCTGGAACTGAAATCGGATGCGCGCACTAACATGCTCTCCTCTCTGGAAGTCTGAGACATGTGTGAAAATTTTCTAAGTCCAGAAAAAAAATTTTTTCAACTTTTTTTCAAATTTCCCCCCAAGGGATATATATTTTACCCACACATGTGGAGCCCTCCTGGGATGCCCTCTAACATACTATAACCTCATTTAGCAGAGATTTTTACAAAAAAGTGAAATTTTCAAAAAGTCGGAAATTTAGCAAGAAACGACTAAGTATGAAGGACTCATCGGGTGAATCGCTCTGGAACTGAAATCGGATGCACGCACTAACATGCTCCCCTCTCTGGAAGTCTGAGACATGTGTGAAAATTTTCTAAGTCCAGAAAAAAAATAATTTTTAACTTTTTTTCAAATTTCCCCACAAGGGATATATATTTTACCCACACATTTGGAGCCCTCCTGGTATGCCCTCTAACATACTATAACCTCATTTAGCGGAGATTTTCACAAAAAAGTGAAATTTTCAAAAAGTGGAAATTTTTGGAAAAAACGACTAAGTATGAAGGACTCATCGGGTGAAACGCTCTGGAACTGAAATCGGATGCGCTTACAGACATGCTCCCCTCTCTGGAAGTCTGAGACATGTGTGAAAATTTTCTAAGTCCAGAAAAAAAAAAATTTAAAACTTTTTTTCAAATTTCCCCCCAAGGGATATATATTTTACCCACACATTTGGAGCCCTCCTGGGATGCCCTCTAACATACTATAACCTCATTTAGCGGAGATTTTCACACAAAAGTGAAATTTTCAAAAAGTCTGAAATTTTGCAAAAAACGACTAAGTATGAAGGACTCATCGGGTGAAACGCTCTGGAGCTGAAATCGGATGCGCTTACAGACATGCTCCCCTCTCTGGAAGTCTGAGACATGTGTGAAAATTTTCTAAGTCCAGAAAAAAAATTTTTTCATCTTTTTTTCAAATTTCCCCCCAAGGGATATATATTTTACCGACACATGTGGAGCCCTCCTGGGATGCCCTCTAACATACTATAACCTCATTTAGCGGAGATTTTCACAAAAAAGTGAAATCTTTCAAAAAGTGAAATTTTTTCCAAAAAACGACTAAGTATGAAGGACTCATCGGGTGAAACGCTCTGGAACTGAAATCGGATGCGCTTACAGACATGCTCCCCTCTCTGGAAGTCTTACACATGTGTGAAAATTTTCTAAGTCCAGAAAAAAAAATTTTTTCAACTTTTTTTCAAATTTCCCCCAAGGGATATATATTTTACCCACACATTTGGAGCCCTCCTGAGATGACCTCTAACATACTATAACCTCATTTAGCGGAGATTTTCACAAAAAAGTGAAATTTTCAAAAAGTCAGAAATTTTGCAAGAAACGACTAAGTATAAAGGACTCATCGGGTGAAACGCTCTGGAACTGAAATCGGATGCGCTTACAGACATGCTCCCCTCTCTGGAAGTCTGAGACATGTGTGAAAATTTTCTAAGTCCAGAAAAAAAATTTTTTTCAACTTTTTTTCAAATTTCCCCCCAAGGGATATATATTTTACCCACACATTTGGAGCCCTCCTGGGATGCCCTCTAACATACTATAACCTCATTTAGCGGAGATTTTCACAAAAAAGTGAAATTTTCAAAAAGTCTGAAATTTTGCAAAAAACGACTAAGTATCAAGGACTCATCGGGTGAATCGCTCTGGAACTGAAATTGGATGCGCGCACTGACATGCTCCCCTCTCTGGAAGTCTGAGACATGTGTGAAAATTTTCTAAGTCCAGAAAAAAAAATTTTTCAACTTTTTTTCAAATTTCCCCCAAGGGATATATATTTTACCCACACATTTGGAGCCCTCCTGGGATGCCCTCTAACATACTATAACCTCATTTGGCGGAGAATTTCACAAAAAAAGTGAAATTTTCAAAAAGTGGAAATTTTTCCAAAAAACGACTAAGTATCAAGGACTCATCGGGTGAAACGCTCTGGAACTGAAATCGGATGCGCTTACAGACATGCTCCCCTCTCTGGAAGTCTTACACATGTGTGAAAATTTTCTAAGTCCATAAAAAAAAAATTTTTCAACTTTTATTCAAATTTCCCCCAAGGGATATATATTTTACCCACACATTTGGAGCCCTCCTGGGATGCCCTCTAACATACTGTAACCTCATTTAGCGGAGATTTTCACAAAAAAGTGAAATTTTCAAAAAGTCAGAAATTTTGCAAAAAACGACTAAGTATGAAGGACTCATCGGGTGAATCGCTCTGGAACTGAAATCGGATGCGTGCACTGACATGCTCCCCTCTCTGGAAGTCTGAGACATGTGTGAAAATTTTCTAAGTCCAGAAAAAAAAATTTTTTTAACTTTTTTTAAATTTTCCCACAAGGGATATATATTTTACCCACACATTTGGAGCCCTCCTGGGATGCCCTCTAACATACTATAACCTCATTTAGCGGAGATTTTCACACAAAAGTGAAATTTTCAAAAAGTCTGAAATTTTGCAAAAAACGACTAAGTATGAAGGACTCATCGGGTGAAACGCTCTGGAGCTGAAATCGGATGCGCTTACAGACATGCTCCCCTCTCTGGAAGTCTGAGACATGTGTGAAAATTTTCTAAGTCCAGAAAAAAAAATTTTTTCAACTTTTTTTCAAATTTCCCCCAAGGGATATATATTTTACCCACACATTTGGAGCCCTCCTGAGATGCCCTCTAACATACTATAACCTCATTTAGCGGAGATTTTCACAAAAAAGTGAAATTTTCAAAAAGTCAGAAATTTTGCAAGAAACGACTAAGTATAAAGGACTCATCGGGTGAAACGCTCTGGAACTGAAATCGGATGCGCTTACAGACATGCTCCCCTCTCTGGAAGTCTGAGACATGTGTGAAAATTTTCTAAGTCCAGAAAAAAAATTTTTTTCAACTTTTTTTCAAATTTCCCCCCAAGGGATATATATTTTACCCACACATTTGGAGCCCTCCTGGGATGCCCTCTAACATACTATAACCTCATTTAGCGGAGATTTTCACAAAAAAGTGAAATTTTCAAAAAGTCTGAAATTTTGCAAAAAACGACTAAGTATCAAGGACTCATCGGGTGAATCGCTCTGGAACTGAAATTGGATGCGCGCACTGACATGCTCCCCTCTCTGGAAGTCTGAGACATGTGTGAAAATTTTCTAAGTCCAGAAAAAAAAATTTTTCAACTTTTTTTCAAATTTCCCCCAAGGGATATATATTTTACCCACACATTTGGAGCCCTCCTGGGATGCCCTCTAACATACTATAACCTCATTTGGCGGAGAATTTCACAAAAAAAGTGAAATTTTCAAAAAGTGGAAATTTTTCCAAAAAACGACTAAGTATCAAGGACTCATCGGGTGAAACGCTCTGGAACTGAAATCGGATGCGCTTACAGACATGCTCTCCTCTCTGGAAGTCTTACACATGTGTGAAAATTTTCTAAGTCCATAAAAAAAAAATTTTTCAACTTTTATTCAAATTTCCCCCAAGGGATATATATTTTACCCACACATTTGGAGCCCTCCTGGGATGCCCTCTAACATACTGTAACCTCATTTAGCGGAGATTTTCACAAAAAAGTGAAATTTTCAAAAAGTCAGAAATTTTGCAAAAAACGACTAAGTATGAAGGACTCATCGGGTGAATCGCTCTGGAACTGAAATCGGATGCGTGCACTGACATGCTCCCCTCTCTGGAAGTCTGAGACATGTGTGAAAATTTTCTAAGTCCAGAAAAAAAAATTTTTTTAACTTTTTTTAAATTTTCCCACAAGGGATATATATTTTACCCACACATTTGGAGCCCTCCTGGGATGCCCTCTAACATACTATAACCTCATTTAGCGGAGATTTTCACACAAAAGTGAAATTTTCAAAAAGTCTGAAATTTTGCAAAAAACGACTAAGTATGAAGGACTCATCGGGTGAAACGCTCTGGAGCTGAAATCGGATGCGCTTACAGACATGCTCCCCTCTCTGGAAGTCTGAGACATGTGTGAAAATTTTCTAAGTCCAGAAAAAAAAATTTTTCATCTTTTTTTCAAATTTCCCCCCAAGGGATATATATTTTACCCACACATGTGGAGCCCTCCTGGGATGCCCTCTAACATACTATAACCTCATTTAGCGGAGATTTTCACAAAAAAGTGAAATCTTTCAAAAAGTGAAATTTTTTCCAAAAAACGACTAAGTATGAAGGACTCATCGGGTGAAACGCTCTGGAACTGAAATCGGATGCGCTTACAGACATGCTCCCCTCTCTGGAAGTCTGAGACATGTGTGAAAATTTTCTAAGTCCAGAAAAAAAAAAAGTTCAACTTTTTTTCAAATTTCCCCCAAGGGATATATATTTTACCCACACATTTGGAGCCCTCCTGGGATGCCCTCTAACATACTATAACCTCATTTAGCGGAGATTTTCACACAAAAGTGAAATTTTTAAAAAGTCAGAAATTTTGCAAAAAACGACTAAGTATGAAGGACTCATCGGGTGAAACGCTCTGGAACTGAAATCAGATGCGCTTACAGACATGCTCCCCTCTCTGGAAGTCTTACACATGTGTGAAAATTTTCTAAGTCCAGAAAAAAAAATTTTTTCAACTTTTTTTCAAATTTCCCCCAAGGGATATATATTTTACCCACACATTTGGAGCCCTCCTGAGATGCCCTCTAACATACTATAACCTCATTTAGCGGAGATTTTCACAAAAAAGTGAAATTTTCAAAAAGTCAGAAATTTTGCAAGAAACGACTAAGTATAAAGGACTCATCGGGTGAAACGCTCTGGAACTGAAATCGGATGCGCTTACAGACATGCTCCCCTCTCTGGAAGTCTGAGACATGTGTGAAAATTTTCTAAGTCCAGAAAAAAAATTTTTTTCAACTTTTTTTCAAATTTCCCCCCAAGGGAAATATATTTTACCCACACATTTGGAGCCCTCCTGGGATGCCCTCTAACATACTATAACCTCATTTAGCGGAGATTTTCACAAAAAAGTGAAATTTTCAAAAAGTCTGAAATTTTGCAAAAAACGACTAAGTATCAAGGACTCATCGGGTGAATCGCTCTGGAACTGAAATTGGATGCGCGCACTGACATGCTCCCCTCTCTGGAAGTCTGAGACATGTGTGAAAATTTTCTAAGTCCAGAAAAAAAAAATTTTCAACTTTTTTTCAAATTTCCCCCAAGGGATATATATTTTACCCACACATTTGGAGCCCTCCTGGGATGCCCTCTAACATACTATAACCTCATTTGGCGGAGAATTTCACAAAAAAAGTGAAATTTTCAAAAAGTGGAAATTTTTCCAAAAAACGACTAAGTATCAAGGACTCATCGGGTGAAACGCTCTGGAACTGAAATCGGATGCGCTTACAGACATGCTCCCCTCTCTGGAAGTCTTACACATGTGTGAAAATTTTCTAAGTCCATAAAAAAAAAATTTTTCAACTTTTATTCAAATTTCCCCCAAGGGATATATATTTTACCCACACATTTGGAGCCCTCCTGGGATGCCCTCTAACATACTGTAACCTCATTTAGCGGAGATTTTCACAAAAAAGTGAAATTTTCAAAAAGTCAGAAATTTTGCAAAAAACGACTAAGTATCAAGGACTCATCGGGTGAATCGCTCTGGAACTGAAATTGGATGCGCGCACTGACATGCTCCCCTCTCTGGAAGTCTGAGACATGTGTGAAAATTTTCTAAGTCCAGAAAAAAAAAAATTTCAACTTTTTTTCAAATTTCCCCCAAGGGATATATATTTTACCCACACATTTGGAGCCCTCCTGGGATGCCCTCTAACATACTGTAACCTCATTTAGCGGAGAATTTCACAAAAAAGTGAAATTTTCAAAAAGTCAGAAATTTTGCAAAAAACGACTAAGTATGAAGGACTCATCGGGTGAATCGCTCTGGAACTGAAATCGGATGCGTGCACTGACATGCTCCCCTCTCTGGAAGTCTGAGACATGTGTGAAAATTTTCTAAGTCCAGAAAAATTTTTTTTTTTAACTTTTTTTAAATTTTCCCACAAGGGATATATATTTTACCCACACATTTGGAGCCCTCCTGGGATGCCCTCTAACATACTATAACCTCATTTAGCGGAGATTTTCACACAAAAGTGAAATTTTCAAAAAGTCTGAAATTTTGCAAAAAACGACTAAGTATGAAGGACTCATCGGGTGAAACGCTCTGGAACTGAAATCAGATGCGATTACAGACATGCTCCCCTCTCTGGAAGTCTGAGACATGTGTGAAAATTTTCTAAGTCCAGAAAAAAAAAATTTTCAACTTTTTTTCAAATTTCCCCCAAGGGATATATATTTTACCCACACATTTGGAGCCCTCCTGGGATGCCCTCTAACATACTATAACCTCATTTAGCGGAGATTTTCACAACAAAGTGAAATTTTCAAAAAGTCAGAAATTTTGCAAAAAACGACTAAGTATGAAGGACTCATCGGGTGAATCGCTCTGGAACTGAAATCGGATGCGCGCACTGACATGCTCCCCTCTCTGGAAGTCTGAGACATGTGTGAAAATTTTCTAAGTCCAGAAAAAAAAATTTTTAAAACTTTTTTTCAAATTTCCCCCCAAGAGATATATATTTTACCCACACATTTGGAGCCCTCCTGGGATGCCCTCTAACATACTATAACCTCATTTAGCGGAGATTTTCACACAAAAGTGAAATTTTCAAAAAGTCGGAAATTTAGCAAAAAACGACTAAGTATGAAGGACTCATCGGGTGAAACGCTCTGGAACTGAAATCAGATGCGATTACAGACATGCTCCCCTCTCTGGAAGTCTGAGACATGTGTGAAAATTTTCTAAGTCCAGAAAAAAAAATTTTTCAACTTTTTTTCAAATTTCCCCCAAGGGATATATATTTTACCCACACATTTGGAGCCCTCCTGGGATGCCCTCTAACATACTATAACCTCATTTAGCGGAGATTTTCACAAAAAAGTGAAATTTTCAAAAAGTCAGAAATTTTGCAAGAAACGACTAAGTATAAAGGACTCATCGGGTGAAACGCTCTGGAACTGAAATCGGATGCGCTTACAGACATGCTCCCCTCTCTGGAAGTCTGAGACATGTGTGAAAATTTTCTAACTCCAGAAAAAAAATTTTTTTCAACTTTTTTTCAAATTTCCCCCAAAGGGATATATATTTTACCCACACATTTGGAGCCCTCCTGGGATGCCCTCTAACATACTATAACCTCATTTAGCGGAGATTTTCACAAAAAAGTGAAATTTTCAAAAAGTCTGAAATTTTGCAAAAAACGACTAAGTATCAAGGACTCATCGGGTGAATCGCTCTGGAACTGAAATTGGATGCGCGCACTGACATGCTCCCCTCTCTGGAAGTCTGAGACATGTGTGAAAATTTTCTAAGTCCAGAAAAAAAAATTTTTCAACTTTTTTTCAAATTTCCCCCAAGGGATATATATTTTACCCACACATTTGGAGCCCTCCTGGGATGCCCTCTAACATACTATAACCTCATTTGGCGGAGAATTTCACAAAAAAAGTGAAATTTTCAAAAAGTGGAAATTTTTCCAAAAAACGACTAAGTATCAAGGACTCATCGGGTGAAACGCTCTGGAACTGAAATCGGATGCGCTTACAGACATGCTCCCCTCTCTGGAAGTCTTACACATGTGTGAAAATTTTCTAAGTCCATAAAAAAAAAATTTTTCAACTTTTATTCAAATTTCCCCCAAGGGATATATATTTTACCCACACATTTGGAGCCCTCCTGGGATGCCCTCTAACATACTGTAACCTCATTTAGCGGAGATTTTCACAAAAAAGTGAAATTTTCAAAAAGTCAGAAATTTTGCAAAAAACGACTAAGTATGAAGGACTCATCGGGTGAATCGCTCTGGAACTGAAATCGGATGCGTGCACTGACATGCTCCCCTCTCTGGAAGTCTGAGACATGTGTGAAAATTTTCTAAGTCCAGAAAAAAAAATTTTTTTAACTTTTTTTAAATTTTCCCACAAGGGATATATATTTTACCCACACATTTGGAGCCCTCCTGGGATGCCCTCTAACATACTATAACCTCATTTAGCGGAGATTTTCACACAAAAGTGAAATTTTCAAAAAGTCTGAAATTTTGCAAAAAACGACTAAGTATGAAGGACTCATCGGGTGAAACGCTCTGGAGCTGAAATCGGATGCGCTTACAGACATGCTCCCCTCTCTGGAAGTCTGAGACATGTGTGAAAATTTTCTAAGTCCAGAAAAAAAAATTTTTCATCTTTTTTTCAAATTTCCCCCCAAGGGATATATATTTTACCCACACATGTGGAGCCCTCCTGGGATGCCCTCTAACATACTATAACCTCATTTAGCGGAGATTTTCACAAAAAAGTGAAATCTTTCAAAAAGTGAAATTTTTTCCAAAAAACGACTAAGTATGAAGGACTCATCGGGTGAAACGCTCTGGAACTGAAATCGGATGCGCTTACAGACATGCTCCCCTCTCTGGAAGTCTGAGACATGTGTGAAAATTTTCTAAGTCCAGAAAAAAAAAAAGTTCAACTTTTTTTCAAATTTCCCCCAAGGGATATATATTTTACCCACACATTTGGAGCCCTCCTGGGATGCCCTCTAACATACTATAACCTCATTTAGCGGAGATTTTCACACAAAAGTGAAATTTTTAAAAAGTCAGAAATTTTGCAAAAAACGACTAAGTATGAAGGACTCATCGGGTGAAACGCTCTGGAACTGAAATCAGATGCGCTTACAGACATGCTCCCCTCTCTGGAAGTCTTACACATGTGTGAAAATTTTCTAAGTCCAGAAAAAAAAATTTTTTCAACTTTTTTTCAAATTTCCCCCAAGGGATATATATTTTACCCACACATTTGGAGCCCTCCTGAGATGCCCTCTAACATACTATAACCTCATTTAGCGGAGATTTTCACAAAAAAGTGAAATTTTCAAAAAGTCAGAAATTTTGCAAGAAACGACTTAGTATAAAGGACTCATCGGGTGAAACGCTCTGGAACTGAAATCGGATGCGCTTACAGACATGCTCCCCTCTCTGGAAGTCTGAGACATGTGTGAAAATTTTCTAAGTCCAGAAAAAAAAATTTTTTCAACTTTTTTTCAAATTTCCCCCCAAGGGAAATATATTTTACCCACACATTTGGAGCCTTCCTGGGATGCCCTCTAACATACTATAACCTCATTTAGCGGAGATTTTCACAAAAAAGTGAAATTTTCAAAAAGTCTGAAATTTTGCAAAAAACGACTAAGTATCAAGGACTCATCGGGTGAATCGCTCTGGAACTGAAATTGGATGCGCGCACTGACATGCTCCCCTCTCTGGAAGTCTGAGACATGTGTGAAAATTTTCTAAGTCCAGAAAAAAAAATTTTTCAACTTTTTTTCAAATTTCCCCCAAGGGATATATATTTTACCCACACATTTGGAGCCCTCCTGGGATGCCCTCTAACATACTATAACCTCATTTGGCGGAGAATTTCACAAAAAAAGTGAAATTTTCAAAAAGTGGAAATTTTTCCAAAAAACGACTAAGTATCAAGGACTCATCGGGTGAAACGCTCTGGAACTGAAATCGGATGCGCTTACAGACATGCTCCCCTCTCTGGAAGTCTTACACATGTGTGAAAATTTTCTAAGTCCATAAAAAAAAAATTTTTCAACTTTTATTCAAATTTCCCCCAAGGGATATATATTTTACCCACACATTTGGAGCCCTCCTGGGATGCCCTCTAACATACTGTAACCTCATTTAGCGGAGATTTTCACAAAAAAGTGAAATTTTCAAAAAGTCAGAAATTTTGCAAAAAACGACTAAGTATCAAGGACTCATCGGGTGAATCGCTCTGGAACTGAAATTGGATGCGCGCACTGACATGCTCCCCTCTCTGGAAGTCTGAGACATGTGTGAAAATTTTCTAAGTCCAGAAAAAAAAATTTTTTTAACTTTTTTTAAATTTTCCCACAAGGGATATATATTTTACCCACACATTTGGAGCCCTCCTGGGATGCCCTCTAACATACTATAACCTCATTTAGCGGAGATTTTCACACAAAAGTGAAATTTTCAAAAAGTCTGAAATTTTGCAAAAAACGACTAAGTATGAAGGACTCATCGGGTGAAACGCTCTGGAGCTGAAATCGGATGCGCTTACAGACATGCTCCCCTCTCTGGAAGTCTGAGACATGTGTGAAAATTTTCTAAGTCCAGAAAAAAAAATTTTTCATCTTTTTTTCAAATTTCCCCCCAAGGGATATATATTTTACCCACACATGTGGAGCCCTCCTGGGATGCCCTCTAACATACTATAACCTCATTTAGCGGAGATTTTCACAAAAAAGTGAAATCTTTCAAAAAGTGAAATTTTTTCCAAAAAACGACTAAGTATGAAGGACTCATCGGGTGAAACGCTCTGGAACTGAAATCGGATGCGCTTACAGACATGCTCCCCTCTCTGGAAGTCTGAGACATGTGTGAAAATTTTCTAAGTCCAGAAAAAAAAAAAGTTCAACTTTTTTTCAAATTTCCCCCAAGGGATATATATTTTACCCACACATTTGGAGCCCTCCTGGGATGCCCTCTAACATACTATAACCTCATTTAGCGGAGATTTTCACACAAAAGTGAAATTTTTAAAAAGTCAGAAATTTTGCAAAAAACGACTAAGTATGAAGGACTCATCGGGTGAAACGCTCTGGAACTGAAATCAGATGCGCTTACAGACATGCTCCCCTCTCTGGAAGTCTTACACATGTGTGAAAATTTTCTAAGTCCAGAAAAAAAAATTTTTTCAACTTTTTTTCAAATTTCCCCCAAGGGATATATATTTTACCCACACATTTGGAGCCCTCCTGAGATGCCCTCTAACATACTATAACCTCATTTAGCGGAGATTTTCACAAAAAAGTGAAATTTTCAAAAAGTCAGAAATTTTGCAAGAAACGACTTAGTATAAAGGACTCATCGGGTGAAACGCTCTGGAACTGAAATCGGATGCGCTTACAGACATGCTCCCCTCTCTGGAAGTCTGAGACATGTGTGAAAATTTTCTAAGTCCAGAAAAAAAATTTTTTTCAACTTTTTTTCAAATTTCCCCCCAAGGGAAATATATTTTACCCACACATTTGGAGCCTTCCTGGGATGCCCTCTAACATACTATAACCTCATTTAGCGGAGATTTTCACAAAAAAGTGAAATTTTCAAAAAGTCTGAAATTTTGCAAAAAACGACTAAGTATCAAGGACTCATCGGGTGAATCGCTCTGGAACTGAAATTGGATGCGCGCACTGACATGCTCCCCTCTCTGGAAGTCTGAGACATGTGTGAAAATTTTCTAAGTCCAGAAAAAAAAATTTTTCAACTTTTTTTCAAATTTCCCCCAAGGGATATATATTTTACCCACACATTTGGAGCCCTCCTGGGATGCCCTCTAACATACTATAACCTCATTTGGCGGAGAATTTCACAAAAAAAGTGAAATTTTCAAAAAGTGGAAATTTTTCCAAAAAACGACTAAGTATCAAGGACTCATCGGGTGAAACGCTCTGGAACTGAAATCGGATGCGCTTACAGACATGCTCCCCTCTCTGGAAGTCTTACACATGTGTGAAAATTTTCTAAGTCCATAAAAAAAAAATTTTTCAACTTTTATTCAAATTTCCCCCAAGGGATATATATTTTACCCACACATTTGGAGCCCTCCTGGGATGCCCTCTAACATACTGTAACCTCATTTAGCGGAGATTTTCACAAAAAAGTGAAATTTTCAAAAAGTCAGAAATTTTGCAAAAAACGACTAAGTATCAAGGACTCATCGGGTGAATCGCTCTGGAACTGAAATTGGATGCGCGCACTGACATGCTCCCCTCTCTGGAAGTCTGAGACATGTGTGAAAATTTTCTAAGTCCAGAAAAAAAAAAATTTCAACTTTTTTTCAAATTTCCCCCAAGGGATATATATTTTACCCACACATTTGGAGCCCTCCTGGGATGCCCTCTAACATACTGTAACCTAATTTAGCGGAGAATTTCACAAAAAAGTGAAATTTTCAAAAAGTCAGAAATTTTGCAAAAAACGACTAAGTATGAAGGACTCATCGGGTGAATCGCTCTGGAACTGAAATCGGATGCGTGCACTGACATGCTCCCCTCTCTGGAAGTCTGAGACATGTGTGAAAATTTTCTAAGTCCAGAAAAATTTTTTTTTTTAACTTTTTTTAAATTTTCCCACAAGGGATATATATTTTACCCACACATTTGGAGCCCTCCTGGGATGCCCTCTAACATACTATAACCTCATTTAGCGGAGATTTTCACACAAAAGTGAAATTTTCAAAAAGTCTGAAATTTTGCAAAAAACGACTAAGTATGAAGGACTCATCGGGTGAAACGCTCTGGAACTGAAATCAGATGCGATTACAGACATGCTCCCCTCTCTGGAAGTCTGAGACATGTGTGAAAATTTTCTAAGTCCAGAAAAAAAAATTTTTCAACTTTTTTTCAAATTTCCCCCAAGGGATATATATTTTACCCACACATTTGGAGCCCTCCTGGGATGCCCTCTAACATACTATAACCTCATTTAGCGGAGATTTTCACAACAAAGTGAAATTTTCAAAAAGTCAGAAATTTTGCAAAAAACGACTAAGTATGAAGGACTCATCGGGTGAATCGCTCTGGAACTGAAATCGGATGCGCGCACTGACATGCTCCCCTCTCTGGAAGTCTGAGACATGTGTGAAAATTTTCTAAGTCCAGAAAAAAAAATTTTTAAAACTTTTTTTCAAATTTCCCCCCAAGAGATATATATTTTACCCACACATTTGGAGCCCTCCTGGGATGCCCTCTAACATACTATAACCTCATTTAGCGGAGATTTTCACACAAAAGTGAAATTTTCAAAAAGTCGGAAATTTAGCAAAAAACGACTAAGTATGAAGGACTCATCGGGTGAAACGCTCTGGAACTGAAATCAGATGCGATTACAGACATGCTCCCCTCTCTGGAAGTCTGAGACATGTGTGAAAATTTTCTAAGTCCAGAAAAAAAAATTTTTCAACTTTTTTTCAAATTTCCCCCAAGGGATATATATTTTACCCACACATTTGGAGCCCTCCTGGGATGCCCTCTAACATACTATAACCTCATTTAGCGGAGATTTTCACAAAAAAGTGAAATTTTCAAAAAGTGAAAATTTTTCCAAAAAACGACTAAGTATGAAGGACTCATCGGGTGAAACGCTCTGGAACTGAAATCGGATGCGCTTACAGACATGCTCCCCTCTCTGGAAGTCTGAGACATGTGTGAAAATTTTCTAAGTCCAGAAAAAAAGAAAAGTTCAACTTTTTTTCAAATTTCCCCCAAGGGATATATATTTTACCCACACATTTGGAGCCCTCCTGGGATGCCCTCTAACATACTATAACCTCATTTAGCGGAGATTTTCACAAAAAAGTGAAATTTTCAAAAAGTGGAAATTTTTCCAAAAAACTACTAAGTATGAAGGACTCATCGGGTGAAACGCTCTGGAACTGAAATCGGATGAGCTTACAGACATGCTCCCCTCTCTGGAAGTCTGAGACATGTGTGAAAATTTTCTAAGTCCAGAAAAAAAAAAATTTAAAACTTTTTTTCAAATTTCCCCCCAAGGGATATATATTTTACCCAAACATTTGGAGCCCTCCTGGGATGCCCTCTAACATACTATAACCTCATTTAGCGGAGATTTTCACACAAAAGTGAAATTTTCAAATAGTCAGAAATTTTGCAAAAAACGACCAAGTATGAAGGACTCATCGGGTGAAACGCTCTGGAACTGAAATCAGATGCGCTTACAGACATGCTCCCCTCTCTGGAAGTCTGAGACATGTGTGAAAATTTTCTAAGTCCAGAAAAAAAGAAAAGTTCAACTTTTTTTCAAATTTCCCCCAAGGGATATATATTTTACCCACACATTTGGAGCCCTCCTGGGATTCCCTCTAACATACTATAACCTCATTTAGCGGAGATTTTCACACAAAAGTGAAATTTTTAAAAAGTCAGAAATTTTGCAAAAAACGACTAAGTATGAAGGACTCATCGGGTGAAACGCTCTGGAACTGAAATCAGATGCGCTTACAGACATGCTCCCCTCTCTGGAAGTCTGAGACATGTGTGAAAATTTTCTAAGTCCAGTAAAAAAAAATTTTTCAACTTTTTTTCAAATTTACCCCCAAGTGATATATATTTTACCCACACATTTGGAGCCCTTCTGGGATGCCCTCTAACATACTGTAACCTCATTTAGCGGAGATTTTCACAAAAAAGTGAAATTTTCAAAAAGTCAGAAATTTTGCAAAAAACGACTAAGTATGAAGGACTCATCGGGTGAATCGCTCTGGAACTGAAATCGGATGCGTGCACTGACATGCTACCCTCTCTGGAAGTCTGAGACATGTGTGAAAATTTTCTAAGTCCAGAAAAAAATTTTTTTTTAACTTTTTTTAAATTTTCCCACAAGGGATATATATTTTACCCACACATTTGGAGCCCTCCTGGGATGCCCTCTAACATACTATAACCTCATTTAGCGGAGATTTTCACACAAAAGTGAAATTTTCAAAAAGTCTGAAATTTTGCAAAAAACGACTAAGTATGAAGGACTCATCGGGTGAAACGCTCTGGAACTGAAATCAGATGCGATTACAGACATGCTCCCCTCTCTGGAAGTCTGAGACATGTGTGAAAATTTTCTAAGTCCAGAAAAAAAAATTTTTCAACTTTTTTTCAAATTTCCCCCAAGGGATATATATTTTACCCACACATTTGGAGCCCTCCTGGGATGCCCTCTAACATACTATAACCTCATTTAGCGGAGATTTTCACAAAAAAGTGAAATTTTCAAAAAGTGAAAATTTTTCCAAAAAACGACTAAGTATGAAGGACTCATCGGGTGAAACGCTCTGGAACTGAAATCGGATGCGCTTACAGACATGCTCCCCTCTCTGGAAGTCTGAGACATGTGTGAAAATTTTCTAAGTCCAGAAAAAAAAAAATTTTTCAACTTTTTTTCAAATTTCCCCCAAGGGATATATATTTTACCCACACATTTGGAGCCCTCCTGGGATGCCCTCTAACATACTATAACCTCATTTAGCGGAGATTTTCACAACAAAGTGAAATTTTCAAAAAGTCAGAAATTTTGCAAAAAACGACTAAGTATGAAGGACTCATCGGGTGAATCGCTCTGGAACTGAAATCGGATGCGCGCACTGACATGCTCCCCTCTCTGGAAGTCTGAGACATGTGTGAAAATTTTCTAAGTCCAGAAAAAAAAATTTTTAAAACTTTTTTTCAAATTTCCCCCCATGAGATATATATTTTACCCACACATTTGGAGCCCTCCTGGGATGCCCTCTAACATACTATAACCTCATTTAGCGGAGATTTTCACACAAAAGTGAAATTTTCAAAAAATCAGAAATTTTGCAAAAAACGACTAAGTATGAAGGACTCATCGGGTGAAACGCTCTCTAACTGAAATCGGATGCGCTTACAGACATGCTCCCCTCTCTGGAAGTCTTACACATGTGTGAAAATTTTCTAAGTCCAGAAAAAAAATTTTTTTCAACTTTTTTTCAAATTTCCCCCAAGGGATATATATTTTACCCACACATTTGGAGCCCTCCTGGGATGCCCTCTAACATACTATAACCTCATTTAGCGGAGATTTTCACAAAAAAGTGAAATTTTCAATAAGTCAGAAATTTAGCAAAAAACAACTAAGTATGAAGGACTCATCGGGTGAATCGCTCTGGAACTGAAATCGGATGCGCGCACTAACATGCTCCCCTCTCTGGAAGTCTGAGACATGTGTGAAAATTTTCTAAGTCCAGAAAAAAAACAATTTTTAACTTTTTTTCAAATTTCCCCCCAAGGGATATATATTTTACCCACACATTTGGAGCCCTCCTGGGATGCCCTCTAACATACTATAACCTCATTTAGCGGAGATTTTCACAAAAAAGTGAAATTTTCAAAAAGTCTGAAATTTTGCAAAAAACGACTAAGTATCAAGGACTCATCGGGTGAATCGCTCTGGAACTGAAATTGGATGCGCGCACTGACATGCTCCCCTCTCTGGAAGTCTGAGACATGTGTGAAAATTTTCTAAGTCCAGAAAAAAAAAAATGTTCAACTTTTTTTCAAATTTCCCCCAAGGGATATATATTTTACCCACACATTTGGAGCCCTCCTGGGATGCCCTCTAACATACTATAACCTCATTTAGCGGAGATTTTCACAACAAAGTGAAATTTTCAAAAAGTCAGAAATTTTGCAAAAAACGACTAAGTATGAAGGACTCATCGGGTGAATCGCTCTGGAACTGAAATCGGATGCGCGCACTGACATGCTCCCCTCTCTGGAAGTCTGAGACATGTGTGAAAATTTTCTAAGTCCAGAAAAAAAATTTTTTAAAACTTTTTTTCAAATTTCCCCCCAAGAGATATATATTTTACCCACACATTTGGAGCCCTCCTGGGATGCCCTCTAACATACTATAACCTCATTTAGCGGAGATTTTCACACAAAAGTGAAATTTTCAAAAAATCAGAAATTTTGCAAAAAACGACTAAGTATGAAGGACTCATCGGGTGAAACGCTCTCTAACTGAAATCGGATGCGCTTACAGACATGCTCCCCTCTCTGGAAGTCTTACACATGTGTGAAAATTTTCTAAGTCCAGAAAAAAAAATTTTTTCAACTTTTTTTCAAATTTCCCCCAAGGGATATATATTTTACCCACACATTTGGAGCCCTCCTGGGATGCCCTCTAACATACTATAACCTTATTTAGCGGAGATTTTCACAAAAAAGTGAAATTTTCAAAAAGTCGGACATTTAGCAAAAAACGACTAAGTATGAAGGACTCATCGGGTGAATCGCTCTGGAACTGAAATCGGATGCGCGCACTAACATGCTCCCCTCTCTGGAAGTCTGAGACATGTGTGAAAATTTTCTAAGTCCAGAAAAAAAACAATTTTTAACTTTTTTTCAAATTTCCCCCCAAGGGATATATATTTTACCCACACATTTGGAGCCCTCCTGGGATGCCCTCTAACATACTATAACCTCATTTAGCGGAGATTTTCACAAAAAAGTGAAATTTTCAAAAAGTCTGAAATTTTGCAAAAAACGACTAAGTATCAAGGACTCATCGGGTGAATCGCTCTGGAACTGAAATTGGATGCGCGCACTGACATGCTCCCCTCTCTGGAAGTCTTACACATGTGTGAAAATTTTCTAAGTCCAGAAAAAAAAAATGTTTCAACTTTTTTTCTAATTTCCCAACAAGGGATATATATTTTACCCACACATTTGGAGCCCTCCTGGGATGCCCTCTAACATACTGTAACCTCATTTAGCGGAGATTTTCACAAAAAAGTGAAATTTTCAAAAAGTCAGAAATTTTGCAAAAAACGACTAAGTATGAAGGACTCATCGGGTGAATCGCTCTGGAACTGAAATCGGATGCGAGCACTGACATGCTCCCCTCTCTGGAAGTCTGAGACATGTGTGAAAATTTTCTAAGTCCAGAAAAAAAAATTTTTCAACTTTTTTTCAAATTTCCCCCAAGGGATAATATATTTTACCCACACATTTGGAGCCCTCCTGGGATGCCCTCTAACATACTATAACCTCATTTAGCGGAGATTTTCACAAAAAAGTGAAATTTTCAAAAAGTGAAAATTTTTCCAAAAAACGACTAAGTATGAAGGACTCATCGGGTGAAACGCTCTGGAACTGAAATCGGATGCGCTTACAGACATGCTCCCCTCTCTGGAAGTCTGAGACATGTGTGAAAATTTTCTAAGTCCAGAAAAAAAGAAAAGTTCAACTTTTTTTCAAATTTCCCCCAAGGGATATATATTTTACCCACACATTTGGAGCCCTCCTGGGATGCCCTCTAACATACTATAACCTCATTTAGCGGAAATTTTCACAAAAAAGTGAAATTTTCAAAAAGTGGAAATTTTTCCAAAAAACTACTAAGTATGAAGGACTCATCGGGTGAAACGCTCTGGAACTGAAATCGGATGCGCTTACAGACATGCTCTCCTCTCTGGAAGTCTGAGACATGTGTGAAAATTTTCTAAGTCCAGAAAAAAAAAAATTTAAAACTTTTTTTCAAATTTCCCCCCAAGGGATATATATTTTACCCAAACATTTGGAGCCCTCCTGGGATGCCCTCTAACATACTATAACCTCATTTAGCGGAGATTTTCACACAAAAGTGAAATTTTCAAATAGTCAGAAATTTTGCAAAAAACGACCAAGTATGAAGGACTCATCGGGTGAAACGCTCTGGAACTGAAATCAGATGCGCTTACAGACATGCTCCCCTCTCTGGAAGTCTGAGACATGTGTGAAAATTTTCTAAGTCCAGAAAAAAAGAAAAGTTCAACTTTTTTTCAAATTTCCCCCAAGGGATATATATTTTACCCACACATTTGGAGCCCTCCTGGGATGCCCTCTAACATACTATAACCTCATTTAGCGGAGATTTTCACACAAAAGTGAAATTTTTAAAAAGTCAGAAATTTTGCAAAAAACGACTAAGTATGAAGGACTCATCGGGTGAAACGCTCTGGAACTGAAATCAGATGCGCTTACAGACATGCTCCCCTCTCTGGAAGTCTTACACATGTGTGAAAATTTTCTAAGTCCAGAAAAAAAAAATTTTTCAACTTTTTTTCAAATTTACCCCCAAGGGATATATATTTTACCCACACATTTGGAGCCCTTCTGGGATGCCCTCTAACATACTGTAACCTCATTTAGCGGAGATTTTCACAAAAAAGTGAAATTTTCAAAAAGTCAGAAATTTTGCAAAAAACGACTAAGTATGAAGGACTCATCGGGTGAATCGCTCTGGAACTGAAATCGGATGCGTGCACTGACATGCTCCCCTCTCTGGAAGTCTGAGACATGTGTGAAAATTTTCTAAGTCCAGAAAAAAATTTTTTTTTAACTTTTTTTAAATTTTCCCACAAGGGATATATATTTTACCCACACATTTGGAGCCCTCCTGGGATGCCCTCTAACATACTATAACCTCATTTAGCGGAGATTTTCACACAAAAGTGAAATTTTCAAAAAGTCTGAAATTTTGCAAAAAACGACTAAGTATGAAGGACTCATCGGGTGAAACGCTCTGGAACTGAAATCAGATGCGATTACAGACATGCTCCCCTCTCTGGATGTCTGAGACATGTGTGAAAATTTTCTAAGTCCAGAAAAAAAAATTTTTCAACTTTTTTTCAAATTTCCCCCAAGGGATATATATTTTACCCACACATTTGGAGCCCTCCTGGGATGCCCTCTAACATACTATAACCTCATTTAGCGGAGATTTTCACAAAAAAGTGAAATTTTCAAAAAGTGAAAATTTTTCCAAAAAACGACTAAGTATGAAGGACTCATCGGGTGAAACGCTCTGGAACTGAAATCGGATGCGCTTACAGACATGCTCCCCTCTCTGGAAGTCTGAGACATGTGTGAAAATTTTCTAAGTCCAGAAAAAAAGAAAAGGTCAACTTTTTTTCAAATTTCCCCCAAGGGATATATATTTTACCCACACATTTGGAGCCCTCCTGGGATGCCCTCTAACATACTATAACCTCATTTAGCGGAGATTTTCACAAAAAAGTGAAATTTTCAAAAAGTGGAAATTTTTCCAAAAAACTACTAAGTATGAAGGACTCATCGGGTGAAACGCTCTGGAACTGAAATCGGATGTGCTTACAGACATGCTCCCCTCTCTGGAAGTCTGAGACATGTGTGAAAATTTTCTAAGTCCAGAAAAAAAAAAATTTAAAACTTTTTTTCAAATTTCCCCCCAAGGGATATATATTTTACCCAAACATTTGGAGCCCTCCTGGGATGCCCTCTAACATACTATAACCTCATTTAGCGGAGATTTTCACACAAAAGTGAAATTTTCAAATAGTCAGAAATTTTGCAAAAAACGACTAAGTATGAAGGACTCATCGGGTGAAACGCTCTGGAACTGAAATCAGATGCGCTTACAGACATGCTCCCCTCTCTGGAAGTCTGAGACATGTGTGAAAATTTTCTAAGTCCAGAAAAAAAAAATTTTTCAACTTTTTTTCAAATTTACCCCCAAGGGATATATATTTTACCCACACATTTGGAGCCCTTCTGGGATGCCCTCTAACATACTATAACCTAATTTAGCGGAGATTTTCACACAAAAGTGAAATTTTCAAAAAATCAGAAATTTTGCAAAAAACGACTAAGTATGAAGGACTCATCGGGTGAAACGCTCTCTAACTGAAATCGGATGCGCTTACAGACATGCTCCCCTCTCTGGAAGTCTTACACATGTGTAAAAATTTTCTAAGTCCAGAAAAAAAAATTTTTTCAACTTTTTTTCAAATTTCCCCCAAGGGATATATATTTTACCCACACATTTGGAGCCCTCCTGGGATGCCCTCTAACATACTATAACCTCATTTAGCGGAGATTTTCACAAAAAAGTGAAATTTTCAAAAAGTCGGAAATTTAGCAAAAAACGACTAAGTATGAAGGACTCATCGGGTGAATCGCTCTGGAACTGAAATCGGATGCGCGCACTAACATGCTCCCCTCTCTGGAAGTCTGAGACATGTGTGAAAATTTTCTAAGTCCAGAAAAAAAAAAAATTTTAACTTTTTTTCAAATTTCCCCACAAGGGATATATATTTTACCCACACATTTGGAGCCCTCCTGGGATGCCCTCTAACATACTATAACCTCATTTAGCGGAGATTTTCACAAAAAAGTGAAATTTTAAAAAAGTCAGAAATTTTTCCAAAAAACGACTAAGTATGAAGGACTCATCGGGTGAAACGCTCTGGAACTGAAATCGGATGCGCTTACAGACATGCTCCCCTCTCTTGAAGTCTGAGACATGTGTGAAAATTTTCTAAGTCCAGAAAAAAAAAAATTTAAAACTTTTTTTCAAATTTCCCCCCAAGGGATATATATTTTACCCACACATTTGGAGCCCTCCTGGGATGCCCTCTAACATACTATAACCTCATTTAGCGGAGATTTTCACACAAAAGTGAAATTTTAAAAAAGTCAGAAATTTTGCAAAAAATGACTAAGTATGAAGGACTCATCGGGTGAAACGCTCTGGAACTGAAATCGGATGCGCTTACAGACATGCTCCCCTCTCTGGAAGTCTGAGACATGTGTGAAAATTTTCTAAGTAAAGAAAAAAAATTTTTTTCAACTTTTTTTCAAATTTCCGCCCAAGGGATATATATTTTACCCACACATTTGGAGCCCTCCTGGGATGCCCTCTAACATACTATAACCTCATTTAGCGGAGATTTTCACAAAAAAGTTAAATTTTCCATAAGTCAGAAATTTTGCAAGAAACGACTAAGTATGAAGGACTCATCGGGTGAAACGCTCTGGAACTGAAATCGGATGTGCTTACAGACATGCTCCCCTCTCTGCAAGTCTGAGACATGAGTGAAAATTTTCTAAGTCCAGAAAAAAAATAATTTTTAACTTTTTTTCAAATTTCCCCACAAGGGATATATATTTTACCCACACATTTGGAGCCCTCCTGGTATGCCCTCTAACATACTATAACCTCATTTAGCGGAGATTTTCACAAAAAAGTGAAATTTTCAAAAAGTGGAAATTTTTCCAAAAAACGACTAAGTATGAAGGACTCATCGGGTGAAACGCTCAGGAACTGAAATCGGATGCGCTTACAGACATGCTCCCCTCTCTTGAAGTCTGAGACATGTGTGAAAATTTTCTAAGTCCAGAAAAAAAAAAATTTAAAACTTTTTTTCAAATTTCCCCCCAAGGGATATATATTTTACCCACACATTTGGAGCCCTCCTGGGATGCCCTCTAACATACTATAACCTCATTTAGCGGAGATTTTCACACAAAAGTGAAATTTTAAAAAAGTCAGAAATTTTGCAAAAAATGACTAAGTATGAAGGACTCATCGGGTGAAACGCTCTGGAGCTGAAATCGGATGCGCTTACAGACATGCTCCCCTCTCTGGAAGTCTGAGACACGTGTGAAAATTTTCTAAGTCCAGAAAAAAAAATTTTTCATCTTTTTTTCAAATTTCCCCCCAAGGGATATATATTTTACCCACACATGTGGAGCCCTCCTGGGATGCCCTCTAACATACTATAACCTCATTTAGCGGAGATTTTCACAAAAAAGTGAAATTTTCCAAAAGTCAGAAATTTTGCAAGAAACGACTAAGTATGAAGGACTCATCGGGTGAAACGCTCTGGAACTGAAATCGGATGCGCTTACAGACATGCTCCCCTCTCTGGAAGTCTGAGACATGAGTGAAAATTTTCTAAGTCCAGAAAAAAAAAATTTTAAAACTTTTTTTCAAATTTCCCCCAAGGGATATATATTTTACCCACACATTTGGAGCCCTCCTGGGATGCCCTCTAACATACTATAACCTCATTTAGCGGAGATTTTCACACAAAAGTGAAATTTTCAAAAAATCAGAAATTTTGCAAAAAACGACTAAGTATGAAGGACTCATCGGGTGAAACGCTCTCTAACTGAAATCGGATGCGCTTACAGACATGCTCCCCTCTCTGGAAGTCTTACACATGTGTGAAAATTTTCTAAGTCCATAAAAAAATTTTTTTTCAACTTTTATTCAAATTTCCCCCAAGGGATATATATTTTACCCACACATTTGGAGCCCTCCTGGGATGCCCTCTAACATACTATAACCTCATTTAGCGGAGATTTTCACAAAAAAGTGAAATTTTCCAAAAGTCAGAAATTTTGCAAGAAACGACTAAGTATGAAGGACTCATCGGGTGAAACGCTCTGGAACTGAAATCGGATGCGCTTACAGACATGCTCCCCTCTCTGGAAGTCTGAGACATGAGTGAAAATTTTCTAAGTCCAGAAAAAAAAAATTTTAAAACTTTTTTTCAAATTTCCCCCAAGGGATATATATTTTACCCACACATTTGGAGCCCTCCTGGGATGCCCTCTAACATACTATAACCTCATTTAGCGGAGATTTTCACACAAAAGTGAAATTTTCAAAAAATCAGAAATTTTGCAAAAAACGACTAAGTATGAAGGACTCATCGGGTGAAACGCTCTCTAACTGAAATCGGATGCGCTTACAGACATGCTCCCCTCTCTGGAAGTCTTACACATGTGTGAAAATTTTCTAAGTCCATAAAAAAATTTTTTTTCAACTTTTATTCAAATTTCCCCCAAGGGATATATATTTTACCCACACATTTGGAGCCCTCCTGGGATGCCCTCTAACATACTATAACCTCATTTAGCGGAGATTTTCACAAAAAAGTGAAATTTTCAAAAAGTCAGAAATTTTGCAAAAAACTACTAAGTATGAAGGACTCATCGGGTGAATCGCTCTGGAACTGAAATCGGATGCGTGCACTGACATGCTCCCCTCTCTGGAAGTCTGAGACATGTGTGGAAATTTTCTAAGTCCAGAAAAAAAAATTTTTTTAACTTTTTTCAAATTTTCCCACAAGGGATATATATTTTACCCACACATTTGGAGCCCTCCTGGGATGCCCTCTAACATACTATAATCTCATTTAGCGGAGATTTTCACACAAAAGTGAAATTTTCAAAAAGTCAGAAATTTTGCAAAAAACTACTAAGTATGAAGGACTCATCGGGTGAAACGCTCTGGAACTGAAATCAGATGCGATTACAGACATGCTCCCCTCTCTGGAAGTCTGAGACATGTGTGAAAATTTTCTAAGTCCAGAAAAAAAAAATTTTTCAACTTTTTTTCAAATTTCCCCCAAGGGATATATATTTTACCCACACATTTGGAGCCCTCCTGGGATGCCCTCTAACATACTATAACCTCATTTAGCGGAGATTTTCACAAAAAAGTGAAATTTTCAAAAAGTGAAAATTTTTCCAAAAAACGACTAAGTATGAAGGACTCATCGGGTGAAACGCTCTGGAACTGAAATCGGATGCGCTTACAGACATGCTCCCCTCTCTGGAAGTCTGAGACATGTGTGAAAATTTTCTAAGTCCAGAAAAAAAAAAAAGTTCAACTTTTTTTCAAATTTCCCCAAAGGGATATACATTTTACCCACACATTTGGAGCCCTCCTGGGATGCCCTCTAACATACTATAACCTCATTTAGCGGAGATTTTCACAAAAAAGTGAAATTTTCAAAAAGTCAGAAATTTTGCAAAAAACGACTAAGTATGAAGGACTCATCGGGTGAATCGCTCTGGAACTGAAATCGGATGCGCGCACTGACATGCTCCCCTCTCTGGAAGTCTGAGACATGTGTGAAAATTTTCTAAGTCCAGAAAAAACATTTTTTTTAACTTTTTTCAAATTTCCCCACAAGGGATATATATTTTACCCACACATTTGGAGCCCTCCTGGGATGCCCTCTAACATACTATAACCTCATTTAGCGGAGATTTTCACACAAAAGTGAAATTTTTAAAAAGTCAGAAATTTTGCAAAAAACGACTAAGTATGAAGGACTCATCGGGTGAAACGCTCTGGAACTGAAATCAGATGCGCTTACAGACATGCTCCCCTCTCTGGAAGTCTGAGACATGTGTGAAAATTTTCTAAGTCCAGAAAAAAAAATTTTTTCAACTATTTTTCAAATTTCCCCCAAGGGATATATATTTTACCCACACATTTGGAGCCCTCCTGGGATGCCCTCTAACATACTATAACCTCATTTAGCGGAGATTTTCACAAAAAAGTGAAATTTTCCAAAAGTCAGAAATTTTGCAAGAAACGACTGAGTATGAAGGACTCATCGGGTGAAACGCTCTGGAACTGAAATCGGATGCGCTTACAGACATGCTCCCCTCTTTGGAAGTCTTACACATGTGTGAAAATTTTCTAAGTCCAGAAAAAAAAAATTTTAAAACTTTTTTTCAAATTTACCCCCAAGGGATATACATTTTACCCACACATTTGGAGCCCTCCTGGGATGCCCTCTAACATACTATAACCTCATTTAGCGGAGATTTTCACAAAAAAGTGAAATTTTCAAAAAGTCAGAAATTTTGCAAAAAACGACTAAGTATGAAGGACTCATCGGGTGAATCTCTCTGGAACTGAAATCGGATGCGCGCACTGACATGCTCCCCTCTCTGGAAGTCTGAGACATGTGTGAAAATTTTCTAAGTCCAGAAAAAACATTTTTTTTAACTTTTTTCAAATTTCCCCACAAGGGATATATATTTTACCCACACATTTGGAGCCCTCCTGGGATGCCCTCTAACATACTATAACCTCATTTAGCGGAGATTTTCACACAAAAGTGAAATTTTTAAAAAGTCAGAAATTTTGCAAAAAACGACTAAGTATGAAGGACTCATCGGGTGAAACGCTCTGGAACTGAAATCAGATGCGCTTACAGACATGCTCCCCTCTCTGGAAGTCTGAGACATGTGTGAAAATTTTCTAAGTCCAGAAAAAAAAAATTTTTCAACTATTTTTCAAATTTCCCCCAAGGGATATATATTTTACCCACACATTTGGAGCCCTCCTGGGATGCCCTCTAACATACTATAACCTCATTTAGCGGAGATTTTCACAAAAAAGTGAAATTTTCCAAAAGTCAGAAATTTTGCAAAAAACGACTAAGTATCAAGGACTCATCGGGTGAATCGCTCTGGAACTGAAATTGGATGCGCGCACTGACATGCTCCCCTCTCTGGAAGTCTGAGACATGTGTGAAAATTTTCTAAGTCCAGAAAAAAAAATTTTTCAACTTTTTTTCAAATTTCCCCCAAGGGATATATATTTTACCCACACATTTGGAGCCCTCCTGGGATGCCCTCTAACATACTATAACCTCATTTGGCGGAGAATTTCACAAAAAAAATGAAATTTTCAAAAAGTGGAAATTTTTCCAAAAAACGACTAAGTATCAAGGACTCATCGGGTGAAACGCTCTGGAACTGAAATCGGATGCGCTTACAGACATGCTCCCCTCTCTGGAAGTCTTACACATGTGTGAAAATTTTCTAAGTCCAGAAAAAAAAAATGTTCAACTTTTTTTCAAATTTCCCCCAAGGGATATATATTTTACCCACACATTTGGAGCCCTCCTGGGATGCCCTCTAACATACTATAACCTCATTTAGCGGAGATTTTCACAACAAAGTGAAATTTTCAAAAAGTCAGAAATTTTGCAAAAAACGACTAAGTATGAAGGACTCATCGGGTGAAATGCTCTGGAACTGAAATCGGATGCGCTTACAGACATGTTCCCCTCTCTGGAAGTCTGAGACATGTGTGAAAATTTTCTAAGTCCAGAAAAAAAAATTTTTTCAACTTTTTTTCAAATTTCCCCCCAAGGGATATATATTTTACCCACACATTTGGAGCCCTCCTGGGATGCCCTCTAACATACTATAACCTCATTTAGCGGAGATTTTCACAAAAAAGTGAAATTTTCAAAAAGTCTGAAATTTTGCAAAAAACGACTAAGTATCAAGGACTCATCGGGTGAATCGCTCTGGAACTGAAATTGGATGCGCGCACTGACATGCTCCCCTCTCTGGAAGTCTGAGACATGTGTGAAAATTTTCTAAGTCCAGAAAAAAAAATTTTTCAACTTTTTTTCAAATTTCCCCCAAGGGATATATATTTTACCCACACATTTGGAGCCCTCCTGGGATGCCCTCTAACATACTATAACCTCATTTGGCGGAGAATTTCACAAAAAAAGTGAAATTTTCAAAAAGTGGAAATTTTTCCAAAAAACGACTAAGTATCAAGGACTCATCGGGTGAAATGCTCTGGAACTGAAATCGGATGCGCTTACAGACATGCTCCCCTCTCTGGAAGTCTAACACATGTGTGAAAATTTTCTAAGTCCATAAAAAAAATTTTTTTCAACTTTTATTCAAATTTCCCCCAAGGGATATATATTTTACCCACACATTTGGAGCCCTCCTGGGATGCCCTCTAACATACTATAACCTCATTTAGCAGAGATTTTCACAAAAAAGTGAAATTTTCAAAAAGTCAGAAATTTTGCAAGAAACGACTAAGTATGAAGGACTCATCGGGTGAAACGCTCTGGAACTGAAATCGGATGCGCTTACAGACATGCTCCCCTCTCTGGAAGTCTTACACATGTGTGAAAATTTTCTAAGTCCAGAAAAAAAAAATTTTTCAACTTTTTTTCAAATTTACCCCCAAGGGATATATATTTTACCCACACATTTGGAGCCCTTCTGGGATGCCCTCTAACATACTATAACCTAATTTAGCGGAGATTTTCACACAAAAGTGAAATTTTCAAAAAGTCAGAAATTTTGCAAAAAACGACTAAGTATGAAGGACTCATCGGGTGAAACGCTCTGGAACTGAAATCAGATGCGCTTACAGACATGCTCCCCTCTCTGGAAGTCTGAGACATGTGTGAAAATTTTCTAAGTCCAGAAAAAAAAATTTTTTCATTTGTCAAATTTCCCCCAAGGGATATATATTTTACCCACACATTTGGAGCCCTCCTGGGATGCCCTCTAACATACTATAACCTCATTTAGCGGAGATTTTCACAACAAAGTGAAATTTTCAAAAAGTCAGAAATTTTGCAAAAAACGACTAAGTATGAAGGACTCATCGGGTGAATCGCTCTGGAACTGAAATCGGATGCGCGCACTGACATGCTCCCCTCTCTGGAAGTCTGAGACATGTGTGAAAATTTTCTAAGTCCAGAAAAAAATTTTTTTTTAACTTTTTTCAAATTTCCCCATAAGGGATATATATTTTACCCACACATTTGGAGCCCTCCTGGGATGCCCTCTAACATACTATAACCTCATTTAGCGGAGATTTTCACAAAAAAGTGAAATTTTCCAAAAGTCAGAAATTTTGCAAGAAACGACTAAGTATAAAGGACTCATCGGGTGAAACGCTCTGGAACTGAAATCGGATGCGCTTACAGACATGCTCCCCTCTCTGGAAGTCTGAGACATGTGTGAAAATTTTCTAAGTCCAGAAAAAAAAATTTTTCAACTTTTTTTCAAATTTCCCCCAAGGGATATATATTTTACCCACACATTTGGAGCCCTCCTGGGATGCCCTCTAACATACTATAACCTCAGTTGGCGGAGATTTTCACAAAAAAGTGAAATTTTCAAAAAGTGAAAATTTTTCCAAAAAACGACTAAGTATGAAGGACTCATCGGGTGAAACGCTCTGGAACTGAAATCGGATGCGCTTACAGACATGCTCCCCTCTCTGGAAGTCTGAGACATGTGTGAAAATTTTCTAAGTCCAGAAAAAAAAAAGTTCAACTTTTTTTCAAATTTCCCCCAAGGGATATACATTTTACCCACACATTTGGAGCCCTCCTGGGATGCCCTCTAACATACTATAACCTCATTTAGCGGAGATTTTCACAAAAAATTGAAATTTTCAAAAAGTCAGAAATTTTGCAAAAAACGACTAAGTATGAAGGACTCATCGGGTGAATCGCTCTGGAACTGAAATCGGATGCGCGCACTGACATGCTCCCCTCTCTGGAAGTCTGAGACATGTGTGAAAATTTTCTAAGTCCAGAAAAAACATTTTTTTTAACTTTTTTCAAATTTCCCCACAAGGGATATATATTTTACCCACACATTTGGAGCCCTCCTGGGATGCCCTCTAACATACTATAACCTCATTTAGCGGAGATTTTCACACAAAAGTGAAATTTTTAAAAAGTCAGAAATTTTGCAAAAAACGACTAAGTATGAAGGACTCATCGGGTGAAACGCTCTGGAACTGAAATCAGATGCGCTTACAGACATGCTCCCCTCTCTGGAAGTCTGAGACATGTGTGAAAATTTTCTAAGTCCAGAAAAAAAAATTTTTTCAACTATTTTTCAAATTTCCCCCAAGGGATATATATTTTACCCACACATTTGGAGCCCTCCTGGGATGCCCTCTAACATACTATAACCTCATTTAGCGGAGATTTTCACAAAAAAGTGAAATTTTCAAAAAGTCTGAAATTTTGCAAAAAACGACTAAGTATCAAGGACTCATCGGGTGAATCGCTCTGGAACTGAAATTGGATGCGCGCACTGACATGCTCCCCTCTCTGGAAGTCTGAGACATGTGTGAAAATTTTCTAAGTCCAGAAAAAAAAATTTTTCAACTTTTTTTCAAATTTCCCCCAAGGGATATATATTTTACCCACACATTTGGAGCCCTCCTGGGATGCCCTCTAACATACTATAACCATATTTGGCGGAGAATTTCACAAAAAAAGTGAAATTTTCAAAAAGTGGAAATTTTTCCAAAAAACGACTAAGTATCAAGGACTCATCGGGTGAAATGCTCTGGAACTGAAATCGGATGCGCTTACAGACATGCTCCCCTCTCTGGAAGTCTAACACATGTGTGAAAATTTTCTAAGTCCATAAAAAAAATTTTTTTCAACTTTTATTCAAATTTCCCCCAAGGGATATATATTTTACCCACACATTTGGAGCCCTCCTGGGATGCCCTCTAACATACTATAACCTCATTTAGCAGAGATTTTCACAAAAAAGTGAAATTTTCAAAAAGTCAGAAATTTTGCAAGAAACGACTAAGTATGAAGGACTCATCGGGTGAAACGCTCTGGAACTGAAATCGGATGCGCTTACAGACATGCTCCCCTCTCTGGAAGTCTTACACATGTGTGAAAATTTTCTAAGTCCAGAAAAAAAAAATTTTTCAACTTTTTTTCAAATTTACCCCCAAGGGATATATATTTTACCCACACATTTGGAGCCCTTCTGGGATGCCCTCTAACATACTATAACCTAATTTAGCGGAGATTTTCACACAAAAGTGAAATTTTCAAAAAGTCAGAAATTTTGCAAAAAACGACTAAGTATGAAGGACTCATCGGGTTAATCGCTCTGGAACTGAAATCGGATGCGCGCACTGACATGCTCCCCTCTCTGGAAGTCTGAGACATGTGTGAAAATTTTCTAAGTCCAGAAAAAACATTTTTTTTAACTTTTTTCAAATTTCCCCACAAGGGATATATATTTTACCCACACATTTGGAGCCCTCCTGGGATGCCCTCTAACATACTATAACCTCATTTAGCGGAGATTTTCACACAAAAGTGAAATTTTTAAAAAGTCAGAAATTTTGCAAAAAACGACTAAGTATGAAGGACTCATCGGGTGAAACGCTCTGGAACTGAAATCAGATGCGCTTACAGACATGCTCCCCTCTCTGGAAGACTGAGACATGTGTGAAAATTTTCTAAGTCCAGAAAAAAAAATTTTTTCAACTATTTTTCAAATTTCCCCCAAGGGATATATATTTTACCCACACATTTGGAGCCCTCCTGGGATGCCCTCTAACATACTATAACCTCATTTAGCGGAGATTTTCACAAAAAAGTGAAATTTTCAAAAAGTCTGAAATTTTGCAAAAAACGACTAAGTATCAAGGACTCATCGGGTGAATCGCTCTGGAACTGAAATTGGATGCGCGCACTGACATGCTCCCCTCTCTGGAAGTCTGAGACATGTGTGAAAATTTTCTAAGTCCAGAAAAAAAAATTTTTCAACTTTTTTTCAAATTTCCCCCAAGGGATATATATTTTACCCACACATTTGGAGCCCTCCTGGGATGCCCTCTAACATACTATAACCATATTTGGCGGAGAATTTCACAAAAAAAGTGAAATTTTCAAAAAGTGGAAATTTTTCCAAAAAACGACTAAGTATCAAGGACTCATCGGGTGAAATGCTCTGGAACTGAAATCGGATGCGCTTACAGACATGCTCCCCTCTCTGGAAGTCTAACACATGTGTGAAAATTTTCTAAGTCCATAAAAAAAATTTTTTTCAACTTTTATTCAAATTTCCCCCAAGGGATATATATTTTACCCACACATTTGGAGCCCTCCTGGGATGCCCTCTAACATACTATAACCTCATTTAGCAGAGATTTTCACAAAAAAGTGAAATTTTCAAAAAGTCAGAAATTTTGCAAGAAACGACTAAGTATGAAGGACTCATCGGGTGAAACGCTCTGGAACTGAAATCGGATGCGCTTACAGACATGCTCCCCTCTCTGGAAGTCTTACACATGTGTGAAAATTTTCTAAGTCCAGAAAAAAAAAATTTTTCAACTTTTTTTCAAATTTACCCCCAAGGGATATATATTTTACCCACACATTTGGAGCCCTTCTGGGATGCCCTCTAACATACTATAACCTAATTTAGCGGAGATTTTCACACAAAAGTGAAATTTTCAAAAAGTCAGAAATTTTGCAAAAAACGACTAAGTATGAAGGACTCATCGGGTTAATCGCTCTGGAACTGAAATCGGATGCGCGCACTGACATGCTCCCCTCTCTGGAAGTCTGAGACATGTGTGAAAATTTTCTAAGTCCAGAAAAAACATTTTTTTTAACTTTTTTCAAATTTCCCCACAAGGGATATATATTTTACCCACACATTTGGAGCCCTCCTGGGATGCCCTCTAACATACTATAACCTCATTTAGCGGAGATTTTCACACAAAAGTGAAATTTTTAAAAAGTCAGAAATTTTGCAAAAAACGACTAAGTATGAAGGACTCATCGGGTGAAACGCTCTGGAACTGAAATCAGATGCGCTTACAGACATGCTCCCCTCTCTGGAAGTCTGAGACATGTGTGAAAATTTTCTAAGTCCAGAAAAAAAAATTTTTTCATTTGTCAAATTTCCCCCAAGGGATATATATTTTACCCACACATTTGGAGCCCTCCTGGGATGCCCTCTAACATACTATAACCTCATTTAGCGGAGATTTTCACAAAAAAGTGAAATTTTCCAAAAGTCAGAAATTTTGCAAAAAACGACTAAGTATGAAGGACTCATCGGGTGAATCGCTCTGGAACTGAAATCGGATGCGTGCACTGACATGCTCCCCTCTCTGGAAGTCTGAGACATGTGTGAAAATTTTCTAAGTCCAGAAAAAAATTTTTTTTTTACTTTTTTCAAATTTTCCCACAAGGGATATATATATTACCCACACATTTGGAGCCCTCCTGGGATGCCCTCTAACATACTATAACCTCATTTAGCGGAGATTTTCACACAAAAGTGAAATTTTCAAAAAGTCTGAAATTTTGCAAAAAACGACTAAGTATGAAGGACTCATCGGGTGAAACGCTCTGGAACTGAAATCAGATGCGATTACAGACATGCTCCCCTCTCTGGAAGTCTGAGACATGTGTGAAAATTTTCTAAGTCCAGAAAAAAAAAAGTTCAACTTTTTTTCAAATTTCCCCCAAGGGATATACATTTTACCCACACATTTGGAGCCCTCCTGGGATGCCCTCTAACATACTATAACCTCATTTAGCGGAGATTTTCACAAAAAATTGAAATTTTCAAAAAGTCAGAAATTTTGCAAAAAACGACTAAGTATGAAGGACTCATCGGGTGAATCGCTCTGGAACTGAAATCGGATGCGCGCACTGACATGCTCCCCTATCTGGAAGTCTGAGAAATGTGTGAAAATTTTCTAAGTCCAGAAAAAACATTTTTTTTAACTTTTTTCAAATTTCCCCACAAGGGATATATATTTTACCCACACATTTGGAGCCCTCCTGGGATGCCCTCTAACATACTATAACCTCATTTAGCGGAGATTTTCACACAAAAGTGAAATTTTTAAAAAGTCAGAAATTTTGCAAAAAACGACTAAGTATGAAGGGCTCATCGGGTGAAACGCTCTGGAACTGAAATCAGATGCGCTTACAGACATGCTCCCCTCTCTGGAAGTCTGAGACATGTGTGAAAATTTTCTAAGTCCAGAAAAAAAAATTTTTTCAACTATTTTTCAAATTTCCCCCAAGGGATATATATTTTACCCACACATTTGGAGCCCTCCTGGGATGCCCTCTAACATACTATAACCTCATTTAGCGGAGATTTTCACAAAAAAGTGAAATTTTCCAAAAGTCAGAAATTTTGCAAGAAACGACTAAGTATGAAGGACTCATCGGGTGAAACGCTCTGGAACTGAAATCGGATGCGCTTACAGACATGCTCCCCTCTCTGGAAGTCTTACACATGTGTGAAAATTTTCTAAGTCCAGAAAAAAAAAATTTTAAAACTTTTTTTCAAATTTACCCCCAAGGGATATATATTTTACCCACACATTTGGAGCCCTTCTGGGATGCCCTCTAACATACTATAACCTCATTTAGCGGAGATTTTCACAACAAAGTGAAATTTTCAAAAAGTCAGAAATTTTGCAAAAAACGACTAAGTATGAAGGACTCATCGGGTGAATCGCTCTGGAACTGAAATCGGATGCGCGCACTGACATGCTCCCCTCTCTGGAAGTCTGAGACATGTGTGAAAATTTTCTAAGTCCAGAAAAAAAAATTTTTTCAACTTTTTTTCAAATTTCCCCCCAAGGGATATATATTTTACCCACACATTTGGAGCCCTCCTGGGATGCCCTCTAACATACTATAACCTCATTTAGCGGAGATTTTCACAAAAAAGTGAAATTTTCAAAAAGTCTGAAATTTTGCAAAAAACGACTAAGTATCAAGGACTCATCGGGTGAATCGCTCTGGAACTGAAATTGGATGCGCGCACTGACATGCTCCCCTCTCTGGAAGTCTGAGACATGTGTGAAAATTTTCTAAGTCCAGAAAAAAAAATTTTTCAACTTTTTTTCAAATTTCCCCCAAGGGATATATTTTTTACCCACACATTTGGAGCCCTCCTGGGATGCCCTCTAACATACTATAACCTCATTTAGCGGAGATTTTCACAAAAAAGTGAAATTTTCCAAAAGTCAGAAATTTTACAAGAAACGACTAAGTATGAAGGACTCATCGGGTGAAACGCTCTGGAACTGAAATCGGATGCGCTTACAGACATGCTCCCCTCTCTGGAAGTCTTACACATGTGTGAAAATTTTCTAAGTCCAGAAAAAAAAAATTTTAAAACTTTTTTTCAAATTTACCCCCAAGGGATATATATTTTACCCACACATTTGGAGCCCTCCTGGGATGCCCTCTAACATACTATAACCTCATTTAGCGGAGATTTTCACACAAAAGTGAAATTTTCAAAAAATCAGAAATTTTGCAAAAAACGACTAAGTATGAAGGACTCATCGGGTGAAACGCTCTCTAACTGAAATCGGATGCGCTTACAGACATGCTCCCCTCTCTGGAAGTCTTACACATGTGTGAAAATTTTCTAAGTCCAGAAAAAAAAAATTTTTCAACTTTTTTTCAAATTTCCCCCAAGGGATATATATTTTACCCACACATTTGGAGCCCTCCTGAGATGCCCTCTAACATACTATAACCTCATTTAGCAGAGATTTTCACAAAAAAGTGACATTTTCAAAAAGTCAGAAATTTTGCAAAAAACGACTAAGTATGAAGGACTCATCGGGTGAAACGCTCTGGAACTGAAATCAGATGCGCTTATAGACATGCTCCCCTCTCTGGAAGTCTGAGACATGTGTGAAAATTTTCTAAGTCCAGAAAAAAAAATTTTTTCAACTATTTTTCAAATTTCCCCCAAGGGATATATATTTTACCCACACATTTGGAGCCCTCCTGGGATGCCCTCTAACATACTATAACCTCATTTAGCGGAGATTTTCACAAAAAAGTGAAATTTTCCAAAAGTCAGAAATTTTGCAAGAAACGACTAAGTATGAAGGACTCATCGGGTGAAACGCTCTGGAACTGAAATCGGATGCGCTTACAGACATGCTCCCCTCTCTGGAAGTCTTACACATGTGTGAAAATTTTCTAAGTCCAGAAAAAAAAAATTTTAAAACTTTTTTTCAAATTTACCCCCAAGGGATATATATTTTACCCACACATTTGGAGCCCTTCTGGGATGCCCTCTAACATACTATAACCTAATTTAGCGGAGATTTTCACACAAAAGTGAAATTTTCAAAAAGTCAGAAATTTTGCAAAAAACGACTAAGTATGAAGGACTCATCGGGTGAAACGCTCTGGAACTGAAATCGGATGCAATTACAGACATGCTCCCCTCTCTGGAAGTCTTACACATGTGTGAAAATTTTCTAAGTCCAGAAAAAAAAAAATGTTCAACTTTTTTTCAAATTTCCCCCAAGGGATATATATTTTACCCACACATTTGGAGCCCTCCTGGGATGCACTCTAACCTCATTTAGCGGAGATTTTCACAACAAAGTGAAATTTTCAAAAAGTCAGAAATTTTGCAAAAAACGACTAAGTATGAAGGACTCATCGGGTGAATCGCTCTGGAACTGAAATCGGATGCGCGCACTGACATGCTCCCCTCTCTGGAAGTCTGAGACATGTGTGAAAATTTTCTAAGTCCAGAAAAAAAATTTTTTAAAACTTTTTTTCAAATTTCCCCCCAAGGGATATATATTTTACCCACACATTTGGAGCCCTCCTGGGATGCCCTCTAACATACTATAACCTCATTTAGCGGAGATTTTCACACAAAAGTGAAATTTTCAAAAAATCAGAAATTTTGCAAAAAACGACTAAGTATGAAGGACTCATCGGGTGAAACGCTCTCTAACTGAAATCGGATGCGCTTACAGACATGCTCCCCTCTCTGGAAGTCTTACACATGTGTGAAAATTTTCTAAGTCCAGAAAAAAAAAATTTTTCAACTTTTTTTCAAATTTCCCCCAAGGGATATATATTTTACCCACACATTTGGAGCCCTCCTGAGATGCCCTCTAACATACTATAACCTCATTTAGCAGAGATTTTCACAAAAAAGTGACATTTTAAAAAGTCAGAAATTTTGCAAGAAACGACTAAGTATAAAGGACTCATCGGGTGAAACGCTCTGGAACTGAAATCAGATGCGCTTACAGACATGCTCCCCTCTCTGGAAGTCTGAGACATGTGTGAAAATTTTCTAAGTCCAGAAAAAAAAATTTTTTCAACTTTTTTTCAAATTTCCCCCCAAGGGATATATATTTTACCCACACATTTGGAGCCCTCCTGGGATGCCCTCTAACATACTATAACCTCATTTAGCGGAGATTTTCACTAAAAAGTGAAATTTTCAAAAATTCTGAAATTTTGCAAAAAACGACTAAGTATCAAGGACTCATCGGGTGAATCGCTCTGGAACTGAAATTGGATGCGCGCACTGACATGCTCCCCTCTCTGGAAGTCTGAGACATGTGTGAAAATTTTCTAAGTCCAGAAAAAAAAATTTTTCAACTTTTTTTCAAATTTCCCCCAAGGGATATATATTTTACCCACACATTTGGAGCCCTCCTGGGATGCCCTCTAACATACTATAACCTCATTTGGTGGAGAATTTCACAAAAAAGTGAAATTTTTAAAAAGTCAGAAATTTTGCAAAAAACGACTAAGTATGAAGGACTCATCGGGTGAAACGCTCTGGAACTGAAATCAGATGCGCTTACAGACATGCTCCCCTCTCTGGAAGTCTGAGACATGTGTGAAAATTTTCTAAGTCCAGAAAAAAAAATTTTTTCAACTATTTTTCAAATTTCCCCCAAGGGATATATATTTTACCCACACATTTGGAGCCCTCCTGGGATGCCCTCTAACATACTATAACCTCATTTAGCGGAGATTTTCACAAAAAAGTGAAATTTTCCAAAAGTCAGAAATTTTGCAAAAAACGACTAAGTATCAAGGACTCATCGGGTGAATCGCTCTGGAACTGAAATTGGATGCGCGCACTGACATGCTCCCCTCTCTGGAAGTCTGAGACATGTGTGAAAATTTTCTAAGTCCAGAAAAAAAAATTTTTCAACTTTTTTTCAAATTTCCCCCAAGGGATATATATTTTACCCACACATTTGGAGCCCTCCTGGGATGCCCTCTAACATACTATAACCTCATTTGGCGGAGAATTTCACAAAAAAAATGAAATTTTCAAAAAGTGGAAATTTTTCCAAAAAACGACTAAGTATCAACGACTCATCGGGTGAAACGCTCTGGAACTGAAATCGGATGCGCTTACAGACATGCTCCCCTCTCTGGAAGTCTAACACATGTGTGAAAATTTTCTAAGTCCAGAAAAAATTTTTTTTTTAACTTTTTTCAAATTTTCCCACAAGGGATATATATTTTACCCACACATTTGGAGCCCTCCTGGGATGCCCTCTAACATACTATAACCTCATTTAGCGGAGATTTTCACACAAAAGTGAAATTTTCAAAAAGTCTGAAATTTTGCAAAAAACAACTAAGTATGAAGGACTCATCGGGTGAAACGCTCTGGAACTGAAATCGGATGCAATTACAGACATGCTCCCCTCTCTGGAAGTCTTACACATGTGTGAAAATTTTCTAAGTCCAGAAAAAAAAATTTTTTCAACTTTTTTTCAAATTTACCCCCAAGGGATATATATTTTACCCACACATTTGGAGCCCTTCTGGGATGCCCTCTAACATACTATAACCTAATTTAGCGGAGATTTTCACACAAAAGTGAAATTTTCAAAAAGTCAGAAATTTTGCAAAAAACGACTAAGTATGAAGGACTTATCGGGTGAAACGCTCTGGAACTGAAATCGGATGCAATTACAGACATGCTCCCCTCTCTGGAAGTCTTACACATGTGTGAAAATTTTCTAAGTCCAGAAAAAAAAAAATGTTCAACTTTTTTTCAAATTTCCCCCAAGGGATATATATTTTACCCACACATTTGGAGCCCTCCTGGGATGCCCTCTAACATACTATAACCTCATTTAGCGGAGATTTTCTCAACAAAGTGAAATTTTCAAAAAGTCAGAAATTTTGCAAAAAACGACTAAGTATGAAGGACTCATCGGGTGAATCGCTCTGGAACTGAAATCGGATGCGCGCACTGACATGCTCCCCTCTCTGGAAGTCTGAGACATGTGTGAAAATTTTCTAAGTCCAGAAAAAAAATTTTTTAAAACTTTTTTTCAAATTTCCCCCCAAGGGATATATATTTTACCCACACATTTGGAGCCCTCCTGTGATGCCCTCTAACATACTATAACCTCATTTAGCGGAGATTTTCACACAAAAGTGAAATTTTCAAAAAATCAGAAATTTTGCAAAAAACGACTAAGTATGAAGGACTCATCGGGTGAAACGCTCTCTAACTGAAATCGGATGCGCTTACAGACATGCTCCCCTCTCTGGAAGTCTTACACATGTGTGAAAATTTTCTAAGTCCAGAAAAAAAAAATTTTTCAACTTTTTTTCAAATTTCCCCCAAGGGATATATATTTTACCCACACATTTGGAGCCCTCCTGAGATGCCCTCTAACATACTATAACCTCATTTAGCAGAGATTTTCACAAAAAAGTGACATTTTCAAAAAGTCAGAAATTTTGCAAAAAACGACTAAGTATGAAGGACTCATCGGGTGAAACGCTCTGGAACTGAAATCAGATGCGCTTATAGACATGCTCCCCTCTCTGGAAGTCTGAGACATGTGTGAAAATTTTCTAAGTCCAGAAAAAAAAATTTTTTCAACTATTTTTCAAATTTCCCCCAAGGGATATATATTTACCCACACATTTGGAGCCCTCCTGGGATGCCCTCTAACATACTATAACCTCATTTAGCGGAGATTTTCACAAAAAAGTGAAATTTTCCAAAAGTCAGAAATTTTGCAAGAAACGACTAAGTATGAAGGACTCATCGGGTGAAACGCTCTGGAACTGAAATCGGATGCGCTTACAGACATGCTCCCCTCTCTGGAAGTCTTACACATGTGTGAAAATTTTCTAAGTCCAGAAAAAAAAAATTTTAAAACTTTTTTTCAAATTTACCCCCAAGGGATATATATTTTACCCACACATTTGGAGCCCTTCTGGGATGCCCTCTAACATACTATAACCTAATTTAGCGGAGATTTTCACACAAAAGTGAAATTTTCAAAAAGTCAGAAATTTTGCAAAAAACGACTAAGTATGAAGGACTCATCGGGTGAAACGCTCTGGAACTGAAATCGGATGCAATTACAGACATGCTCCCCTCTCTGGAAGTCTTACACATGTGTGAAAATTTTCTAAGTCCAGAAAAAAAAAAATGTTCAACTTTTTTTCAAATTTCCCCCAAGGGATATATATTTTACCCACACATTTGGAGCCCTCCTGGGATGCACTCTAACCTCATTTAGCGGAGATTTTCACAACAAAGTGAAATTTTCAAAAAGTCAGAAATTTTGCAAAAAACGACTAAGTATGAAGGACTCATCGGGTGAATCGCTCTGGAACTGAAATCGGATGCGCGCACTGACATGCTCCCCTCTCTGGAAGTCTGAGACATGTGTGAAAATTTTCTAAGTCCAGAAAAAAAAATTTTTAAAACTTTTTTTCAAATTTCCCCCCAAGGGATATATATTTTACCCACACATTTGGAGCCCTCCTGGGACGCCCTCTAACATACTATAACCTCATTTAGCGGAGATTTTCACACAAAAGTGAAATTTTCAAAAAATCAGAAATTTTGCAAAAAACGACTAAGTATGAAGGACTCATCGGGTGAAACGCTCTCTAACTGAAATCGGATGCGCTTACAGACATGCTCCCCTCTCTGGAAGTCTTACACATGTGTGAAAATTTTCTAAGTCCAGAAAAAAAAAATTTTTCAACTTTTTTTCAAATTTCCCCCAAGGGATATATATTTTACCCACACATTTGGAGCCCTCCTGAGATGCCCTCTAACATACTCTAACCTCATTTAGCAGAGATTTTCACAAAAAAGTGACATTTTCAAAAAGTCAGAAATTTTGCAAGAAACGACTAAGTATAAAGGACTCATCGGGTGAAACGCTCTGGAACTGAAATCAGATGCGCTTACAGACATGCTCCCCTCTCTGAAAGTCTGAGACATGTGTGAAAATTTTCTAAGTCCAGAAAAAAAAATTTTTTCAACTTTTTTTCAAATTTCCCCCCAAGGGATATATATTTTACCCACACATTTGGAGCCCTCCTGGGATGCCCTCTAACATACTATAACCTCATTTAGCGGAGATTTTCACTAAAAAGTGAAATTTTCAAAAATTCTGAAATTTTGCAAAAAACGACTAAGTATCAAGGACTCATCGGGTGAATCGCTCTGGAACTGAAATTGGATGCGCGCACTGACATGCTCCCCTCTCTGGAAGTCTGAGACATGTGTGAAAATTTTCTAAGTCCAGAAAAAAAAATTTTTCAACTTTTTTTCAAATTTCCCCCAAGGGATATATATTTTACCCACACATTTGGAGCCCTCCTGGGATGCCCTCTAACATACTATAACCTCATTTGGTGGAGAATTTCACAAAAAAGTGAAATTTTTAAAAAGTCAGAAATTTTGCAAAAAACGACTAAGTATGAAGGACTCATCGGGTGAAACGCTCTGGAACTGAAATCAGATGCGCTTACAGACATGCTCCCCTCTCTGGAAGTCTGAGACATGTGTGAAAATTTTCTAAGTTCAGAAAAAAAAATTTTTTCAACTATTTTTCAAATTTCCCCCAAGGGATATATATTTTACCCACACATTTGGAGCCCTCCTGGGATGCCCTCTAACATACTATAACCTCATTTAGCGGAGATTTTCACAAAAAAGTGAAATTTTCCAAAAGTCAGAAATTTTGCAAAAAACGACTAAGTATCAAGGACTCATCGGGTGAATCGCTCTGGAACTGAAATTGGATGCGCGCACTGACATGCTCCCCTCTCTGGAAGTCTGAGACATGTGTGAAAATTTTCTAAGTCCAGAAAAAAAAATTTTTCAACTTTTTTTCAAATTTCCCCCAAGGGATATATATTTTACCCACACATTTGGAGCCCTCCTGGGATGCCCTCTAACATACTATAACCTCATTTGGCGGAGAATTTCACAAAAAAAATGAAATTTTCAAAAAGTGGAAATTTTTCCAAAAAACGACTAAGTATCAACGACTCATCGGGTGAAACGCTCTGGAACTGAAATCGGATGCGCTTACAGACATGCTCCCCTCTCTGGAAGTCTAACACATGTGTGAAAATTTTCTAAGTCCAGAAAAAAAATTTTTTTTAACTTTTTTCAAATTTTCCCACAAGGGATATATATTTTACCCACACATTTGGAGCCCTCCTGGGATGCCCTCTAACATACTATAACCTCATTTAGCGGAGATTTTCACACAAAAGTGAAATTTTCAAAAAGTCTGAAATTTTGCAAAAAACAACTAAGTATGAAGGACTCATCGGGTGAAACGCTCTGGAACTGAAATCGGATGCAATTACAGACATGCTCCCCTCTCTGGAAGTCTTACACATGTGTGAAAATTTTCTAAGTCCAGAAAAAAAAATTTTTTCAACTTTTTTTCAAATTTACCCCCAAGGGATATATATTTTACCCACACATTTGGAGCCCTTCTGGGATGCCCTCTAACATACTATAACCTAATTTAGCGGAGATTTTCACACAAAAGTGAAATTTTCAAAAATTCTGAAATTTTGCAAAAAACGACTAAGTATGAAGGACTCATCGGGTGAAACGCTCTGGAACTGAAATCGGATGCGCGCACTGACATGCTCCCCTCTCTGGAAGTCTGAGACATGTGTGAAAATTTTCTAAGTCCAGAATAAAAATTTTTTTTAACTTTTTTCAAATTTCCCCACAAGGGATATATATTTTACCCACACATTTGGAGCCCTCCTGGGATGCCCTCTAACATACTATAACCTCATTTAGCGGAGATTTTCACAAAAAAGTGAAATTTTCCAAAAGTCAGAAATTTTGCAAGAAACGACTAAGTATAAAGGACTCATCGGGTGAAACGCTCTGGAACTGAAATCGGATGCGCTTACAGACATGTTCCCCTCTCTGGAAGTCTGAGACATGTGTGAAAATTTTCTAAGTACAGAAAAAAAAATTTTTTCAACTTTTTTTCAAATTTCCCCCCAAGGGATATATATTTTACCCACACATTTGGAGCCCTCCTGGGATGCCCTCTAACATACTATAACCTCATTTAGCGGAGATTTTCACAAAAAAGTGAAATTTTCAAAAAGTCTGAAATTTTGCAAAAAACGACTAAGTATCAAGGACTCATCGGGTGAATCGCTCTGGAACTGAAATTGGATGCGCGCACTGACATGCTCCCCTCTCTGGAAGTCTGAGACATGTGTGAAAATTTTCTAAGTCCAGAAAAAAAAATTTTTCAACTTTTTTTCAAATTTCCCCCAAGGGATATATATTTTACCCACACATTTGGAGCCCTCCTGGGATGCCCTCTAACATACTATAACCTCATTTGGCGGAGAATTTCACAAAAAAAGTGAAATTTTCAAAAAGTGGAAATTTTTCCAAAAAACGACTAAGTATCAAGGACTCATCGGGTGAAACGCTCTGGAACTGAAATCGGATGCGCTTACAGACATGCTCCCCTCTCTGGAAGTCTTACACATGTGTGAAAATTTTCTAAGTCCATAAAAAAAATTTTTTTCAACTTTTATTCAAATTTCCCCCAAGGGATATATATTTTACCCACACATTTGGAGCCCTCCTGGGATGCCCTCTAACATACTATAACCTCATTTAGCAGAGATTTTCACAAAAAAGTGAAATTTTCCAAAAGTCAGAAATTTTGCAAGAAACGACTAAGTATAAAGGACTCATCGGGTGAAACGCTCTGGAACTGAAATCGGATGCGCTTACAGACATGTTCCCCTCTCTGGAAGTCTGAGACATGTGTGAAAATTTTCTAAGTCCAGAAAAAAAAATTTTTTCAACTTTTTTTCAAATTTCCCCCCAAGGGATATATATTTTACCCACACATTTGGAGCCCTCCTGGGATGCCCTCTAACATACTATAACCTCATTTAGCGGAGATTTTCACAAAAAAGTGAAATTTTCAAAAAGTCTGAAATTTTGCAAAAAACGACTAAGTATCAAGGACTCATCGGGTGAATCGCTCTGGAACTGAAATTGGATGCGCGCACTGACATGCTCCCCTCTCTGGAAGTCTGAGACATGTGTGAAAATTTTCTAAGTCCATAAAAAAAAATTTTTCAACTTTTTTTCAAATTTCCCCCCAAGGGATATATATTTTACCCACACATTTGGAGGCCTTCTGGGATGCCCTCTAACATACTATAACCTAATTTAGCGGAGATTTTCACACAAAAGTGAAATTTTCAAAAAGTCAGAAATTTTGCAAAAAACGACTAAGTATGAAGGACTCATCGGGTTAATCGCTCTGGAACTGAAATCGGATGCGCGCACTGACATGCTCCCCTCTCTGGAAGTCTGAGACATGTGTGAAAATTTTCTAAGTCCAGAAAAAACATTTTTTTTAACTTTTTTCAAATTTCCCCACAAGGGATATATATTTTACCCACACATTTGGAGCCCTCCTGGGATGCCCTCTAACATACTATAACCTCATTTAGCGGAGATTTTCACACAAAAGTGAAATTTTTAAAAAGTCAGAAATTTTGCAAAAAACGACTAAGTATGAAGGACTCATCGGGTGAAACGCTCTGGAACTGAAATCAGATGCGCTTACAGACATGCTCCCCTCTCTGGAAGTCTGAGACATGTGTGAAAATTTTCTAAGTCCAGAAAAAAAATTTTTTTCATTTGTCAAATTTCCCCCAAGGGATATATATTTTACCCACACATTTGGAGCCCTCCTGGGATGCCCTCTAACATACTATAACCTCATTTAGCGGAGATTTTCACAAAAAAGTGAAATTTTCCAAAAGTCAGAAATTTTGCAAAAAACGACTAAGTATGAAGGAGTCATCGGGTGAATCGCTCTGGAACTGAAATCGGATGCGTGCACTGACATGCTCCCCTCTCTGGAAGTCTGAGACATGTGTGAAAATTTTCTAAGTCCAGAAAAAAAATTTTTTTTAACTTTTTTCAAATTTTCCCACAAGGGATATATATATTACCCACACATTTGGAGCCCTCCTGGGATGCCCTCTAACATACTATAACCTCATTTAGCGGAGATTTTCACACAAAAGTGAAATTTTCAAAAAGTCTGAAATTTTGCAAAAAACGACTAAGTATGAAGGACTCATCGGGTGAAACGCTCTGGAACTGAAATCAGATGCGATTACAGACATGCTCCCCTCTCTGGAAGTCTGAGACATGTGTGAAAATTTTCTAAGTCCAGAAAAAAAAAAATGTTCAACTTTTTTTCAAATTTCTCCCAAGGGATATATATTTTACCCACACATTTGGAGCCCTCCTGGGATGCCCTCTAACATACTATAACCTCATTTAGCGGAGATTTTCACAACAAAGTGAAATTTTCAAAAAGTCAGAAATTTTGCAAAAAACGACTAAGTATGAAGGACTCATCGGGTGAAACGCTCTGGAACTGAAATCGGATGCAATTACAGACATGCTCCCCTCTCTGGAAGTCTTACACATGTGTGAAAATTTTCTAAGTCCAGAAAAAAAAAAATGTTCAACTTTTTTTCAAATTTCCCCCAAGGGATATAGATTTTACCCACACATTTGGAGCCCTCCTGGGATGCCCTCTAACATACTATAACCTCATTTAGCGGAGATTTTCACAAAAAAGTGAAATTTTCCAAAAGTCAGAAATTTTGCAAGAAACGACTAAGTATCAAGGACTCATCGGGTGAATCGCTCTGGAACTGAAATTGAATGCGCGCACTGACATGCTCCCCTCTCTGGAAGTCTGAGACATGTGTGAAAATTTTCTAAGTCCAGAAAAAAAAATTTTTTCAACTTTTTTTCAAATTTCCCCCCAAGGGATATATATTTTACCCACACATTTGGAGGCCTTCTGGGATGCCCTCTAACATACTATAACCTAATTTAACGGAGATTTTCACACAAAAGTGAAATTTTCAAAAAGTCAGAAATTTTGCAAAAAACGACTAAGTATGAAGGACTCATCGGGTTAATCGCTCTGGAACTGAAATCGGATGCGCGCACTGACATGCTCCCCTCTCTGGAAGTCTGAGACATGTGTGAAAATTTTCTAAGTCCAGAAAAAACATTTTTTTTAACTTTTTTCAAATTTCCCCACAAGGGATATATATTTTACCCACACATTTGGAGCCCTCCTGGGATGCCCTCTAACATACTATAACCTCATTTAGCGGAGATTTTCACACAAAAGTGAAATTTTTAAAAAGTCAGAAATTTTGCAAAAAACGACTAAGTATGAAGGACTCATCGGGTGAAACGCTCTGGAACTGAAATCAGATGTGCTTACAGACATGCTCCCCTCTCTGGAAGTCTGAGACATGTGTGAAAATTTTCTAAGTCCAGAAAAAAAAATTTTTTCATTTGTCAAATTTCCCCCAAGGGATATATATTTTACCCACACATTTGGAGCCCTCCTGGGATGCCCTCTAACATACTATAACCTCATTTAGCGGAGATTTTCACAAAAAAGTGAAATTTTCCAAAAGTCAGAAATTTTGCAAAAAACGACTAAGTATGAAGGACTCATCGGGTGAATCGCTCTGGAACTGAAATCGGATGCGTGCACTGACATGCTCCCCTCTCTGGAAGTCTGAGACATGTGTGAAAATTTTCTAAGTCCAGAAAAAACATTTTTTTTAACTTTTTTCAAATTTCCCCACAAGGGATATATATTTTACCCACACATTTGGAGCCCTCCTGGGATGCCCTCTAACATACTATAACCTCATTTAGCGGAGATTTTCACACAAAAGTGAAATTTTTAAAAAGTCAGATATTTTGCAAAAAACGACTAAGTATGAAGGACTCATCGGGTGAAACGCTCTGGAACTGAAATCAGATGCGCTTACAGACATGCTCCCCTCTCTGGAAGTCTGAGACATGTGTGAAAATTTTCTAAGTCCAGAAAAAAAAATTTTTTCATTTGTCAAATTTCCCCCAAGGGATATATATTTTACCCACACATTTGGAGCCCTCCTGGGATGCCCTCTAACATACTATAACCTCATTTAGCGGAGATTTTCACAAAAAAGTGAAATTTTCAAAAAGTCTGAAATTTTGCAAAAAACGACTAAGTATCAAGGACTCATCGGGTGAAACGCTCTGGAACTGAAATCAGATGCGATTACAGACATGCTCCCCTCTCTGGAAGTCTGAGACATGTGTGAAAATTTTCTAAGTCCAGAAAAAAAAAAATGTTCAACTTTTTTTCAAATTTCCCCCAAGGGATATATATTTTACCCACACATTTGGAGCCCTCCTGGGATGCCCTCTAACATACTATAACCTCATTTAGCGGAGATTTTCACAACAAAGTGAAATTTTCAAAAAGTCAGAAATTTTGCAAAAAACGACTAAGTATGAAGGACTCATCGGGTGAATCGCTCTGGAACTGAAATCGGATGCGCGCACTGACATGCTCCCCTCTCTGGAAGTCTGAGACATGTGTGAAAATTTTCTAAGTCCAGAAAAAAATTTTTTTTTAACTTTTTTCAAATTTCCCCACAAGGGATATATATTTTACCCACACATTTGGAGCCCTCCTGGGATGCCCTCTAACATACTATAACCTCATTTAGCGGAGATTTTCACAAAAAAGTGAAATTTTCCAAAAGTCAGAAATTTTGCAAGAAACGACTAAGTATAAAGGACTCATCGGGTGAAACGCTCTGGAACTGAAATCGGATGCGCTTACAGACATGCTCCCCTCTCTGGAAGTCTGAGACATGTGTGAAAATTTTCTAAGTCCAGAAAAAAAAATTTTTCAACTTTTTTTCAAATTTCCCCCAAGGGATATATATTTTACCCACACATTTGGAGCCCTCATGGGATGCCCTCTAACATACTATAACCTCATTTGGCGGAGAATTTCACAAAAAAAGTGAAATTTTCAAAAAGTGGAAATTTTTCCAAAAAACGACTAAGTATCAAGGACTCATCGGGTGAAACGCTCTGGAACTGAAATCGGATGTGCTTACAGACATGCTCCCCTCTCTGGAAGTCTGAGACATGTGTGAAAATTTTCTAAGTCCAGAAAAAAAAAATTTTTCAACTTTTTTTCAAATTTCACCCAAGGGATATATATTTTACCCACACATTTGGAGCCCTCCTGGGATGCCCTCTAACATACTATAACCTCATTTAGCGGAGATTTTCACAAAAAAGTGAAATTTTCAAAAAGTCAGAAATTTTGCAAAAAACGACTAAGTATGAAGGACTCATCGGGTGAAACGCTCTGGAACTGAAATCAGATGCGATTACAGACATGCTCCCCTCTCTGGAAGTCTGAGACATGTGTGAAAATTTTCTAAGTCCAGAAAAAAAAAATTTTTCAACTTTTTTTCAAATTTCCCCCAAGGGATATATATTTTACCCACACATTTGGAGCCCTCCTGGGATGCCCTCTAACATACTATAACCTCATTTAGCGGAGATTTTCACAACAAAGTGAAATTTTCAAAAAGTCAGAAATTTTGCAAGAAACGACTAAGTATAAAGGACTCATCGGGTGAAACGCTCTGGAACTGAAATCGGATGCGCTTACAGACATGCTCCCCTCTCTGGAAGTCTGAGACATGTGTGAAAATTTTCTAAGTCCAGAAAAAAAAATTTTTCAACTTTTTTTCAAATTTCCCCCAAGGGATATATATTTTACGCACACATTTGGAGCCCTCCTGGGATGCCCTCTAACATACTATAACCTCATTTGGCGGAGAATTTCACAAAAAAAGTGAAATTTTCAAAAAGTGGAAATTTTTCCAAAAAACGACTAAGTATCAAGGACTCATCGGGTGAAACGCTCTGGAACTGAAATCGGATGTGCTTACAGACATGCTCCCCTCTCTGGAAGTCTAACACATGTGTGAAAATTTTCTAAGTCCATAAAAAAAAATTTTTTCAACTTTTATTCAAATTTCCCCCAAGGGATATATATTTTACCCACACATTTGGAGCCCTCCTGGGATGCCCTCTAACATACTATAACCTCATTTAGCAGAGATTTTCACAAAAAAGTGAAATTTTCAAAAAGTGAAAATTTTTCCAAAAAACGACTAAGTATGAAGGACTCATCGGGTGAAACGCTCTGGAACTGAAATCGGATGCGCTTACAGACATGCTCCCCTCTCTGGAAGTCTGAGACATGTGTGAAAATTTTCTAAGTCCAGAAAAAAAAAATTTTAAAACTTTTTTTCAAATTTACCCCCAAGGGATATATATTTTACCCACACATTTGGAGCCCTTCTGGGATGCCCTCTAACATACTATAACCTAATTTAACGGAGATTTTCACACAAAAGTGAAATTTTCAAAAAGTCAGAAATTTTGCAAAAAACGACTAAGTATGAAGGACTCATCGGGTTAATCGCTCTGGAACTGAAATCGGATGCGCGCACTGACATGCTCCCCTCTCTGGAAGTCTGAGACATGTGTGAAAATTTTCTAAGTCCAGAAAAAACATTTTTTTTAACTTTTTTCAAATTTCCCCACAAGGGATATATATTTTACCCACACATTTGGAGCCCTCCTGGGATGCCCTCTAACATACTATAACCTCATTTAGCGGAGATTTTCACACAAAAGTGAAATTTTTAAAAAGTCAGAAATTTTGCAAAAAACGACTAAGTATGAAGGACTCATCGGGTGAAACGCTCTGGAACTGAAATCAGATGTGCTTACAGACATGCTCCCCTCTCTGGAAGTCTGAGACATGTGTGAAAATTTTCTAAGTCCAGAAAAAAAAATTTTTTCATTTGTCAAATTTCCCCCAAGGGATATATATTTTACCCACACATTTGGAGCCCTCCTGGGATGCCCTCTAACATACTATAACCTCATTTAGCGGAGATTTTCACAAAAAAGTGAAATTTTCCAAAAGTCAGAAATTTTGCAAAAAACGACTAAGTATGAAGGACTCATCGGGTGAATCGCTCTGGAACTGAAATCGGATGCGTGCACTGACATGCTCCCCTCTCTGGAAGTCTGAGACATGTGTGAAAATTTTCTAAGTCCAGAAAAAACATTTTTTTTAACTTTTTTCAAATTTCCCCACAAGGGATATATATTTTACCCACACATTTGGAGCCCTCCTGGGATGCCCTCTAACATACTATAACCTCATTTAGCGGAGATTTTCACACAAAAGTGAAATTTTTAAAAAGTCAGATATTTTGCAAAAAACGACTAAGTATGAAGGACTCATCGGGTGAAACGCTCTGGAACTGAAATCAGATGCGCTTACAGACATGCTCCCCTCTCTGGAAGTCTGAGACATGTGTGAAAATTTTCTAAGTCCAGAAAAAAAAATTTTTTCATTTGTCAAATTTCCCCCAAGGGATATATATTTTACCCACACATTTGGAGCCCTCCTGGGATGCCCTCTAACATACTATAACCTCATTTAGCGGAGATTTTCACAAAAAAGTGAAATTTTCAAAAAGTCTGAAATTTTGCAAAAAACGACTAAGTATCAAGGAATCATCGGGTGAAACGCTCTGGAACTGAAATCAGATGCGATTACAGACATGCTCCCCTCTCTGGAAGTCTGAGACATGTGTGAAAATTTTCTAAGTCCAGAAAAAAAAAAATGTTCAACTTTTTTTCAAATTTCCCCCAAGGGATATATATTTTACCCACACATTTGGAGCCCTCCTGGGATGCCCTCTAACATACTATAACCTCATTTAGCGGAGATTTTCACAACAAAGTGAAATTTTCAAAAAGTCAGAAATTTTGCAAAAAACGACTAAGTATGAAGGACTCATCGGGTGAATCGCTCTGGAACTGAAATCGGATGCGCGCACTGACATGCTCCCCTCTCTGGAAGTCTGAGACATGTGTGAAAATTTTCTAAGTCCAGAAAAAAATTTTTTTTTAACTTTTTTCAAATTTCCCCACAAGGGATATATATTTTACCCACACATTTGGAGCCCTCCTGGGATGCCCTCTAACATACTATAACCTCATTTAGCGGAGATTTTCACAAAAAAGTGAAATTTTCCAAAAGTCAGAAATTTTGCAAGAAACGACTAAGTATAAAGGACTCATCGGGTGAAACGCTCTGGAACTGAAATCGGATGCGCTTACAGACATGCTCCCCTCTCTGGAAGTCTGAGACATGTGTGAAAATTTTCTAAGTCCAGAAAAAAAAATTTTTCAACTTTTTTTCAAATTTCCCCCAAGGGATATATATTTTACCCACACATTTGGAGCCCTCATGGGATGCCCTCTAACATACTATAACCTCATTTGGCGGAGAATTTCACAAAAAAAGTGAAATTTTCAAAAAGTGGAAATTTTTCCAAAAAACGACTAAGTATCAAGGACTCATCGGGTGAAACGCTCTGGAACTGAAATCGGATGTGCTTACAGACATGCTCCCCTCTCTGGAAGTCTGAGACATGTGTGAAAATTTTCTAAGTCCAGAAAAAAAAAATTTTTCAACTTTTTTTCAAATTTCACCCAAGGGATATATATTTTACCCACACATTTGGAGCCCTCCTGGGATGCCCTCTAACATACTATAACCTCATTTAGCGGAGATTTTCACAAAAAAGTGAAATTTTCAAAAAGTCAGAAATTTTGCAAAAAACGACTAAGTATGAAGGACTCATCGGGTGAAACGCTCTGGAACTGAAATCAGATGCGATTACAGACATGCTCCCCTCTCTGGAAGTCTGAGACATGTGTGAAAATTTTCTAAGTCCAGAAAAAAAAAATTTTTCAACTTTTTTTCAAATTTCCCCCAAGGGATATATATTTTACCCACACATTTGGAGCCCTCCTGGGATGCCCTCTAACATACTATAACCTCATTTAGCGGAGATTTTCACAACAAAGTGAAATTTTCAAAAAGTCAGAAATTTTGCAAAAAACGACTAAGTATGAAGGACTCATCGGGTGAATCGCTCTGGAACTGAAATCGGATGCGCGCACTGACATGCTCCCCTCTCTGGAAGTCTGAGACATGTGTGAAAATTTTCTAAGTCCAGAAAAAAAATTTTTTTTAACTTTTTTCAAATTTCCCCACAAGGGATATATATTTTACCCACACATTTGGAGCCCTCCTGGGATGCCCTCTAACATACTATAACCTCATTTAGCGGAGATTTTCACAAAAAAGTGAAATTTTCCAAAAGTCAGAAATTTTGCAAGAAACGACTAAGTATAAAGGACTCATCGGGTGAAACGCTCTGGAACTGAAATCGGATGCGCTTACAGACATGCTCCCCTCTCTGGAAGTCTGAGACATGTGTGAAAATTTTCTAAGTCCAGAAAAAAAAATTTTTCAACTTTTTTTCAAATTTCCCCCAAGGGATATATATTTTACGCACACATTTGGAGCCCTCCTGGGATGCCCTCTAACATACTATAACCTCATTTGGCGGAGAATTTCACAAAAAAAGTGAAATTTTCAAAAAGTGGAAATTTTTCCAAAAAACGACTAAGTATCAAGGACTCATCGGGTGAAACGCTCTGGAACTGAAATCGGATGTGCTTACAGACATGCTCCCCTCTCTGGAAGTCTAACACATGTGTGAAAATTTTCTAAGTCCATAAAAAAAATTTTTTTCAACTTTTATTCAAATTTCCCCCAAGGGATATATATTTTACCCACACATTTGGAGCCCTCCTGGGATGCCCTCTAACATACTATAACCTCATTTAGCAGAGATTTTCACAAAAAAGTGAAATTTTCAAAAAGTGAAAATTTTTCCAAAAAACGACTAAGTATGAAGGACTCATCGGGTGAAACGCTCTGGAACTGAAATCGGATGCGCTTACAGACATGCTCCCCTCTCTGGAAGTCTGAGACATGTGTGAAAATTTTCTAAGTCCAGAAAAAAAAAATTTTTCAACTTTTTTTCAAATTTCACCCAAGGGATATATATTTTACCCACACATTTGGAGCCCTCCTGGGATGCCCTCTAACATACTATAACCTCATTTAGCGGAGATTTTCACAAAAAAGTGAAATTTTCAAAAAGTCAGAAATTTTGCAAAAAACGACTAAGTATGAAGGACTCATCGGGTGAAACGCTCTGGAACTGAAATCAGATGCGATTACAGACATGCTCCCCTCTCTGGAAGTCTGAGACATGTGTGAAAATTTTCTAAGTCCAGAAAAAAAAAATTTTTCAACTTTTTTTCAAATTTCCCCCAAGGGATATATATTTTACCCACACATTTGGAGCCCTCCTGGGATGCCCTCTAACATACTATAACCTCATTTAGCGGAGATTTTCACAACAAAGTGAAATTTTCAAAAAGTCAGAAATTTTGCAAAAAACGACTAAGTATGAAGGACTCATCGGGTGAATCGCTCTGGAACTGAAATCGGATGCGCGCACTGACATGCTCCCCTCTCTGGAAGTCTGAGACATGTGTGAAAATTTTCTAAGTCCAGAAAAAAAATTTTTTTTAACTTTTTTCAAATTTCCCCACAAGGGATATATATTTTACCCACACATTTGGAGCCCTCCTGGGATGCCCTCTAACATACTATAACCTCATTTAGCGGAGATTTTCACAAAAAAGTGAAATTTTCCAAAAGTCAGAAATTTTGCAAGAAACGACTAAGTATAAAGGACTCATCGGGTGAAACGCTCTGGAACTGAAATCGGATGCGCTTACAGACATGCTCCCCTCTCTGGAAGTCTGAGACATGTGTGAAAATTTTCTAAGTCCAGAAAAAAAAATTTTTCAACTTTTTTTCAAATTTCCCCCAAGGGATATATATTTTACGCACACATTTGGAGCCCTCCTGGGATGCCCTCTAACATACTATAACCTCATTTGGCGGAGAATTTCACAAAAAAAGTGAAATTTTCAAAAAGTGGAAATTTTTCCAAAAAACGACTAAGTATCAAGGACTCATCGGGTGAAACGCTCTGGAACTGAAATCGGATGTGCTTACAGACATGCTCCCCTCTCTGGAAGTCTAACACATGTGTGAAAATTTTCTAAGTCCATAAAAAAAAATTTTTTCAACTTTTATTCAAATTTCCCCCAAGGGATATATATTTTACCCACACATTTGGAGCCCTCCTGGGATGCCCTCTAACATACTATAACCTCATTTAGCAGAGATTTTCACAAAAAAGTGAAATTTTCAAAAAGTGAAAATTTTTCCAAAAAACGACTAAGTATGAAGGACTCATCGGGTGAAACGCTCTGGAACTGAAATCGGATGCGCTTACAGACATGCTCCCCTCTCTGGAAGTCTGAGACATGTGTGAAAATTTTCTAAGTCCAGAAAAAAAAAATTTTAAAACTTTTTTTCAAATTTACCCCCAAGGGATATATATTTTACCCACACATTTGGAGCCCTTCTGGGATGCCCTCTAACATACTATAACCTAATTTAACGGAGATTTTCACACAAAAGTGAAATTTTCAAAAAGTCAGAAATTTTGCAAAAAACGACTAAGTATGAAGGACTCATCGGGTGAAACGCTCTGGAACTGAAATCGGATGCAATTACAGACATGCTCCCCTCTCTGGAAGTCTTACACATGTGTGAAAATTTTCTAAGTCCAGAAAAAAAAAATTTTTCAACTTTATTTCAAATTTCCCCCAAGGGATATATATTTTACCCACACATTTGGAGCCCTCCTGGGATGCCCTCTAACATACTATAACCTCATTTAGCGGAGATTTTCACAAAAAAGTGAAAATTTCAAAAAGTCTGAAATTTTGCAAAAAACGACTAAGTATCAAGGACTCATCAGGTGAATCGCTCTGGAACTGAAATTGGATGCGCGCACTGACATGCTCCCCTCTCTGGAAGTCTGAGACATGTTTGAAAATTTTCTAAGTCCAGAAAAAAAAATTTTTCAACTTTTTTTCAAATTCCCCCCACGGGATATATATTTTACCCACACATTTGGAGCCCTCCTGGGATGCCCTCTAACATACTATAACCTCATTTAGCGGAGATTTTCACACAAAAGTGAAATTTTTAAAAAGTCAGAAATTTTGCAAAAAACGACTAAGTATGAAGGACTCATCGGGTGAATCGCTCTGGAACTGAAATCAGATGCGCTTACAGACATGCTCCCCTCTCTGGAAGTCTGAGACATGTGTGAAAATTTTCTAAGTCCAGAAAAAAATTTTTTTTTAACTTTTTTCAAATTTCCCCACAAGGGATATATATTTTACCCACACATTTGGAGCCCTCCTGGGATGCCCTCTAACATACTATAACCTCATTTAGCGGAGATTTTCACAAAAAAGTGAAATTTTCCAAAAGTCAGAAATTTTGCAAGAAACGACTAAGTATGAAGGACTCATCGGGTGAAACGCTCTGGAACTGAAATCGGATGCGCTTACAGACATGCTCCCCTCTCTGGAAGTCTTACACATGTGTGAAAATTTTCTAAGTCCAGAAAAAAAAAATTTTTCAACTTTTTTTCAAATTTCCCCCAAGGGATATATATTTTACCCACACATTTGGAGCCCTCCTGGGATGCCCTCTAACATACTATAACCTCATTTAGCGGAGATTTTCACAAAAAAGTGAAATTTTCCAAAAGTCAGAAATTTTGCAAGAAACGACTAAGTATGAAGGACTCATTGGGTGAAACGCTCTGGAACTGAAATCGGATGCGCTTACAGACATGCTCCCCTCTCTGGAAGTCTTACACATGTGTGAAATTTTTCTAAGTCCAGAAAAAAAAAATTTTTCAACTTTTTTTCAAATTTCCCCCAAGGGACATATATTTTACCCACACATTTGGAGCCCTCCTGGGATGCCCTCTAACATACTATAACCTAATTTAGCGGAGATTTTCACAAAAAAGTGAAATTTTCAAAAAGTGAAAATTTTTCCAAAAAACGACTAAGTATGAAGGACTCATCGGGTGAAACGCTCTGGAACTGAAATCGGATGCGCTTACAGACATGCTCCCCTCTCTGGAAGTCTTACACATGTGTGAAAATTTTCTAAGTCCAGAAAAAAAAAATTTTTCAACTTTTTTTCAAATTTCCCCCAAGGGATATATATTTTACCCACACATTTGGAGCCCTCCTGGGATGCCCTCTAACATACTATAACCTCATTTGGCGGAGAATTTCACAAAAAAAGTGAAATTTTCAAAAAGTGGAAATTTTTCCAAAAAACGACTAAGTATCAAGGACTCATCGGGTGAAACGCTCTGGAACTGAAATCGGATGTGCTTACAGACATGCTCCCCTCTCTGGAAGTCTGAGACATGTGTGAAAATTTTCTAAGTCCAGAAAAAAAAAATTTTTCAACTTTTTTTCAAATTTCACCCAAGGGATATATATTTTACCCACACATTTGGAGCCCTCCTGGGATGCCCTCTAACATACTATAACCTCATTTAGCGGAGATTTTCACAAAAAAGTGAAATTTTCAAAAAGTCAGAAATTTTGCAAAAAACGACTAAGTATGAAGGACTCATCGGGTGAAACGCTCTGGAACTGAAATCAGATGCGATTACAGACATGCTCCCCTCTCTGGAAGTCTGAGACATGTGTGAAAATTTTCTAAGTCCAGAAAAAAAAAATTTTTCAACTTTTTTTCAAATTTCCCCCAAGGGATATATATTTTACCCACACATTTGGAGCCCTCCTGGGATGCCCTCTAACATACTATAACCTCATTTAGCGGAGATTTTCACAACAAAGTGAAATTTTCAAAAAGTCAGAAATTTTGCAAAAAACGACTAAGTATGAAGGACTCATCGGGTGAATCGCTCTGGAACTGAAATCGGATGCGCACACTGACATGCTCCCCTCTCTGGAAGTCTGAGACATGTGTGAAAATTTTCTAAGTCCAGAAAAAAATTTTTTTTTAACTTTTTTCAAATTTCCCCACAAGGGATATATATTTTACCCACACATTTGGAGCCCTCCTGGGATGCCCTCTAACATACTATAACCTCATTTAGCGGAGATTTTCACAAAAAAGTGAAATTTTCCAAAAGTCAGAAATTTTGCAAGAAACGACTAAGTATAAAGGACTCATCGGGTGAAACGCTCTGGAACTGAAATCGGATGCGCTTACAGACATGCTCCCCTCTCTGGAAGTCTGAGACATGTGTGAAAATTTTCTAAGTCCAGAAAAAAAAATTTTTCAACTTTTTTTCAAATTTCCCCCAAGGGATATATATTTTACGCACACATTTGGAGCCCTCCTGGGATGCCCTCTAACATACTATAACCTCATTTGGCGGAGAATTTCACAAAAAAAGTGAAATTTTCAAAAAGTGGAAATTTTTCCAAAAAACGACTAAGTATCAAGGACTCATCGGGTGAAACGCTCTGGAACTGAAATCGGATGTGCTTACAGACATGCTCCCCTCTCTGGAAGTCTAACACATGTGTGAAAATTTTCTAAGTCCATAAAAAAAAATTTTTTCAACTTTTATTCAAATTTCCCCCAAGGGATATATATTTTACCCACACATTTGGAGCCCTCCTGGGATGCCCTCTAACATACTATAACCTCATTTAGCAGAGATTTTCACAAAAAAGTGAAATTTTCAAAAAGTGAAAATTTTTCCAAAAAACGACTAAGTATGAAGGACTCATCGGGTGAAACGCTCTGGAACTGAAATCGGATGCGCTTACAGACATGCTCCCCTCTCTGGAAGTCTGAGACATGTGTGAAAATTTTCTAAGTCCAGAAAAAAAAAATTTTAAAACTTTTTTTCAAATTTACCCCCAAGGGATATATATTTTACCCACACATTTGGAGCCCTTCTGGGATGCCCTCTAACATACTATAACCTAATTTAACGGAGATTTTCACACAAAAGTGAAATTTTCAAAAAGTCAGAAATTTTGCAAAAAACGACTAAGTATGAAGGACTCATCGGGTGAAACGCTCTGGAACTGAAATCGGATGCAATTACAGACATGCTCCCCTCTCTGGAAGTCTTACACATGTGTGAAAATTTTCTAAGTCCAGAAAAAAAAAATTTTTCAACTTTATTTCAAATTTCCCCCAAGGGATATATATTTTACCCACACATTTGGAGCCCTCCTGGGATGCCCTCTAACATACTATAACCTCATTTAGCGGAGATTTTCACAAAAAAGTGAAAATTTCAAAAAGTCTGAAATTTTGCAAAAAACGACTAAGTATCAAGGACTCATCAGGTGAATCGCTCTGGAACTGAAATTGGATGCGCGCACTGACATGCTCCCCTCTCTGGAAGTCTGAGACATGTTTGAAAATTTTCTAAGTCCAGAAAAAAAAATTTTTCAACTTTTTTTCAAATTTCCCCCACGGGATATATATTTTACCCACACATTTGGAGCCCTCCTGGGATGCCCTCTAACATACTATAACCTCATTTGGTGGAGAATTTCACAAAAAAAGTGAAATTTTCAAAAAGTGGAAATTTTTCCAAAAAACGACTAAGTATCAAGGACTCATCGGGTGAAACGCTCTGGAACTGAAATCGGATGCGCTTACAGACATGCTCCCCTCTCTGGAAGTCTAACACATGTGTGAAAATTTTCTAAGTCCATAAAAAAAAAATTTTTTCAACTTTTATTCAAATTTCCCCCAAGGGATATATATTTTACCCACACATTTGGAGCCCTCCTGGGATGCCCTCTAACATACTATAACCTCATTTAGCGGAGATTTTCACAAAAAAGTGAAATTTTCAAAAAGTCAGAAATTTTGCAAAAAACGACTAAGTATGAAGGACTCATCGGGTGAATCGCTCTGGAACTGAAATCGGATGCGTGCACTGACATACTCCCCTCTCTGGAAGTCTGAGACATGTGTGAAAATTTTCTAAGTCCAGAAAAAACATTTTTTTTAACTTTTTTCAAATTTCCCCACAAGGGATATATATTTTACCCACACATTTGGAGCCCTCCTGGGATGCCCTCTAACATACTATAACCTCATTTAGCGGAGATTTTCACACAAAAGTGAAATTTTTAAAAAGTCAGAAATTTTGCAAAAAACGACTAAGTATGAAGGACTCATCGGGTGAATCGCTCTGGAACTGAAATCAGATGCGCTTACAGACATGCTCCCCTCTCTGGAAGTCTGAGACATGTGTGAAAATTTTCTAAGTCCAGAAAAAAAAATTTTTTCAACTATTTTTCAAATTTCCCGTAAGGGATATATATTTTACCCACACATTTGGAGCCCTCCTGGGATGCCGTCTAACATACTATAACCTCATTTAGCGGAGATTTTCACAAAAAAGTGAAATTTTCCAAAAGTCAGAAATTTTGCAAGAAACGACTAAGTATGAAGGACTCATCGGGTGAAACGCTCTGGAACTGAAATCGGATGCGCTTACAGACATGCTCCCCTCTCTGGAAGTCTGAGACATGTGTGAAAATTTTCTAAGTCCAGAAAAAAAAAATTTTAAAACTTTTTTTCAAATTTACCCCCAAGGGATATATATTTTACCCACACATTTGGAGCCCTTCTGGGATGCCCTCTAACATACTATAACCTAATTTAGCGGAGATTTTCACACAAAAGTGAAATTTTCAAAAAGTCAGAAATTTTGCAAAAAACGACTAAGTATGAAGGACTCATCGGGTGAATCGCTCTGGAACTGAAATCGGATGCGCGCACTGACATGCTCCCCTCTCTGGAAGTCTGAGACATGTGTGAAAATTTTCTAAGTCCAGAAAAAACATTTTTTTTAACTTTTTTCAAATTTCCCCACAAGGGATATATATTTTACCCACACATTTGGAGCCCTCCTGGGATGCCCTCTAACATACTATAACCTCATTTAGCGGAGATTTTCACACAAAAGTGAAATTTTTAAAAAGTCAGAAATTTTGCAAAAAACGACTAAGTATGAAGGACTCATCGGGTGAATCGCTCTGGAACTGAAATCAGATGCGCTTACAGACATGCTCCCCTCTCTGGAAGTCTGAGACATGTGTGAAAATTTTCTAAGTCCAGAAAAAAAATTTTTTTTAACTTTTTTCAAATTTCCCCACAAGGGATATATATTTTACCCACACATTTGGAGCCCTCCTGGGATGCCCTCTAACATACTATAACCTCATTTAGCGGAGATTTTCACAAAAAAGTGAAATTTTCCAAAAGTCAGAAATTTTGCAAGAAACGACTAAGTATGAAGGACTCATCGGGTGAAACGCTCTGGAACTGAAATCGGATGCGCTTACAGACATGCTCCCCTCTCTGGAAGTCTTACACATGTGTGAAAATTTTCTAAGTCCAGAAAAAAAAAATTTTTCAACTTTTTTTCAAATTTCCCCCAAGGGACATATATTTTACCCACACATTTGGAGCCCTCCTGGGATGCCCTCTAACATACTATAACCTAATTTAGCGGAGATTTTCACAAAAAAGTGAAATTTTCAAAAAGTGAAAATTTTTCCAAAAAACGACTAAGTATGAAGGACTCATCGGGTGAAACGCTCTGGAACTGAAATCGGATGCGCTTACAGACATGCTCCCCTCTCTGGAAGTCTTACACATGTGTGAAAATTTTCTAAGTCCAGAAAAAAAAAATTTTTCAACTTTTTTTCAAATTTCCCCCAAGGGATATATATTTTACCCACACATTTGGAGCCCTCCTGGGATGCCCTCTAACATACTATAACCTAATTTAGCGGAGATTTTCACAAAAAAGTGAAATTTTCAAAAAGTGAAAATTTTTCCAAAAAACGACTAAGTATGAAGGACTCATCGGGTGAAACGCTCTGGAACTGAAATCGGATGCGCTTACAGACATGCTCCCCTCTCTGGAAGTCTGAGACATGTGTGAAAATTTTCTAAGTCCAGAAAAAAAAATTTTTAAAACTTTTTTTCAAATTTATCCCCAAGGGATATATATTTTACCCACACATTTGGAGCCCTCCTGGGATGCCCTCTAACATACTATAACCTCATTTAGCGGAGATTTTCACAACAAAGTGAAATTTTCAAAAAGTCAGAAATTTTGCAAAAAACGACTAAGTATGAAGGACTCATCGGGTGAATCGCTCTGGAACTGAAATCGGATGCGCGCACTGACATGCTCCCCTCTCTGGAAGTCTGAGACATGTGTGAAAATTTTCTAAGTCCAGAAAAAAAATTTTTTTTAACTTTTTTCAAATTTCCCCACAAGGGATATATATTTTACCCACACATTTGGAGCCCTCCTGGGATGCCCTCTAACATACTATAACCTCATTTAGCGGAGATTTTCACAAAAAAGTGAAATTTTCCAAAAGTCAGAAATTTTGCAAGAAACGACTAAGTATAAAGGACTCATCGGGTGAAACGCTCTGGAACTGAAATCGGATGCGCTTACAGACATGCTCCCCTCTCTGGAAGTCTGAGACATGTTTGAAAATTTTCTAAGTCCAGAAAAAAAAATTTTTCAACTTTTTTTCAAATTTCCCCCACGGGATATATATTTTACCCACACATTTGGAGCCCTCCTGGGATGCCCTCTAACATACTATAACCTCATTTGGTGGAGAATTTCACAAAAAAAGTGAAATTTTCAAAAAGTGGAAATTTTTCCAAAAAACGACTAAGTATCAAGGACTCATCGGGTGAAACGCTCTGGAACTGAAATCGGATGCGCTTACAGACATGCTCCCCTCTCTGGAAGTCTAACACATGTGTGAAAATTTTCTAAGTCCATAAAAAAAAAATTTTTTCAACTTTTATTCAAATTTCCCCCAAGGGATATATATTTTACCCACACATTTGGAGCCCTCCTGGGATGCCCTCTAACATACTATAACCTCATTTAGCGGAGATTTTCACAAAAAAGTGAAATTTTCAAAAAGTCAGAAATTTTGCAAAAAACGACTAAGTATGAAGGACTCATCGGGTGAATCGCTCTGGAACTGAAATCGGATGCGTGCACTGACATACTCCCCTCTCTGGAAGTCTGAGACATGTGTGAAAATTTTCTAAGTCCAGAAAAAACATTTTTTTTAACTTTTTTCAAATTTCCCCACAAGGGATATATATTTTACCCACACATTTGGAGCCCTCCTGGGATGCCCTCTAACATACTATAACCTCATTTAGCGGAGATTTTCACACAAAAGTGAAATTTTTAAAAAGTCAGAAATTTTGCAAAAAACGACTAAGTATGAAGGACTCATCGGGTGAATCGCTCTGGAACTGAAATCAGATGCGCTTACAGACATGCTCCCCTCTCTGGAAGTCTGAGACATGTGTGAAAATTTTCTAAGTCCAGAAAAAAAAATTTTTTCAACTATTTTTCAAATTTCCCGTAAGGGATATATATTTTACCCACACATTTGGAGCCCTCCTGGGATGCCGTCTAACATACTATAACCTCATTTAGCGGAGATTTTCACAAAAAAGTGAAATTTTCCAAAAGTCAGAAATTTTGCAAGAAACGACTAAGTATGAAGGACTCATCGGGTGAAACGCTCTGGAACTGAAATCGGATGCGCTTACAGACATGCTCCCCTCTCTGGAAGTCTGAGACATGTGTGAAAATTTTCTAAGTCCAGAAAAAAAAAATTTTAAAACTTTTTTTCAAATTTACCCCCAAGGGATATATATTTTACCCACACATTTGGAGCCCTTCTGGGATGCCCTCTAACATACTATAACCTAATTTAGCGGAGATTTTCACACAAAAGTGAAATTTTCAAAAAGTCAGAAATTTTGCAAAAAACGACTAAGTATGAAGGACTCATCGGGTGAATCGCTCTGGAACTGAAATCGGATGCGCGCACTGACATGCTCCCCTCTCTGGAAGTCTGAGACATGTGTGAAAATTTTCTAAGTCCAGAAAAAACATTTTTTTTAACTTTTTTCAAATTTCCCCACAAGGGATATATATTTTACCCACACATTTGGAGCCCTCCTGGGATGCCCTCTAACATACTATAACCTCATTTAGCGGAGATTTTCACACAAAAGTGAAATTTTTAAAAAGTCAGAAATTTTGCAAAAAACGACTAAGTATGAAGGACTCATCGGGTGAATCGCTCTGGAACTGAAATCAGATGCGCTTACAGACATGCTCCCCTCTCTGGAAGTCTGAGACATGTGTGAAAATTTTCTAAGTCCAGAAAAAAAATTTTTTTTAACTTTTTTCAAATTTCCCCACAAGGGATATATATTTTACCCACACATTTGGAGCCCTCCTGGGATGCCCTCTAACATACTATAACCTCATTTAGCGGAGATTTTCACAAAAAAGTGAAATTTTCCAAAAGTCAGAAATTTTGCAAGAAACGACTAAGTATGAAGGACTCATCGGGTGAAACGCTCTGGAACTGAAATCGGATGCGCTTACAGACATGCTCCCCTGTCTGGAAGTCTTACACATGTGTGAAAATTTTCTAAGTCCAGAAAAAAAAAATTTTTCAACTTTTTTTCAAATTTCCCCCAAGGGACATATATTTTACCCACACATTTGGAGCCCTCCTGGGATGCCCTCTAACATACTATAACCTAATTTAGCGGAGATTTTCACAAAAAAGTGAAATTTTCAAAAAGTGAAAATTTTTCCAAAAAACGACTAAGTATGAAGGACTCATCGGGTGAAACGCTCTGGAACTGAAATCGGATGCGCTTACAGACATGCTCCCCTCTCTGGAAGTCTTACACATGTGTGAAAATTTTCTAAGTCCAGAAAAAAAAAATTTTTCAACTTTTTTTCAAATTTCCCCCAAGGGATATATATTTTACCCACACATTTGGAGCCCTCCTGGGATGCCCTCTAACATACTATAACCTAATTTAGCGGAGATTTTCACAAAAAAGTGAAATTTTCAAAAAGTGAAAATTTTTCCAAAAAACGACTAAGTATGAAGGACTCATCGGGTGAAACGCTCTGGAACTGAAATCGGATGCGCTTACAGACATGCTCCCCTCTCTGGAAGTCTGAGACATGTGTGAAAATTTTCTAAGTCCAGAAAAAAAAATTTTTAAAACTTTTTTTCAAATTTATCCCCAAGGGATATATATTTTACCCACACATTTGGAGCCCTCCTGGGATGCCCTCTAACATACTATAACCTCATTTAGCGGAGATTTTCACAACAAAGTGAAATTTTCAAAAAGTCAGAAATTTTGCAAAAAACGACTAAGTATGAAGGACTCATCGGGTGAATCGCTCTGGAACTGAAATCGGATGCGCGCACTGACATGCTCCCCTCTCTGGAAGTCTGAGACATGTGTGAAAATTTTCTAAGTCCAGAAAAAAAATTTTTTTTAACTTTTTTCAAATTTCCCCACAAGGGATATATATTTTACCCACACATTTGGAGCCCTCCTGGGATGCCCTCTAACATACTATAACCTCATTTAGCGGAGATTTTCACAAAAAAGTGAAATTTTCCAAAAGTCAGAAATTTTGCAAGAAACGACTAAGTATAAAGGACTCATCGGGTGAAACGCTCTGGAACTGAAATCGGATGCGCTTACAGACATGCTCCCCTCTCTGGAAGTCTTACACATGTGTGAAAATTTTCTAAGTCCAGAAAAAAAAATTTTTCAACTTTTTTTCAAATTTCCCCCACGGGATATATATTTTACCCACACATTTGGAGCCCTCCTGGGATGCCCTCTAACATACTATAACCTCATTTGGTGGAGAATTTCACAAAAAAAGTGAAATTTTCAAAAAGTGGAAATTTTTCCAAAAAACGACTAAGTATCAAGGACTCATCGGGTGAAACGCTCTGGAACTGAAATCGGATGCGCTTACAGACATGCTCCCCTCTCTGGAAGTCTAACACATGTGTGAAAATTTTCTAAGTCCATAAAAAAAAATTTTTTCAACTTTTATTCAAATTTCCCCCAAGGGATATATATTTTACCCACACATTTGGAGCCCTCCTGGGATGCCCTCTAACATACTATAACCTCATTTAGCGGAGATTTTCACAAAAAAGTGAAATTTTTAAAAAGTCAGAAATTTTGCAAAAAACGACTAAGTATGAAGGACTCATCGGGTGAATCGCTCTGGAACTGAAATCGGATGCGTGCACTGACATACTCCCCTCTCTGGAAGTCTGAGACATGTGTGAAAATTTTCTAAGTCCAGAAAAAACATTTTTTTTAACTTTTTTCAAATTTCCCCACAAGGGATATATATTTTACCCACACATTTGGAGCCCTCCTGGGATGCCCTCTAACATACTATAACCTCATTTAGCGGAGATTTTCACACAAAAGTGAAATTTTTAAAAAGTCAGAAATTTTGCAAAAAATGACTAAGTATGAAGGACTCATCGGGTGAATCGCTCTGGAACTGAAATCAGATGCGCTTACAGACATGCTCCCCTCTCTGGAAGTCTGAGACATGTGTGAAAATTTTCTAAGTCCAGAAAAAAAAATTTTTTCAACTATTTTTCAAATTTCCCCCAAGGGATATATATTTTACCCACACATTTGGAGCCCTCCTGGGATGCCCTCTAACATACTATAACCTCATTTAGCGGAGATTTTCACAAAAAAGTGAAATTTTCCAAAAGTCAGAAATTTTGCAAGAAACGACTAAGTATGAAGGACTCATCGGGTGAAACGCTCTGGAACTGAAATCGGATGCGCTTACAGACATGCTCCCCTCTCTGGAAGTCTTACACATGTGTGAAAATTTTCTAAGTCCAGAAAAAAAAAAATTTTCAACTTTTTTTCAAATTTCCCCCAAGGGATATATATTTTACCCACACATTTGGAGCCCTCCTGGGATGCCCTCTAACATACTATAACCTAATTTAGCGGAGATTTTCACAAAAAAGTGAAATTTTCAAAAAGTGAAAATTTTTCCAAAAAACGACTAAGTATGAAGGACTCATCGGGTGAAACGCTCTGGAACTGAAATCGGATGCAATTACAGATATGCTCCCCTCTCTGGAAGTCTTACACATGTGTGAAAATTTTCTAAGTCCAGAAAAAAAAAAATGTTCAACTTTTTTTCAAATTTCCCCCAAGGGATATATATTTTACCCACACATTTGGAGCCCTCCTGGGATGCCCTCTAACATACTATAACCTCATTTAGCGGAGATTTTCACAACAAAGTGAAATTTTCAAAAAGTCAGAAATTTTGCAAAAAACGACTAAGTATGAAGGACTCATCGGGTGAATCGCTCTGGAACTGAAATCGGATGCGCGCACTGACATGCTCCCCTCTCTGGAAGTCTGAGACATGTGTGAAAATTTTCTAAGTCCAGAAAAAAATTTTTTTTTAACTTTTTTCAAATTTCCCCACAAGGGATATATATTTTACCCACACATTTGGAGCCCTCCTGGGATGCCCTCTAACATACTATAACCTCATTTAGCGGAGATTTTCACAAAAAAGTGAAATTTTCCAAAAGTCAGAAATTTTGCAAGAAACGACTAAGTATGAAGGACTCATCGGGTGAAACGCTCTGGAACTGAAATCGGATGCAATTACAGATATGCTCCCCTCTCTGGAAGTCTTACACATGTGTGAAAATTTTCTAAGTCCAGAAAAAAAAAAATGTTCAACTTTTTTTCAAATTTCCCCCAAGGGATATATATTTTACCCACACATTTGGAGCCCTCCTGGGATGCCCTCTAACATACTATAACCTCATTTAGCGGAGATTTTCACAACAAAGTGAAATTTTCCAAAAGTCAGAAATTTTGCAAGAAACGACTAAGTATGAAGGACTCATTGGGTGAAACGCGCTGGAACTGACATCGGATGCGCTTACAGACATGCTCCCCTCTCTGGAAGTCTTACACATGTGTGAAATTTTTCTAAGTCCAGAAAAAAAAAATTTTTCAACTTTTTTTCAAATTTCCCCCAAGGGACATATATTTTACCCACACATTTGGAGCCCTCCTGGGATGCCCTCTAACATACTATAACCTCATTTGGTGGAGAATTTCACAAAAAAAGTGAAATTTTCAAAAAGTGGAAATTTTTCCAAAAAACGACTAAGTATCAAGGACTCATCGGGTGAAACGCTCTGGAACTGAAATCGGATGCGCTTACAGACATGCTCCCCTCTCTGGAAGTCTAACACATGTGTGAAAATTTTCTAAGTCCATAAAAAAAAATTTTTTCAACTTTTATTCAAATTTCCCCCAAGGGATATATATTTTACCCACACATTTGGAGCCCTCCTGGGATGCCCTCTAACATACTATAACCTCATTTAGCGGAGATTTTCACAAAAAAGTGAAATTTTCAAAAAGTCAGAAATTTTGCAAAAAACGACTAAGTATGAAGGACTCATCGGGTGAATCGCTCTGGAACTGAAATCGGATGCGTGCACTGACATGCTCCCCTCTCTGGAAGTCTGAGACATGTGTGAAAATTTTCTAAGTCCAGAAAAAAAAATTTTTTCAACTATTTTTCAAATTTCCCCCAAGGGATATATATTTTACCCACACATTTGGAGCCCTCCTGGGATGCCCTCTAACATACTATAACCTCATTTAGCGGAGATTTTCACAAAAAAGTGAAATTTTCCAAAAGTCAGAAATTTTGCAAGAAACGACTAAGTATGAAGGACTCATTGGGTGAAACGCTCTGGAACTGAAATCGGATGCGCTTACAGACATGCTCCCCTCTCTGGAAGTCTTACACATGTGTGAAATTTTTCTAAGTCCAGAAAAAAAAAATTTTTCAACTTTTTTTCAAATTTCCCCCAAGGGACATATATTTTACCCACACATTTGGAGCCTTCCTGGGATGCCCTCTAACATACTATAACCTAATTTAGCGGAGATTTTCACAAAAAAGTGAAATTTTCAAAAAGTGAAAATTTTTCCAAAAAACGACTAAGTATGAAGGACTCATCGGGTGAAACGCTCTGGAACTGAAATCGGATGCGCTTACAGACATGCTCCCCTCTCTGGAAGTCTTACACATGTGTGAAAATTTTCTAAGTCCAGAAAAAAAAAAATGTTCAACTTTTTTTCAAATTTCCCCCAAGGGATATATATTTTACCCACACATTTGGAGCCCTCCTGGGATGCCCTCTAACATACTATAACCTCATTTAGCGGAGATTTTCACAACAAAGTGAAATTTTCAAAAAGTCAGAAATTTTGCAAAAAACGACTAAGTATGAAGGACTCATCGGGTGAAACGCTCTGGAACTGAAATCGGATGCAATTACAGACATGCTCCCCTCTCTGGAAGTCTTACACATGTGTGAAAATTTTCTAAGTCCAGAAAAAAAAAATGTTCAACTTTTTTTCAAATTTCCCCAAAGGGATATAGATTTTACCCACACATTTGGAGCCCTCCTGGGATGCCCTCTAACATACTATAACCTCATTTAGCGGAGATTTTCACAACAAAGTGAAATTTTCAAAAAGTCAGAAATTTTGCAAAAAACGACTAAGTATGAAGGACTCATCGGGTGAATCGCTCTGGAACTGAAATCGGATGCGCGCACTGACATGCTCCCCTCTCTGGAAGTCTGAGACATGTGTGAAAATTTTCTAAGTCCAGAAAAAATTTTTTTTTTAACTTTTTTCAAATTTCCCCACAAGGGATATATATTTTACCCACACATTTGGAGCCCTCCTGGGATGCCCTCTAACATACTATAACCTCATTTAGCGGAGATTTTCACAAAAAAGTGAAAATTTCAAAAAGTCTGAAATTTTGCAAAAAACGACTAAGTATCAAGGACTCATCAGGTGAATCGCTCTGGAACTGAAATTGGATGCGCGCACTGACATGCTCCCCTCTCTGGAAGTCTGAGACATGTGTGAAAATTTTCTAAGTCCAGAAAAAAAAATTTTTCAACTTTTTTTCAAATTTCCCCCACGGGATATATATTTTACCCACACATTTGGAGCCCTCCTGGGATGCCCTCTAACATACTATAACCTCATTTAGCGGAGATTTTCACAAAAAAGTGAAATTTTCCAAAAGTCAGAAATTTTGCAAGAAACGACTAAGTATGAAGGACTCATTGGGTGAAACGCTCTGGAACTGAAATCGGATGCGCTTACAGACATGCTCCCCTCTCTGGAAGTCTTACACATGTGTGAAATTTTTCTAAGTCCAGAAAAAAAAAATTTTTCAACTTTTTTTCAAATTTCCCCCAAGGGACATATATTTTACCCACACATTTGGAGCCTTCCTGGGATGCCCTCTAACATACTATAACCTAATTTAGCGGAGATTTTCACAAAAAAGTGAAATTTTCAAAAAGTGAAAATTTTTCCAAAAAACGACTAAGTATGAAGGACTCATCGGGTGAAACGCTCTGGAACTGAAATCGGATGCGCTTACAGACATGCTCCCCTCTCTGGAAGTCTTACACATGTGTGAAAATTTTCTAAGTCCAGAAAAAAAAAAATGTTCAACTTTTTTTCAAATTTCCCCCAAGGGATATATATTTTACCCACACATTTGGAGCCCTCCTGGGATGCCCTCTAACATACTATAACCTCATTTAGCGGAGATTTTCACAACAAAGTGAAATTTTCAAAAAGTCAGAAATTTTGCAAAAAACGACTAAGTATGAAGGACTCATCGGGTGAAACGCTCTGGAACTGAAATCGGATGCAATTACAGACATGCTCCCCTCTCTGGAAGTCTTACACATGTGTGAAAATTTTCTAAGTCCAGAAAAAAAAAATGTTCAACTTTTTTTCAAATTTCCCCAAAGGGATATAGATTTTACCCACACATTTGGAGCCCTCCTGGGATGCCCTCTAACATACTATAACCTCATTTAGCGGAGATTTTCACAACAAAGTGAAATTTTCAAAAAGTCAGAAATTTTGCAAAAAACGACTAAGTATGAAGGACTCATCGGGTGAATCGCTCTGGAACTGAAATCGGATGCGCGCACTGACATGCTCCCCTCTCTGGAAGTCTGAGACATGTGTGAAAATTTTCTAAGTCCAGAAAAAAATTTTTTTTTAACTTTTTTCAAATTTCCCCACAAGGGATATATATTTTACCCACACATTTGGAGCCCTCCTGGGATGCCCTCTAACATACTATAACCTCATTTAGCGGAGATTTTCACAAAAAAGTGAAAATTTCAAAAAGTCTGAAATTTTGCAAAAAACGACTAAGTATCAAGGACTCATCAGGTGAATCGCTCTGGAACTGAAATTGGATGCGCGCACTGACATGCTCCCCTCTCTGGAAGTCTGAGACATGTGTGAAAATTTTCTAAGTCCAGAAAAAAAAATTTTTCAACTTTTTTTCAAATTTCCCCCACGGGATATATATTTTACCCACACATTTGGAGCCCTCCTGGGATGCCCTCTAACATACTATAACCTCATTTGGTGGAGAATTTCACAAAAAAAGTGAAATTTTCAAAAAGTGGAAATTTTTCCAAAAAACGACTAAGTATCAAGGACTCATCGGGTGAAACGCTCTGGAACTGAAATCGGATGCGCTTACAGACATGCTCCCCTCTCTGGAAGTCTAACACATGTGTGAAAATTTTCTAAGTCCATAAAAAAAAATTTTTTCAACTTTTATTCAAATTTCCCCCAAGGGATATATATTTTACCCACATATTTGGAGCCCTCCTGGGATGCCCTCTAACATACTATAACCTCATTTAGCGGAGATTTTCACAAAAAAGTGAAATTTTCAAAAAGTCAGAAATTTTGCAAAAAACGACTAAGTATGAAGGACTCATCGGGTGAATCGCTCTGGAACTGAAATCGGATGCGTGCACTGACATGCTCCCCTCTCTGGAAGTCTGAGACATGTGTGAAAATTTTCTAAGTCCAGAAAAAACATTTTTTTTAACTTTTTTCAAATTTCCCAACAAGGGATATATATTTTACCCACACATTTGGAGCTCTCCTGGGATGCCCTCTAACATACTATAACCTCATTTAGCGGAGATTTTCACACAAAAGTGAAATTTTTAAAAAGTCAGAAATTTTGCAAAAAACGACTAAGTATGAAGGACTCATCGGGTGAATCGCTCTGGAACTGAAATCAGATGCGCTTACAGACATGCTCCCCTCTCTGGAAGTCTGAGACATGTGTGAAAATTTTCTAAGTCCAGAAAAAAAAATTTTTTCAACTATTTTTCAAATTTCCCCCAAGGGATATATATTTTACCCACACATTTGGAGCCCTCCTGGGATGCCCTCTAACATACTATAACCTCATTTAGCGGAGATTTTCACAAAAAAGTGAAATTTTCCAAAAGTCAGAAATTTTGCAAGAAACGACTAAGTATGAAGGACTCATTGGGTGAAACGCGCTGGAACTGACATCGGATGCGCTTACAGACATGCTCCCCTCTCTGGAAGTCTTACACATGTGTGAAATTTTTCTAAGTCCAGAAAAAAAAAATTTTTCAACTTTTTTTCAAATTTCCCCCAAGGGACATATATTTTACCCACACATTTGGAGCCCTCCTGGGATGCCCTCTAACATACTATAACCTCATTTGGTGGAGAATTTCACAAAAAAAGTGAAATTTTCAAAAAGTGGAAATTTTTCCAAAAAACGACTAAGTATCAAGGACTCATCGGGTGAAACGCTCTGGAACTGAAATCGGATGCGCTTACAGACATGCTCCCCTCTCTGGAAGTCTAACACATGTGTGAAAATTTTCTAAGTCCATAAAAAAAAATTTTTTCAACTTTTATTCAAATTTCCCCCAAGGGATATATATTTTACCCACACATTTGGAGCCCTCCTGGGATGCCCTCTAACATACTATAACCTCATTTAGCGGAGATTTTCACAAAAAAGTGAAATTTTCAAAAAGTCAGAAATTTTGCAAAAAACGACTAAGTATGAAGGACTCATCGGGTGAATCGCTCTGGAACTGAAATCGGATGCGTGCACTGACATGCTCCCCTCTCTGGAAGTCTGAGACATGTGTGAAAATTTTCTAAGTCCAGAAAAAACATTTTTTTTAACTTTTTTCAAATTTCCCAACAAGGGATATATATTTTACCCACACATTTGGAGCTCTCCTGGGATGCCCTCTAACATACTATAACCTCATTTAGCGGAGATTTTCACACAAAAGTGAAATTTTTAAAAAGTCAGAAATTTTGCAAAAAACGACTAAGTATGAAGGACTCATCGGGTGAATCGCTCTGGAACTGAAATCAGATGCGCTTACAGACATGCTCCCCTCTCTGGAAGTCTGAGACATGTGTGAAAATTTTCTAAGTCCAGAAAAAAAAATTTTTTCAACTATTTTTCAAATTTCCCCCAAGGGATATATATTTTACCCACACATTTGGAGCCCTCCTGGGATGCCCTCTAACATACTATAACCTCATTTAGCGGAGATTTTCACAAAAAAGTGAAATTTTCCAAAAGTCAGAAATTTTGCAAGAAACGACTAAGTATGAAGGACTCATTGGGTGAAACGCTCTGGAACTGAAATCGGATGCGCTTACAGACATGCTCCCCTCTCTGGAAGACTTACACATGTGTGAAATTTTTCTAAGTCCAGAAAAAAAAAATTTTTCAACTTTTTTTCAAATTTCCCCCAAGGGACATATATTTTACCCACACATTTGGAGCCTTCCTGGGATGCCCTCTAACATACTATAACCTAATTTAGCGGAGATTTTCACAAAAAAGTGAAATTTTCAAAAAGTGAAAATTTTTCCAAAAAACGACTAAGTATGAAGGACTCATCGGGTGAAACGCTCTGGAACTGAAATCGGATGCGCTTACAGACATGCTCCCCTCTCTGGAAGTCTTACACATGTGTGAAAATTTTCTAAGTCCAGAAAAAAAAAAATGTTCAACTTTTTTTCAAATTTCCCCCAAGGGATATATATTTTACCCACACATTAGGAGCCCTCCTGGGATGCCCTCTAACATACTATAACCTCATTTAGCGGAGATTTTCACAACAAAGTGAAATTTTCAAAAAGTCAGAAATTTTGCAAAAAACGACTAAGTATGAAGGATTCATCGGGTGAATCGCTCTGGAACTGAAATCGGATGCGCGCACTGACATGCTCCCCTCTCTGGAAGTCTGAGACATGTGTGAAAATTTTCTAAGTCCAGAAAAAAAATTTTTTTTAACTTTTTTCAAATTTCCCCACAAGGGATATATATTTTACCCACACATTTGGAGCCCTCCTGGGATGCCCTCTAACATACTATAACCTCATTTAGCGGAGATTTTCACAAAAAAGTGAAATTTTCCAAAAGTCAGAAATTTTGCAAGAAACGACTAAGTATGAAGGACTCATCGGGTGAAACGCTCTGGAACTGAAATCGGATGCGCTTACAGACATGCTCCCCTCTCTGGAAGTCTTACACATGTGTGAAAATTTTCTAAGTCCAGAAAAAAAAAAATTTTCAACTTTTTTTCAAATTTCCCCCAAGGGATATATATTTTACCCACACATTTGGAGCCCTCCTGGGATGCCCTCTAACATACTATAACCTCATTTGGTGGAGAATTTCACAAAAAAAGTGAAATTTTCAAAAAGTGGAAATTTTTCCAAAAAACGACTAAGTATCAAGGACTCATCGGGTGAAACGCTCTGGAACTGAAATCGGATGCGCTTACAGACATGCTCCCCTCTCTGGAAGTCTAACACATGTGTGAAAATTTTCTAAGTCCATAAAAAAAAATTTTTTCAACTTTTATTCAAATTTCCCCCAAGGGATATATATTTTACCCACACATTTGGAGCCCTCCTGGGATGCCCTCTAACATACTATAACCTCATTTAGCGGAGATTTTCACAAAAAAGTGAAATTTTCAAAAAGTCAGAAATTTTGCAAAAAACGACTAAGTATGAAGGACTCATCGGGTGAATCGCTCTGGAACTGAAATCGGATGCGTGCACTGACATGCTCCCCTCTCTGGAAGTCTGAGACATGTGTGAAAATTTTCTAAGTCCAGAAAAAACATTTTTTTTTACTTTTTTCAAATTTCCCAACAAGGGATATATATTTTACCCACACATTTGGAGCTCTCCTGGGATGCCCTCTAACATACTATAACCTCATTTAGCGGAGATTTTCACACAAAAGTGAAATTTTTAAAAAGTCAGAAATTTTGCAAAAAACGACTAAGTATGAAGGACTCATCGGGTGAATCGCTCTGGAACTGAAATCAGATGCGCTTACAGACATGCTCCCCTCTCTGGAAGTCTGAGACATGTGTGAAAATTTTCTAAGTCCAGAAAAAAAAATTTTTTCAACTATTTTTCAAATTTCCCCCAAGGGATATATATTTTACCCACACATTTGGAGCCCTCCTGGGATGCCCTCTAACATACTATAACCTCATTTAGCGGAGATTTTCACAAAAAAGTGAAATTTTCCAAAAGTCAGAAATTTTGCAAGAAACGACTAAGTATGAAGGACTCATTGGGTGAAACGCTCTGGAACTGAAATCGGATGCGCTTACAGACATGCTCCCCTCTCTGGAAGTCTTACACATGTGTGAAATTTTTCTAAGTCCAGAAAAAAAAAATTTTTCAACTTTTTTTCAAATTTCCCCCAAGGGACATATATTTTACCCACACATTTGGAGCCTTCCTGGGATGCCCTCTAACATACTATAACCTAATTTAGCGGAGATTTTCACAAAAAAGTGAAATTTTCAAAAAGTGAAAATTTTTCCAAAAAACGACTAAGTATGAAGGACTCATCGGGTGAAACGCTCTGGAACTGAAATCGGATGCGCTTACAGACATGCTCCCCTCTCTGGAAGTCTTACACATGTGTGAAAATTTTCTAAGTCCAGAAAAAAAAAAATGTTCAACTTTTTTTCAAATTTCCCCCAAGGGATATATATTTTACCCACACATTTGGAGCCCTCCTGGGATGCCCTCTAACATACTATAACCTCATTTAGCGGAGATTTTCACAACAAAGTGAAATTTTCAAAAAGTCAGAAATTTTGCAAAAAACGACTAATTATGAAGGACTCATCGGGTGAATCGCTCTGGAACTGAAATCGGATGCGCGCACTGACATGCTCCCCTCTCTGGAAGTCTGAGACATGTGTGAAAATTTTCTAAGTCCAGAAAAAAAAAATTTTTCAACTTTTTTTCAAATTTCCCCCAAGGGATATATATTTTACCCACACATTTGGAGCCCTCCTGGGATGCCCTCTAACATACTATAACCTCATTTAGCGGAGATTTTCACAAAAAAGTGAAATTTTCAAAAAGTCAGAAATTTTGCAAAAAACGACTAAGTATGAAGGACTCATCGGGTGAATCGCTCTGGAACTGAAATCGGATGCGTGCACTGACATGCTCCCCTCTCTGGAAGTCTGAGACATGTGTGAAAATTTTCTAAGTCCAGAAAAAACATTTTTTTTAACTTTTTTCAAATTTCCCAACAAGGGATATATATTTTACCCACACATTTGGAGCTCTCCTGGGATGCCCTCTAACATACTATAACCTCATTTAGCGGAGATTTTCACACAAAAGTGAAATTTTTAAAAAGTCAGAAATTTTGCAAAAAACGACTAAGTATGAAGGACTCATCGGGTGAATCGCTCTGGAACTGAAATCAGATGCGCTTACAGACATGCTCCCCTCTCTGGAAGTCTGAGACATGTGTGAAAATTTTCTAAGTCCAGAAAAAAAATTTTTTTCAACTATTTTTCAAATTTCCCCCAAGGGATATATATTTTACCCACACATTTGGAGCCCTCCTGGGATGCCCTCTAACATACTATAACCTCATTTAGCGGAGATTTTCACAAAAAAGTGAAATTTTCCAAAAGTCAGAAATTTTGCAAGAAACGACTAAGTATGAAGGACTCATTGGGTGAAACGCTCTGGAACTCAAATCGGATGCGCTTACAGACATGCTCCCCTCTCTGGAAGTCTTACACATGTGTGAAATTTTTCTAAGTCCAGAAAAAAAAAATTTTTCAACTTTTTTTCAAATTTCCCCCAAGGGACATATATTTTACCCACACATTTGGAGCCTTCCTGGGATGCCCTCTAACATACTATAACCTAATTTAGCGGAGATTTTCACAAAAAAGTGAAATTTTCAAAAAGTGAAAATTTTTCCAAAAAACGACTAAGTATGAAGGACTCATCGGGTGAAACGCTCTGGAACTGAAATCGGATGCGCTTACAGACATGCTCCCCTCTCTGGAAGTCTTACACATGTGTGAAAATTTTCTAAGTCCAGAAAAAAAAAAATGTTCAACTTTTTTTCAAATTTCCCCCAAGGGATATATATTTTACCCACACATTTGGAGCCCTCCTGGGATGCCCTCTAACATACTATAACCTCATTTAGCGGAGATTTTCACAACAAAGTGAAATTTTCAAAAAGTCAGAAATTTTGCAAAAAACGACTAAGTATGAAGGACTCATCGGGTGAATCGCTCTGGAACTGAAATCGGATGCGCGCACTGACATGCTCCCCTCTCTGGAAGTCTGAGACATGTGTGAAAATTTTCTAAGTCCAGAAAAAAATTTTTTTTTAACTTTTTTCAAATTTCCCCACAAGGGATATATATTTTACCCACACATTTGGAGCCCTCCTGGGATGCCCTCTAACATACTATAACCTCATTTAGCGGAGATTTTCACAAAAAAGTGAAATTTTCCAAAAGTCAGAAATTTTGCAAGAAACGACTAAGTATGAAGGACTCATCGGGTGAAACGCTCTGGAACTGAAATCGGATGCGCTTACAGACATGCTCCCCTCTCTGGAAGTCTTACACATGTGTGAAAATTTTCTAAGTCCAGAAAAAAAAAATTTTTCAACTTTTTTTCAAATTTCCCCCAAGGGATATATATTTTACCCACACATTTGGAGCCCTCCTGGGATGCCCTCTAACATACTATAACCTCATTTAGCGGAGATTTTCACAAAAAAGTGAAATTTTCAAAAAGTCAGAAATTTTGCAAAAAACGACTAAGTATGAAGGACTCATCGGGTGAATCGCTCTGGAACTGAAATCGGATGCGTGCACTGACATGCTCCCCTCTCTGGAAGTCTGAGACATGTGTGAAAATTTTCTAAGTCCAGAAAAAACATTTTTTTTTACTTTTTTCAAATTTCCCCACAAGGGATATATATTTTACCCACACATTTGGAGCCCTCCTGGGATGCCCTCTAACATACTATAACCTCATTTAGCGGAGATTTTCACACAAAAGTGAAATTTTTAAAAAGTCAGAAATTTTGCAAAAAATGACTAAGTATGAAGGACTCATCGGGTGAATCGCTCTGGAACTGAAATCGGATGCGCGCACTGACATGCTCCCCTCTCTGGAAGTCTGAGACATGTGTGAAAATTTTCTAAGTCCAGAAAAAAATTTTTTTTTAACTTTTTTCAAATTTCCCCACAAGGGATATATATTTTACCCACACATTTGGAGCCCTCCTGGGATGCCCTCTAACATACTATAACCTCATTTAGCGGAGATTTTCACAAAAAAGTGAAAATTTCAAAAAGTCTGAAATTTTGCAAAAAACGACTAAGTATCAAGGACTCATCAGGTGAATCGCTCTGGAACTGAAATTGGATGCGCGCACTGACATGCTCCCCTCTCTGGAAGTCTGAGACATGTGTGAAAATTTTCTAAGTCCAGAAAAAAAAATTTTTCAACTTTTTTTCAAATTTCCCCCACGGGATATATATTTTACCCACACATTTGGAGCCCTCCTGGGATGCCCTCTAACATACTATAACCTCATTTGGTGGAGAATTTCACAAAAAAAGTGAAATTTTCAAAAAGTGGAAATTTTTCCAAAAAACGACTAAGTATCAAGGACTCATCGGGTGAAACGCTCTGGAACTGAAATCGGATGCGCTTACAGACATGCTCCCCTCTCTGGAAGTCTAACACATGTGTGAAAATTTTCTAAGTCCATAAAAAAAAATTTTTTCAACTTTTATTCAAATTTCCCCCAAGGGATATATATTTTACCCACATATTTGGAGCCCTCCTGGGATGCCCTCTAACATACTATAACCTCATTTAGCGGAGATTTTCACAAAAAAGTGAAATTTTCAAAAAGTCAGAAATTTTGCAAAAAACGACTAAGTATGAAGGACTCATCGGGTGAATCGCTCTGGAACTGAAATCGGATGCGTGCACTGACATGCTCCCCTCTCTGGAAGTCTGAGACATGTGTGAAAATTTTCTAAGTCCAGAAAAAACATTTTTTTTAACTTTTTTCAAATTTCCCAACAAGGGATATATATTTTACCCACACATTTGGAGCTCTCCTGGGATGCCCTCTAACATACTATAACCTCATTTAGCGGAGATTTTCACACAAAAGTGAAATTTTTAAAAAGTCAGAAATTTTGCAAAAAACGACTAAGTATGAAGGACTCATCGGGTGAATCGCTCTGGAACTGAAATCAGATGCGCTTACAGACATGCTCCCCTCTCTGGAAGTCTGAGACATGTGTGAAAATTTTCTAAGTCCAGAAAAAAAAATTTTTTCAACTATTTTTCAAATTTCCCCCAAGGGATATATATTTTACCCACACATTTGGAGCCCTCCTGGGATGCCCTCTAACATACTATAACCTCATTTAGCGGAGATTTTCACAAAAAAGTGAAATTTTCCAAAAGTCAGAAATTTTGCAAGAAACGACTAAGTATGAAGGACTCATTGGGTGAAACGCGCTGGAACTGACATCGGATGCGCTTACAGACATGCTCCCCTCTCTGGAAGTCTTACACATGTGTGAAATTTTTCTAAGTCCAGAAAAAAAAAATTTTTCAACTTTTTTTCAAATTTCCCCCAAGGGACATATATTTTACCCACACATTTGGAGCCCTCCTGGGATGCCCTCTAACATACTATAACCTCATTTGGTGGAGAATTTCACAAAAAAAGTGAAATTTTCAAAAAGTGGAAATTTTTCCAAAAAACGACTAAGTATCAAGGACTCATCGGGTGAAACGCTCTGGAACTGAAATCGGATGCGCTTACAGACATGCTCCCCTCTCTGGAAGTCTAACACATGTGTGAAAATTTTCTAAGTCCATAAAAAAAAATTTTTTCAACTTTTATTCAAATTTCCCCCAAGGGATATATATTTTACCCACACATTTGGAGCCCTCCTGGGATGCCCTCTAACATACTATAACCTCATTTAGCGGAGATTTTCACAAAAAAGTGAAATTTTCAAAAAGTCAGAAATTTTGCAAAAAACGACTAAGTATGAAGGACTCATCGGGTGAATCGCTCTGGAACTGAAATCGGATGCGTGCACTGACATGCTCCCCTCTCTGGAAGTCTGAGACATGTGTGAAAATTTTCTAAGTCCAGAAAAAACATTTTTTTTAACTTTTTTCAAATTTCCCAACAAGGGATATATATTTTACCCACACATTTGGAGCTCTCCTGGGATGCCCTCTAACATACTATAACCTCATTTAGCGGAGATTTTCACACAAAAGTGAAATTTTTAAAAAGTCAGAAATTTTGCAAAAAACGACTAAGTATGAAGGACTCATCGGGTGAATCGCTCTGGAACTGAAATCAGATGCGCTTACAGACATGCTCCCCTCTCTGGAAGTCTGAGACATGTGTGAAAATTTTCTAAGTCCAGAAAAAAAAATTTTTTCAACTATTTTTCAAATTTCCCCCAAGGGATATATATTTTACCCACACATTTGGAGCCCTCCTGGGATGCCCTCTAACATACTATAACCTCATTTAGCGGAGATTTTCACAAAAAAGTGAAATTTTCCAAAAGTCAGAAATTTTGCAAGAAACGACTAAGTATGAAGGACTCATTGGGTGAAACGCTCTGGAACTGAAATCGGATGCGCTTACAGACATGCTCCCCTCTCTGGAAGTCTTACACATGTGTGAAATTTTTCTAAGTCCAGAAAAAAAAAATTTTTCAACTTTTTTTCAAATTTCCCCCAAGGGACATATATTTTACCCACACATTTGGAGCCTTCCTGGGATGCCCTCTAACATACTATAACCTAATTTAGCGGAGATTTTCACAAAAAAGTGAAATTTTCAAAAAGTGAAAATTTTTCCAAAAAACGACTAAGTATGAAGGACTCATCGGGTGAAACGCTCTGGAACTGAAATCGGATGCGCTTACAGACATGCTCCCCTCTCTGGAAGTCTTACACATGTGTGAAAATTTTCTAAGTCCAGAAAAAAAAAAATGTTCAACTTTTTTTCAAATTTCCCCCAAGGGATATATATTTTACCCACACATTTGGAGCCCTCCTGGGATGCCCTCTAACATACTATAACCTCATTTAGCGGAGATTTTCACAACAAAGTGAAATTTTCAAAAAGTCAGAAATTTTGCAAAAAACGACTAAGTATGAAGGATTCATCGGGTGAATCGCTCTGGAACTGAAATCGGATGCGCGCACTGACATGCTCCCCTCTCTGGAAGTCTGAGACATGTGTGAAAATTTTCTAAGTCCAGAAAAAAAATTTTTTTTAACTTTTTTCAAATTTCCCCACAAGGGATATATATTTTACCCACACATTTGGAGCCCTCCTGGGATGCCCTCTAACATACTATAACCTCATTTAGCGGAGATTTTCACAAAAAAGTGAAATTTTCCAAAAGTCAGAAATTTTGCAAGAAACGACTAAGTATGAAGGACTCATCGGGTGAAACGCTCTGGAACTGAAATCGGATGCGCTTACAGACATGCTCCCCTCTCTGGAAGTCTTACACATGTGTGAAAATTTTCTAAGTCCAGAAAAAAAAAAATTTTCAACTTTTTTTCAAATTTCCCCCAAGGGATATATATTTTACCCACACATTTGGAGCCCTCCTGGGATGCCCTCTAACATACTATAACCTCATTTGGTGGAGAATTTCACAAAAAAAGTGAAATTTTCAAAAAGTGGAAATTTTTCCAAAAAACGACTAAGTATCAAGGACTCATCGGGTGAAACGCTCTGGAACTGAAATCGGATGCGCTTACAGACATGCTCCCCTCTCTGGAAGTCTAACACATGTGTGAAAATTTTCTAAGTCCATAAAAAAAAATTTTTTCAACTTTTATTCAAATTTCCCCCAAGGGATATATATTTTACCCACACATTTGGAGCCCTCCTGGGATGCCCTCTAACATACTATAACCTCATTTAGCGGAGATTTTCACAAAAAAGTGAAATTTTCAAAAAGTCAGAAATTTTGCAAAAAACGACTAAGTATGAAGGACTCATCGGGTGAATCGCTCTGGAACTGAAATCGGATGCGTGCACTGACATGCTCCCCTCTCTGGAAGTCTGAGACATGTGTGAAAATTTTCTAAGTCCAGAAAAAACATTTTTTTTTACTTTTTTCAAATTTCCCAACAAGGGATATATATTTTACCCACACATTTGGAGCTCTCCTGGGATGCCCTCTAACATACTATAACCTCATTTAGCGGAGATTTTCACACAAAAGTGAAATTTTTAAAAAGTCAGAAATTTTGCAAAAAACGACTAAGTATGAAGGACTCATCGGGTGAATCGCTCTGGAACTGAAATCAGATGCGCTTACAGACATGCTCCCCTCTCTGGAAGTCTGAGACATGTGTGAAAATTTTCTAAGTCCAGAAAAAAAAATTTTTTCAACTATTTTTCAAATTTCCCCCAAGGGATATATATTTTACCCACACATTTGGAGCCCTCCTGGGATGCCCTCTAACATACTATAACCTCATTTAGCGGAGATTTTCACAAAAAAGTGAAATTTTCCAAAAGTCAGAAATTTTGCAAGAAACGACTAAGTATGAAGGACTCATTGGGTGAAACGCGCTGGAACTGACATCGGATGCGCTTACAGACATGCTCCCCTCTCTGGAAGTCTTACACATGTGTGAAATTTTTCTAAGTCCAGAAAAAAAAAATTTTTCAACTTTTTTTCAAATTTCCCCCAAGGGACATATATTTTACCCACACATTTGGAGCCCTCCTGGGATGCCCTCTAACATACTATAACCTCATTTGGTGGAGAATTTCACAAAAAAAGTGAAATTTTCAAAAAGTGGAAATTTTTCCAAAAAACGACTAAGTATCAAGGACTCATCGGGTGAAACGCTCTGGAACTGAAATCGGATGCGCTTACAGACATGCTCCCCTCTCTGGAAGTCTAACACATGTGTGAAAATTTTCTAAGTCCATAAAAAAAAATTTTTTCAACTTTTATTCAAATTTCCCCCAAGGGATATATATTTTACCCACACATTTGGAGCCCTCCTGGGATGCCCTCTAACATACTATAACCTCATTTAGCGGAGATTTTCACAAAAAAGTGAAATTTTCAAAAAGTCAGAAATTTTGCAAAAAACGACTAAGTATGAAGGACTCATCGGGTGAATCGCTCTGGAACTGAAATCGGATGCGTGCACTGACATGCTCCCCTCTCTGGAAGTCTGAGACATGTGTGAAAATTTTCTAAGTCCAGAAAAAACATTTTTTTTAACTTTTTTCAAATTTCCCAACAAGGGATATATATTTTACCCACACATTTGGAGCTCTCCTGGGATGCCCTCTAACATACTATAACCTCATTTAGCGGAGATTTTCACACAAAAGTGAAATTTTTAAAAAGTCAGAAATTTTGCAAAAAACGACTAAGTATGAAGGACTCATCGGGTGAATCGCTCTGGAACTGAAATCAGATGCGCTTACAGACATGCTCCCCTCTCTGGAAGTCTGAGACATGTGTGAAAATTTTCTAAGTCCAGAAAAAAAAATTTTTTCAACTATTTTTCAAATTTCCCCCAAGGGATATATATTTTACCCACACATTTGGAGCCCTCCTGGGATGCCCTCTAACATACTATAACCTCATTTAGCGGAGATTTTCACAAAAAAGTGAAATTTTCCAAAAGTCAGAAATTTTGCAAGAAACGACTAAGTATGAAGGACTCATTGGGTGAAACGCTCTGGAACTGAAATCGGATGCGCTTACAGACATGCTCCCCTCTCTGGAAGTCTTACACATGTGTGAAATTTTTCTAAGTCCAGAAAAAAAAAATTTTTCAACTTTTTTTCAAATTTCCCCCAAGGGACATATATTTTACCCACACATTTGGAGCCTTCCTGGGATGCCCTCTAACATACTATAACCTAATTTAGCGGAGATTTTCACAAAAAAGTGAAATTTTCAAAAAGTGAAAATTTTTCCAAAAAACGACTAAGTATGAAGGACTCATCGGGTGAAACGCTCTGGAACTGAAATCGGATGCGCTTACAGACATGCTCCCCTCTCTGGAAGTCTTACACATGTGTGAAAATTTTCTAAGTCCAGAAAAAAAAAAATGTTCAACTTTTTTTCAAATTTCCCCCAAGGGATATATATTTTACCCACACATTTGGAGCCCTCCTGGGATGCCCTCTAACATACTATAACCTCATTTAGCGGAGATTTTCACAACAAAGTGAAATTTTCAAAAAGTCAGAAATTTTGCAAAAAACGACTAAGTATGAAGGATTCATCGGGTGAATCGCTCTGGAACTGAAATCGGATGCGCGCACTGACATGCTCCCCTCTCTGGAAGTCTGAGACATGTGTGAAAATTTTCTAAGTCCAGAAAAAAAATTTTTTTTAACTTTTTTCAAATTTCCCCACAAGGGATATATATTTTACCCACACATTTGGAGCCCTCCTGGGATGCCCTCTAACATACTATAACCTCATTTAGCGGAGATTTTCACAAAAAAGTGAAATTTTCCAAAAGTCAGAAATTTTGCAAGAAACGACTAAGTATGAAGGACTCATCGGGTGAAACGCTCTGGAACTGAAATCGGATGCGCTTACAGACATGCTCCCCTCTCTGGAAGTCTTACACATGTGTGAAAATTTTCTAAGTCCAGAAAAAAAAAAATTTTCAACTTTTTTTCAAATTTCCCCCAAGGGATATATATTTTACCCACACATTTGGAGCCCTCCTGGGATGCCCTCTAACATACTATAACCTCATTTGGTGGAGAATTTCACAAAAAAAGTGAAATTTTCAAAAAGTGGAAATTTTTCCAAAAAACGACTAAGTATCAAGGACTCATCGGGTGAAACGCTCTGGAACTGAAATCGGATGCGCTTACAGACATGCTCCCCTCTCTGGAAGTCTAACACATGTGTGAAAATTTTCTAAGTCCATAAAAAAAAATTTTTTCAACTTTTATTCAAATTTCCCCCAAGGGATATATATTTTACCCACACATTTGGAGCCCTCCTGGGATGCCCTCTAACATACTATAACCTCATTTAGCGGAGATTTTCACAAAAAAGTGAAATTTTCAAAAAGTCAGAAATTTTGCAAAAAACGACTAAGTATGAAGGACTCATCGGGTGAATCGCTCTGGAACTGAAATCGGATGCGTGCACTGACATGCTCCCCTCTCTGGAAGTCTGAGACATGTGTGAAAATTTTCTAAGTCCAGAAAAAACATTTTTTTTTACTTTTTTCAAATTTCCCAACAAGGGATATATATTTTACCCACACATTTGGAGCTCTCCTGGGATGCCCTCTAACATACTATAACCTCATTTAGCGGAGATTTTCACACAAAAGTGAAATTTTTAAAAAGTCAGAAATTTTGCAAAAAACGACTAAGTATGAAGGACTCATCGGGTGAATCGCTCTGGAACTGAAATCAGATGCGCTTACAGACATGCTCCCCTCTCTGGAAGTCTGAGACATGTGTGAAAATTTTCTAAGTCCAGAAAAAAAAATTTTTTCAACTATTTTTCAAATTTCCCCCAAGGGATATATATTTTACCCACACATTTGGAGCCCTCCTGGGATGCCCTCTAACATACTATAACCTCATTTAGCGGAGATTTTCACAAAAAAGTGAAATTTTCCAAAAGTCAGAAATTTTGCAAGAAACGACTAAGTATGAAGGACTCATTGGGTGAAACGCTCTGGAACTGAAATCGGATGCGCTTACAGACATGCTCCCCTCTCTGGAAGTCTTACACATGTGTGAAATTTTTCTAAGTCCAGAAAAAAAAAATTTTTCAACTTTTTTTCAAATTTCCCCCAAGGGACATATATTTTACCCACACATTTGGAGCCTTCCTGGGATGCCCTCTAACATACTATAACCTAATTTAGCGGAGATTTTCACAAAAAAGTGAAATTTTCAAAAAGTGAAAATTTTTCCAAAAAACGACTAAGTATGAAGGACTCATCGGGTGAAACGCTCTGGAACTGAAATCGGATGCGCTTACAGACATGCTCCCCTCTCTGGAAGTCTTACACATGTGTGAAAATTTTCTAAGTCCAGAAAAAAAAAAATGTTCAACTTTTTTTCAAATTTCCCCCAAGGGATATATATTTTACCCACACATTTGGAGCCCTCCTGGGATGCCCTCTAACATACTATAACCTCATTTAGCGGAGATTTTCACAACAAAGTGAAATTTTCAAAAAGTCAGAAATTTTGCAAAAAACGACTAATTATGAAGGACTCATCGGGTGAATCGCTCTGGAACTGAAATCGGATGCGCGCACTGACATGCTCCCCTCTCTGGAAGTCTGAGACATGTGTGAAAATTTTCTAAGTCCAGAAAAAAAAAATTTTTCAACTTTTTTTCAAATTTCCCCCAAGGGATATATATTTTACCCACACATTTGGAGCCCTCCTGGGATGCCCTCTAACATACTATAACCTCATTTAGCGGAGATTTTCACAAAAAAGTGAAATTTTCAAAAAGTCAGAAATTTTGCAAAAAACGACTAAGTATGAAGGACTCATCGGGTGAATCGCTCTGGAACTGAAATCGGATGCGTGCACTGACATGCTCCCCTCTCTGGAAGTCTGAGACATGTGTGAAAATTTTCTAAGTCCAGAAAAAACATTTTTTTTAACTTTTTTCAAATTTCCCAACAAGGGATATATATTTTACCCACACATTTGGAGCTCTCCTGGGATGCCCTCTAACATACTATAACCTCATTTAGCGGAGATTTTCACACAAAAGTGAAATTTTTAAAAAGTCAGAAATTTTGCAAAAAACGACTAAGTATGAAGGACTCATCGGGTGAATCGCTCTGGAACTGAAATCAGATGCGCTTACAGACATGCTCCCCTCTCTGGAAGTCTGAGACATGTGTGAAAATTTTCTAAGTCCAGAAAAAAAATTTTTTTCAACTATTTTTCAAATTTCCCCCAAGGGATATATATTTTACCCACACATTTGGAGCCCTCCTGGGATGCCCTCTAACATACTATAACCTCATTTAGCGGAGATTTTCACAAAAAAGTGAAATTTTCCAAAAGTCAGAAATTTTGCAAGAAACGACTAAGTATGAAGGACTCATTGGGTGAAACGCTCTGGAACTCAAATCGGATGCGCTTACAGACATGCTCCCCTCTCTGGAAGTCTTACACATGTGTGAAATTTTTCTAAGTCCAGAAAAAAAAAATTTTTCAACTTTTTTTCAAATTTCCCCCAAGGGACATATATTTTACCCACACATTTGGAGCCTTCCTGGGATGCCCTCTAACATACTATAACCTAATTTAGCGGAGATTTTCACAAAAAAGTGAAATTTTCAAAAAGTGAAAATTTTTCCAAAAAACGACTAAGTATGAAGGACTCATCGGGTGAAACGCTCTGGAACTGAAATCGGATGCGCTTACAGACATGCTCCCCTCTCTGGAAGTCTTACACATGTGTGAAAATTTTCTAAGTCCAGAAAAAAAAAAATGTTCAACTTTTTTTCAAATTTCCCCCAAGGGATATATATTTTACCCACACATTTGGAGCCCTCCTGGGATGCCCTCTAACATACTATAACCTCATTTAGCGGAGATTTTCACAACAAAGTGAAATTTTCAAAAAGTCAGAAATTTTGCAAAAAACGACTAAGTATGAAGGACTCATCGGGTGAATCGCTCTGGAACTGAAATCGGATGCGCGCACTGACATGCTCCCCTCTCTGGAAGTCTGAGACATGTGTGAAAATTTTCTAAGTCCAGAAAAAATTTTTTTTTTAACTTTTTTCAAATTTCCCCACAAGGGATATATATTTTACCCACACATTTGGAGCCCTCCTGGGATGCCCTCTAACATACTATAACCTCATTTAGCGGAGATTTTCACAAAAAAGTGAAATTTTCCAAAAGTCAGAAATTTTGCAAGAAACGACTAAGTATGAAGGACTCATCGGGTGAAACGCTCTGGAACTGAAATCGGATGCGCTTACAGACATGCTCCCCTCTCTGGAAGTCTTACACATGTGTGAAAATTTTCTAAGTCTAGAAAAAAAAAATTTTTCAACTTTTTTTCAAATTTCCCCCAAGGGATATATATTTTACCCACACATTTGGAGCCCTCCTGGGATGCCCTCTAACATACTATAACCTCATTTAGCGGAGATTTTCACAAAAAAGTGAAATTTTCAAAAAGTCAGAAATTTTGCAAAAAACGACTAAGTATGAAGGACTCATCGGGTGAATCGCTCTGGAACTGAAATCGGATGCGTGCACTGACATGCTCCCCTCTCTGGAAGTCTGAGACATGTGTGAAAATTTTCTAAGTCCAGAAAAAACATTTTTTTTAACTTTTTTCAAATTTCCCCACAAGGGATATATATTTTACCCACACATTTGGAGCCCTCCTGGGATGCCCTCTAACATACTATAACCTCATTTAGCGGAGATTTTCACACAAAAGTGAAATTTTTAAAAAGTCAGAAATTTTGCAAAAAATGACTAAGTATGAAGGACTCATCGGGTGAATCGCTCTGGAACTGAAATCAGATGCGCTTACAGACATGCTCCCCTCTCTGGAAGTCTGAGACATGTGTGAAAATTTTCTAAGTCCAGAAAAAAAAATTTTTTCAACTATTTTTCAAATTTCCCCCAAGGGATATATATTTTACCCACACATTTGGAGCCCTCCTGGGATGCCCTCTAACATACTATAACCTCATTTAGCGGAGATTTTCACAAAAAAGTGAAATTTTCCAAAAGTCAGAAATTTTGCAAGAAACGACTAAGTATGAAGGACTCATCGGGTGAAACGCTCTGGAACTGAAATCGGATGCGCTTACAGACATGCTCCCCTCTCTGGAAGTCTTACACATGTGTGAAAATTTTCTAAGTCCAGAAAAAAAAAAATTTTCAACTTTTTTTCAAATTTCCCCCAAGGGATATATATTTTACCCACACATTTGGAGCCCTCCTGGGATGCCCTCTAACATACTATAACCTAATTTAGCGGAGATTTTCACAAAAAAGTGAAATTTTCAAAAAGTGAAAATTTTTCCAAAAAACGACTAAGTATGAAGGACTCATCGGGTGAAACGCTCTGGAACTGAAATCCGATGCGCTTACAGACATGCTCCCCTCTCTGGAAGTCTGAGACATGTGTGAAAATTTTCTAAGTCCAGAAAAAAAAAATTTTAAAACTTTTTTTCAAATTTACCCCCAAGGGATATATATTTTACCCACACATTTGGAGCCCTTCTGGGATGCCCTCTAACATACTATAACCTAATTTAGCGGAGATTTTCACACAAAAGTGAAATTTTCAAAAAGTCAGAAATTTTGCAAAAAACGACTAAGTATGAAGGACTCATCGGGTGAAACGCTCTGGAACTGAAATCGGATGCAATTACAGACATGCTCCCCTCTCTGGAAGTCTTACACATGTGTGAAAATTTTCTAAGTCCAGAAAAAAAAAAATGTTCAACTTTTTTTCAAATTTCCCCCAAGGGATATAGATTTTACCCACACATTTGGAGCCCTCCTGGGATGCCCTCTAACATACTATAACCTCATTTAGCGGAGATTTTCACAACAAAGTGAAATTTTCAAAAAGTCAGAAATTTTGCAAAAAACGACTAAGTATGAAGGACTCATCGGGTGAATCGCTCTGGAACTGAAATCGGATGCGCGCACTGACATGCTCCCCTCTCTGGAAGTCTGAGACATGTGTGAAAATTTTCTAAGTCCAGAAAAAAATTTTTTTTTAACTTTTTTAAAATTTCCCCACAAGGGATATATATTTTACCCACACATTTGGAGCCCTCCTGGGATGCCCTCTAACATACTATAACCTCATTTAGCGGAGATTTTCACAAAAAAGTGAAATTTTCCAAAAGTCAGAAATTTTGCAAGAAACGACTAAGTATGAAGGACTCATTGGGTGAAACGCTCTGGAACTGAAATCGGATGCGCTTACAGACATGCTCCCCTCTCTGGAAGTCTTACACATGTGTGAAATTTTTCTAAGTCCAGAAAAAAAAAAATTTTCAACTTTTTTTCAAATTTCCCCCAAGGGACATATATTTTACCCACACATTTGGAGCCTTCCTGGGATGCCCTCTAACATACTATAACCTAATTTAGCGGAGATTTTCACAAAAAAGTGAAATTTTCAAAAAGTGAAAATTTTTCCAAAAAACGACTAAGTATGAAGGACTCATCGGGTGAAACGCTCTGGAACTGAAATCGGATGCGCTTACAGACATGCTCCCCTCTCTGGAAGTCTTACACATGTGTGAAAATTTTCTAAGTCCAGAAAAAAAAAAATGTTCAACTTTTTTTCAAATTTCCCCCAAGGGATATATATTTTACCCACACATTTGGAGCCCTCCTGGGATGCCCTCTAACATACTATAACCTCATTTAGCGGAGATTTTCACAACAAAGTGAAATTTTCAAAAAGTCAGAAATTTTGCAAAAAACGACTAAGTATGAAGGACTCATCGGGTGAATCGCTCTGGAACTGAAATCGGATGCGTGCACTGACATGCTCCCCTCTCTGGAAGTCTGAGACATGTGTGAAAATTTTCTAAGTCCAGAAAAAACATTTTTTTTTACTTTTTTCAAATTTCCCCACAAGGGATATATATTTTACCCACACATTTGGAGCCCTCCTGGGATGCCCTCTAACATACTATAACCTCATTTAGCGGAGATTTTCACACAAAAGTGAAATTTTTAAAAAGTCAGAAATTTTGCAAGAAACGACTAAGTATGAAGGACTCATCGGGTGAAACGCTCTGGAACTGAAATCGGATGCGCTTACAGACATGCTCCCCTCTCTGGAAGTCTTACACATGTGTGAAAATTTTCTAAGTCCAGAAAAAAAAAATTTTTCAACTTTTTTTCAAATTTCCCCCAAGGGATATATATTTTACCCACACATTTGGAGCCCTCCTGGGATGCCCTCTAACATACTATAACCTCATTTAGCGGAGATTTTCACAACAAAGTGAAATTTTCAAAAAGTCAGAAATTTTGCAAAAAACGACTAAGTATGAAGGACTCATCGGGTGAATCGCTCTGGAACTGAAATCGGATGCGTGCACTGACATGCTCCCCTCTCTGGAAGTCTGAGACATGTGTGAAAATTTTCTAAGTCCAGAAAAAACATTTTTTTTAACTTTTTTCAAATTTCCCCACAAGGGATATATATTTTACCCACACATCTGGAGCCCTCCTGGGATGCCCTCTAACATACTATAACCTCATTTAGCGGAGATTTTCACACAAAAGTGAAATTTTTAAAAAGTCAGAAATTTTGCAAAAAACGACTAAGTATGAAGGACTCATCGGGTGAATCGCTCTGGAACTGAAATCAGATGCGCTTACAGACATGCTCCCCTCTCTGGAAGTCTGAGACATGTGTGAAAATTTTCTAAGTCCAGAAAAAAAAATTTTTTCAACTATTTTTCAAATTTCCCCCAAGGGATATATATTTTACCCACACATTTGGAGCCCTCCTGGGATGCCCTCTAACATACTATAACCTCATTTAGCGGAGATTTTCACAAAAAAGTGAAATTTTCCAAAAGTCAGAAATTTTGCAAGAAACGACTAAGTATGAAGGACTCATTGGGTGAAACGCTCTGGAACTGACATCGGATGCGCTTACAGACATGCTCCCCTCTCTGGAAGTCTTACACATGTGTGAAATTTTTCTAAGTCCAGAAAAAAAAAATTTTTCAACTTTTTTTCAAATTTCCCCCAAGGGACATATATTTTACCCACACATTTGGAGCCCTCCTGGGATGCCCTCTAACATACTATAACCTCATTTGGTGGAGAATTTCACAAAAAAAGTGAAATTTTCAAAAAGTGGAAATTTTTCCAAAAAACGACTAAGTATCAAGGACTCATCGGGTGAAACGCTCTGGAACTGAAATCGGATGCGCTTACAGACATGCTCCCCTCTCTGGAAGTCTAACACATGTGTGAAAATTTTCTAAGTCCATAAAAAAAAATTTTTTCAACTTTTATTCAAATTTCCCCCAAGGGATATATATTTTACCCACACATTTGGAGCCCTCCTGGGATGCCCTCTAACATACTATAACCTCATTTAGCGGAGATTTTCACAAAAAAGTGAAATTTTCAAAAAGTCAGAAATTTTGCAAAAAACGACTAAGTATGAAGGACTCATCGGGTGAATCGCTCTGGAACTGAAATCGGATGCGTGCACTGACATGCTCCCCTCTCTGGAAGTCTGAGACATGTGTGAAAATTTTCTAAGTCCAGAAAAAACATTTTTTTTAACTTTTTTCAAATTTCCCAACAAGGGATATATATTTTACCCACACATTTGGAGCTCTCCTGGGATGCCCTCTAACATACTATAACCTCATTTAGCGGAGATTTTCACACAAAAGTGAAATTTTTAAAAAGTCAGAAATTTTGCAAAAAACGACTAAGTATGAAGGACTCATCGGGTGAATCGCTCTGAAACTGAAATCAGATGCGCTTACAGACATGCTCCCCTCTCTGGAAGTCTGAGACATGTGTGAAAATTTTCTAAGTCCAGAAAAAAAAATTTTTTCAACTATTTTTCAAATTTCCCCCAAGGGATATATATTTTACCCACACATTTGGAGCCCTCCAGGGATGCCCTCTAACATACTATAACCTCATTTAGCGGAGATTTTCACAAAAAAGTGAAATTTTCCAAAAGTCAGAAATTTTGCAAGAAACGACTAAGTATGAAGGACTCATTGGGTGAAACGCTCTGGAACTGAAATCGGATGCGCTTACAGACATGCTCCCCTCTCTGGAAGTCTTACACATGTGTGAAATTTTTCTAAGTCCATAAAAAAAAATTTTTTCAACTTTTATTCAAATTTCCCCCAAGGGATATATATTTTACCCACACATTTGGAGCCCTCCTGGGATGCCCTCTAACATACTATAACCTCATTTGGTGGAGAATTTCACAAAAAAAGTGAAATTTTCAAAAAGTGGAAATTTTTCCAAAAAACGACTAAGTATCAAGGACTCATCGGGTGAAACGCTCTGGAACTGAAATCGGATGCGCTTACAGACATGCTCCCCTCTCTGGAAGTCTAACACATGTGTGAAAATTTTCTAAGTCCATAAAAAAAAATTTTTTCAACTTTTATTCAAATTTCCCCCAAGGGATATATATTTTACCCACACATTTGGAGCCCTCCTGGGATGCCCTCTAACATACTATAACCTCATTTAGCGGAGATTTTCACAAAAAAGTGAAATTTTCAAAAAGTCAGAAATTTTGCAAAAAACGACTAAGTATGAAGGACTCATCGGGTGAATCGCTCTGGAACTGAAATCGGATGCGTGCACTGACATGCTCCCCTCTCTGGAAGTCTGAGACATGTGTGAAAATTTTCTAAGTCCAGAAAAAACATTTTTTTTAACTTTTTTCAAATTTCCCAACAAGGGATATATATTTTACCCACACATTTGGAGCTCTCCTGGGATGCCCTCTAACATACTATAACCTCATTTAGCGGAGATTTTCACACAAAAGTGAAATTTTTAAAAAGTCAGAAATTTTGCAAAAAACGACTAAGTATGAAGGACTCATCGGGTGAATCGCTCTGGAACTGAAATCAGATGCGCTTACAGACATGCTCTCCTCTCTGGAAGTCTGAGACATGTGTGAAAATTTTCTAAGTCCAGAAAAAAAAATTTTTTCAACTATTTTTCAAATTTCCCCCAAGGGATATATATTTTACCCACACATTTGGAGCCCTCCTGGGATGCCCTCTAACATACTATAACCTCATTTAGCGGAGATTTTCACAAAAAAGTGAAATTTTCCAAAAGTCAGAAATTTTGCAAGAAACGACTAAGTATGAAGGACTCATTGGGTGAAACGCTCTGGAACTGAAATCGGATGCGCTTACAGACATGCTCCCCTCTCTGGAAGTCTTACACATGTGTGAAATTTTTCTAAGTCCATAAAAAAAAATTTTTTCAACTTTTATTCAAATTTCCCCCAAGGGATATATATTTTACCCACACATTTGGAGCCCTCCTGGGATGCCCTCTAACATACTATAACCTCATTTAGCGGAGATTTTCACAAAAAAGTTAAATTTTCAAAAAGTCAGAAATTTTGCAAAAAACGACTAAGTATGAAGGACTCATCGGGTGAATCGCTCTGGAACTGAAATCGGATGCGTGCACTGACATGCTCCCCTCTCTGGAAGTCTGAGACATGTGTGAAAATTTTCTAAGTCCAGAAAAAACATTTTTTTTAACTTTTTTCAAATTTCCCAACAAGGGATATATATTTTACCCACACATTTGGAGCTCTCCTGGGATGCCCTCTAACATACTATAACCTCATTTAGCGGAGATTTTCACACAAAAGTGAAATTTTTAAAAAGTCAGAAATTTTGCAAAAAACGACTAAGTATGAAGGACTCATCGGGTGAATCGCTCTGGAACTGAAATCAGATGCGCTTACAGACATGCTCCCCTCTCTGGAAGTCTGAGACATGTGTGAAAATTTTCTAAGTCCAGAAAAAAAAATTTTTTCAACTATTTTTCAAATTTCCCCCAAGGGATATATATTTTACCCACACATTTGGAGCCCTCCTGGGATGCCCTCTAACATACTATAACCTCATTTAGCGGAGATTTTCACAAAAAAGTGAAATTTTCCAAAAGTCAGAAATTTTGCAAGAAACGACTAAGTATGAAGGACTCATTGGGTGAAACGCTCTGGAACTGAAATCGGATGCGCTTACAGACATGCTCCCCTCTCTGGAAGTCTTACACATGTGTGAAATTTTTCTAAGTCCAGAAAAAAAAAATTTTTCAACTTTTTTTCAAATTTCCCCCAAGGGACATATATTTTACCCACACATTTGGAGCCTTCCTGGGATGCCCTCTAACATACTATAACCTAATTTAGCGGAGATTTTCACAAAAAAGTGAAATTTTCAAAAAGTGAAAATTTTTCCAAAAAACGACTAAGTATGAAGGACTCATCGGGTGAAACGCTCTGGAACTGAAATCGGATGCAATTACAGACATGCTCCCCTCTCTGGAAGTCTGAGACATGTGTGAAAATTTTCTAAGTCCAGAAAAAAAAAATTTTAAAACTATTTTTCAAATTTCCCCCAAGGGATATATATTTTACCCACACATTTGGAGCCCTCCTGGGATGCCCTCTAACATACTATAACCTCATTTAGCGGAGATTTTCACAAAAAAGTGAAATTTTCCAAAAGTCAGAAATTTTGCAAGAAACGACTAAGTATGAAGGACTCATTGGGTGAAACGCTCTGGAACTGAAATCGGATGCGCTTACAGACATGCTCCCCTCTCTGGAAGTCTTACACATGTGTGAAATTTTTCTAAGTCCATAAAAAAAAATTTTTTCAACTTTTATTCAAATTTCCCCCAAGGGATATATATTTTACCCACACATTTGGAGCCCTCCTGGGATGCCCTCTAACATACTATAACCTCATTTGGTGGAGAATTTCACAAAAAAAGTGAAATTTTCAAAAAGTGGAAATTTTTCCAAAAAACGACTAAGTATCAAGGACTCATCGGGTGAAACGCTCTGGAACTGAAATCGGATGCGCTTACAGACATGCTCCCCTCTCTGGAAGTCTAACACATGTGTGAAAATTTTCTAAGTCCATAAAAAAAAATTTTTTCAACTTTTATTCAAATTTCCCCCAAGGGATATATATTTTACCCACACATTTGGAGCCCTCCTGGGATGCCCTCTAACATACTATAACCTCATTTAGCGGAGATTTTCACAAAAAAGTGAAATTTTCAAAAAGTCAGAAATTTTGCAAAAAACGACTAAGTATGAAGGACTCATCGGGTGAATCGCTCTGGAACTGAAATCGGATGCGTGCACTGACATGCTCCCCTCTCTGGAAGTCTGAGACATGTGTGAAAATTTTCTAAGTCCAGAAAAAACATTTTTTTTAACTTTTTTCAAATTTCCCAACAAGGGATATATATTTTACCCACACATTTGGAGCTCTCCTGGGATGCCCTCTAACATACTATAACCTCATTTAGCGGAGATTTTCACACAAAAGTGAAATTTTTAAAAAGTCAGAAATTTTGCAAAAAACGACTAAGTATGAAGGACTCATCGGGTGAATCGCTCTGGAACTGAAATCAGATGCACTTACAGACATGCTCCCCTCTCTGGAAGTCTGAGACATGTGTGAAAATTTTCTAAGTCCAGAAAAAAAAATTTTTTCAACTATTTTTCAAATTTCCCCCAAGGGATATATATTTTACCCACACATTTGGAGCCCTCCTGGGATGCCCTCTAACATACTATAACCTCATTTAGCGGAGATTTTCACAAAAAAGTGAAATTTTCCAAAAGTCAGAAATTTTGCAAGAAACGACTAAGTATGAAGGACTCATTGGGTGAAACGCTCTGGAACTGAAATCGGATGCGCTTACAGACATGCTCCCCTCTCTGGAAGTCTTACACATGTGTGAAATTTTTCTAAGTCCAGAAAAAAAAAATTTTTCAACTTTTTTTCAAATTTCCCCCAAGGGACATATATTTTACCCACACATTTGGAGCCTTCCTGGGATGCCCTCTAACATACTATAACCTAATTTAGCGGAGATTTTCACAAAAAAGTGAAATTTTCAAAAAGTGAAAATTTTTCCAAAAAACGACTAAGTATGAAGGACTCATCGGGTGAAACGCTCTGGAACTGAAATCGGATGCAATTACAGACATGCTCCCCTCTCTGGAAGTCTGAGACATGTGTGAAAATTTTCTAAGTCCAGAAAAAAAAAATTTTAAAACTATTTTTCAAATTTCCCCCAAGGGATATATATTTTACCCACACATTTGGAGCCCTCCTGGGATGCCCTCTAACATACTATAACCTCATTTAGCGGAGATTTTCACAAAAAAGTGAAATTTTCCAAAAGTCAGAAATTTTGCAAGAAACGACTAAGTATGAAGGACTCATTGGGTGAAACGCTCTGGAACTGAAATCGGATGCGCTTACAGACATGCTCCCCTCTCTGGAAGTCTTACACATGTGTGAAATTTTTCTAAGTCCATAAAAAAAAATTTTTTCAACTTTTATTCAAATTTCCCCCAAGGGATATATATTTTACCCACACATTTGGAGCCCTCCTGGGATGCCCTCTAACATACTATAACCTCATTTGGTGGAGAATTTCACAAAAAAAGTGAAATTTTCAAAAAGTGGAAATTTTTCCAAAAAACGACTAAGTATCAAGGACTCATCGGGTGAAACGCTCTGGAACTGAAATCGGATGCGCTTACAGACATGCTCCCCTCTCTGGAAGTCTAACACATGTGTGAAAATTTTCTAAGTCCATAAAAAAAAATTTTTTCAACTTTTATTCAAATTTCCCCCAAGGGATATATATTTTACCCACACATTTGGAGCCCTCCTGGGATGCCCTCTAACATACTATAACCTCATTTAGCGGAGATTTTCACAAAAAAGTGAAATTTTCAAAAAGTCAGAAATTTTGCAAAAAACGACTAAGTATGAAGGACTCATCGGGTGAATCGCTCTGGAACTGAAATCGGATGCGTGCACTGACATGCTCCCCTCTCTGGAAGTCTGAGACATGTGTGAAAATTTTCTAAGTCCAGAAAAAACATTTTTTTTAACTTTTTTCAAATTTCCCAACAAGGGATATATATTTTACCCACACATTTGGAGCTCTCCTGGGATGCCCTCTAACATACTATAACCTCATTTAGCGGAGATTTTCACACAAAAGTGAAATTTTTAAAAAGTCAGAAATTTTGCAAAAAACGACTAAGTATGAAGGACTCATCGGGTGAATCGCTCTGGAACTGAAATCAGATGCACTTACAGACATGCTCCCCTCTCTGGAAGTCTGAGACATGTGTGAAAATTTTCTAAGTCCAGAAAAAAAATTTTTTTCAACTATTTTTCAAATTTCCCCCAAGGGATATATATTTTACCCACACATTTGGAGCCCTCCTGGGATGCCCTCTAACATACTATAACCTCATTTAGCGGAGATTTTCACAAAAAAGTGAAATTTTCCAAAAGTCAGAAATTTTGCAAGAAACGACTAAGTATGAAGGACTCATTGGGTGAAACGCTCTGGAACTGAAATCGGATGCGCTTACAGACATGCTCCCCTCTCTGGAAGTCTTACACATGTGTGAAATTTTTCTAAGTCCAGAAAAAAAAAATTTTTCAACTTTTTTTCAAATTTCCCCCAAGGGACATATATTTTACCCACACATTTGGAGCCTTCCTGGGATGCCCTCTAACATACTATAACCTAATTTAGCGGAGATTTTCACAAAAAAGTGAAATTTTCAAAAAGTGAAAATTTTTCCAAAAAACGACTAAGTATGAAGGACTCATCGGGTGAAACGCTCTGGAACTGAAATCGGATGCAATTACAGACATGCTCCCCTCTCTGGAAGTCTGAGACATGTGTGAAAATTTTCTAAGTCCAGAAAAAAAAAATTTTAAAACTATTTTTCAAATTTCCCCCAAGGGATATATATTTTACCCACACATTTGGAGCCCTCCTGGGATGCCCTCTAACATACTATAACCTCATTTAGCGGAGATTTTCACAAAAAAGTGAAATTTTCCAAAAGTCAGAAATTTTGCAAGAAACGACTAAGTATGAAGGACTCATTGGGTGAAACGCTCTGGAACTGAAATCGGATGCGCTTACAGACATGCTCCCCTCTCTGGAAGTCTTACACATGTGTGAAATTTTTCTAAGTCCATAAAAAAAAATTTTTTCAACTTTTATTCAAATTTCCCCCAAGGGATATATATTTTACCCACACATTTGGAGCCCTCCTGGGATGCCCTCTAACATACTATAACCTCATTTGGTGGAGAATTTCACAAAAAAAGTGAAATTTTCAAAAAGTGGAAATTTTTCCAAAAAACGACTAAGTATCAAGGACTCATCGGGTGAAACGCTCTGGAACTGAAATCGGATGCGCTTACAGACATGCTCCCCTCTCTGGAAGTCTAACACATGTGTGAAAATTTTCTAAGTCCATAAAAAAAAATTTTTTCAACTTTTATTCAAATTTCCCCCAAGGGATATATATTTTACCCACACATTTGGAGCCCTCCTGGGATGCCCTCTAACATACTATAACCTCATTTAGCGGAGATTTTCACAAAAAAGTGAAATTTTCAAAAAGTCAGAAATTTTGCAAAAAACGACTAAGTATGAAGGACTCATCGGGTGAATCGCTCTGGAACTGAAATCGGATGCGTGCACTGACATGCTCCCCTCTCTGGAAGTCTGAGACATGTGTGAAAATTTTCTAAGTCCAGAAAAAACATTTTTTTTAACTTTTTTCAAATTTCCCAACAAGGGATATATATTTTACCCACACATTTGGAGCTCTCCTGGGATGCCCTCTAACATACTATAACCTCATTTAGCGGAGATTTTCACACAAAAGTGAAATTTTTAAAAAGTCAGAAATTTTGCAAAAAACGACTAAGTATGAAGGACTCATCGGGTGAATCGCTCTGGAACTGAAATCAGATGCGCTTACAGACATGCTCCCCTCTCTGGAAGTCTGAGACATGTGTGAAAATTTTCTAAGTCCAGAAAAAAAAATTTTTTCAACTATTTTTCAAATTTCCCCCAAGGGATATATATTTTACCCACACATTTGGAGCCCTCCTGGGATGCCCTCTAACATACTATAACCTCATTTAGCGGAGATTTTCACAAAAAAGTGAAATTTTCAAAAAGTCAGAAATTTTGCAAAAAACGACTAAGTATGAAGGACTCATCGGGTGAATCGCTCTGGAACTGAAATCGGATGCGCGCACTAACATGCTCTCCTCTCTGGAAGTCTGAGACATGTGTGAAAATTTTCTAAGTCCAGAAAAAAAAAAATTTAAAACTTTTTTTCAAATTTCCCCCAGGGATATTTATTTTACCCACACATTTGGAGCCCTCCTGGGATGCCCTCTAACATACTATAACCTCATTTAGCGGAGATTTTCACACAAAAGTGAAATTTTAAAAAAGTCAGAAATTTTGCAAAAAACGACTAAGTATGAAGGACTCATTGGGTGAAACGCTCTGGAGCTGAAATCGGGTGCGCTTACAGACATGCTCCCTTCTCTGGAAGTCTGAGACATGTGTGAAAATTTTCTAAGTCCAAAAAAAAAAAATTTTTCAACTTTTTTTCAAATTTCCCCCCAAGGGATATATATTTTACCCACACATGTGGAGCCCTCCTGGGATGCCCTCTAACATACTATAACCTCATTTAGCGGAGATTTTCACAAAAAAGTGAAATTTTCAAAAAGTCAGAAATTTTGCAAAAAACTACTAAGTATGAAGGACTCATCGGGTGAATCGCTCTGGAACTGAAATCGGATGCGCGCACTAACATGCTCCCCTCTCTGGAAGTCTGAGACATGTGTGAAAATTTTCTAAGTCCAGACAAAAAATAATTTTGAACTTTTTTTCAAATTTCCCCACAAGGGATATATATTTTACCCACACATTTGGAGCCCTCCTGGGATGCCCTCTAACATACTATAACCTCATTTAGCGGAGATTTTCACAAAAAAGTGAAATTTTCAAAAAGTGGAAATTTTTCCAAAAAACGACTAAGTATGAAGGACTCATCGGGTGAATCGCTCTGGAACTGAAATCGGATTCGCGCACTAACATGCTCTCCTCTCTGGAAGTCTGAGACATGTGTGAAAATTTTCTAAGTCCAGAGAAAAAAAAATTTAAAACTTTTTTTCAAATTTCCCCCAGGGATATTTATTTTACCCACACATTTGGAGCCCTCCTGGGATGCCCTCTAACATACTATAACCTCATTTAGCGGAGATTTTCACACAAAAGTGAAATTTTAAAAAAGTCAGAAATTTTGCAAAAAAGACTAAGTATGAAGGACTCATTGGGTGAAACGCTCTGGAGCTGAAATGGGGTGCGCTTACAGACATGCTCCCCTCTCTGGAAGTCTGAGACATGTGTGAAAATTTTCTAAGTCCAGAAAAAAAAAATTTTTCAACTTTTTTTCAAATTTCCCCCCAAGGGATATATATTTTACCCACACATGTGGAGCCCTCCTGGGATGCCCTCTAACATACTATAACCTCATTTAGCGGAGATTTTCACAAAAAAGTGAAATATTCAAAAAGTCAGAAATTTTGCAAAAAACTACTAAGTATGAAGGACTCATCGGGTGAATCGCTCTGGAACTGAAATCGGATGCGCGCACTAACATGCTCCCCTCTCTGGAAGTCTGAGACATGTGTGAAAATTTTCTAAGTCCAGAAAAAAAATAATTTTGAACTTTTTTTCAAATTTCCCCACAAGGGATATATATTTTACCCACACATTTGGAGCCCTCCTGGGATGCCCTCTAACATACTATAACCTCATTTAGCGGAGATTTTCACAAAAAAGTGAAATTTTCAAAAAGTGGAAATTTTTCCAAAAAACGACTAAGTATGAAGGACTCATCGGGTGAATCGCTCTGGGACTGAAATCGGATTCGCGCACTAACATGCTCTCCTCTCTGGAAGTCTGAGACATGTGTGAAAATTTTCTAAGTCCAGAAAAAAATACATTTAAAACTTTTTTTCAAATTTCCCCCCAGGGATATTTATTTTACCCACACATTTGGAGCCCTCCTGGGATGCCCTCTAACATACTATAACCTCATTTAGCGGAGATTTTCACACAAAAGTGAAACTTTAAAAAAGTCAGAAATTTTGCAAAAAACGACTAAGTATGAAGGACTCATCGGGTGAAACGCTCTGGAGCTGAAATCGGATGCGCTTACAGACATGCTCCCCTCTCTGGAAGTCTGAGACATGTGTGAAAATTTTCTAAGTCCAGAAAAAAAAAATTTTTCAACTTTTTTTCAAATTTCCCCCCAAGGGATATATATTTTACCCACACATGTGGAGCCCTCCTGGGATGCCCTCTAACATACTATAACCTCATTTAGCGGAGATTTTCACAAAAAAGTGAAATTTTCAAAAAGTCAGAAATTTAGCAAAAAACGACTAAGTATGGAGGACTCATCGGGTGAATCGCTCTGGAACTGAAATCGGATGCGCGCACTAACATGCTCCCCTCTCTGGAAGTCTGAGACATGTGTGAAAATTTTCTAAGTCCAGAAAAAAAATAATTTTTAACTTTTTTTCAAATTTCCCCACAAGGGATATATATTTTACCCACACATTTGGAGCCCTCCTGGGATGCCCTCTAACATACTATAACCTCATTTAGCGGAGATTTTCACAAAAAAGTGAAATTTTCAAAAAGTGGAAATTTTTCCAAAAAAGGACTAAGTATGAAGGACTCATCGGGTGAAACGCTCTGGAACTGAAATCGGATGCGCTTACAGACATGCTCCCCTCTCTGGAAGTCTGAGACATGTGTGAAAATTTTCTAAGTCCAGAAAAAAAAAATTTCAACTTTTTTTCAAATTTCCCCACAAGGGATATATATTTTACCCACACATGTGGAGCCCTCCTGGGATGCCCTCTAACATACTACAACCTCATTTAGCAGAGATTTTCACAAAAAAGTGAAATTTTCAAAAAGTCAGAAATTTTGCAAAAAACTACTAAGTATGAAGGACTCATTGGGTGAATCGCTCTGGAACTGAAATCGGATGCGCGCACTAACATGCTCCCCTCTCTGGAAGTCTGAGACATGTGTGAAAATTTTCTAAGTCCAGAAAAAAAATAATTTTGAACTTTTTTTCAAATTTCCCCACAAGGGATATATATTTTACCCACACATTTGGAGCCCTCCTGGGATGCCCTCTAACATACTATAACCTCATTTAGCGGAGATTTTCACAAAAAAGTGAAATTTTCAAAAAGTGGAAATTTTTCCAAAAAACGACTAAGTATGAAGGACTCATCGGGTGAATCGCTCTGGAACTGAAATCGGATGCGCGCACTAACATGCTCTCCTCTCTGGAAGTCTGAGACATGTGTGAAAATTTTCTAAGTCCAGAAAAAAAAAAATTTAAAACTTTTTTTCAAATTTCCCCCCAGGGATATTTATTTTACCCACACATTTGGAGCCCTCCTGGGATGCCCTCTAACATACTATAACCTCATTTAGCGGAGATTTTCACACAAAAGTGAAATTTTAAAAAAGTCAGAAATTTTGCAAAAAACGACTAAGTATGAAGGACTCATCGGGTGAAACGCTCTGGAGCTGAAATCGGATGCGCTTACAGACATGCTCCCCTCTCTGGAAGTCTGAGACATGTGTGAAAATTTTCTAAGTCCAGAAAAAAAAAAGTTTTCAACTTTTTTTCAAATTTCCCCCCAAGGGATATATATTTTACCCACACATGTGGAGCCCTCCTGGGATGCCCTCTAACATACTATAACCTCATTTAGCGGAGATTTTCACAAAAAAGTGAAATTTTCAAAAAGTCAGAAATTTAGCAAAAAACGACTAAGTATGGAGGACTCATCGGGTGAATCGCTCTGGAACTGAAATCGGATGCGCGCACTAACATGCTCCCCTCTCTGGAAGTCTGAGACATGTGTGAAAATTTTCTAAGTCCAGAAAAAAAAAAATTTAAAACTTTTTTTCAAATTTCCCCCAGGGATATTTATTTTACCCACACATTTGGAGCCCTCCTGGGATGCCCTCTAACATACTATAACCTCATTTAGCGGAGATTTTCACACAAAAGTGAAATTTTAAAAAAGTCAGAAATTTTGCAAAAAACGTTTAAGTATGAAGGACTCATCGGGTGAAACGCTCTGGAGCTGAAATCGGATGCGCTTACAGACATGCTCCCCTCTCTGGAAGTCTGAGACATGTGTGAAAATTTTCTAAGTCCAGAAAAAAAAAATTTTTCAACTTTTTTTCAAATTTCCCCCCAAGGGATATATATTTTACCCACACATTTGGAGCCCTCCTGGGATGCCCTCTAACATACTATAACCTCATTTAGCGGAGATTTTCACAAAAAATTGAAATTTTCAAAAAGTCAGAAATTTTGCAAAAAACGACTAAGTATGAAGGACTCATCGGGTGAATCGCTCTGGAACTGAAATCGGATGCGCGCACTAACATGCTCCCCTCTCTGGAAGTCTGAGACATGTGTGAAAATTTTCTAAGTCCAGAAAAAAAATAATTTAACTTTTTTTCAAATTTCCCCACAAGGGATATATATTTTACCCACACATTTGGAGCCCTCCTGTGATGCCCTCTAACATACTATAACCTCATTTAGCGGAGATTTTCACAAAAAAGTGAAATTTTCAAAAAGTGGAAATTTTTCCAAAAAAGGACTAAGTATGAAGGACTCATCGGGTGAATCGCTCTGGAACTGAAATCGGATGCGCGCCCTAACATGCTCTCCTCTCTGGAAGTCTGAGACATGTGTGAAAATTTTCGAAGTCCAGAAAAAAAAAATTTTTCAACTTTTTTTCAAATTTCCCCCCAAGGGATATATATTTCACCCACACATTTGGAGCCCTCCTGGGATGCCCTCTAACATACTATAAACTCATTTAGCGGAGATTTTCACAAAAAAGTGAAATTTTCAAAAAGTCAGAAATTTTGCAAAAAACGACTAAGTATGAAGGACTCATCGGGTGAAACGCTTTGGAACTGAAATCGGATGCGCTTACAGACATGCTCCCCTCTCTGGAAGTCTGAGACATGTGTGAAAATTTTCTAAGTCCAGAAAAAAAATAATTTTTAATTTTTTTCAAATTTCCCCACAAGGGATATATATTTTACCCACACATTTGGAGCCCTCCTGGGATGCCCTCTAACATACTATAACCTCATTTAGCGGAGATTTTCACAAAAAAGTGAAATTTTCAAAAAGTGGAAATTTTTCCAAAAAAGGACTAAGTATGAAGGACTCATCGGGTGAAACGCTCTGGAACTGAAATCGGATGCGCTTACAGACATGCTCCCCTCTCTGGAAGTCTGAGACATGTGTGAAAATTTTCTAAGTCCAGAAAAAAAAAATTTCAACTTTTTTTCAAATTTCCCCACAAGGGATATATATTTTACCCACACATGTGGAGCCCTCCTGGGATGCCCTCTAACATACTACAACCTCATTTAGCAGAGATTTTCACAAAAAAGTGAAATTTTCAAAAAGTCAGAAATTTTGCAAAAAACTACTAAGTATGAAGGACTCATTGGGTGAATCGCTCTGGAACTGAAATCGGATGCGCGCACTAACATGCTCCCCTCTCTGGAAGTCTGAGACATGTGTGAAAATTTTCTAAGTCCAGAAAAAAAATAATTTTGAACTTTTTTTCAAATTTCCCCACAAGGGATATATATTTTACCCACACATTTGGAGCCCTCCTGGGATGCCCTCTAACATACTATAACCTCATTTAGCGGAGATTTTCACAAAAAAGTGAAATTTTCAAAAAGTGGAAATTTTTCCAAAAAACGACTAAGTATGAAGGACTCATCGGGTGAATCGCTCTGGAACTGAAATCGGATGCGCGCACTAACATGCTCTCCTCTCTGGAAGTCTGAGACATGTGTGAAAATTTTCTAAGTCCAGAAAAAAAAAAATTTAAAACTTTTTTTCAAATTTCCCCCCAGGGATATTTATTTTACCCACACATTTGGAGCCCTCCTGGGATGCCCTCTAACATACTATAACCTCATTTAGCGGAGATTTTCACACAAAAGTGAAATTTTAAAAAAGTCAGAAATTTTGCAAAAAACGACTAAGTATGAAGGACTCATCGGGTGAAACGCTCTGGAGCTGAAATCGGATGCGCTTACAGACATGCTCCCCTCTCTGGAAGTCTGAGACATGTGTGAAAATTTTCTAAGTCCAGAAAAAAAAAATTTTTCAACTTTTTTTCAAATTTCCCCCCAAGGGATATATATTTTACCCACACATGTGGAGCCCTCCTGGGATGCCCTCTAACATACTATAACCTCATTTAGCGGAGATTTTCACAAAAAAGTGAAATTTTCAAAAAGTCAGAAATTTAGCAAAAAACGACTAAGTATGGAGGACTCATCGGGTGAATCGCTCTGGAACTGAAATCGGATGCGCGCACTAACATGCTCCCCTCTCTGGAAGTCTGAGACATGTGTGAAAATTTTCTAAGTCCAGAAAAAAAAAAATTTAAAACTTTTTTTCAAATTTCCCCCAGGGATATTTATTTTACCCACACATTTGGAGCCCTCCTGGGATGCCCTCTAACATACTATAACCTCATTTAGCGGAGATTTTCACACAAAAGTGAAATTTTAAAAAAGTCAGAAATTTTGCAAAAAACGTTTAAGTATGAAGGACTCATCGGGTGAAACGCTCTGGAGCTGAAATCGGATGCGCTTACAGACATGCTCCCCTCTCTGGAAGTCTGAGACATGTGTGAAAATTTTCTAAGTCCAGAAAAAAAAATTTTTTCAACTTTTTTTCAAATTTCCCCCCAAGGGATATATATTTTACCCACACATGTGGAGCCCTCCTGGGATGCCCTCTAACATACTATAACCTCATTTAGTGGAGATTTTCACAAAAAAGTGAAATTTTCAAAAAGTGAAATTTTTTCCAAAAAACGACGAAGTATAAAGGACTCATCGGGTGAAACGCTCTGGAACTGAAATCGGATGCGCTTACAGACATGCTCCAGTCTCTGGAAGTCTGAGACATGTGTGAACATTTTCTAAGTCCAGAAAAAAAAAATTTTAAAACTTTTTTTCAAATTTCCCCCCAAGGGATATATATTTTACCCACACATTTGGAGCCCTCCTGGGATGCCCTCTAACATACTATAACCTCATTTAGCGGAGATTTTCACAAAAAATTGAAATTTTCAAAAAGTCAGAAATTTTGCAAAAAACGACTAAGTATGAAGGACTCATCGGGTGAATCGCTCTGGAACTGAAATCGGATGCGCGCACTAACATGCTCCCCTCTCTGGAAGTCTGAGACATGTGTGAAAATTTTCTAAGTCCAGAAAAAAAATAATTTAACTTTTTTTCAAATTTCCCCACAAGGGATATATATTTTACCCACACATTTGGAGCCCTCCTGTGATGCCCTCTAACATACTATAACCTCATTTAGCGGAGATTTTCACAAAAAAGTGAAATTTTCAAAAAGTGGAAATTTTTCCAAAAAAGGACTAAGTATGAAGGACTCATCGGGTGAAACGCTCTGGAACTGAAATCGGATGCGCTTACAGACATGCTCCCCTCTCTGGAAGTCTGAGACATGTGTGAAAATTTTCTAAGTCCAGAAAAAAAAATTTTTTCAACTTTTTTTCAAATTTCCCCCCAAGGGATATATATTTTACCCACACATGTGGAGCCCTCCTGGGATGCCCTCTAACATACTATAACCTCATTTAGCGGAGATTTTCACAAAAAAGTGAAATTTTCAAAAAGTCTGAAATTTTGCAAAAAACGTTTAAGTATGAAGGACTCATCGGGTGAAACGCTCTGGAGCTGAAATCGGATGCGCTTACAGACATGCTCCCCTCTCTGGAAGTCTGAGACATGTGTGAAAATTTTCTAAGTCCAGAAAAAAAATAATTTAACTTTTTTTCAAATTTCCCCCCAAGGGATATATATTTTACCCACACATGTGGAGCCCTCCTGGGATGCCCTCTAACATACTATAACCTCATTTAGTGGAGATTTTCACAAAAAAGTGAAATTTTCAAAAAGTGAAATTTTTTCCAAAAAACGACGAAGTATAAAGGACTCATCGGGTGAAACGCTCTGGAACTGAAATCGGATGCGCTTACAGACATGCTCCAGTCTCTGGAAGTCTGAGACATGTGTGAACATTTTCTAAGTCCAGAAAAAAAAAATTTTAAAACTTTTTTTCAAATTTCCCCCCAAGGGATATATATTTTACCCACACATTTGGAGCCCTCCTGGGATGCCCTCTAACATACTATAACCTCATTTAGCGGAGATTTTCACAAAAAATTGGACTTTTCAAAAAGTCAGAAATTTTGCAAAAAACGACTAAGTATGAAGGACTCATCGGGTGAATCGCTCTGGAACTGAAATCGGATGCGCGCACTAACATGCTCCCCTCTCTGGAAGTCTGAGACATGTGTGAAAATTTTCTAAGTCCAGAAAAAAAAAAATTTAAAACTTTTTTTCAAATTTCCCCCCAGGGATATTTATTTTACCCACACATTTGGAGCCCTCCTGGGATGCCCTCTAACATACTATAACCTCATTTAGCGGAGATTTTCACACAAAAGTGAAATTTTCAAAAAGTGGAAATTTTTCCAAAAAACGACTAAGTATGAAGGACTCATCGGGTGAAACGCTCTGGAGCTGAAATCGGATGCGCTTACAGACATGCTCCCCTCTCTGGAAGTCTGAGACATGTGTGAAAATTTTCTAAGTCCAGAAAAAAAAATTTTTTCAACTTTTTTTCAAATTTCCCCCCAAGGGATATATATTTTACCCACACATGTGGAGCCCTCCTGGGATGCCCTCTAACATACTATAACCTCATTTAGCAGAGATTTTCACAAAAAAGTGAAATTTTCAAAAAGTGGAAATTTTTCCAAAAAACGACTAAGTATGAAGGACTCATCGGGTGAAACGCTCTGGAACTGAAATCCGATGCGCTTACAGACATGCTCCCCTCTCTGGAAGTCTGAGACATGTGTGAAAGTTTTCTAAGTCCAGAAAAAAAAAATTTTAAAACTTTTTTTCATATTTCCCCCCAAGGGATATATATTTTACCCACACATTTGAAGCCCTCCTGGGATGCCCTCTAACATACTATAACCTCATTTAGCGGAGATTTTCACAAAAAAGTGAAATTTTCAAAAAGTCAGAAATTTTGCAAAAAACGACTAAGTATGAAGGACTCATCGGGTGAATCGCTCTGGAACTGAAATCGGATGCGCGCACTAACATGCTCTCCTCTCTGGAAGTCTGAGACATGTGTGAAAATTTTCTAAGTCCAGAAAAAAAATTTTTTCAACTTTTTTTCAAATTTCCCCCCAAGGGATATATATTTTACCCACACATGTGGAGCCCTCCTGGGATGCCCTCTAACATACTATAACCTCATTTAGCAGAGATTTTTACAAAAAAGTGAAATTTTCAAAAAGTCGGAAATTTAGCAAGAAACGACTAAGTATGAAGGACTCATCGGGTGAATCGCTCTGGAACTGAAATCGGATGCACGCACTAACATGCTCCCCTCTCTGGAAGTCTGAGACATGTGTGAAAATTTTCTAAGTCCAGAAAAAAAATAATTTGTAACTTTTTTTCAAATTTCCCCACAAGGGATATATATTTTACCCACACATTTGGAGCCCTCCTGGTATGCCCTCTAACATACTATAACCTCATTTAGCGGAGATTTTCACAAAAAAGTGAAATTTTCAAAAAGTGGAAATTTTTGGAAAAAACGACTAAGTATGAAGGACTCATCGGGTGAAACGCTCTGGAACTGAAATCGGATGCGCTTACAGACATGCTCCCCTCTCTGGAAGTCTGAGACATGTGTGAAAATTTTCTAAGTCCAGAAAAAAAAAAATTTAAAACTTTTTTTCAAATTTCCCCCCAAGGGATATATATTTTACCCACACATTTGGAGCCCTCCTGGGATGCCCTCTAACATACTATAACCTCATTTAGCGGAGATTTTCACACAAAAGTGAAATTTTCAAAAAGTCTGAAATTTTGCAAAAAACGACTAAGTATGAAGGACTCATCGGGTGAAACGCTCTGGAGCTGAAATCGGATGCGCTTACAGACATGCTCCCCTCTCTGGAAGTCTGAGACATGTGTGAAAATTTTCTAAGTCCAGAAAAAAAATTTTTTCATCTTTTTTTCAAATTTCCCCCCAAGGGATATATATTTTACCGACACATGTGGAGCCCTCCTGGGATGCCCTCTAACATACTATAACCTCATTTAGCGGAGATTTTCACAAAAAAGTGAAATCTTTCAAAAAGTGAAATTTTTTCCAAAAAACGACTAAGTATGAAGGACTCATCGGGTGAAACGCTCTGGAACTGAAATCGGATGCGCTTACAGACATGCTCCCCTCTCTGGAAGTCTGAGACATGTGTGAAAATTTTCTAAGTCCAGAGAAAAAATTTTTTAAACTTTTTTTCAAATTTCCCCCCAAGGGATATATATTTTACCCACACATTTGGAGCCCTCCTGGGATGCCCTCTAACATACTATAACCTCATTTAGCGGAGATTTTCACACAAAAGTGAAATTTTCAAAAAATCAGAAATTTTGCAAAAAACGACTAAGTATGAAGGACTCATCGGGTGAAACGCTCTGGAACTGAAATCGGATGCGCTTACAGACATGCTCCCCTCTCTGGAAGTCTTACACATGTGTGAAAATTTTCTAAGTCCAGAAAAAAAAATTTTTTCAACTTTTTTTCAAATTTCCCCCAAGGGATATATATTTTACCCACACATTTGGAGCCCTCCTGAGATGCCCTCTAACATACTATAACCTCATTTAGCGGAGATTTTCACAAAAAAGTGAAATTTTCAAAAAGTCAGAAATTTTGCAAGAAACGACTAAGTATAAAGGACTCATCGGGTGAAACGCTCTGGAACTGAAATCGGATGCGCTTACAGACATGCTCCCCTCTCTGGAAGTCTGAGACATGTGTGAAAATTTTCTAAGTCCAGAAAAAAAATTTTTTTCAACTTTTTTTCAAATTTCCCCCCAAGGGATATATATTTTACCCACACATTTGGAGCCCTCCTGGGATGCCCTCTAACATACTATAACCTCATTTAGCGGAGATTTTCACAAAAAAGTGAAATTTTCAAAAAGTCTGAAATTTTGCAAAAAACGACTAAGTATCAAGGACTCATCGGGTGAAACGCTCTGGAACTGAAATCGGATGCGCTTACAGACATGCTCCCCTCTCTGGAAGTCTTACACATGTGTGAAAATTTTCTAAGTCCATAAAAAAAAAATTTTTCAACTTTTATTCAAATTTCCCCCAAGGGATATATATTTTACCCACACATTTGGAGCCCTCCTGGGATGCCCTCTAACATACTGTAACCTCATTTAGCGGAGATTTTCACAAAAAAGTGAAATTTTCAAAAAGTCAGAAATTTTGCAAAAAACGACTAAGTATGAAGGACTCATCGGGTGAATCGCTCTGGAACTGAAATCGGATGCGTGCACTGACATGCTCCCCTCTCTGGAAGTCTGAGACATGTGTGAAAATTTTCTAAGTCCAGAAAAAAAAATTTTTCATCTTTTTTTCAAATTTCCCCCCAAGGGATATATATTTTACCCACACATGTGGAGCCCTCCTGGGATGCCCTCTAACATACTATAACCTCATTTAGCGGAGATTTTCACAAAAAAGTGAAATCTTTCAAAAAGTGAAATTTTTTCCAAAAAACGACTAAGTATGAAGGACTCATCGGGTGAAACGCTCTGGAACTGAAATCGGATGCGCTTACAGACATGCTCCCCTCTCTGGAAGTCTGAGACATGTGTGAAAATTTTCTAAGTCCAGAAAAAAAAAAAGTTCAACTTTTTTTCAAATTTCCCCCAAGGGATATATATTTTACCCACACATTTGGAGCCCTCCTGGGATGCCCTCTAACATACTATAACCTCATTTAGCGGAGATTTTCACACAAAAGTGAAATTTTTAAAAAGTCAGAAATTTTGCAAAAAACGACTAAGTATGAAGGACTCATCGGGTGAAACGCTCTGGAACTGAAATCAGATGCGCTTACAGACATGCTCCCCTCTCTGGAAGTCTTACACATGTGTGAAAATTTTCTAAGTCCAGAAAAAAAAATTTTTTCAACTTTTTTTCAAATTTCCCCCAAGGGATATATATTTTACCCACACATTTGGAGCCCTCCTGAGATGCCCTCTAACATACTATAACCTCATTTAGCGGAGATTTTCACAAAAAAGTGAAATTTTCAAAAAGTCAGAAATTTTGCAAGAAACGACTAAGTATAAAGGACTCATCGGGTGAATCGCTCTGGAACTGAAATCGGATGCACGCACTAACATGCTCTCCTCTCTGGAAGTCTGAGACATGTGTGAAAATTTTCTAAGTCCAGAAAAAAAATTTTTTCAACTTTTTTTCAAATTTCCCCCCAAGGGATATATATTTTACCCACACATGTGGAGCCCTCCTGGGATGCCCTCTAACATACTATAACCTCATTTAGCAGAGATTTTTACAAAAAAGTGAAATTTTCAAAAAGTCGGAAATTTAGCAAGAAACGACTAAGTATGAAGGACTCATCGGGTGAATCGCTCTGGAACTGAAATCGGATGCGCGCACTAACATGCTCCCCTCTCTGGAAGTCTGAGACATGTGTGAAAATTTTCTAAGTCCAGAAAAAAAATAATTTTTAACTTTTTTTTAAATTTCCCCACAAGGGATATATATTTTACCCACACATTTGGAGCCCTCCTGGGATGCCCTCTAACATACTATAACCTCATTTAGCGGAGATTTTCACAAAAAAGTGAAATTTTCAAAAAGTGGAAATTTTTCCAAAAAACTACTAAGTATGAAGGACTCATCGGGTGAAACGCTCTGGAACTGAAATCGGATGCGCTTACAGACATGATCCCCTCTCTGGAAGTCTGAGACATGTGTGAAAATTTTCTAAGTCCAGAAAAAAAAAAATTTAAAACTTTTTTTCAAATTTCCCCCCAAGGGATATATATTTTACCCACACATTTGGAGCCCTCCTGGGATGCCCTCTAACATACTATAACCTCATTTAGCGGAGATTTTCACACAAAAGTGAAATTTTCAAAAAGTCTGAAATTTTGCAAAAAACGACTAAGTATGAAGGACTCATCGGGTGAAACGCTCTGGAGCTGAAATCGGATGCGCTTACAGACATGCTCCCCTCTCTGGAAGTCTTACACATGTGTGAAAATTTTCTAAGTCCAGAAAAAAAAAAATTTTTCAACTTTTTTTCAAATTTCTCCCAAGGGATATATATTTTACCCACACATTTGGAGCCCTCCTGAGATGCCCTCTAACATACTATAACCTCATTTAGCGGAGATTTTCACAAAAAAGTGAAATTTTCAAAAAGTCTGAAATTTTGCAAAAAACGTTTAAGTATGAAGGACTCATCGGGTGAAACGCTCTGGAGCTGAAATCGGATGCGCTTACAGACATGCTCCCCTCTCTGGAAGTCTGAGACATGTGTGAAAATTTTCTAAGTCCAGAAAAAAAAATTTTTTCAACTTTTTTTCAAATTTCCCCCCAAGGGATATATATTTTACCCACACATGTGGAGCCCTCCTGGGATGCCCTCTAACATACTATAACCTCATTTAGTGGAGATTTTCACAAAAAAGTGAAATTTTCAAAAATTGAAATTTTTTCCAAAAAACGACGAAGTATAAAGGACTCATCGGGTGAAACGCTCTGGAACTGAAATCGGATGCGCTTACAGACATGCTCCAGTCTCTGGAAGTCTGAGACATGTGTGAACATTTTCTAAGTCCAGAAAAAAAAAATTTTAAAACTTTTTTTCAAATTTCCCCCCAAGGGATATATATTTTACCCACACATTTGGAGCCCTCCTGGGATGCCCTCTAACATACTATAACCTTATTTAGCGGAGATTTTCACAAAAAATTGGACTTTTCAAAAAGTCAGAAATTTTGCAAAAAACGACTAAGTATGAAGGACTCATCGGGTGAATCGCTCTGGAACTGAAATCGGATGCGCGCACTAACATGCTCCCCTCTCTGGAAGTCTGAGACATGTGTGAAAATTTTCTAAGTCCAGAAAAAAAAAAATTTAAAACTTTTTTTCAAATTTCCCCCCAGGGATATTTATTTTACCCACACATTTGGAGCCCTCCTGGGATGCCCTCTAACATACTATAACCTCATTTAGCGGAGATTTTCACACAAAAGTGAAATTTTCAAAAAGTGGAAATTTTTCCAAAAAACGACTAAGTATGAAGGACTCATCGGGTGAAACGCTCTGGAGCTGAAATCGGATGCGCTTACAGACATGCTCCCCTCTCTGGAAGTCTGAGACATGTGTGAAAATTTTCTAAGTCCAGAAAAAAAAATTTTTTCAACTTTTTTTCAAATTTCCCCCCAAGGGATATATATTTTACCCACACATGTGGAGCCCTCCTGGGATGCCCTCTAACATACTATAACCTCATTTAGCAGAGATTTTCACAAAAAAGTGAAATTTTCAAAAAGTGGAAATTTTTCCAAAAAACGACTAAGTATGAAGGACTCATCGGGTGAAACGCTCTGGAACTGAAATCCGATGCGCTTACAGACATGCTCCCCTCTCTGGAAGTCTGAGACATGTGTGAAAGTTTTCTAAGTCCAGAAAAAAAAAATTTTAAAACTTTTTTTCATATTTCCCCCCAAGGGATATATATTTTACCCACACATTTGAAGCCCTCCTGGGATGCCCTCTAACATACTATAACCTCATTTAGCGGAGATTTTCACAAAAAAGTGAAATTTTCAAAAAGTCAGAAATTTTGCAAAAAACGACTAAGTATGAAGGACTCATCGGGTGAATCGCTCTGGAACTGAAATCGGATGCGCGCACTAACATGCTCTCCTCTCTGGAAGTCTGAGACATGTGTGAAAATTTTCTAAGTCCAGAAAAAAAATTTTTTCAACTTTTTTTCAAATTTCCCCCCAAGGGATATATATTTTACCCACACATGTGGAGCCCTCCTGGGATGCCCTCTAACATACTATAACCTCATTTAGCAGAGATTTTTACAAAAAAGTGAAATTTTCAAAAAGTCGGAAATTTAGCAAGAAACGACTAAGTATGAAGGACTCATCGGGTGAATCGCTCTGGAACTGAAATCGGATGCACGCACTAACATGCTCCCCTCTCTGGAAGTCTGAGACATGTGTGAAAATTTTCTAAGTCCAGAAAAAAAATAATTTTTAACTTTTTTTCAAATTTCCCCACAAGGGATATATATTTTACCCACACATTTGGAGCCCTCCTGGTATGCCCTCTAACATACTATAACCTCATTTAGCGGAGATTTTCACAAAAAAGTGAAATTTTCAAAAAGTGGAAATTTTTGGAAAAAACGACTAAGTATGAAGGACTCATCGGGTGAAACGCTCTGGAACTGAAATCGGATGCGCTTACAGACATGCTCCCCTCTCTGGAAGTCTGAGACATGTGTGAAAATTTTCTAAGTCCAGAAAAAAAAAAATTTAAAACTTTTTTTCAAATTTCCCCCCAAGGGATATATATTTTACCCACACATTTGGAGCCCTCCTGGGATGCCCTCTAACATACTATAACCTCATTTAGCGGAGATTTTCACACAAAAGTGAAATTTTCAAAAAGTCTGAAATTTTGCAAAAAACGACTAAGTATGAAGGACTCATCGGGTGAAACGCTCTGGAGCTGAAATCGGATGCGCTTACAGACATGCTCCCCTCTCTGGAAGTCTGAGACATGTGTGAAAATTTTCTAAGTCCAGAAAAAAAATTTTTTCATCTTTTTTTCAAATTTCCCCCCAAGGGATATATATTTTACCGACACATGTGGAGCCCTCCTGGGATGCCCTCTAACATACTATAACCTCATTTAGCGGAGATTTTCACAAAAAAGTGAAATCTTTCAAAAAGTGAAATTTTTTCCAAAAAACGACTAAGTATGAAGGACTCATCGGGTGAAACGCTCTGGAACTGAAATCGGATGCGCTTACAGACATGCTCCCCTCTCTGGAAGTCTGAGACATGTGTGAAAATTTTCTAAGTCCAGAAAAAAAAAAAGTTCAACTTTTTTTCAAATTTCCCCCAAGGGATATATATTTTACCCACACATTTGGAGCCCTCCTGGGATGCCCTCTAACATACTATAACCTCATTTAGCGGAGATTTTCACACAAAAGTGAAATTTTTAAAAAGTCAGAAATTTTGCAAAAAACGACTAAGTATGAAGGACTCATCGGGTGAAACGCTCTGGAACTGAAATCAGATGCGCTTACAGACATGCTCCCCTCTCTGGAAGTCTTACACATGTGTGAAAATTTTCTAAGTCCAGAAAAAAAAATTTTTTCAACTTTTTTTCAAATTTCCCCCAAGGGATATATATTTTACCCACACATTTGGAGCCCTCCTGAGATGCCCTCTAACATACTATAACCTCATTTAGCGGAGATTTTCACAAAAAAGTGAAATTTTCAAAAAGTCAGAAATTTTGCAAGAAACGACTAAGTATAAAGGACTCATCGGGTGAAACGCTCTGGAACTGAAATCGGATGCGCTTACAGACATGCTCCCCTCTCTGGAAGTCTGAGACATGTGTGAAAATTTTCTAAGTCCAGAAAAAAAATTTTTTTCAACTTTTTTTCAAATTTCCCCCCAAGGGAAATATATTTTACCCACACATTTGGAGCCCTCCTGGGATGCCCTCTAACATACTATAACCTCATTTAGCGGAGATTTTCACAAAAAAGTGAAATTTTCAAAAAGTCTGAAATTTTGCAAAAAACGACTAAGTATCAAGGACTCATCGGGTGAATCGCTCTGGAACTGAAATTGGATGCGCGCACTGACATGCTCCCCTCTCTGGAAGTCTGAGACATGTGTGAAAATTTTCTAAGTCCAGAAAAAAAAAATTTTCAACTTTTTTTCAAATTTCCCCCAAGGGATATATATTTTACCCACACATTTGGAGCCCTCCTGGGATGCCCTCTAACATACTATAACCTCATTTGGCGGAGAATTTCACAAAAAAAGTGAAATTTTCAAAAAGTGGAAATTTTTCCAAAAAACGACTAAGTATCAAGGACTCATCGGGTGAAACGCTCTGGAACTGAAATCGGATGCGCTTACAGACATGCTCCCCTCTCTGGAAGTCTTACACATGTGTGAAAATTTTCTAAGTCCATAAAAAAAAAATTTTTCAACTTTTATTCAAATTTCCCCCAAGGGATATATATTTTACCCACACATTTGGAGCCCTCCTGGGATGCCCTCTAACATACTGTAACCTCATTTAGCGGAGATTTTCACAAAAAAGTGAAATTTTCAAAAAGTCAGAAATTTTGCAAAAAACGACTAAGTATCAAGGACTCATCGGGTGAATCGCTCTGGAACTGAAATTGGATGCGCGCACTGACATGCTCCCCTCTCTGGAAGTCTGAGACATGTGTGAAAATTTTCTAAGTCCAGAAAAAAAAAAATTTCAACTTTTTTTCAAATTTCCCCCAAGGGATATATATTTTACCCACACATTTGGAGCCCTCCTGGGATGCCCTCTAACATACTGTAACCTCATTTAGCGGAGAATTTCACAAAAAAGTGAAATTTTCAAAAAGTCAGAAATTTTGCAAAAAACGACTAAGTATGAAGGACTCATCGGGTGAATCGCTCTGGAACTGAAATCGGATGCGTGCACTGACATGCTCCCCTCTCTGGAAGTCTGAGACATGTGTGAAAATTTTCTAAGTCCAGAAAAATTTTTTTTTTTAACTTTTTTTAAATTTTCCCACAAGGGATATATATTTTACCCACACATTTGGAGCCCTCCTGGGATGCCCTCTAACATACTATAACCTCATTTAGCGGAGATTTTCACACAAAAGTGAAATTTTCAAAAAGTCTGAAATTTTGCAAAAAACGACTAAGTATGAAGGACTCATCGGGTGAAACGCTCTGGAACTGAAATCAGATGCGATTACAGACATGCTCCCCTCTCTGGAAGTCTGAGACATGTGTGAAAATTTTCTAAGTCCAGAAAAAAAAATTTTTCAACTTTTTTTCAAATTTCCCCCAAGGGATATATATTTTACCCACACATTTTGAGCCCTCCTGGGATGCCCTCTAACATACTATAACCTCATTTAGCGGAGATTTTCACAACAAAGTGAAATTTTCAAAAAGTCAGAAATTTTGCAAAAAACGACTAAGTATGAAGGACTCATCGGGTGAATCGCTCTGGAACTGAAATCGGATGCGCGCACTGACATGCTCCCCTCTCTGGAAGTCTGAGACATGTGTGAAAATTTTCTAAGTCCAGAAAAAAAAATTTTTAAAACTTTTTTTCAAATTTCCCCCCAAGAGATATATATTTTACCCACACATTTGGAGCCCTCCTGGGATGCCCTCTAACATACTATAACCTCATTTAGCGGAGATTTTCACACAAAAGTGAAATTTTCAAAAAGTCGGAAATTTAGCAAAAAACGACTAAGTATGAAGGACTCATCGGGTGAAACGCTCTGGAACTGAAATCAGATGCGATTACAGACATGCTCCCCTCTCTGGAAGTCTGAGACATGTGTGAAAATTTTCTAAGTCCAGAAAAAAAAATTTTTCAACTTTTTTTCAAATTTCCCCCAAGGGATATATATTTTACCCACACATTTGGAGCCCTCCTGGGATGCCCTCTAACATACTATAACCTCATTTAGCGGAGATTTTCACAAAAAAGTGAAATTTTCAAAAAGTGAAAATTTTTCCAAAAAACGACTAAGTATGAAGGACTCATCGGGTGAAACGCTCTGGAACTGAAATCGGATGCGCTTACAGACATGCTCCCCTCTCTGGAAGTCTGAGACATGTGTGAAAATTTTCTAAGTCCAGAAAAAAAGAAAAGTTCAACTTTTTTTCAAATTTCCCCCAAGGGATATATATTTTACCCACACATTTGGAGCCCTCCTGGGATGCCCTCTAACATACTATAACCTCATTTAGCGGAGATTTTCACAAAAAAGTGAAATTTTCAAAAAGTGGAAATTTTTCCAAAAAACTACTAAGTATGAAGGACTCATCGGGTGAAACGCTCTGGAACTGAAATCGGATGAGCTTACAGACATGCTCCCCTCTCTGGAAGTCTGAGACATGTGTGAAAATTTTCTAAGTCCAGAAAAAAAAAAATTTAAAACTTTTTTTCAAATTTCCCCCCAAGGGATATATATTTTACCCAAACATTTGGAGCCCTCCTGGGATGCCCTCTAACATACTATAACCTCATTTAGCGGAGATTTTCACAAAAAAGTGAAATTTTCAAAAAGTCAGAAATTTTGCAAAAAACGACTAAGTATGAAGGACTCATCGGGTGAATCGCTCTGGAACTGAAATCGGATGCGTGCACTGACATGCTACCCTCTCTGGAAGTCTGAGACATGTGTGAAAATTTTCTAAGTCCAGAAAAAAAATTTTTTTTAACTTTTTTTAAATTTTCCCACAAGGGATATATATTTTACCCACACATTTGGAGCCCTCCTGGGATGCCCTCTAACATACTATAACCTCATTTAGCGGAGATTTTCACACAAAAGTGAAATTTTCAAAAAGTCTGAAATTTTGCAAAAAACGACTAAGTATGAAGGACTCATCGGGTGAAACGCTCTGGAACTGAAATCAGATGCGATTACAGACATGCTCCCCTCTCTGGAAGTCTGAGACATGTGTGAAAATTTTCTAAGTCCAGAAAAAAAAATTTTTCAACTTTTTTTCAAATTTCCCCCAAGGGATATATATTTTACCCACACATTTGGAGCCCTCCTGGGATGCCCTCTAACATACTATAACCTCATTTAGCGGAGATTTTCACAAAAAAGTGAAATTTTCAAAAAGTGAAAATTTTTCCAAAAAACGACTAAGTATGAAGGACTCATCGGGTGAAACGCTCTGGAACTGAAATCGGATGCGCTTACAGACATGCTCCCCTCTCTGGAAGTCTGAGACATGTGTGAAAATTTTCTAAGTCCAGAAAAAAAAAAATGTTCAACTTTTTTTCAAATTTCCCCCAAGGGATATATATTTTACCCACACATTTGGAGCCCTCCTGGGATGCCCTCTAACATACTATAACCTCATTTAGCGGAGATTTTCACAACAAAGTGAAATTTTCAAAAAGTCAGAAATTTTGCAAAAAACGACTAAGTATGAAGGACTCATCGGGTGAATCGCTCTGGAACTGAAATCGGATGCGCGCACTGACATGCTCCCCTCTCTGGAAGTCTGAGACATGTGTGAAAATTTTCTAAGTCCAGAAAAAAAATTTTTTAAAACTTTTTTTCAAATTTCCCCCCATGAGATATATATTTTACCCACACATTTGGAGCCCTCCTGGGATGCCCTCTAACATACTATAACCTCATTTAGCGGAGATTTTCACACAAAAGTGAAATTTTCAAAAAATCAGAAATTTTGCAAAAAACGACTAAGTATGAAGGACTCATCGGGTGAAACGCTCTCTAACTGAAATCGGATGCGCTTACAGACATGCTCCCCTCTCTGGAAGTCTTACACATGTGTGAAAATTTTCTAAGTCCAGAAAAAAAATTTTTTTCAACTTTTTTTCAAATTTCCCCCAAGGGATATATATTTTACCCACACATTTGGAGCCCTCCTGGGATGCCCTCTAACATACTATAACCTCATTTAGCGGAGATTTTCACAAAAAAGTGAAATTTTCAATAAGTCGGAAATTTAGCAAAAAACAACTAAGTATGAAGGACTCATCGGGTGAATCGCTCTGGAACTGAAATCGGATGCGCGCACTAACATGCTCCCCTCTCTGGAAGTCTGAGACATGTGTGAAAATTTTCTAAGTCCAGAAAAAAAACAATTTTTAACTTTTTTTCAAATTTCCCCCCAAGGGATATATATTTTACCCACACATTTGGAGCCCTCCTGGGATGCCCTCTAACATACTATAACCTCATTTAGCGGAGATTTTCACAAAAAAGTGAAATTTTCAAAAAGTCTGAAATTTTGCAAAAAACGACTAAGTATCAAGGACTCATCGGGTGAATCGCTCTGGAACTGAAATTGGATGCGCGCACTGACATGCTCCCCTCTCTGGAAGTCTGAGACATGTGTGAAAATTTTCTAAGTCCAGAAAAAAAAAAATGTTCAACTTTTTTTCAAATTTCCCCCAAGGGATATATATTTTACCCACACATTTGGAGCCCTCCTGGGATGCCCTCTAACATACTATAACCTCATTTAGCGGAGATTTTCACAACAAAGTGAAATTTTCAAAAAGTCAGAAATTTTGCAAAAAACGACTAAGTATGAAGGACTCATCGGGTGAATCGCTCTGGAACTGAAATCGGATGCGCGCACTGACATGCTCCCCTCTCTGGAAGTCTGAGACATGTGTGAAAATTTTCTAAGTCCAGAAAAAAAATTTTTTAAAACTTTTTTTCAAATTTCCCCCCAAGAGATATATATTTTACCCACACATTTGGAGCCCTCCTGGGATGCCCTCTAACATACTATAACCTCATTTAGCGGAGATTTTCACACAAAAGTGAAATTTTCAAAAAATCAGAAATTTTGCAAAAAACGACTAAGTATGAAGGACTCATCGGGTGAAACGCTCTCTAACTGAAATCGGATGCGCTTACAGACATGCTCCCCTCTCTGGAAGTCTTACACATGTGTGAAAATTTTCTAAGTCCAGAAAAAAAATTTTTTTCAACTTTTTTTCAAATTTCCCCCAAGGGATATATATTTTACCCACACATTTGGAGCCCTCCTGGGATGCCCTCTAACATACTATAACCTCATTTAGCGGAGATTTTCACAAAAAAGTGAAATTTTCAAAAAGTCGGACATTTAGCAAAAAACGACTAAGTATGAAGGACTCATCGGGTGAATCGCTCTGGAACTGAAATCGGATGCGCGCACTAACATGCTCCCCTCTCTGGAAGTCTGAGACATGTGTGAAAATTTTCTAAGTCCAGAAAAAAAACAATTTTTAACTTTTTTTCAAATTTCCCCCCAAGGGATATATATTTTACCCACACATTTGGAGCCCTCCTGGGATGCCCTCTAACATACTATAACCTCATTTAGCGGAGATTTTCACAAAAAAGTGAAATTTTCAAAAAGTCTGAAATTTTGCAAAAAACGACTAAGTATCAAGGACTCATCGGGTGAATCGCTCTGGAACTGAAATTGGATGCGCGCACTGACATGCTCCCCTCTCTGGAAGTCTGAGACATGTGTGAAAATTTTCTAAGTCCAGAAAAAAAAAATTTTCAACTTTTTTTCAAATTTCACCCAAGGGATATATATTTTACCCACACATTTGGAGCCCTCCTGGGATGCCCTCTAACATACTATAACCTCATTTGGCGGAGAATTTCACAAAAAAAGTGAAATTTTCAAAAAGTGGAAATTTTTCCAAAAAATGACTAAGTATCAAGGACTCATCGGGTGAAACGCTCTGGAACTGAAATCGGATGCGCTTACAGACATGCTCCCCTCTCTGGAAGTCTTACACATGTGTGAAAATTTTCTAAGTCCAGAAAAAAAAAATGTTTCAACTTTTTTTCTAATTTCCCAACAAGGGATATATATTTTACCCACACATTTGGAGCCCTCCTGGGATGCCCTCTAACATACTGTAACCTCATTTAGCGGAGATTTTCACAAAAAAGTGAAATTTTCAAAAAGTCAGAAATTTTGCAAAAAACGACTAAGTATGAAGGACTCATCGGGTGAATCGCTCTGGAACTGAAATCGGATGCGTGCACTGACATGCTCCCCTCTCTGGAAGTCTGAGACATGTGTGAAAATTTTCTAAGTCCAGAAAAAAAAATTTTTCAACTTTTTTTCAAATTTCCCCCAAGGGATAATATATTTTACCCACACATTTGGAGCCCTCCTGGGATGCCCTCTAACATACTATAACCTCATTTAGCGGAGATTTTCACAAAAAAGTGAAATTTTCAAAAAGTGAAAATTTTTCCAAAAAACGACTAAGTATGAAGGACTCATCGGGTGAAACGCTCTGGAACTGAAATCGGATGCGCTTACAGACATGCTCCCCTCTCTGGAAGTCTGAGACATGTGTGAAAATTTTCTAAGTCCAGAAAAAAAGAAAAGTTCAACTTTTTTTCAAATTTCCCCCAAGGGATATATATTTTACCCACACATTTGGAGCCCTCCTGGGATGCCCTCTAACATACTATAACCTCATTTAGCGGAAATTTTCACAAAAAAGTGAAATTTTCAAAAAGTGGAAATTTTTCCAAAAAACTACTAAGTATGAAGGACTCATCGGGTGAAACGCTCTGGAACTGAAATCGGATGCGCTTACAGACATGCTCTCCTCTCTGGAAGTCTGAGACATGTGTGAAAATTTTCTAAGTCCAGAAAAAAAAAAATTTAAAACTTTTTTTCAAATTTCCCCCCAAGGGATATATATTTTACCCAAACATTTGGAGCCCTCCTGGGATGCCCTCTAACATACTATAACCTCATTTAGCGGAGATTTTCACACAAAAGTGAAATTTTCAAATAGTCAGAAATTTTGCAAAAAACGACCAAGTATGAAGGACTCATCGGGTGAAACGCTCTGGAACTGAAATCAGATGCGCTTACAGACATGCTCCCCTCTCTGGAAGTCTGAGACATGTGTGAAAATTTTCTAAGTCCAGAAAAAAAGAAAAGTTCAACTTTTTTTCAAATTTCCCCCAAGGGATATATATTTTACCCACACATTTGGAGCCCTCCTGGGATGCCCTCTAACATACTATAACCTCATTTAGCGGAGATTTTCACACAAAAGTGAAATTTTTAAAAAGTCAGAAATTTTGCAAAAAACGACTAAGTATGAAGGACTCATCGGGTGAAACGCTCTGGAACTGAAATCAGATGCGCTTACAGACATGCTCCCCTCTCTGGAAGTCTTACACATGTGTGAAAATTTTCTAAGTCCAGAAAAAAAAAATTTTTCAACTTTTTTTCAAATTTACCCCCAAGGGATATATATTTTACCCACACATTTGGAGCCCTTCTGGGATGCCCTCTAACATACTGTAACCTCATTTAGCGGAGATTTTCACAAAAAAGTGAAATTTTCAAAAAGTCAGAAATTTTGCAAAAAACGACTAAGTATGAAGGACTCATCGGGTGAATCGCTCTGGAACTGAAATCGGATGCGTGCACTGACATGCTCCCCTCTCTGGAAGTCTGAGACATGTGTGAAAATTTTCTAAGTCCAGAAAAAATTTTTTTTTTAACTTTTTTTAAATTTTCCCACAAGGGATATATATTTTACCCACACATTTGGAGCCCTCCTGGGATGCCCTCTAACATACTATAACCTCATTTAGCGGAGATTTTCACACAAAAGTGAAATTTTCAAAAAGTCTGAAATTTTGCAAAAAACGACTAAGTATGAAGGACTCATCGGGTGAAACGCTCTGGAACTGAAATCAGATGCGATTACAGACATGCTCCCCTCTCTGGATGTCTGAGACATGTGTGAAAATTTTCTAAGTCCAGAAAAAAAAATTTTTCAACTTTTTTTCAAATTTCCCCCAAGGGATATATATTTTACCCACACATTTGGAGCCCTCCTGGGATGCCCTCTAACATACTATAACCTCATTTAGCGGAGATTTTCACAAAAAAGTGAAATTTTCAAAAAGTGAAAATTTTTCCAAAAAACGACTAAGTATGAAGGACTCATCGGGTGAAACGCTCTGGAACTGAAATCGGATGCGCTTACAGACATGCTCCCCTCTCTGGAAGTCTGAGACATGTGTGAAAATTTTCTAAGTCCAGAAAAAAAGAAAAGGTCAACTTTTTTTCAAATTTCCCCCAAGGGATATATATTTTACCCACACATTTGGAGCCCTCCTGGGATGCCCTCTAACATACTATAACCTCATTTAGCGGAGATTTTCACAAAAAAGTGAAATTTTCAAAAAGTGGAAATTTTTCCAAAAAACTACTAAGTATGAAGGACTCATCGGGTGAAACGCTCTGGAACTGAAATCGGATGTGCTTACAGACATGCTCCCCTCTCTGGAAGTCTGAGACATGTGTGAAAATTTTCTAAGTCCAGAAAAAAAAAAATTTAAAACTTTTTTTCAAATTTCCCCCCAAGGGATATATATTTTACCCAAACATTTGGAGCCCTCCTGGGATGCCCTCTAACATACTATAACCTCATTTAGCGGAGATTTTCACACAAAAGTGAAATTTTCAAATAGTCAGAAATTTTGCAAAAAACGACTAAGTATGAAGGACTCATCGGGTGAAACGCTCTGGAACTGAAATCAGATGCGCTTACAGACATGCTCCCCTCTCTGGAAGTCTGAGACATGTGTGAAAATTTTCTAAGTCCAGAAAAAAAAAATTTTTCAACTTTTTTTCAAATTTACCCCCAAGGGATATATATTTTACCCACACATTTGGAGCCCTTCTGGGATGCCCTCTAACATACTATAACCTAATTTAGCGGAGATTTTCACACAAAAGTGAAATTTTCAAAAAATCAGAAATTTTGCAAAAAACGACTAAGTATGAAGGACTCATCGGGTGAAACGCTCTCTAACTGAAATCGGATGCGCTTACAGACATGCTCCCCTCTCTGGAAGTCTTACACATGTGTAAAAATTTTCTAAGTCCAGAAAAAAAAATTTTTTCAACTTTTTTTCAAATTTCCCCCAAGGGATATATATTTTACCCACACATTTGGAGCCCTCCTGGGATGCCCTCTAACATACTATAACCTCATTTAGCGGAGATTTTCACAAAAAAGTGAAATTTTCAAAAAGTCGGAAATTTAGCAAAAAACGACTAAGTATGAAGGACTCATCGGGTGAATCGCTCTGGAACTGAAATCGGATGCGCGCACTAACATGCTCCCCTCTCTGGAAGTCTGAGACATGTGTGAAAATTTTCTAAGTCCAGAAAAAAAAAAAATTTTAACTTTTTTTCAAATTTCCCCACAAGGGATATATATTTTACCCACACATTTGGAGCCCTCCTGGGATGCCCTCTAACATACTATAACCTCATTTAGCGGAGATTTTCACAAAAAAGTGAAATTTTAAAAAAGTCAGAAATTTTTCCAAAAAACGACTAAGTATGAAGGACTCATCGGGTGAAACGCTCTGGAACTGAAATCGGATGCGCTTACAGACATGCTCCCCTCTCTTGAAGTCTGAGACATGTGTGAAAATTTTCTAAGTCCAGAAAAAAAAAAATTTAAAACTTTTTTTCAAATTTCCCCCCAAGGGATATATATTTTACCCACACATTTGGAGCCCTCCTGGGATGCCCTCTAACATACTATAACCTCATTTAGCGGAGATTTTCACACAAAAGTGAAATTTTAAAAAAGTCAGAAATTTTGCAAAAAATGACTAAGTATGAAGGACTCATCGGGTGAAACGCTCTGGAACTGAAATCGGATGCGCTTACAGACATGCTCCCCTCTCTGGAAGTCTGAGACATGTGTGAAAATTTTCTAAGTAAAGAAAAAAAATTTTTTTCAACTTTTTTTCAAATTTCCGCCCAAGGGATATATATTTTACCCACACATTTGGAGCCCTCCTGGGATGCCCTCTAACATACTATAACCTCATTTAGCGGAGATTTTCACAAAAAAGTTAAATTTTCCATAAGTCAGAAATTTTGCAAGAAACGACTAAGTATGAAGGACTCATCGGGTGAAACGCTCTGGAACTGAAATCGGATGTGCTTACAGACATGCTCCCCTCTCTGCAAGTCTGAGACATGAGTGAAAATTTTCTAAGTCCAGAAAAAAAATAATTTTTAACTTTTTTTCAAATTTCCCCACAAGGGATATATATTTTACCCACACATTTGGAGCCCTCCTGGTATGCCCTCTAACATACTATAACCTCATTTAGCGGAGATTTTCACAAAAAAGTGAAATTTTCAAAAAGTGGAAATTTTTCCAAAAAACGACTAAGTATGAAGGACTCATCGGGTGAAACGCTCAGGAACTGAAATCGGATGCGCTTACAGACATGCTCCCCTCTCTTGAAGTCTGAGACATGTGTGAAAATTTTCTAAGTCCAGAAAAAAAAAAATTTAAAACTTTTTTTCAAATTTCCCCCCAAGGGATATATATTTTACCCACACATTTGGAGCCCTCCTGGGATGCCCTCTAACATACTATAACCTCATTTAGCGGAGATTTTCACACAAAAGTGAAATTTTAAAAAAGTCAGAAATTTTGCAAAAAATGACTAAGTATGAAGGACTCATCGGGTGAAACGCTCTGGAGCTGAAATCGGATGCGCTTACAGACATGCTCCCCTCTCTGGAAGTCTGAGACACGTGTGAAAATTTTCTAAGTCCAGAAAAAAAAATTTTTCATCTTTTTTTCAAATTTCCCCCCAAGGGATATATATTTTACCCACACATGTGGAGCCCTCCTGGGATGCCCTCTAACATACTATAACCTCATTTAGCGGAGATTTTCACAAAAAAGTGAAATTTTCCAAAAGTCAGAAATTTTGCAAGAAACGACTAAGTATGAAGGACTCATCGGGTGAAACGCTCTGGAACTGAAATCGGATGCGCTTACAGACATGCTCCCCTCTCTGGAAGTCTGAGACATGTGTGAAAATTTTCTAAGTCCAGAAAAAAAAAAAAGTTCAACTTTTTTTCAAATTTCCCCAAAGGGATATACATTTTACCCACACATTTGGAGCCCTCCTGGGATGCCCTCTAACATACTATAACCTCATTTAGCGGAGATTTTCACAAAAAAGTGAAATTTTCAAAAAGTCAGAAATTTTGCAAAAAACGACTAAGTATGAAGGACTCATCGGGTGAATCGCTCTGGAACTGAAATCGGATGCGCGCACTGACATGCTCCCCTCTCTGGAAGTCTGAGACATGTGTGAAAATTTTCTAAGTCCAGAAAAAACATTTTTTTTAACTTTTTTCAAATTTCCCCACAAGGGATATATATTTTACCCACACATTTGGAGCCCTCCTGGGATGCCCTCTAACATACTATAACCTCATTTAGCGGAGATTTTCACACAAAAGTGAAATTTTTAAAAAGTCAGAAATTTTGCAAAAAACGACTAAGTATGAAGGACTCATCGGGTGAAACGCTCTGGAACTGAAATCAGATGCGCTTACAGACATGCTCCCCTCTCTGGAAGTCTGAGACATGTGTGAAAATTTTCTAAGTCCAGAAAAAAAAATTTTTTCAACTATTTTTCAAATTTCCCCAAGGGATATATATTTTACCCACACATTTGGAGCCCTCCTGGGATGCCCTCTAACATACTATAACCTCATTTAGCGGAGATTTTCACAAAAAAGTGAAATTTTCCAAAAGTCAGAAATTTTGCAAGAAACGACTGAGTATGAAGGACTCATCGGGTGAAACGCTCTGGAACTGAAATCGGATGCGCTTACAGACATGCTCCCCTCTTTGGAAGTCTTACACATGTGTGAAAATTTTCTAAGTCCAGAAAAAAAAAATTTTAAAACTTTTTTTCAAATTTACCCCCAAGGGATATACATTTTACCCACACATTTGGAGCCCTCCTGGGATGCCCTCTAACATACTATAACCTCATTTAGCGGAGATTTTCACAAAAAAGTGAAATTTTCAAAAAGTCAGAAATTTTGCAAAAAACGACTAAGTATGAAGGACTCATCGGGTGAATCGCTCTGGAACTGAAATCGGATGCGCGCACTGACATGCTCCCCTCTCTGGAAGTCTGAGACATGTGTGAAAATTTTCTAAGTCCAGAAAAAACATTTTTTTTAACTTTTTTCAAATTTCCCCACAAGGGATATATATTTTACCCACACATTTGGAGCCCTCCTGGGATGCCCTCTAACATACTATAACCTCATTTAGCGGAGATTTTCACACAAAAGTGAAATTTTTAAAAAGTCAGAAATTTTGCAAAAAACGACTAAGTATGAAGGACTCATCGGGTGAAACGCTCTGGAACTGAAATCAGATGCGCTTACAGACATGCTCCCCTCTCTGGAAGTCTGAGACATGTGTGAAAATTTTCTAAGTCCAGAAAAAAAAAATTTTTCAACTATTTTTCAAATTTCCCCCAAGGGATATATATTTTACCCACACATTTGGAGCCCTCCTGGGATGCCCTCTAACATACTATAACCTCATTTAGCGGAGATTTTCACAAAAAAGTGAAATTTTCCAAAAGTCAGAAATTTTGCAAAAAACGACTAAGTATCAAGGACTCATCGGGTGAATCGCTCTGGAACTGAAATTGGATGCGCGCACTGACATGCTCCCCTCTCTGGAAGTCTGAGACATGTGTGAAAATTTTCTAAGTCCAGAAAAAAAAATTTTTCAACTTTTTTTCAAATTTCCCCCAAGGGATATATATTTTACCCACACATTTGGAGCCCTCCTGGGATGCCCTCTAACATACTATAACCTCATTTGGCGGAGAATTTCACAAAAAAAATGAAATTTTCAAAAAGTGGAAATTTTTCCAAAAAACGACTAAGTATCAAGGACTCATCGGGTGAAACGCTCTGGAACTGAAATCGGATGCGCTTACAGACATGCTCCCCTCTCTGGAAGTCTTACACATGTGTGAAAATTTTCTAAGTCCAGAAAAAAAAAATGTTCAACTTTTTTTCAAATTTCCCCCAAGGGATATATATTTTACCCACACATTTGGAGCCCTCCTGGGATGCCCTCTAACATACTATAACCTCATTTAGCGGAGATTTTCACAACAAAGTGAAATTTTCAAAAAGTCAGAAATTTTGCAAAAAACGACTAAGTATGAAGGACTCATCGGGTGAAATGCTCTGGAACTGAAATCGGATGCGCTTACAGACATGTTCCCCTCTCTGGAAGTCTGAGACATGTGTGAAAATTTTCTAAGTCCAGAAAAAAAAATTTTTTCAACTTTTTTTCAAATTTCCCCCCAAGGGATATATATTTTACCCACACATTTGGAGCCCTCCTGGGATGCCCTCTAACATACTATAACCTCATTTAGCGGAGATTTTCACAAAAAAGTGAAATTTTCAAAAAGTCTGAAATTTTGCAAAAAACGACTAAGTATCAAGGACTCATCGGGTGAATCGCTCTGGAACTGAAATTGGATGCGCGCACTGACATGCTCCCCTCTCTGGAAGTCTGAGACATGTGTGAAAATTTTCTAAGTCCAGAAAAAAAAATTTTTCAACTTTTTTTCAAATTTCCCCCAAGGGATATATATTTTACCCACACATTTGGAGCCCTCCTGGGATGCCCTCTAACATACTATAACCTCATTTGGCGGAGAATTTCACAAAAAAAGTGAAATTTTCAAAAAGTGGAAATTTTTCCAAAAAACGACTAAGTATCAAGGACTCATCGGGTGAAATGCTCTGGAACTGAAATCGGATGCGCTTACAGACATGCTCCCCTCTCTGGAAGTCTAACACATGTGTGAAAATTTTCTAAGTCCATAAAAAAAATTTTTTTCAACTTTTATTCAAATTTCCCCCAAGGGATATATATTTTACCCACACATTTGGAGCCCTCCTGGGATGCCCTCTAACATACTATAACCTCATTTAGCAGAGATTTTCACAAAAAAGTGAAATTTTCAAAAAGTCAGAAATTTTGCAAGAAACGACTAAGTATGAAGGACTCATCGGGTGAAACGCTCTGGAACTGAAATCGGATGCGCTTACAGACATGCTCCCCTCTCTGGAAGTCTTACACATGTGTGAAAATTTTCTAAGTCCAGAAAAAAAAAATTTTTCAACTTTTTTTCAAATTTACCCCCAAGGGATATATATTTTACCCACACATTTGGAGCCCTTCTGGGATGCCCTCTAACATACTATAACCTAATTTAGCGGAGATTTTCACACAAAAGTGAAATTTTCAAAAAGTCAGAAATTTTGCAAAAAACGACTAAGTATGAAGGACTCATCGGGTGAAACGCTCTGGAACTGAAATCAGATGCGCTTACAGACATGCTCCCCTCTCTGGAAGTCTGAGACATGTGTGAAAATTTTCTAAGTCCAGAAAAAAAAATTTTTTCATTTGTCAAATTTCCCCCAAGGGATATATATTTTACCCACACATTTGGAGCCCTCCTGGGATGCCCTCTAACATACTATAACCTCATTTAGCGGAGATTTTCACAACAAAGTGAAATTTTCAAAAAGTCAGAAATTTTGCAAAAAACGACTAAGTATGAAGGACTCATCGGGTGAATCGCTCTGGAACTGAAATCGGATGCGCGCACTGACATGCTCCCCTCTCTGGAAGTCTGAGACATGTGTGAAAATTTTCTAAGTCCAGAAAAAAATTTTTTTTTAACTTTTTTCAAATTTCCCCATAAGGGATATATATTTTACCCACACATTTGGAGCCCTCCTGGGATGCCCTCTAACATACTATAACCTCATTTAGCGGAGATTTTCACAAAAAAGTGAAATTTTCCAAAAGTCAGAAATTTTGCAAGAAACGACTAAGTATAAAGGACTCATCGGGTGAAACGCTCTGGAACTGAAATCGGATGCGCTTACAGACATGCTCCCCTCTCTGGAAGTCTGAGACATGTGTGAAAATTTTCTAAGTCCAGAAAAAAAAATTTTTCAACTTTTTTTCAAATTTCCCCCAAGGGATATATATTTTACCCACACATTTGGAGCCCTCCTGGGATGCCCTCTAACATACTATAACCTCAGTTGGCGGAGATTTTCACAAAAAAGTGAAATTTTCAAAAAGTGAAAATTTTTCCAAAAAACGACTAAGTATGAAGGACTCATCGGGTGAAACGCTCTGGAACTGAAATCGGATGCGCTTACAGACATGCTCCCCTCTCTGGAAGTCTGAGACATGTGTGAAAATTTTCTAAGTCCAGAAAAAAAAAAGTTCAACTTTTTTTCAAATTTCCCCCAAGGGATATACATTTTACCCACACATTTGGAGCCCTCCTGGGATGCCCTCTAACATACTATAACCTCATTTAGCGGAGATTTTCACAAAAAATTGAAATTTTCAAAAAGTCAGAAATTTTGCAAAAAACGACTAAGTATGAAGGACTCATCGGGTGAATCGCTCTGGAACTGAAATCGGATGCGCGCACTGACATGCTCCCCTCTCTGGAAGTCTGAGACATGTGTGAAAATTTTCTAAGTCCAGAAAAAACATTTTTTTTAACTTTATTCAAATTTCCCCACAAGGGATATATATTTTACCCACACATTTGGAGCCCTCCTGGGATGCCCTCTAACATACTATAACCTCATTTAGCGGAGATTTTCACACAAAAGTGAAATTTTTAAAAAGTCAGAAATTTTGCAAAAAACGACTAAGTATGAAGGACTCATCGGGTGAAACGCTCTGGAACTGAAATCAGATGCGCTTACAGACATGCTCCCCTCTCTGGAAGTCTGAGACATGTGTGAAAATTTTCTAAGTCCAGAAAAAAAAATTTTTTCAACTATTTTTCAAATTTCCCCCAAGGGATATATATTTTACCCACACATTTGGAGCCCTCCTGGGATGCCCTCTAACATACTATAACCTCATTTAGCGGAGATTTTCACAAAAAAGTGAAATTTTCAAAAAGTCTGAAATTTTGCAAAAAACGACTAAGTATCAAGGACTCATCGGGTGAATCGCTCTGGAACTGAAATTGGATGCGCGCACTGACATGCTCCCCTCTCTGGAAGTCTGAGACATGTGTGAAAATTTTCTAAGTCCAGAAAAAAAAATTTTTCAACTTTTTTTCAAATTTCCCCCAAGGGATATATATTTTACCCACACATTTGGAGCCCTCCTGGGATGCCCTCTAACATACTATAACCATATTTGGCGGAGAATTTCACAAAAAAAGTGAAATTTTCAAAAAGTGGAAATTTTTCCAAAAAACGACTAAGTATCAAGGACTCATCGGGTGAAATGCTCTGGAACTGAAATCGGATGCGCTTACAGACATGCTCCCCTCTCTGGAAGTCTAACACATGTGTGAAAATTTTCTAAGTCCATAAAAAAAATTTTTTTCAACTTTTATTCAAATTTCCCCCAAGGGATATATATTTTACCCACACATTTGGAGCCCTCCTGGGATGCCCTCTAACATACTATAACCTCATTTAGCAGAGATTTTCACAAAAAAGTGAAATTTTCAAAAAGTCAGAAATTTTGCAAGAAACGACTAAGTATGAAGGACTCATCGGGTGAAACGCTCTGGAACTGAAATCGGATGCGCTTACAGACATGCTCCCCTCTCTGGAAGTCTTACACATGTGTGAAAATTTTCTAAGTCCAGAAAAAAAAAATTTTTCAACTTTTTTTCAAATTTACCCCCAAGGGATATATATTTTACCCACACATTTGGAGCCCTTCTGGGATGCCCTCTAACATACTATAACCTAATTTAGCGGAGATTTTCACACAAAAGTGAAATTTTCAAAAAGTCAGAAATTTTGCAAAAAACGACTAAGTATGAAGGACTCATCGGGTTAATCGCTCTGGAACTGAAATCGGATGCGCGCACTGACATGCTCCCCTCTCTGGAAGTCTGAGACATGTGTGAAAATTTTCTAAGTCCAGAAAAAACATTTTTTTTAACTTTTTTCAAATTTCCCCACAAGGGATATATATTTTACCCACACATTTGGAGCCCTCCTGGGATGCCCTCTAACATACTATAACCTCATTTAGCGGAGATTTTCACACAAAAGTGAAATTTTTAAAAAGTCAGAAATTTTGCAAAAAACGACTAAGTATGAAGGTCTCATCGGGTGAAACGCTCTGGAACTGAAATCAGATGCGCTTACAGACATGCTCCCCTCTCTGGAAGTCTGAGACATGTGTGAAAATTTTCTAAGTCCAGAAAAAAAAATTTTTTCATTTGTCAAATTTCCCCCAAGGGATATATATTTTACCCACACATTTGGAGCCCTCCTGGGATGCCCTCTAACATACTATAACCTCATTTAGCGGAGATTTTCACAAAAAAGTGAAATTTTCCAAAAGTCAGAAATTTTGCAAAAAACGACTAAGTATGAAGGACTCATCGGGTGAATCGCTCTGGAACTGAAATCGGATGCGTGCACTGACATGCTCCCCTCTCTGGAAGTCTGAGACATGTGTGAAAATTTTCTAAGTCCAGAAAAAAATTTTTTTTTTACTTTTTTCAAATTTTCCCACAAGGGATATATATATTACCCACACATTTGGAGCCCTCCTGGGATGCCCTCTAACATACTATAACCTCATTTAGCGGAGATTTTCACACAAAAGTGAAATTTTCAAAAAGTCTGAAATTTTGCAAAAAACGACTAAGTATGAAGGACTCATCGGGTGAAACGCTCTGGAACTGAAATCAGATGCGATTACAGACATGCTCCCCTCTCTGGAAGTCTGAGACATGTGTGAAAATTTTCTAAGTCCAGAAAAAAAAAAGTTCAACTTTTTTTCAAATTTCCCCCAAGGGATATACATTTTACCCACACATTTGGAGCCCTCCTGGGATGCCCTCTAACATACTATAACCTCATTTAGCGGAGATTTTCACAAAAAATTGAAATTTTCAAAAAGTCAGAAATTTTGCAAAAAACGACTAAGTATGAAGGACTCATCGGGTGAATCGCTCTGGAACTGAAATCGGATGCGCGCACTGACATGCTCCCCTATCTGGAAGTCTGAGAAATGTGTGAAAATTTTCTAAGTCCAGAAAAAACATTTTTTTTAACTTTTTTCAAATTTCCCCACAAGGGATATATATTTTACCCACACATTTGGAGCCCTCCTGGGATGCCCTCTAACATACTATAACCTCATTTAGCGGAGATTTTCACACAAAAGTGAAATTTTTAAAAAGTCAGAAATTTTGCAAAAAACGACTAAGTATGAAGGGCTCATCGGGTGAAACGCTCTGGAACTGAAATCAGATGCGCTTACAGACATGCTCCCCTCTCTGGAAGTCTGAGACATGTGTGAAAATTTTCTAAGTCCAGAAAAAAAAATTTTTTCAACTATTTTTCAAATTTCCCCCAAGGGATATATATTTTACCCACACATTTGGAGCCCTCCTGGGATGCCCTCTAACATACTATAACCTCATTTAGCGGAGATTTTCACAAAAAAGTGAAATTTTCCAAAAGTCAGAAATTTTGCAAGAAACGACTAAGTATGAAGGACTCATCGGGTGAAACGCTCTGGAACTGAAATCGGATGCGCTTACAGACATGCTCCCCTCTCTGGAAGTCTTACACATGTGTGAAAATTTTCTAAGTCCAGAAAAAAAAAATTTTAAAACTTTTTTTCAAATTTACCCCCAAGGGATATATATTTTACCCACACATTTGGAGCCCTTCTGGGATGCCCTCTAACATACTATAACCTCATTTAGCGGAGATTTTCACAACAAAGTGAAATTTTCAAAAAGTCAGAAATTTTGCAAAAAACGACTAAGTATGAAGGACTCATCGGGTGAATCGCTCTGGAACTGAAATCGGATGCGCGCACTGACATGCTCCCCTCTCTGGAAGTCTGAGACATGTGTGAAAATTTTCTAAGTCCAGAAAAAATTTTTTTTTTAACTTTTTTCAAATTTCCCCACAAGGGATATATATTTTACCCACACATTTGGAGCCCTCCTGGGATGCCCTCTAACATACTATAACCTCATTTAGCGGAGATTTTCACAAAAAAGTGAAATTTTCCAAAAGTCAGAAATTTTGCAAGAAACGACTAAGTATAAAGGACTCATCGGGTGAAACGCTCTGGAACTGAAATCGGATGCGCTTACAGACATGTTCCCCTCTCTGGAAGTCTGAGACATGTGTGAAAATTTTCTAAGTCCAGAAAAAAAAATTTTTTCAACTTTTTTTCAAATTTCCCCCCAAGGGATATATATTTTACCCACACATTTGGAGCCCTCCTGGGATGCCCTCTAACATACTATAACCTCATTTAGCGGAGATTTTCACAAAAAAGTGAAATTTTCAAAAAGTCTGAAATTTTGCAAAAAACGACTAAGTATCAAGGACTCATCGGGTGAATCGCTCTGGAACTGAAATTGGATGCGCGCACTGACATGCTCCCCTCTCTGGAAGTCTGAGACATGTGTGAAAATTTTCTAAGTCCAGAAAAAAAAATTTTTCAACTTTTTTTCAAATTTCCCCCAAGGGATATATATTTTACCCACACATTTGGAGCCCTCCTGGGATGCCCTCTAACATACTATAACCTCATTTAGCGGAGATTTTCACAAAAAAGTGAAATTTTCCAAAAGTCAGAAATTTTACAAGAAACGACTAAGTATGAAGGACTCATCGGGTGAAACGCTCTGGAACTGAAATCGGATGCGCTTACAGACATGCTCCCCTCTCTGGAAGTCTTACACATGTGTGAAAATTTTCTAAGTCCAGAAAAAAAAAATTTTAAAACTTTTTTTCAAATTTACCCCCAAGGGATATATATTTTACCCACACATTTGGAGCCCTCCTGGGATGCCCTCTAACATACTATAACCTCATTTAGCGGAGATTTTCACACAAAAGTGAAATTTTCAAAAAATCAGAAATTTTGCAAAAAACGACTAAGTATGAAGGACTCATCGGGTGAAATGCTCTCTAACTGAAATCGGATGCGCTTACAGACATGCTCCCCTCTCTGGAAGTCTTACACATGTGTGAAAATTTTCTAAGTCCAGAAAAAAAAAATTTTTCAACTTTTTTTCAAATTTCCCCCAAGGGATATATATTTTACCCACACATTTGGAGCCCTCCTGAGATGCCCTCTAACATACTATAACCTCATTTAGCAGAGATTTTCACAAAAAAGTGACATTTTCAAAAAGTCAGAAATTTTGCAAAAAACGACTAAGTATGAAGGACTCATCGGGTGAAACGCTCTGGAACTGAAATCAGATGCGCTTATAGACATGCTCCCCTCTCTGGAAGTCTGAGACATGTGTGAAAATTTTCTAAGTCCAGAAAAAAAAATTTTTTCAACTATTTTTCAAATTTCCCCCAAGGGATATATATTTTACCCACACATTTGGAGCCCTCCTGGGATGCCCTCTAACATACTATAACCTCATTTAGCGGAGATTTTCACAAAAAAGTGAAATTTTCCAAAAGTCAGAAATTTTGCAAGAAACGACTAAGTATGAAGGACTCATCGGGTGAAACGCTCTGGAACTGAAATCGGATGCGCTTACAGACATGCTCCCCTCTCTGGAAGTCTTACACATGTGTGAAAATTTTCTAAGTCCAGAAAAAAAAAATTTTAAAACTTTTTTTCAAATTTACCCCCAAGGGATATATATTTTACCCACACATTTGGAGCCCTTCTGGGATGCCCTCTAACATACTATAACCTAATTTAGCGGAGATTTTCACACAAAAGTGAAATTTTCAAAAAGTCAGAAATTTTGCAAAAAACGACTAAGTATGAAGGACTCATCGGGTGAAACGCTCTGGAACTGAAATCGGATGCAATTACAGACATGCTCCCCTCTCTGGAAGTCTTACACATGTGTGAAAATTTTCTAAGTCCAGAAAAAAAAAAATGTTCAACTTTTTTTCAAATTTCCCCCAAGGGATATATATTTTACCCACACATTTGGAGCCCTCCTGGGATGCACTCTAACCTCATTTAGCGGAGATTTTCACAACAAAGTGAAATTTTCAAAAAGTCAGAAATTTTGCAAAAAACGACTAAGTATGAAGGACTCATCGGGTGAATCGCTCTGGAACTGAAATCGGATGCGCGCACTGACATGCTCCCCTCTCTGGAAGTCTGAGACATGTGTGAAAATTTTCTAAGTCCAGAAAAAAAATTTTTTAAAACTTTTTTTCAAATTTCCCCCCAAGGGATATATATTTTACCCACACATTTGGAGCCCTCCTGGGATGCCCTCTAACATACTATAACCTCATTTAGCGGAGATTTTCACACAAAAGTGAAATTTTCAAAAAATCAGAAATTTTGCAAAAAACGACTAAGTATGAAGGACTCATCGGGTGAAACGCTCTGGAACTGAAATCAGATGCGCTTACAGACATGCTCCCCTCTCTGGAAGTCTGAGACATGTGTGAAAATTTTCTAAGTCCAGAAAAAAAAATTTTTTCAACTATTTTTCAAATTTCCCCCAAGGGATATATATTTTACCCACACATTTGGAGCCCTCCTGGGATGCCCTCTAACATACTATAACCTCATTTAGCGGAGATTTTCACAAAAAAGTGAAATTTTCCAAAAGTCAGAAATTTTGCAAAAAACGACTAAGTATCAAGGACTCATCGGGTGAATCGCTCTGGAACTGAAATTGGATGCGCGCACTGACATGCTCCCCTCTCTGGAAGTCTGAGACATGTGTGAAAATTTTCTAAGTCCAGAAAAAAAAATTTTTCAACTTTTTTTCAAATTTCCCCCAAGGGATATATATTTTACCCACACATTTGGAGCCCTCCTGGGATGCCCTCTAACATACTATAACCTCATTTGGCGGAGAATTTCACAAAAAAAATGAAATTTTCAAAAAGTGGAAATTTTTCCAAAAAACGACTAAGTATCAACGACTCATCGGGTGAAACGCTCTGGAACTGAAATCGGATGCGCTTACAGACATGCTCCCCTCTCTGGAAGTCTAACACATGTGTGAAAATTTTCTAAGTCCAGAAAAATTTTTTTTTTTAACTTTTTTCAAATTTTCCCACAAGGGATATATATTTTACCCACACATTTGGAGCCCTCCTGGGATGCCCTCTAACATACTATAACCTCATTTAGCGGAGATTTTCACACAAAAGTGAAATTTTCAAAAAGTCTGAAATTTTGCAAAAAACAACTAAGTATGAAGGACTCATCGGGTGAAACGCTCTGGAACTGAAATCGGATGCAATTACAGACATGCTCCCCTCTCTGGAAGTCTTACACATGTGTGAAAATTTTCTAAGTCCAGAAAAAAAAATTTTTTCAACTTTTTTTCAAATTTACCCCCAAGGGATATATATTTTACCCACACATTTGGAGCCCTTCTGGGATGCCCTCTAACATACTATAACCTAATTTAGCGGAGATTTTCACACAAAAGTGAAATTTTCAAAAAGTCAGAAATTTTGCAAAAAACGACTAAGTATGAAGGACTTATCGGGTGAAACGCTCTGGAACTGAAATCGGATGCAATTACAGACATGCTCCCCTCTCTGGAAGTCTTACACATGTGTGAAAATTTTCTAAGTCCAGAAAAAAAAAAATGTTCAACTTTTTTTCAAATTTCCCCCAAGGGATATATATTTTACCCACACATTTGGAGCCCTCCTGGGATGCCCTCTAACATACTATAACCTCATTTAGCGGAGATTTTCACAACAAAGTGAAATTTTCAAAAAGTCAGAAATTTTGCAAAAAACGACTAAGTATGAAGGACTCATCGGGTGAATCGCTCTGGAACTGAAATCGGATGCGCGCACTGACATGCTCCCCTCTCTGGAAGTCTGAGACATGTGTGAAAATTTTCTAAGTCCAGAAAAAAAATTTTTTAAAACTTTTTTTCAAATTTCCCCCCAAGGGATATATATTTTACCCACACATTTGGAGCCCTCCTGGGATGCCCTCTAACATACTATAACCTCATTTAGTGGAGATTTTCACACAAAAGTGAAATTTTCAAAAAATCAGAAATTTTGCAAAAAACGACTAAGTATGAAGGACTCATCGGGTGAAACGCTCTCTAACTGAAATCGGATGCGCTTACAGACATGCTCCCCTCTCTGGAAGTCTTACACATGTGTGAAAATTTTCTAAGTCCAGAAAAAAAAAATTTTTCAACTTTTTTTCAAATTTCCCCCAAGGGATATATATTTTACCCACACATTTGGAGCCCTCCTGAGATGCCCTCTAACATACTATAACCTCATTTAGCAGAGATTTTCACAAAAAAGTGACATTTTCAAAAAGTCAGAAATTTTGCAAAAAACGACTAAGTATGAAGGACTCATCGGGTGAAACGCTCTGGAACTGAAATCAGATGCGCTTATAGACATGCTCCCCTCTCTGGAAGTCTGAGACATGTGTGAAAATTTTCTAAGTCCAGAAAAAAAAATTTTTTCAACTATTTTTCAAATTTCCCCCAAGGGATATATATTTTACCCACACATTTGGAGCCCTCCTGGGATGCCCTCTAACATACTATAACCTCATTTAGCGGAGATTTTCACAAAAAAGTGAAATTTTCCAAAAGTCAGAAATTTTGCAAGAAACGACTAAGTATGAAGGACTCATCGGGTGAAACGCTCTGGAACTGAAATCGGATGCGCTTACAGACATGCTCCCCTCTCTGGAAGTCTTACACATGTGTGAAAATTTTCTAAGTCCAGAAAAAAAAAATTTTAAAACTTTTTTTCAAATTTACCCCCAAGGGATATATATTTTACCCACACATTTGGAGCCCTTCTGGGATGCCCTCTAACATACTATAACCTAATTTAGCGGAGATTTTCACACAAAAGTGAAATTTTCAAAAAGTCAGAAATTTTGCAAAAAACGACTAAGTATGAAGGACTCATCGGGTGAAACGCTCTGGAACTGAAATCGGATGCAATTACAGACATGCTCCCCTCTCTGGAAGTCTTACACATGTGTGAAAATTTTCTAAGTCCAGAAAAAAAAAATGTTCAACTTTTTTTCAAATTTCCCCCAAGGGATATATATTTTACCCACACATTTGGAGCCCTCCTGGGATGCACTCTAACCTCATTTAGCGGAGATTTTCACAACAAAGTGAAATTTTCAAAAAGTCAGAAATTTTGCAAAAAACGACTAAGTATGAAGGACTCATCGGGTGAATCGCTCTGGAACTGAAATCGGATGCGCGCACTGACATGCTCCCCTCTCTGGAAGTCTGAGACATGTGTGAAAATTTTCTAAGTCCAGAAAAAAAAATTTTTAAAACTTTTTTTCAAATTTCCCCCCAAGGGATATATATTTTACCCACACATTTGGAGCCCTCCTGGGATGCCCTCTAACATACTATAACCTCATTTAGCGGAGATTTTCACACAAAAGTGAAATTTTCAAAAAATCAGAAATTTTGCAAAAAACGACTAAGTATGAAGGACTCATCGGGTGAAACGCTCTCTAACTGAAATCAGATGCGCTTACAGACATGCTCCCCTCTCTGGAAGTCTTACACATGTGTGAAAATTTTCTAAGTCCAGAAAAAAAAAATTTTTCAACTTTTTTTCAAATTTCCCCCAAGGGATATATATTTTACCCACACATTTGGAGCCCTCCTGAGATGCCCTCTAACATACTATAACCTCATTTAGCAGAGATTTTCACAAAAAAGTGACATTTTCAAAAAGTCAGAAATTTTGCAAGAAACGACTAAGTATAAAGGACTCATCGGGTGAATCGCTCTGGAACTGAAATTGGATGCGCGCACTGACATGCTCCCCTCTCTGGAAGTCTGAGACATGTGTGAAAATTTTCTAAGTCCAGAAAAAAAAATTTTTCAACTTTTTTTCAAATTTCCCCCAAGGGATATATATTTTACCCACACATTTGGAGCCCTCCTGGGATGCCCTCTAACATACTATAACCTCATTTGGTGGAGAATTTCACAAAAAAGTGAAATTTTTAAAAAGTCAGAAATTTTGCAAAAAACGACTAAGTATGAAGGACTCATCGGGTGAAACGCTCTGGAACTGAAATCAGATGCGCTTACAGACATGCTCCCCTCTCTGGAAGTCTGAGACATGTGTGAAAATTTTCTAAGTTCAGAAAAAAAAATTTTTTCAACTATTTTTCAAATTTCCCCCAAGGGATATATATTTTACCCACACATTTGGAGCCCTCCTGGGATGCCCTCTAACATACTATAACCTCATTTAGCGGAGATTTTCACAAAAAAGTGAAATTTTCCAAAAGTCAGAAATTTTGCAAAAAACGACTAAGTATCAAGGACTCATCGGGTGAATCGCTCTGGAACTGAAATTGGATGCGCGCACTGACATGCTCCCCTCTCTGGAAGTCTGAGACATGTGTGAAAATTTTCTAAGTCCAGAAAAAAAAATTTTTCAACTTTTTTTCAAATTTCCCCCAAGGGATATATATTTTACCCACACATTTGGAGCCCTCCTGGGATGCCCTCTAACATACTATAACCTCATTTGGCGGAGAATTTCACAAAAAAAATGAAATTTTCAAAAAGTGGAAATTTTTCCAAAAAACGACTAAGTATCAACGACTCATCGGGTGAAACGCTCTGGAACTGAAATCGGATGCGCTTACAGACATGCTCCCCTCTCTGGAAGTCTAACACATGTGTGAAAATTTTCTAAGTCCAGAAAAAAATTTTTTTTTAACTTTTTTCAAATTTTCCCACAAGGGATATATATTTTACCCACACATTTGGAGCCCTCCTGGGATGCCCTCTAACATACTATAACCTCATTTAGCGGAGATTTTCACACAAAAGTGAAATTTTCAAAAAGTCTGAAATTTTGCAAAAAACAACTAAGTATGAAGGACTCATCGGGTGAAACGCTCTGGAACTGAAATCGGATGCAATTACAGACATGCTCCCCTCTCTGGAAGTCTTACACATGTGTGAAAATTTTCTAAGTCCAGAAAAAAAAATTGTTCAACTTTTTTTCAAATTTCCCCCAAGGGATATATATTTTACCCACACATTTGGAGCCCTCCTGAGATGCCCTCTAACATACTATAACCTCATTTAGCAGAGATTTTCACAAAAAAGTGACATTTTCAAAAAGTCAGAAATTTTGCAAGAAACGACTAAGTATAAAGGACTCATCGGGTGAAACGCTCTGGAACTGAAATCAGATGCGCTTACAGACATGCTCCCCTCTCTGGAAGTCTGAGACATGTGTGAAAATTTTCTAAGTCCAGAAAAAAAAATTTTTTCAACTTTTTTTCAAATTTCCCCCCAAGGGATATATATTTTACCCACACATTTGGAGCCCTCCTGGGATGCCCTCTAACATACTATAACCTCATTTAGCGGAGATTTTCACTAAAAAGTGAAATTTTCAAAAATTCTGAAATTTTGCAAAAAACGACTAAGTATCAAGGACTCATCGGGTGAATCGCTCTGGAACTGAAATTGGATGCGCGCACTGACATGCTCCCCTCTCTGGAAGTCTGAGACATGTGTGAAAATTTTCTAAGTCCAGAAAAAAAAATTTTTCAACTTTTTTTCAAATTTCCCCCAAGGGATATATATTTTACCCACACATTTGGAGCCCTCCTGGGATGCCCTCTAACATACTATAACCTCATTTGGTGGAGAATTTCACAAAAAAGTGAAATTTTTAAAAAGTCAGAAATTTTGCAAAAAACGACTAAGTATGAAGGACTCATCGGGTGAAACGCTCTGGAACTGAAATCAGATGCGCTTACAGACATGCTCCCCTCTCTGGAAGTCTGAGACATGTGTGAAAATTTTCTAAGTTCAGAAAAAAAAATTTTTTCAACTATTTTTCAAATTTCCCCCAAGGGATATATATTTTACCCACACATTTGGAGCCCTCCTGGGATGCCCTCTAACATACTATAACCTCATTTAGCGGAGATTTTCACAAAAAAGTGAAATTTTCAAAAAGTCAGAAATTTTGCAAAAAACGACTAAGTATGAAGGACTCATCGGGTGAATCGCTCTGGAACTGAAATCGGATGCGCGCACTGACATGCTCCCCTCTCTGGAAGTCTGAGACATGTGTGAAAATTTTCTAAGTCCAGAAAAAAAATTTTTTTTAACTTTTTTCAAATTTCCCCACAAGGGATATATATTTTACCCACACATTTGGAGCCCTCCTGGGATGCCCTCTAACATACTATAACCTCATTTAGCGGAGATTTTCACAAAAAAGTGAAATTTTCCAAAAGTCAGAAATTTTGCAAGAAACGACTAAGTATAAAGGACTCATCGGGTGAAACGCTCTGGAACTGAAATCGGATGCGCTTACAGACATGTTCCCCTCTCTGGAAGTCTGAGACATGTGTGAAAATTTTCTAAGTCCAGAAAAAAAAATTTTTTCAACTTTTTTTCAAATTTCCCCCCAAGGGATATATATTTTACCCACACATTTGGAGCCCTCCTGGGATGCCCTCTAACATACTATAACCTCATTTAGCGGAGATTTTCACAAAAAAGTGAAATTTTCAAAAAGTCTGAAATTTTGCAAAAAACGACTAAGTATCAAGGACTCATCGGGTGAATCGCTCTGGAACTGAAATTGGATGCGCGCACTGACATGCTCCCCTCTCTGGAAGTCTGAGACATGTGTGAAAATTTTCTAAGTCCAGAAAAAAAAATTTTTCAACTTTTTTTCAAATTTCCCCCAAGGGATATATATTTTACCCACACATTTGGAGCCCTCCTGGGATGCCCTCTAACATACTATAACCTCATTTGGCGGAGAATTTCACAAAAAAAGTGAAATTTTCAAAAAGTGGAAATTTTTCCAAAAAACGACTAAGTATCAAGGACTCATCGGGTGAAACGCTCTGGAACTGAAATCGGATGCGCTTACAGACATGCTCCCCTCTCTGGAAGTCTTACACATGTGTGAAAATTTTCTAAGTCCATAAAAAAAATTTTTTTCAACTTTTATTCAAATTTCCCCCAAGGGATATATATTTTACCCACACATTTGGAGCCCTCCTGGGATGCCCTCTAACATACTATAACCTCATTTAGCAGAGATTTTCACAAAAAAGTGAAATTTTCCAAAAGTCAGAAATTTTGCAAGAAACGACTAAGTATAAAGGACTCATCGGGTGAAACGCTCTGGAACTGAAATCGGATGCGCTTACAGACATGTTCCCCTCTCTGGAAGTCTGAGACATGTGTGAAAATTTTCTAAGTCCAGAAAAAAAAATTTTTTCAACTTTTTTTCAAATTTCCCCCCAAGGGATATATATTTTACCCACACATTTGGAGCCCTCCTGGGATGCCCTCTAACATACTATAACCTCATTTAGCGGAGATTTTCACAAAAAAGTGAAATTTTCAAAAAGTCTGAAATTTTGCAAAAAACGACTAAGTATCAAGGACTCATCGGGTGAATCGCTCTGGAACTGAAATTGGATGCGCGCACTGACATGCTCCCCTCTCTGGAAGTCTGAGACATGTGTGAAAATTTTCTAAGTCCATAAAAAAAAATTTTTCAACTTTTTTTCAAATTTCCCCCCAAGGGATATATATTTTACCCACACATTTGGAGGCCTTCTGGGATGCCCTCTAACATACTATAACCTAATTTAGCGGAGATTTTCACACAAAAGTGAAATTTTCAAAAAGTCAGAAATTTTGCAAAAAACGACTAAGTATGAAGGACTCATCGGGTTAATCGCTCTGGAACTGAAATCGGATGCGCGCACTGACATGCTCCCCTCTCTGGAAGTCTGAGACATGTGTGAAAATTTTCTAAGTCCAGAAAAAACATTTTTTTTAACTTTTTTCAAATTTCCCCACAAGGGATATATATTTTACCCACACATTTGGAGCCCTCCTGGGATGCCCTCTAACATACTATAACCTCATTTAGCGGAGATTTTCACACAAAAGTGAAATTTTTAAAAAGTCAGAAATTTTGCAAAAAACGACTAAGTATGAAGGACTCATCGGGTGAAACGCTCTGGAACTGAAATCAGATGCGCTTACAGACATGCTCCCCTCTCTGGAAGTCTGAGACATGTGTGAAAATTTTCTAAGTCCAGAAAAAAAATTTTTTTCATTTGTCAAATTTCCCCCAAGGGATATATATTTTACCCACACATTTGGAGCCCTCCTGGGATGCCCTCTAACATACTATAACCTCATTTAGCGGAGATTTTCACAAAAAAGTGAAATTTTCCAAAAGTCAGAAATTTTGCAAAAAACGACTAAGTATGAAGGAGTCATCGGGTGAATCGCTCTGGAACTGAAATCGGATGCGTGCACTGACATGCTCCCCTCTCTGGAAGTCTGAGACATGTGTGAAAATTTTCTAAGTCCAGAAAAAAAATTTTTTTTAACTTTTTTCAAATTTTCCCACAAGGGATATATATATTACCCACACATTTGGAGCCCTCCTGGGATGCCCTCTAACATACTATAACCTCATTTAGCGGAGATTTTCACACAAAAGTGAAATTTTCAAAAAGTCTGAAATTTTGCAAAAAACGACTAAGTATGAAGGACTCATCGGGTGAAACGCTCTGGAACTAAAATCAGATGCGATTACAGACATGCTCCCCTCTCTGGAAGTCTGAGACATGTGTGAAAATTTTCTAAGTCCAGAAAAAAAAAAATGTTCAACTTTTTTTCAAATTTCTCCCAAGGGATATATATTTTACCCACACATTTGGAGCCCTCCTGGGATGCCCTCTAACATACTATAACCTCATTTAGCGGAGATTTTCACAACAAAGTGAAATTTTCAAAAAGTCAGAAATTTTGCAAAAAACGACTAAGTATGAAGGACTCATCGGGTGAATCGCTCTGGAACTGAAATCGGATGCGTGCACTGACATGCTCCCCTCTCTGGAAGTCTGAGACATGTGTGAAAATTTTCTAAGTCCAGAAAAAAAATTTTTTTTAACTTTTTTCAAATTTTCCCACAAGGGATATATATATTACCCACACATTTGGAGCCCTCCTGGGATGCCCTCTAACATACTATAACCTCATTTAGCGGAGATTTTCACACAAAAGTGAAATTTTCAAAAAGTCTGAAATTTTGCAAAAAACGACTAAGTATGAAGGACTCATCGGGTGAAACGCTCTGGAACTGAAATCGGATGCAATTACAGACATGCTCCCCTCTCTGGAAGTCTTACACATGTGTGAAAATTTTCTAAGTCCAGAAAAAAAAAAATGTTCAACTTTTTTTCAAATTTCCCCCAAGGGATATAGATTTTACCCACACATTTGGAGCCCTCCTGGGATGCCCTCTAACATACTATAACCTCATTTAGCGGAGATTTTCACAAAAAAGTGAAATTTTCCAAAAGTCAGAAATTTTGCAAGAAACGACTAAGTATCAAGGACTCATCGGGTGAATCGCTCTGGAACTGAAATTGAATGCGCGCACTGACATGCTCCCCTCTCTGGAAGTCTGAGACATGTGTGAAAATTTTCTAAGTCCAGAAAAAAAAATTTTTCAACTTTTTTTCAAATTTCCCCCCAAGGGATATATATTTTACCCACACATTTGGAGGCCTTCTGGGATGCCCTCTAACATACTATAACCTAATTTAGCGGAGATTTTCACACAAAAGTGAAATTTTCAAAAAGTCAGAAATTTTGCAAAAAACGACTAAGTATGAAGGACTCATCGGGTTAATCGCTCTGGAACTGAAATCGGATGCGCGCACTGACATGCTCCCCTCTCTGGAAGTCTGAGACATGTGTGAAAATTTTCTAAGTCCAGAAAAAACATTTTTTTTAACTTTTTTCAAATTTCCCCACAAGGGATATATATTTTACCCACACATTTGGAGCCCTCCTGGGATGCCCTCTAACATACTATAACCTCATTTAGCGGAGATTTTCACACAAAAGTGAAATTTTTAAAAAGTCAGAAATTTTGCAAAAAACGACTAAGTATGAAGGACTCATCGGGTGAAACGCTCTGGAACTGAAATCAGATGCGCTTACAGACATGCTCCCCTCTCTGGAAGTCTGAGACATGTGTGAAAATTTTCTAAGTCCAGAAAAAAAAATTTTTTCATTTGTCAAATTTCCCCCAAGGGATATATATTTTACCCACACATTTGGAGCCCTCCTGGGATGCCCTCTAACATACTATAACCTCATTTAGCGGAGATTTTCACAAAAAAGTGAAATTTTCCAAAAGTCAGAAATTTTGCAAAAAACGACTAAGTATCAAGGACTCATCGGGTGAAACGCTCTGGAACTGAAATCAGATGCGATTACAGACATGCTCCCCTCTCTGGAAGTCTGAGACATGTGTGAAAATTTTCTAAGTCCAGAAAAAAAAAAATGTTCAACTTTTTTTCAAATTTCCCCCAAGGGATATATATTTTACCCACACATTTGGAGCCCTCCTGGGATGCCCTCTAACATACTATAACCTCATTTAGCGGAGATTTTCACAACAAAGTGAAATTTTCAAAAAGTCAGAAATTTTGCAAAAAACGACTAAGTATGAAGGACTCATCGGGTGAATCGCTCTGGAACTGAAATCGGATGCGCGCACTGACATGCTCCCCTCTCTGGAAGTCTGAGACATGTGTGAAAATTTTCTAAGTCCAGAAAAAAATTTTTTTTTAACTTTTTTCAAATTTCCCCACAAGGGATATATATTTTACCCACACATTTGGAGCCCTCCTGGGATGCCCTCTAACATACTATAACCTCATTTAGCGGAGATTTTCACAAAAAAGTGAAATTTTCCAAAAGTCAGAAATTTTGCAAGAAACGACTAAGTATAAAGGACTCATCGGGTGAAACGCTCTGGAACTGAAATCGGATGCGCTTACAGACATGCTCCCCTCTCTGGAAGTCTGAGACATGTGTGAAAATTTTCTAAGTCCAGAAAAAAAAATTTTTCAACTTTTTTTCAAATTTCCCCCAAGGGATATATATTTTACCCACACATTTGGAGCCCTCATGGGATGCCCTCTAACATACTATAACCTCATTTGGCGGAGAATTTCACAAAAAAAGTGAAATTTTCAAAAAGTGGAAATTTTTCCAAAAAACGACTAAGTATCAAGGACTCATCGGGTGAAACGCTCTGGAACTGAAATCGGATGTGCTTACAGACATGCTCCCCTCTCTGGAAGTCTGAGACATGTGTGAAAATTTTCTAAGTCCAGAAAAAAAAAATTTTTAAACTTTTTTTCAAATTTCACCCAAGGGATATATATTTTACCCACACATTTGGAGCCCTCCTGGGATGCCCTCTAACATACTATAACCTCATTTAGCGGAGATTTTCACAAAAAAGTGAAATTTTCAAAAAGTCAGAAATTTTGCAAAAAACGACTAAGTATGAAGGACTCATCGGGTGAAACGCTCTGGAACTGAAATCAGATGCGATTACAGACATGCTCCCCTCTCTGGAAGTCTGAGACATGTGTGAAAATTTTCTAAGTCCAGAAAAAAAAAATTTTTCAACTTTTTTTCAAATTTCCCCCAAGGGATATATATTTTACCCACACATTTGGAGCCCTCCTGGGATGCCCTCTAACATACTATAACCTCATTTAGCGGAGATTTTCACAACAAAGTGAAATTTTCAAAAAGTCAGAAATTTTGCAAAAAACGACTAAGTATGAAGGACTCATCGGGTGAATCGCTCTGGAACTGAAATCGGATGCGCGCACTGACATGCTCCCCTCTCTGGAAGTCCGAGACATGTGTGAAAATTTTCTAAGTCCAGAAAAAAAAATTTTTTTAACTTTTTTCAAATTTCCCCACAAGGGATATATATTTTACCCACACATTTGGAGCCCTCCTGGGATGCCCTCTAACATACTATAACCTCATTTAGCGGAGATTTTCACAAAAAAGTGAAATTTTCCAAAAGTCAGAAATTTTGCAAGAAACGACTAAGTATAAAGGACTCATCGGGTGAAACGCTCTGGAACTGAAATCGGATGCGCTTACAGACATGCTCCCCTCTCTGGAAGTCTGAGACATGTGTGAAAATTTTCTAAGTCCAGAAAAAAAAATTTTTCAACTTTTTTTCAAATTTCCCCCAAGGGATATATATTTTACGCACACATTTGGAGCCCTCCTGGGATGCCCTCTAACATACTATAACCTCATTTGGCGGAGAATTTCACAAAAAAAGTGAAATTTTCAAAAAGTGGAAATTTTTCCAAAAAACGACTAAGTATCAAGGACTCATCGGGTGAAACGCTCTGGAACTGAAATCGGATGTGCTTACAGACATGCTCCCCTCTCTGGAAGTCTAACACATGTGTGAAAATTTTCTAAGTCCATAAAAAAAAATTTTTTCAACTTTTATTCAAATTTCCCCCAAGGGATATATATTTTACCCACACATTTGGAGCCCTCCTGGGATGCCCTCTAACATACTATAACCTCATTTAGCAGAGATTTTCACAAAAAAGTGAAATTTTCAAAAAGTGAAAATTTTTCCAAAAAACGACTAAGTATGAAGGACTCATCGGGTGAAACGCTCTGGAACTGAAATCGGATGCGCTTACAGACATGCTCCCCTCTCTGGAAGTCTGAGACATGTGTGAAAATTTTCTAAGTCCAGAAAAAAAAAATTTTAAAACTTTTTTTCAAATTTACCCCCAAGGGATATATATTTTACCCACACATTTGGAGCCCTTCTGGGATGCCCTCTAACATACTATAACCTAATTTAACGGAGATTTTCACACAAAAGTGAAATTTTCAAAAAGTCAGAAATTTTGCAAAAAACGACTAAGTATGAAGGACTCATCGGGTGAAACGCTCTGGAACTGAAATCGGATGCAATTACAGACATGCTCCCCTCTCTGGAAGTCTTACACATGTGTGAAAATTTTCTAAGTCCAGAAAAAAAAAATTTTTCAACTTTATTTCAAATTTCCCCCAAGGGATATATATTTTACCCACACATTTGGAGCCCTCCTGGGATGCCCTCTAACATACTATAACCTCATTTAGCGGAGATTTTCACAAAAAAGTGAAAATTTCAAAAAGTCTGAAATTTTGCAAAAAACGACTAAGTATCAAGGACTCATCAGGTGAATCGCTCTGGAACTGAAATTGGATGCGCGCACTGACATGCTCCCCTCTCTGGAAGTCTGAGACATGTTTGAAAATTTTCTAAGTCCAGAAAAAAAAATTTTTCAACTTTTTTTCAAATTCCCCCCACGGGATATATATTTTACCCACACATTTGGAGCCCTCCTGGGATGCCCTCTAACATACTATAACCTCATTTGGTGGAGAATTTCACAAAAAAAGTGAAATTTTCAAAAAGTGGAAATTTTTCCAAAAAACGACTAAGTATCAAGGACTCATCGGGTGAAACGCTCTGGAACTGAAATCGGATGCGCTTACAGACATGCTCCCCTCTCTGGAAGTCTAACACATGTGTGAAAATTTTCTAAGTCCATAAAAAAAAATTTTTTCAACTTTTATTCAAATTTCCCCCAAGGGATATATATTTTACCCACACATTTGGAGCCCTCCTGGGATGCCCTCTAACATACTATAACCTCATTTAGCGGAGATTTTCACAAAAAAGTGAAATTTTCAAAAAGTCAGAAATTTTGCAAAAAACGACTAAGTATGAAGGACTCATCGGGTGAATCGCTCTGGAACTGAAATCAGATGCGCTTACAGACATGCTCCCCTCTCTGGAAGTCTGAGACATGTGTGAAAATTTTCTAAGTCCAGAAAAAAAAATTTTTTCAACTATTTTTCAAATTTCCCCCAAGGGATATATATTTTACCCACACATTTGGAGCCCTCCTGGGATGCCCTCTAACATACTATAACCTCATTTAGCGGAGATTTTCACAAAAAAGTGAAATTTTCCAAAAGTCAGAAATTTTGCAAGAAACGACTAAGTATGAAGGACTCATCGGGTGAAACGCTCTGGAACTGAAATCGGATGCGCTTACAGACATGCTCCCCTCTCTGGAAGTCTTACACATGTGTGAAAATTTTCTAAGTCCAGAAAAAAAAAAATTTTCAACTTTTTTTCAAATTTCCCCCAAGGGATATATATTTTACCCACACATTTGGAGCCCTCCTGGGATGCCCTCTAACATACTATAACCTAATTTAGCGGAGATTTTCACAAAAAAGTGAAATTTTCAAAAAGTGAAAATTTTTCCAAAAAACGACTAAGTATGAAGGACTCATCGGGTGAAACGCTCTGGAACTGAAATCGGATGCGCTTACAGACATGCTCCCCTCTCTGGAAGTCTGAGACATGTGTGAAAATTTTCTAAGTCCAGAAAAAAAAAATTTTAAAACTTTTTTTCAAATTTACCCCCAAGGGATATATATTTTACCCACACATTTGGAGCCCTTCTGGGATGCCCTCTAACATACTATAACCTAATTTAGCGGAGATTTTCACACAAAAGTGAAATTTTCAAAAAGTCAGAAATTTTGCAAAAAACGACTAAGTATGAAGGACTCATCGGGTGAATCGCTCTGGAACTGAAATCGGATGCGCGCACTGACATGCTCCCCTCTCTGGAAGTCTGAGACATGTGTGAAAATTTTCTAAGTCCAGAAAAAACATTTTTTTTAACTTTTTTCAAATTTCCCCACAAGGGATATATATTTTACCCACACATTTGGAGCCCTCCTGGGATGCCCTCTAACATACTATAACCTCATTTAGCGGAGATTTTCACACAAAAGTGAAATTTTTAAAAAGTCAGAAATTTTGCAAAAAACGACTAAGTATGAAGGACTCATCGGGTGAATCGCTCTGGAACTGAAATCAGATGCGCTTACAGACATGCTCCCCTCTCTGGAAGTCTGAGACATGTGTGAAAATTTTCTAAGTCCAGAAAAAAATTTTTTTTTAACTTTTTTCAAATTTCCCCACAAGGGATATATATTTTACCCACACATTTGGAGCCCTCCTGGGATGCCCTCTAACATACTATAACCTCATTTAGCGGAGATTTTCACAAAAAAGTGAAATTTTCCAAAAGTCAGAAATTTTGCAAGAAACGACTAAGTATGAAGGACTCATCGGGTGAAACGCTCTGGAACTGAAATCGGATGCGCTTACAGACATGCTCCCCTCTCTGGAAGTCTTACACATGTGTGAAAATTTTCTAAGTCCAGAAAAAAAAATTTTTTCAACTTTTTTTCAAATTTCCCCCAAGGGATATATATTTTACCCACACATTTGGAGCCCTCCTGGGATGCCCTCTAACATACTATAACCTCATTTAGCGGAGATTTTCACAAAAAAGTGAAATTTTCCAAAAGTCAGAAATTTTGCAAGAAACGACTAAGTATGAAGGACTCATTGGGTGAAACGCTCTGGAACTGAAATCGGATGCGCTTACAGACATGCTCCCCTCTCTGGAAGTCTTACACATGTGTGAAATTTTTCTAAGTCCAGAAAAAAAAAATTTTTCAACTTTTTTTCAAATTTCCCCCAAGGGACATATATTTTACCCACACATTTGGAGCCCTCCTGGGATGCCCTCTAACATACTATAACCTAATTTAGCGGAGATTTTCACAAAAAAGTGAAATTTTCAAAAAGTGAAAATTTTTCCAAAAAACGACTAAGTATGAAGGACTCATCGGGTGAAACGCTCTGGAACTGAAATCGGATGCGCTTACAGACATGCTCCCCTCTCTGGAAGTCTTACACATGTGTGAAAATTTTCTAAGTCCAGAAAAAAAAAATTTTTCAACTTTTTTTCAAATTTCCCCCAAGGGATATATATTTTACCCACACATTTGGAGCCCTCCTGGGATGCCCTCTAACATACTATAACCTCATTTGGCGGAGAATTTCACAAAAAAAGTGAAATTTTCAAAAAGTGGAAATTTTTCCAAAAAACGACTAAGTATCAAGGACTCATCGGGTGAAACGCTCTGGAACTGAAATCGGATGTGCTTACAGACATGCTCCCCTCTCTGGAAGTCTGAGACATGTGTGAAAATTTTCTAAGTCCAGAAAAAAAAAATTTTTCAACTTTTTTTCAAATTTCACCCAAGGGATATATATTTTACCCACACATTTGGAGCCCTCCTGGGATGCCCTCTAACATACTATAACCTCATTTAGCGGAGATTTTCACAAAAAAGTGAAATTTTCAAAAAGTCAGAAATTTTGCAAAAAACGACTAAGTATGAAGGACTCATCGGGTGAAACGCTCTGGAACTGAAATCAGATGCGATTACAGACATGCTCCCCTCTCTGGAAGTCTGAGACATGTGTGAAAATTTTCTAAGTCCAGAAAAAAAAAATTTTTCAACTTTTTTTCAAATTTCCCCCAAGGGATATATATTTTACCCACACATTTGGAGCCCTCCTGGGATGCCCTCTAACATACTATAACCTCATTTAGCGGAGATTTTCACAACAAAGTGAAATTTTCAAAAAGTCAGAAATTTTGCAAAAAACGACTAAGTATGAAGGACTCATCGGGTGAATCGCTCTGGAACTGAAATCGGATGCGCGCACTGACATGCTCCCCTCTCTGGAAGTCTGAGACATGTTTGAAAATTTTCTAAGTCCAGAAAAAAAAATTTTTCAACTTTTTTTCAAATTCCCCCCACGGGATATATATTTTACCCACACATTTGGAGCCCTCCTGGGATGCCCTCTAACATACTATAACCTCATTTGGTGGAGAATTTCACAAAAAAAGTGAAATTTTCAAAAAGTGGAAATTTTTCCAAAAAACGACTAAGTATCAAGGACTCATCGGGTGAAACGCTCTGGAACTGAAATCGGATGCGCTTACAGACATGCTCCCCTCTCTGGAAGTCTAACACATGTGTGAAAATTTTCTAAGTCCATAAAAAAAAATTTTTTCAACTTTTATTCAAATTTCCCCCAAGGGATATATATTTTACCCACACATTTGGAGCCCTCCTGGGATGCCCTCTAACATACTATAACCTCATTTAGCGGAGATTTTCACAAAAAAGTGAAATTTTCAAAAAGTCAGAAATTTTGCAAAAAACGACTAAGTATGAAGGACTCATCGGGTGAATCGCTCTGGAACTGAAATCAGATGCGCTTACAGACATGCTCCCCTCTCTGGAAGTCTGAGACATGTGTGAAAATTTTCTAAGTCCAGAAAAAAAAATTTTTTCAACTATTTTTCAAATTTCCCCCAAGGGATATATATTTTACCCACACATTTGGAGCCCTCCTGGGATGCCCTCTAACATACTATAACCTCATTTAGCGGAGATTTTCACAAAAAAGTGAAATTTTCCAAAAGTCAGAAATTTTGCAAGAAACGACTAAGTATGAAGGACTCATCGGGTGAAACGCTCTGGAACTGAAATCGGATGCGCTTACAGACATGCTCCCCTCTCTGGAAGTCTTACACATGTGTGAAAATTTTCTAAGTCCAGAAAAAAAAAAATTTTCAACTTTTTTTCAAATTTCCCCCAAGGGATATATATTTTACCCACACATTTGGAGCCCTCCTGGGATGCCCTCTAACATACTATAACCTAATTTAGCGGAGATTTTCACAAAAAAGTGAAATTTTCAAAAAGTGAAAATTTTTCCAAAAAACGACTAAGTATGAAGGACTCATCGGGTGAAACGCTCTGGAACTGAAATCGGATGCGCTTACAGACATGCTCCCCTCTCTGGAAGTCTGAGACATGTGTGAAAATTTTCTAAGTCCAGAAAAAAAAAATTTTAAAACTTTTTTTCAAATTTACCCCCAAGGGATATATATTTTACCCACACATTTGGAGCCCTTCTGGGATGCCCTCTAACATACTATAACCTAATTTAGCGGAGATTTTCACACAAAAGTGAAATTTTCAAAAAGTCAGAAATTTTGCAAAAAACGACTAAGTATGAAGGACTCATCGGGTGAATCGCTCTGGAACTGAAATCGGATGCGCGCACTGACATGCTCCCCTCTCTGGAAGTCTGAGACATGTGTGAAAATTTTCTAAGTCCAGAAAAAACATTTTTTTTAACTTTTTTCAAATTTCCCCACAAGGGATATATATTTTACCCACACATTTGGAGCCCTCCTGGGATGCCCTCTAACATACTATAACCTCATTTAGCGGAGATTTTCACACAAAAGTGAAATTTTTAAAAAGTCAGAAATTTTGCAAAAAACGACTAAGTATGAAGGACTCATCGGGTGAATCGCTCTGGAACTGAAATCAGATGCGCTTACAGACATGCTCCCCTCTCTGGAAGTCTGAGACATGTGTGAAAATTTTCTAAGTCCAGAAAAAAATTTTTTTTTAACTTTTTTCAAATTTCCCCACAAGGGATATATATTTTACCCACACATTTGGAGCCCTCCTGGGATGCCCTCTAACATACTATAACCTCATTTAGCGGAGATTTTCACAAAAAAGTGAAATTTTCCAAAAGTCAGAAATTTTGCAAGAAACGACTAAGTATGAAGGACTCATCGGGTGAAACGCTCTGGAACTGAAATCGGATGCGCTTACAGACATGCTCCCCTCTCTGGAAGTCTTACACATGTGTGAAAATTTTCTAAGTCCAGAAAAAAAAATTTTTTCAACTTTTTTTCAAATTTCCCCCAAGGGATATATATTTTACCCACACATTTGGAGCCCTCCTGGGATGCCCTCTAACATACTATAACCTCATTTAGCGGAGATTTTCACAAAAAAGTGAAATTTTCCAAAAGTCAGAAATTTTGCAAGAAACGACTAAGTATGAAGGACTCATTGGGTGAAACGCTCTGGAACTGAAATCGGATGCGCTTACAGACATGCTCCCCTCTCTGGAAGTCTTACACATGTGTGAAAATTTTCTAAGTCCAGAAAAAAAAAATTTTTCAACTTTTTTTCAAATTTCCCCCAAGGGATATATATTTTACCCACACATTTGGAGCCCTCCTGGGATGCCCTCTAACATACTATAACCTCATTTGGCGGAGAATTTCACAAAAAAAGTGAAATTTTCAAAAAGTGGAAATTTTTCCAAAAAACGACTAAGTATCAAGGACTCATCGGGTGAAACGCTCTGGAACTGAAATCGGATGTGCTTACAGACATGCTCCCCTCTCTGGAAGTCTGAGACATGTGTGAAAATTTTCTAAGTCCAGAAAAAAAAAATTTTTCAACTTTTTTTCAAATTTCACCCAAGGGATATATATTTTACCCACACATTTGGAGCCCTCCTGGGATGCCCTCTAACATACTATAACCTCATTTAGCGGAGATTTTCACAAAAAAGTGAAATTTTCAAAAAGTCAGAAATTTTGCAAAAAACGACTAAGTATGAAGGACTCATCGGGTGAAACGCTCTGGAACTGAAATCAGATGCGATTACAGACATGCTCCCCTCTCTGGAAGTCTGAGACATGTGTGAAAATTTTCTAAGTCCAGAAAAAAAAAATTTTTCAACTTTTTTTCAAATTTCCCCCAAGGGATATATATTTTACCCACACATTTGGAGCCCTCCTGGGATGCCCTCTAACATACTATAACCTCATTTAGCGGAGATTTTCACAACAAAGTGAAATTTTCAAAAAGTCAGAAATTTTGCAAAAAACGACTAAGTATGAAGGACTCATCGGGTGAATCGCTCTGGAACTGAAATCGGATGCGCGCACTGACATGCTCCCCTCTCTGGAAGTCTGAGACATGTGTGAAAATTTTCTAAGTCCAGAAAAAAAATTTTTTTTAACTTTTTTCAAATTTCCCCACAAGGGATATATATTTTACCCACACATTTGGAGCCCTCCTGGGATGCCCTCTAACATACTATAACCTCATTTAGCGGAGATTTTCACAAAAAAGTGAAATTTTCCAAAAGTCAGAAATTTTGCAAGAAACGACTAAGTATAAAGGACTCATCGGGTGAAACGCTCTGGAACTGAAATCGGATGCGCTTACAGACATGCTCCCCTCTCTGGAAGTCTGAGACATGTGTGAAAATTTTCTAAGTCCAGAAAAAAAAATTTTTCAACTTTTTTTCAAATTTCCCCCAAGGGATATATATTTTACGCACACATTTGGAGCCCTCCTGGGATGCCCTCTAACATACTATAACCTCATTTGGCGGAGAATTTCACAAAAAAAGTGAAATTTTCAAAAAGTGGAAATTTTTCCAAAAAACGACTAAGTATCAAGGACTCATCGGGTGAAACGCTCTGGAACTGAAATCGGATGTGCTTACAGACATGCTCCCCTCTCTGGAAGTCTAACACATGTGTGAAAATTTTCTAAGTCCATAAAAAAAAATTTTTTCAACTTTCATTCAAATTTCCCCCAAGGGATATATATTTTACCCACACATTTGGAGCCCTCCTGGGATGCCCTCTAACATACTATAACCTCATTTAGCAGAGATTTTCACAAAAAAGTGAAATTTTCAAAAAGTGAAAATTTTTCCAAAAAACGACTAAGTATGAAGGACTCATCGGGTGAAACGCTCTGGAACTGAAATCGGATGCGCTTACAGACATGCTCCCCTCTCTGGAAGTCTGAGACATGTGTGAAAATTTTCTAAGTCCAGAAAAAAAAAATTTTAAAACTTTTTTTCAAATTTACCCCCAAGGGATATATATTTTACCCACACATTTGGAGCCCTTCTGGGATGCCCTCTAACATACTATAACCTAATTTAACGGAGATTTTCACACAAAAGTGAAATTTTCAAAAAGTCAGAAATTTTGCAAAAAACGACTAAGTATGAAGGACTCATCGGGTGAAACGCTCTGGAACTGAAATCGGATGCAATTACAGACATGCTCCACTCTCTGGAAGTCTTACACATGTGTGAAAATTTTCTAAGTCCAGAAAAAAAAAATTTTTCAACTTTATTTCAAATTTCCCCCAAGGGATATATATTTTACCCACACATTTGGAGCCCTCCTGGGATGCCCTCTAACATACTATAACCTCATTTAGCGGAGATTTTCACAAAAAAGTGAAAATTTCAAAAAGTCTGAAATTTTGCAAAAAACGACTAAGTATCAAGGACTCATCAGGTGAATCGCTCTGGAACTGAAATTGGATGCGCGCACTGACATGCTCCCCTCTCTGGAAGTCTGAGACATGTTTGAAAATTTTCTAAGTCCAGAAAAAAAAATTTTTCAACTTTTTTTCAAATTTCCCCCACGGGATATATATTTTACCCACACATTTGGAGCCCTCCTGGGATGCCCTCTAACATACTATAACCTCATTTGGTGGAGAATTTCACAAAAAAAGTGAAATTTTCAAAAAGTGGAAATTTTTCCAAAAAACGACTAAGTATCAAGGACTCATCGGGTGAAACGCTCTGGAACTGAAATCGGATGCGCTTACAGACATGCTCCCCTCTCTGGAAGTCTAACACATGTGTGAAAATTTTCTAAGTCCATAAAAAAAAAATTTTTTCAACTTTTATTCAAATTTCCCCCAAGGGATATATATTTTACCCACACATTTGGAGCCCTCCTGGGATGCCCTCTAACATACTATAACCTCATTTAGCGGAGATTTTCACAAAAAAGTGAAATTTTCAAAAAGTCAGAAATTTTGCAAAAAACGACTAAGTATGAAGGACTCATCGGGTGAATCGCTCTGGAACTGAAATCGGATGCGTGCACTGACATACTCCCCTCTCTGGAAGTCTGAGACATGTGTGAAAATTTTCTAAGTCCAGAAAAAACATTTTTTTTAACTTTTTTCAAATTTCCCCACAAGGGATATATATTTTACCCACACATTTGGAGCCCTCCTGGGATGCCCTCTAACATACTATAACCTCATTTAGCGGAGATTTTCACACAAAAGTGAAATTTTTAAAAAGTCAGAAATTTTGCAAAAAACGACTAAGTATGAAGGACTCATCGGGTGAATCGCTCTGGAACTGAAATCAGATGCGCTTACAGACATGCTCCCCTCTCTGGAAGTCTGAGACATGTGTGAAAATTTTCTAAGTCCAGAAAAAAAAATTTTTTCAACTATTTTTCAAATTTCCCGTAAGGGATATATATTTTACCCACACATTTGGAGCCCTCCTGGGATGCCGTCTAACATACTATAACCTCATTTAGCGGAGATTTTCACAAAAAAGTGAAATTTTCCAAAAGTCAGAAATTTTGCAAGAAACGACTAAGTATGAAGGACTCATCGGGTGAAACGCTCTGGAACTGAAATCGGATGCGCTTACAGACATGCTCCCCTCTCTGGAAGTCTGAGACATGTGTGAAAATTTTCTAAGTCCAGAAAAAAAAAATTTTAAAACTTTTTTTCAAATTTACCCCCAAGGGATATATATTTTACCCACACATTTGGAGCCCTTCTGGGATGCCCTCTAACATACTATAACCTAATTTAGCGGAGATTTTCACACAAAAGTGAAATTTTCAAAAAGTCAGAAATTTTGCAAAAAACGACTAAGTATGAAGGACTCATCGGGTGAATCGCTCTGGAACTGAAATCGGATGCGCGCACTGACATGCTCCCCTCTCTGGAAGTCTGAGACATGTGTGAAAATTTTCTAAGTCCAGAAAAAACATTTTTTTTAACTTTTTTCAAATTTCCCCACAAGGGATATATATTTTACCCACACATTTGGAGCCCTCCTGGGATGCCCTCTAACATACTATAACCTCATTTAGCGGAGATTTTCACACAAAAGTGAAATTTTTAAAAAGTCAGAAATTTTGCAAAAAACGACTAAGTATGAAGGACTCATCGGGTGAATCGCTCTGGAACTGAAATCAGATGCGCTTACAGACATGCTCCCCTCTCTGGAAGTCTGAGACATGTGTGAAAATTTTCTAAGTCCAGAAAAAAATTTTTTTTTAACTTTTTTCAAATTTCCCCACAAGGGATATATATTTTACCCACACATTTGGAGCCCTCCTGGGATGCCCTCTAACATACTATAACCTCATTTAGCGGAGATTTTCACAAAAAAGTGAAATTTTCCAAAAGTCAGAAATTTTGCAAGAAACGACTAAGTATGAAGGACTCATCGGGTGAAACGCTCTGGAACTGAAATCGGATGCGCTTACAGACATGCTCCCCTCTCTGGAAGTCTTACACATGTGTGAAAATTTTCTAAGTCCAGAAAAAAAAAATTTTTCAACTTTTTTTCAAATTTCCCCCAAGGGACATATATTTTACCCACACATTTGGAGCCCTCCTGGGATGCCCTCTAACATACTATAACCTAATTTAGCGGAGATTTTCACAAAAAAGTGAAATTTTCAAAAAGTGAAAATTTTTCCAAAAAACGACTAAGTATGAAGGACTCATCGGGTGAAACGCTCTGGAACTGAAATCGGATGCGCTTACAGACATGCTCCCCTCTCTGGAAGTCTTACACATGTGTGAAAATTTTCTAAGTCCAGAAAAAAAAAATTTTTCAACTTTTTTTCAAATTTCCCCCAAGGGATATATATTTTACCCACACATTTGGAGCCCTCCTGGGATGCCCTCTAACATACTATAACCTAATTTAGCGGAGATTTTCACAAAAAAGTGAAATTTTCAAAAAGTGAAAATTTTTCCAAAAAACGACTAAGTATGAAGGACTCATCGGGTGAAACGCTCTGGAACTGAAATCGGATGCGCTTACAGACATGCTCCCCTCTCTGGAAGTCTGAGACATGTGTGAAAATTTTCTAAGTCCAGAAAAAAAAATTTTTAAAACTTTTTTTCAAATTTATCCCCAAGGGATATATATTTTACCCACACATTTGGAGCCCTCCTGGGATGCCCTCTAACATACTATAACCTCATTTAGCGGAGATTTTCACAACAAAGTGAAATTTTCAAAAAGTCAGAAATTTTGCAAAAAACGACTAAGTATGAAGGACTCATCGGGTGAATCGCTCTGGAACTGAAATCGGATGCGCGCACTGACATGCTCCCCTCTCTGGAAGTCTGAGACATGTGTGAAAATTTTCTAAGTCCAGAAAAAAAATTTTTTTTAACTTTTTTCAAATTTCCCCACAAGGGATATATATTTTACCCACACATTTGGAGCCCTCCTGGGATGCCCTCTAACATACTATAACCTCATTTAGCGGAGATTTTCACAAAAAAGTGAAATTTTCCAAAAGTCAGAAATTTTGCAAGAAACGACTAAGTATAAAGGACTCATCGGGTGAAACGCTCTGGAACTGAAATCGGATGCGCTTACAGACATGCTCCCCTCTCTGGAAGTCTGAGACATGTTTGAAAATTTTCTAAGTCCAGAAAAAAAAATTTTTCAACTTTTTTTCAAATTTCCCCCACGGGATATATATTTTACCCACACATTTGGAGCCCTCCTGGGATGCCCTCTAACATACTATAACCTCATTTGGTGGAGAATTTCACAAAAAAAGTGAAATTTTCAAAAAGTGGAAATTTTTCCAAAAAACGACTAAGTATCAAGGACTCATCGGGTGAAACGCTCTGGAACTGAAATCGGATGCGCTTACAGACATGCTCCCCTCTCTGGAAGTCTGAGACATGTGTGAAAATTTTCTAAGTCCAGAAAAAAAAATTTTTTCAACTATTTTTCAAATTTCCCCCAAGGGATATATATTTTACCCACACATTTGGAGCCCTCCTGGGATGCCCTCTAACATACTATAACCTCATTTAGCGGAGATTTTCACAAAAAAGTGAAATTTTCCAAAAGTCAGAAATTTTGCAAGAAACGACTAAGTATGAAGGACTCATCGGGTGAAACGCTCTGGAACTGAAATCGGATGCGCTTACAGACATGCTCCCCTCTCTGGAAGTCTTACACATGTGTGAAAATTTTCTAAGTCCAGAAAAAAAAAAATTTTCAACTTTTTTTCAAATTTCCCCCAAGGGATATATATTTTACCCACACATTTGGAGCCCTCCTGGGATGCCCTCTAACATACTATAACCTAATTTAGCGGAGATTTTCACAAAAAAGTGAAATTTTCAAAAAGTGAAAATTTTTCCAAAAAACGACTAAGTATGAAGGACTCATCGGGTGAAACACTCTGGAACTGAAATCGGATGCGCTTACAGACATGCTCCCCTCTCTGGAAGTCTGAGACATGTGTGAAAATTTTCTAAGTCCAGAAAAAAAAAATTTTAAAACTTTTTTTCAAATTTACCCCCAAGGGATATATATTTTACCCACACATTTGGAGCCCTTCTGGGATGCCCTCTAACATACTATAACCTAATTTAGCGGAGATTTTCACACAAAAGTGAAATTTTCAAAAAGTCAGAAATTTTGCAAAAAACGACTAAGTATGAAGGACTCATCGGGTGAATCGCTCTGGAACTGAAATCGGATGCGCGCACTGACATGCTCCCCTCTCTGGAAGTCTGAGACATGTGTGAAAATTTTCTAAGTCCAGAAAAAACATTTTTTTTAACTTTTTTCAAATTTCCCCACAAGGGATATATATTTTACCCACACATTTGGAGCCCTCCTGGGATGCCCTCTAACATACTATAACCTCATTTAGCGGAGATTTTCACACAAAAGTGAAATTTTTAAAAAGTCAGAAATTTTGCAAAAAACGACTAAGTATGAAGGACTCATCGGGTGAATCGCTCTGGAACTGAAATCAGATGCGCTTACAGACATGCTCCCCTCTCTGGAAGTCTGAGACATGTGTGAAAATTTTCTAAGTCCAGAAAAAAAATTTTTTTTAACTTTTTTCAAATTTCCCCACAAGGGATATATATTTTACCCACACATTTGGAGCCCTCCTGGGATGCCCTCTAACATACTATAACCTCATTTAGCGGAGATTTTCACAAAAAAGTGAAATTTTCCAAAAGTCAGAAATTTTGCAAGAAACGACTAAGTATGAAGGACTCATCGGGTGAAACGCTCTGGAACTGAAATCGGATGCGCTTACAGACATGCTCCCCTCTCTGGAAGTCTTACACATGTGTGAAAATTTTCTAAGTCCAGAAAAAAAAATTTTTTCAACTTTTTTTCAAATTTCCCCCAAGGGATATATATTTTACCCACACATTTGGAGCCCTCCTGGGATGCCCTCTAACATACTATAACCTCATTTAGCGGAGATTTTCACAAAAAAGTGAAATTTTCCAAAAGTCAGAAATTTTGCAAGAAACGACTAAGTATGAAGGACTCATTGGGTGAAACGCTCTGGAACTGAAATCGGATGCGCTTACAGACATGCTCCCCTCTCTGGAAGTCTTACACATGTGTGAAAATTTTCTAAGTCCAGAAAAAAAAAATTTTTCAACTTTTTTTCAAATTTCCCCCAAGGGATATATATTTTACCCACACATTTGGAGCCCTCCTGGGATGCCCTCTAACATACTATAACCTCATTTGGCGGAGAATTTCACAAAAAAAGTGAAATTTTCAAAAAGTGGAAATTTTTCCAAAAAACGACTAAGTATCAAGGACTCATCGGGTGAAACGCTCTGGAACTGAAATCGGATGTGCTTACAGACATGCTCCCCTCTCTGGAAGTCTGAGACATGTGTGAAAATTTTCTAAGTCCAGAAAAAAAAAATTTTTCAACTTTTTTTCAAATTTCACCCAAGGGATATATATTTTACCCACACATTTGGAGCCCTCCTGGGATGCCCTCTAACATACTATAACCTCATTTAGCGGAGATTTTCACAAAAAAGTGAAATTTTCAAAAAGTCAGAAATTTTGCAAAAAACGACTAAGTATGAAGGACTCATCGGGTGAAACGCTCTGGAACTGAAATCAGATGCGATTACAGACATGCTCCCCTCTCTGGAAGTCTGAGACATGTGTGAAAATTTTCTAAGTCCAGAAAAAAAAAATTTTTCAACTTTTTTTCAAATTTCCCCCAAGGGATATATATTTTACCCACACATTTGGAGCCCTCCTGGGATGCCCTCTAACATACTATAACCTCATTTAGCGGAGATTTTCACAACAAAGTGAAATTTTCAAAAAGTCAGAAATTTTGCAAAAAACGACTAAGTATGAAGGACTCATCGGGTGAATCGCTCTGGAACTGAAATCGGATGCGCGCACTGACATGCTCCCCTCTCTGGAAGTCTGAGACATGTGTGAAAATTTTCTAAGTCCAGAAAAAAAATTTTTTTTAACTTTTTTCAAATTTCCCCACAAGGGATATATATTTTACCCACACATTTGGAGCCCTCCTGGGATGCCCTCTAACATACTATAACCTCATTTAGCGGAGATTTTCACAAAAAAGTGAAATTTTCCAAAAGTCAGAAATTTTGCAAGAAACGACTAAGTATAAAGGACTCATCGGGTGAAACGCTCTGGAACTGAAATCGGATGCGCTTACAGACATGCTCCCCTCTCTGGAAGTCTGAGACATGTGTGAAAATTTTCTAAGTCCAGAAAAAAAAAATTTTCAACTTTTTTTCAAATTTCCCCCAAGGGATATATATTTTACGCACACATTTGGAGCCCTCCTGGGATGCCCTCTAACATACTATAACCTCATTTGGCGGAGAATTTCACAAAAAAAGTGAAATTTTCAAAAAGTGGAAATTTTTCCAAAAAACGACTAAGTATCAAGGACTCATCGGGTGAAACGCTCTGGAACTGAAATCGGATGTGCTTACAGACATGCTCCCCTCTCTGGAAGTCTAACACATGTGTGAAAATTTTCTAAGTCCATAAAAAAAAATTTTTTCAACTTTCATTCAAATTTCCCCCAAGGGATATATATTTTACCCACACATTTGGAGCCCTCCTGGGATGCCCTCTAACATACTATAACCTCATTTAGCAGAGATTTTCACAAAAAAGTGAAATTTTCAAAAAGTGAAAATTTTTCCAAAAAACGACTAAGTATGAAGGACTCATCGGGTGAAACGCTCTGGAACTGAAATCGGATGCGCTTACAGACATGCTCCCCTCTCTGGAAGTCTGAGACATGTGTGAAAATTTTCTAAGTCCAGAAAAAAAAAATTTTAAAACTTTTTTTCAAATTTACCCCCAAGGGATATATATTTTACCCACACATTTGGAGCCCTTCTGGGATGCCCTCTAACATACTATAACCTAATTTAACGGAGATTTTCACACAAAAGTGAAATTTTCAAAAAGTCAGAAATTTTGCAAAAAACGACTAAGTATGAAGGACTCATCGGGTGAAACGCTCTGGAACTGAAATCGGATGCAATTACAGACATGCTCCACTCTCTGGAAGTCTTACACATGTGTGAAAATTTTCTAAGTCCAGAAAAAAAAAATTTTTCAACTTTATTTCAAACTTCCCCCAAGGGATATATATTTTACCCACACATTTGGAGCCCTCCTGGGATGCCCTCTAACATACTATAACCTCATTTAGCGGAGATTTTCACAAAAAAGTGAAAATTTCAAAAAGTCTGAAATTTTGCAAAAAACGACTAAGTATCAAGGACTCATCAGGTGAATCGCTCTGGAACTGAAATTGGATGCGCGCACTGACATGCTCCCCTCTCTGGAAGTCTGAGACATGTTTGAAAATTTTCTAAGTCCAGAAAAAAAAATTTTTCAACTTTTTTTCAAATTTCCCCCACGGGATATATATTTTACCCACACATTTGGAGCCCTCCTGGGATGCCCTCTAACATACTATAACCTCATTTGGTGGAGAATTTCACAAAAAAAGTGAAATTTTCAAAAAGTGGAAATTTTTCCAAAAAACGACTAAGTATCAAGGACTCATCGGGTGAAACGCTCTGGAACTGAAATCGGATGCGCTTACAGACATGCTCCCCTCTCTGGAAGTCTAACACATGTGTGAAAATTTTCTAAGTCCATAAAAAAAAAATTTTTTCAACTTTTATTCAAATTTCCCCCAAGGGATATATATTTTACCCACACATTTGGAGCCCTCCTGGGATGCCCTCTAACATACTATAACCTCATTTAGCGGAGATTTTCACAAAAAAGTGAAATTTTCAAAAAGTCAGACATTTTGCAAAAAACGACTAAGTATGAAGGACTCATCGGGTGAATCGCTCTGGAACTGAAATCGGATGCGTGCACTGACATACTCCCCTCTCTGGAAGTCTGAGACATGTGTGAAAATTTTCTAAGTCCAGAAAAAACATTTTTTTTAACTTTTTTCAAATTTCCCCACAAGGGATATATATTTTACCCACACATTTGGAGCCCTCCTGGGATGCCCTCTAACATACTATAACCTCATTTAGCGGAGATTTTCACACAAAAGTGAAATTTTTAAAAAGTCAGAAATTTTGCAAAAAACGACTAAGTATGAAGGACTCATCGGGTGAATCGCTCTGGAACTGAAATCAGATGCGCTTACAGACATGCTCCCCTCTCTGGAAGTCTGAGACATGTGTGAAAATTTTCTAAGTCCAGAAAAAAAAATTTTTTCAACTATTTTTCAAATTTCCCGTAAGGGATATATATTTTACCCACACATTTGGAGCCCTCCTGGGATGCCGTCTAACATACTATAACCTCATTTAGCGGAGATTTTCACAAAAAAGTGAAATTTTCCAAAAGTCAGAAATTTTGCAAGAAACGACTAAGTATGAAGGACTCATCGGGTGAAACGCTCTGGAACTGAAATCGGATGCGCTTACAGACATGCTCCCCTCTCTGGAAGTCTGAGACATGTGTGAAAATTTTCTAAGTCCAGAAAAAAAAAATTTTAAAACTTTTTTTCAAATTTACCCCCAAGGGATATATATTTTACCCACACATTTGGAGCCCTTCTGGGATGCCCTCTAACATACTATAACCTAATTTAGCGGAGATTTTCACACAAAAGTGAAATTTTCAAAAAGTCAGAAATTTTGCAAAAAACGACTAAGTATGAAGGACTCATCGGGTGAATCGCTCTGGAACTGAAATCGGATGCGCGCACTGACATGCTCCCCTCTCTGGAAGTCTGAGACATGTGTGAAAATTTTCTAAGTCCAGAAAAAACATTTTTTTTAACTTTTTTCAAATTTCCCCACAAGGGATATATATTTTACCCACACATTTGGAGCCCTCCTGGGATGCCCTCTAACATACTATAACCTCATTTAGCGGAGATTTTCACACAAAAGTGAAATTTTTAAAAAGTCAGAAATTTTGCAAAAAACGACTAAGTATGAAGGACTCATCGGGTGAATCGCTCTGGAACTGAAATCAGATGCGCTTACAGACATGCTCCCCTCTCTGGAAGTCTGAGACATGTGTGAAAATTTTCTAAGTCCAGAAAAAAATTTTTTTTTAACTTTTTTCAAATTTCCCCACAAGGGATATATATTTTACCCACACATTTGGAGCCCTCCTGGGATGCCCTCTAACATACTATAACCTCATTTAGCGGAGATTTTCACAAAAAAGTGAAATTTTCCAAAAGTCAGAAATTTTGCAAGAAACGACTAAGTATGAAGGACTCATCGGGTGAAACGCTCTGGAACTGAAATCGGATGCGCTTACAGACATGCTCCCCTCTCTGGAAGTCTTACACATGTGTGAAAATTTTCTAAGTCCAGAAAAAAAAAATTTTTCAACTTTTTTTCAAATTTCCCCCAAGGGACATATATTTTACCCACACATTTGGAGCCCTCCTGGGATGCCCTCTAACATACTATAACCTAATTTAGCGGAGATTTTCACAAAAAAGTGAAATTTTCAAAAAGTGAAAATTTTTCCAAAAAACGACTAAGTATGAAGGACTCATCGGGTGAAACGCTCTGGAACTGAAATCGGATGCGCTTACAGACATGCTCCCCTCTCTGGAAGTCTTACACATGTGTGAAAATTTTCTAAGTCCAGAAAAAAAAAATTTTTCAACTTTTTTTCAAATTTCCCCCAAGGGATATATATTTTACCCACACATTTGGAGCCCTCCTGGGATGCCCTCTAACATACTATAACCTAATTTAGCGGAGATTTTCACAAAAAAGTGAAATTTTCAAAAAGTGAAAATTTTTCCAAAAAACGACTAAGTATGAAGGACTCATCGGGTGAAACGCTCTGGAACTGAAATCGGATGCGCTTACAGACATGCTCCCCTCTCTGGAAGTCTGAGACATGTGTGAAAATTTTCTAAGTCCAGAAAAAAAAATTTTTAAAACTTTTTTTCAAATTTATCCCCAAGGGATATATATTTTACCCACACATTTGGAGCCCTCCTGGGATGCCCTCTAACATACTATAACCTCATTTAGCGGAGATTTTCACAACAAAGTGAAATTTTCAAAAAGTCAGAAATTTTGCAAAAAACGACTAAGTATGAAGGACTCATCGGGTGAATCGCTCTGGAACTGAAATCGGATGCGCGCACTGACATGCTCCCCTCTCTGGAAGTCTGAGACATGTGTGAAAATTTTCTAAGTCCAGAAAAAAAATTTTTTTTAACTTTTTTCAAATTTCCCCACAAGGGATATATATTTTACCCACACATTTGGAGCCCTCCTGGGATGCCCTCTAACATACTATAACCTCATTTAGCGGAGATTTTCACAAAAAAGTGAAATTTTCCAAAAGTCAGAAATTTTGCAAGAAACGACTAAGTATAAAGGACTCATCGGGTGAAACGCTCTGGAACTGAAATCGGATGCGCTTACAGACATGCTCCCCTCTCTGGAAGTCTGAGACATGTTTGAAAATTTTCTAAGTCCAGAAAAAAAAATTTTTCAACTTTTTTTCAAATTTCCCCCACGGGATATATATTTTACCCACACATTTGGAGCCCTCCTGGGATGCCCTCTAACATACTATAACCTCATTTGGTGGAGAATTTCACAAAAAAAGTGAAATTTTCAAAAAGTGGAAATTTTTCCAAAAAACGACTAAGTATCAAGGACTCATCGGGTGAAACGCTCTGGAACTGAAATCGGATGCGCTTACAGACATGCTCCCCTCTCTGGAAGTCTAACACATGTGTGAAAATTTTCTAAGTCCATAAAAAAAAAATTTTTTCAACTTTTATTCAAATTTCCCCCAAGGGATATATATTTTACCCACACATTTGGAGCCCTCCTGGGATGCCCTCTAACATACTATAACCTCATTTAGCGGAGATTTTCACAAAAAAGTGAAATTTTCAAAAAGTCAGAAATTTTGCAAAAAACGACTAAGTATGAAGGACTCATCGGGTGAATCGCTCTGGAACTGAAATCGGATGCGTGCACTGACATACTCCCCTCTCTGGAAGTCTGAGACATGTGTGAAAATTTTCTAAGTCCAGAAAAAACATTTTTTTTAACTTTTTTCAAATTTCCCCACAAGGGATATATATTTTACCCACACATTTGGAGCCCTCCTGGGATGCCCTCTAACATACTATAACCTCATTTAGCGGAGATTTTCACACAAAAGTGAAATTTTTAAAAAGTCAGAAATTTTGCAAAAAACGACTAAGTATGAAGGACTCATCGGGTGAATCGCTCTGGAACTGAAATCAGATGCGCTTACAGACATGCTCCCCTCTCTGGAAGTCTGAGACATGTGTGAAAATTTTCTAAGTCCAGAAAAAAAAATTTTTTCAACTATTTTTCAAATTTCCCGTAAGGGATATATATTTTACCCACACATTTGGAGCCCTCCTGGGATGCCGTCTAACATACTATAACCTCATTTAGCGGAGATTTTCACAAAAAAGTGAAATTTTCCAAAAGTCAGAAATTTTGCAAGAAACGACTAAGTATGAAGGACTCATCGGGTGAAACGCTCTGGAACTGAAATCGGATGCGCTTACAGACATGCTCCCCTCTCTGGAAGTCTGAGACATGTGTGAAAATTTTCTAAGTCCAGAAAAAAAAAATTTTAAAACTTTTTTTCAAATTTACCCCCAAGGGATATATATTTTACCCACACATTTGGAGCCCTTCTGGGATGCCCTCTAACATACTATAACCTAATTTAGCGGAGATTTTCACACAAAAGTGAAATTTTCAAAAAGTCAGAAATTTTGCAAAAAACGACTAAGTATGAAGGACTCATCGGGTGAATCGCTCTGGAACTGAAATCGGATGCGCGCACTGACATGCTCCCCTCTCTGGAAGTCTGAGACATGTGTGAAAATTTTCTAAGTCCAGAAAAAACATTTTTTTTAACTTTTTTCAAATTTCCCCACAAGGGATATATATTTTACCCACACATTTGGAGCCCTCCTGGGATGCCCTCTAACATACTATAACCTCATTTAGCGGAGATTTTCACACAAAAGTGAAATTTTTAAAAAGTCAGAAATTTTGCAAAAAACGACTAAGTATGAAGGACTCATCGGGTGAATCGCTCTGGAACTGAAATCAGATGCGCTTACAGACATGCTCCCCTCTCTGGAAGTCTGAGACATGTGTGAAAATTTTCTAAGTCCAGAAAAAAATTTTTTTTTAACTTTTTTCAAATTTCCCCACAAGGGATATATATTTTACCCACACATTTGGAGCCCTCCTGGGATGCCCTCTAACATACTATAACCTCATTTAGCGGAGATTTTCACAAAAAAGTGAAATTTTCCAAAAGTCAGAAATTTTGCAAGAAACGACTAAGTATGAAGGACTCATCGGGTGAAACGCTCTGGAACTGAAATCGGATGCGCTTACAGACATGCTCCCCTCTCTGGAAGTCTTACACATGTGTGAAAATTTTCTAAGTCCAGAAAAAAAAAATTTTTCAACTTTTTTTCAAATTTCCCCCAAGGGACATATATTTTACCCACACATTTGGAGCCCTCCTGGGATGCCCTCTAACATACTATAACCTAATTTAGCGGAGATTTTCACAAAAAAGTGAAATTTTCAAAAAGTGAAAATTTTTCCAAAAAACGACTAAGTATGAAGGACTCATCGGGTGAAACGCTCTGGAACTGAAATCGGATGCGCTTACAGACATGCTCCCCTCTCTGGAAGTCTTACACATGTGTGAAAATTTTCTAAGTCCAGAAAAAAAAATTTTTAAAACTTTTTTTCAAATTTATCCCCAAGGGATATATATTTTACCCACACATTTGGAGCCCTCCTGGGATGCCCTCTAACATACTATAACCTCATTTAGCGGAGATTTTCACAACAAAGTGAAATTTTCAAAAAGTCAGAAATTTTGCAAAAAACGACTAAGTATGAAGGACTCATCGGGTGAATCGCTCTGGAACTGAAATCGGATGCGCGCACTGACATGCTCCCCTCTCTGGAAGTCTGAGACATGTGTGAAAATTTTCTAAGTCCAGAAAAAAAATTTTTTTTAACTTTTTTCAAATTTCCCCACAAGGGATATATATTTTACCCACACATTTGGAGCCCTCCTGGGATGCCCTCTAACATACTATAACCTCATTTAGCGGAGATTTTCACAAAAAAGTGAAATTTTCCAAAAGTCAGAAATTTTGCAAGAAACGACTAAGTATAAAGGACTCATCGGGTGAAACGCTCTGGAACTGAAATCGGATGCGCTTACAGACATGCTCCCCTCTCTGGAAGTCTGAGACATGTGTGAAAATTTTCTAAGTCCAGAAAAAAAAATTTTTCAACTTTTTTTCAAATTTCCCCCAAGGGATATATATTTTACGCACACATTTGGAGCCCTCCTGGGATGCCCTCTAACATACTATAACCTCATTTGGCGGAGAATTTCACAAAAAAAGTGAAATTTTCAAAAAGTGGAAATTTTTCCAAAAAACGACTAAGTATCAAGGACTCATCGGGTGAAACGCTCTGGAACTGAAATCGGATGTGCTTACAGACATGCTCCCCTCTCTGGAAGTCTAACACATGTGTGAAAATTTTCTAAGTCCATAAAAAAAAATTTTTTCAACTTTTATTCAAATTTCCCCCAAGGGATATATATTTTACCCACACATTTGGAGCCCTCCTGGGATGCCCTCTAACATACTATAACCTCATTTAGCAGAGATTTTCACAAAAAAGTGAAATTTTCAAAAAGTGAAAATTTTTCCAAAAAACGACTAAGTATGAAGGACTCATCGGGTGAAACGCTCTGGAACTGAAATCGGATGCGCTTACAGACATGCTCCCCTCTCTGGAAGTCTGAGACATGTGTGAAAATTTTCTAAGTCCAGAAAAAAAAAATTTTAAAACTTTTTTTCAAATTTACCCCCAAGGGATATATATTTTACCCACACATTTGGAGCCCTTCTGGGATGCCCTCTAACATACTATTACCTAATTTAACGGAGATTTTCACACAAAAGTGAAATTTTCAAAAAGTCAGAAATTTTGCAAAAAACGACTAAGTATGAAGGACTCATCGGGTGAAACGCTCTGGAACTGAAATCGGATGCGCTTACAGACATGCTCCCCTCTCTGGAAGTCTTACACATGTGTGAAAATTTTCTAAGTCCAGAAAAAAAAATTTTTCAACTTTTTTTCAAATTTCCCCCACGGGATATATATTTTACCCACACATTTGGAGCCCTCCTGGGATGCCCTCTAACATACTATAACCTCATTTGGTGGAGAATTTCACAAAAAAAGTGAAATTTTCAAAAAGTGGAAATTTTTCCAAAAAACGACTAAGTATCAAGGACTCATCGGGTGAAACGCTCTGGAACTGAAATCGGATGCGCTTACAGACATGCTCCCCTCTCTGGAAGTCTAACACATGTGTGAAAATTTTCTAAGTCCATAAAAAAAAATTTTTTCAACTTTTATTCAAATTTCCCCCAAGGGATATATATTTTACCCACACATTTGGAGCCCTCCTGGGATGCCCTCTAACATACTATAACCTCATTTAGCGGAGATTTTCACAAAAAAGTGAAATTTTTAAAAAGTCAGAAATTTTGCAAAAAACGACTAAGTATGAAGGACTCATCGGGTGAATCGCTCTGGAACTGAAATCGGATGCGTGCACTGACATACTCCCCTCTCTGGAAGTCTGAGACATGTGTGAAAATTTTCTAAGTCCAGAAAAAACATTTTTTTTAACTTTTTTCAAATTTCCCCACAAGGGATATATATTTTACCCACACATTTGGAGCCCTCCTGGGATGCCCTCTAACATACTATAACCTCATTTAGCGGAGATTTTCACACAAAAGTGAAATTTTTAAAAAGTCAGAAATTTTGCAAAAAACGACTAAGTATGAAGGACTCATCGGGTGAATCGCTCTGGAACTGAAATCAGATGCGCTTACAGACATGCTCCCCTCTCTGGAAGTCTGAGACATGTGTGAAAATTTTCTAAGTCCAGAAAAAAAAATTTTTTCAACTATTTTTCAAATTTCCCCCAAGGGATATATATTTTACCCACACATTTGGAGCCCTCCTGGGATGCCCTCTAACATACTATAACCTCATTTAGCGGAGATTTTCACAAAAAAGTGAAATTTTCCAAAAGTCAGAAATTTTGCAAGAAACGACTAAGTATGAAGGACTCATCGGGTGAAACGCTCTGGAACTGAAATCGGATGCGCTTACAGACATGCTCCCCTCTCTGGAAGTCTTACACATGTGTGAAAATTTTCTAAGTCCAGAAAAAAAAAAATTTTCAACTTTTTTTCAAATTTCCCCCAAGGGATATATATTTTACCCACACATTTGGAGCCCTCCTGGGATGCCCTCTAACATACTATAACCTAATTTAGCGGAGATTTTCACAAAAAAGTGAAATTTTCAAAAAGTGAAAATTTTTCCAAAAAACGACTAAGTATGAAGGACTCATCGGGTGAAACGCTCTGGAACTGAAATCGGATGCAATTACAGATATGCTCCCCTCTCTGGAAGTCTTACACATGTGTGAAAATTTTCTAAGTCCAGAAAAAAAAAAATGTTCAACTTTTTTTCAAATTTCCCCCAAGGGATATATATTTTACCCACACATTTGGAGCCCTCCTGGGATGCCCTCTAACATACTATAACCTCATTTAGCGGAGATTTTCACAACAAAGTGAAATTTTCAAAAAGTCAGAAATTTTGCAAAAAACGACTAAGTATGAAGGACTCATCGGGTGAATCGCTCTGGAACTGAAATCGGATGCGCGCACTGACATGCTCCCCTCTCTGGAAGTCTGAGACATGTGTGAAAATTTTCTAAGTCCAGAAAAAAATTTTTTTTTAACTTTTTTCAAATTTCCCCACAAGGGATATATATTTTACCCACACATTTGGAGCCCTCCTGGGATGCCCTCTAACATACTATAACCTCATTTAGCGGAGATTTTCACAAAAAAGTGAAATTTTCCAAAAGTCAGAAATTTTGCAAGAAACGACTAAGTATGAAGGACTCATCGGGTGAAACGCTCTGGAACTGAAATCGGATGCAATTACAGATATGCTCCCCTCTCTGGAAGTCTTACACATGTGTGAAAATTTTCTAAGTCCAGAAAAAAAAAAATGTTCAACTTTTTTTCAAATTTCCCCCAAGGGATATATATTTTACCCACACATTTGGAGCCCTCCTGGGATGCCCTCTAACATACTATAACCTCATTTAGCGGAGATTTTCACAACAAAGTGAAATTTTCAAAAAGTCAGAAATTTTGCAAAAAACGACTAAGTATGAAGGACTCATCGGGTGAATCGCTCTGGAACTGAAATCGGATGCGCGCACTGACATGCTCCCCTCTCTGGAAGTCTGAGACATGTGTGAAAATTTTCTAAGTCCAGAAAAAAATTTTTTTTTAACTTTTTTCAAATTTCCCCACAAGGGATATATATTTTACCCACACATTTGGAGCCCTCCTGGGATGCCCTCTAACATACTATAACCTCATTTAGCGGAGATTTTCACAAAAAAGTGAAATTTTCAAAAAGTCAGAAATTTTGCAAGAAACGACTAAGTATGAAGGACTCATCGGGTGAAACGCTCTGGAACTGAAATCGGATGCGCTTACAGACATGCTCCCCTCTCTGGAAGTCTTACACATGTGTGAAAATTTTCTAAGTCCAGAAAAAAAAAAATTTTCAACTTTTTTTCAAATTTCCCCCAAGGGATATATATTTTACCCACACATTTGGAGCCCTCCTGGGATGCCCTCTAACATACTATAACCTCATTTAGCGGAGATTTTCACAAAAAAGTGAAATTTTCAAAAAGTCAGAAATTTTGCAACAAACGACTAAGTATGAAGGACTCATCGGGTGAATCGCTCTGGAACTGAAATCGGATGCGTGCACTGACATGCTCCCCTCTCTGGAAGTCTGAGACATGTGTGAAAATTTTCTAAGTCCAGAAAAAACATTTTTTTTAACTTTTTTCAAATTTCCCCACAAGGGATATATATTTTACCCACACATTTGGAGCCCTCCAGGGATGCCCTCTAACATACTATAACCTCATTTAGCGGAGATTTTCACACAAAAGTGAAATTTTTAAAAAGTCAGAAATTTTGCAAAAAACGACTAAGTATGAAGGACTCATCGGGTGAATCGCTCTGGAACTGAAATCAGATGCGCTTACAGACATGCTCCCCTCTCTGGAAGTCTGAGACATGTGTGAAAATTTTCTAAGTCCAGAAAAAAAAATTTTTTCAACTATTTTTCATATTTCCCCCAAGGGATATATATTTTACCCACACATTTGGAGCCCTCCTGGGATGCCCTCTAACATACTATAACCTCATTTAGCGGAGATTTTCACAAAAAAGTGAAATTTTCCAAAAGTCAGAAATTTTGCAAGAAACGACTAAGTATGAAGGACTCATCGGGTGAAACGCTCTGGAACTGAAATCGGATGCGCTTACAGACATGCTCCCCTCTCTGGAAGTCTGAGACATGTGTGAAAATTTTCTAAGTCCAGAAAAAAAAAATTTTAAAACTTTTTTTCAAATTTACCCCCAAGGGATATATATTTTACCCACACATTTGGAGCCCTTCTGGGATGCCCTCTAACATACTATAACCTAATTTAGCGGAGATTTTCACGCAAAAGTGAAATTTTCAAAAAGTCAGAAATTTTGCAAAAAACGACTAAGTATGAAGGACTCATCGGGTGAAACGCTCTGGAACTGAAATCGGATGCAATTACAGACATGCTCCCCTCTCTGGAAGTCTTACACATGTGTGAAAATTTTCTAAGTCCAGAAAAAAAAAATGTTCAACTTTTTTTCAAATTTCCCCAAAGGGATATAGATTTTACCCACACATTTGGAGCCCTCCTGGGATGCCCTCTAACATACTATAACCTCATTTAGCGGAGATTTTCACAACAAAGTGAAATTTTCAAAAAGTCAGAAATTTTGCAAAAAACGACTAAGTATGAAGGACTCATCGGGTGAATCGCTCTGGAACTGAAATCGGATGCGCGCACTGACATGCTCCCCTCTCTGGAAGTCTGAGACATGTGTGAAAATTTTCTAAGTCCAGAAAAAAATTTTTTTTTAACTTTTTTCAAATTTCCCCACAAGGGATATATATTTTACCCACACATTTGGAGCCCTCCTGGGATGCCCTCTAACATACTATAACCTCATTTAGCGGAGATTTTCACAAAAAAGTGAAAATTTCAAAAAGTCTGAAATTTTGCAAAAAACGACTAAGTATCAAGGACTCATCAGGTGAATCGCTCTGGAACTGAAATTGGATGCGCGCACTGACATGCTCCCCTCTCTGGAAGTCTGAGACATGTGTGAAAATTTTCTAAGTCCAGAAAAAAAAAATTTTCAACTTTTTTTCAAATTTCCCCCACGGGATATATATTTTACCCACACATTTGGAGCCCTCCTGGGATGCCCTCTAACATACTATAACCTCATTTGGTGGAGAATTTCACAAAAAAAGTGAAATTTTCAAAAAGTGGAAATTTTTCCAAAAAACGACTAAGTATCAAGGACTCATCGGGTGAAACGCTCTGGAACTGAAATCGGATGCGCTTACAGACATGCTCCCCTCTCTGGAAGTCTAACACATGTGTGAAAATTTTCTAAGTCCATAAAAAAAAATTTTTTCAACTTTTATTCAAATTTCCCCCAAGGGATATATATTTTACCCACACATTTGGAGCCCTCCTGGGATGCCCTCTAACATACTATAACCTCATTTAGCGGAGATTTTCACAAAAAAGTAAAATTTTCAAAAAGTCAGAAATTTTGCAAAAAACGACTAAGTATGAAGGACTCATCGGGTGAATCGCTCTGGAACTGAAATCGGATGCGTGCACTGACATGCTCCCCTCTCTGGAAGTCTGAGACATGTGTGAAAATTTTCTAAGTCCAGAAAAAACATTTTTTTTAACTTTTTTCAAATTTCCCAACAAGGGATATATATTTTACCCACACATTTGGAGCTCTCCTGGGATGCCCTCTAACATACTATAACCTCATTTAGCGGAGATTTTCACACAAAAGTGAAATTTTTAAAAAGTCAGAAATTTTGCAAAAAACGACTAAGTATGAAGGACTCATCGGGTGAATCGCTCTGGAACTGAAATCAGATGCGCTTACAGACATGCTCCCCTCTCTGGAAGTCTGAGACATGTGTGAAAATTTTCTAAGTCCAGAAAAAAAAATTTTTTCAACTATTTTTCAAATTTCCCCCAAGGGATATATATTTTACCCACACATTTGGAGCCCTCCTGGGATGCCCTCTAACATACTATAACCTCATTTAGCGGAGATTTTCACAAAAAAGTGAAATTTTCCAAAAGTCAGAAATTTTGCAAGAAACGACTAAGTATGAAGGACTCATTGGGTGAAACGCGCTGGAACTGACATCGGATGCGCTTACAGACATGCTCCCCTCTCTGGAAGTCTTACACATGTGTGAAATTTTTCTAAGTCCAGAAAAAAAAAATTTTTCAACTTTTTTTCAAATTTCCCCCAAGGGACATATATTTTACCCACACATTTGGAGCCCTCCTGGGATGCCCTCTAACATACTATAACCTCATTTGGTGGAGAATTTCACAAAAAAAGTGAAATTTTCAAAAAGTGGAAATTTTTCCAAAAAACGACTAAGTATCAAGGACTCATCGGGTGAAACGCTCTGGAACTGAAATCGGATGCGCTTACAGACATGCTCCCCTCTCTGGAAGTCTAACACATGTGTGAAAATTTTCTAAGTCCATAAAAAAAAATTTTTTCAACTTTTATTCAAATTTCCCCCAAGGGATATATATTTTACCCACACATTTGGAGCCCTCCTGGGATGCCCTCTAACATACTATAACCTCATTTAGCGGAGATTTTCACAAAAAAGTGAAATTTTCAAAAAGTCAGAAATTTTGCAAAAAACGACTAAGTATGAAGGACTCATCGGGTGAATCGCTCTGGAACTGAAATCGGATGCGTGCACTGACATGCTCGCCTCTCTGGAAGTCTGAGACATGTGTGAAAATTTTCTAAGTCCAGAAAAAACATTTTTTTTAACTTTTTTCAAATTTCCCAACAAGGGATATATATTTTACCCACACATTTGGAGCTCTCCTGGGATGCCCTCTAACATACTATAACCTCATTTAGCGGAGATTTTCACACAAAAGTGAAATTTTTAAAAAGTCAGAAATTTTGCAAAAAACGACTAAGTATGAAGGACTCATCGGGTGAATCGCTCTGGAACTGAAATCAGATGCGCTTACAGACATGCTCCCCTCTCTGGAAGTCTGAGACATGTGTGAAAATTTTCTAAGTCCAGAAAAAAAAATTTTTTCAACTATTTTTCAAATTTCCCCCAAGGGATATATATTTTACCCACACATTTGGAGCCCTCCTGGGATGCCCTCTAACATACTATAACCTCATTTAGCGGAGATTTTCACAAAAAAGTGAAATTTTCCAAAAGTCAGAAATTTTGCAAGAAACGACTAAGTATGAAGGACTCATTGGGTGAAACGCTCTGGAACTGAAATCGGATGCGCTTACAGACATGCTCCCCTCTCTGGAAGTCTTACACATGTGTGAAATTTTTCTAAGTCCAGAAAAAAAAAATTTTTCAACTTTTTTTCAAATTTCCCCCAAGGGACATATATTTTACCCACACATTTGGAGCCTTCCTGGGATGCCCTCTAACATACTATAACCTAATTTAGCGGAGATTTTCACAAAAAAGTGAAATTTTCAAAAAGTGAAAATTTTTCCAAAAAACGACTAAGTATGAAGGACTCATCGGGTGAAACGCTCTGGAACTGAAATCGGATGCGCTTACAGACATGCTCCCCTCTCTGGAAGTCTTACACATGTGTGAAAATTTTCTAAGTCCAGAAAAAAAAAAATGTTCAACTTTTTTTCAAATTTCCCCCAAGGGATATATATTTTACCCACACATTTGGAGCCCTCCTGGGATGCCCTCTAACATACTATAACCTCATTTAGCGGAGATTTTCACAACAAAGTGAAATTTTCAAAAAGTCAGAAATTTTGCAAAAAACGACTAAGTATGAAGGACTCATCGGGTGAAACGCTCTGGAACTGAAATCGGATGCAATTACAGACATGCTCCCCTCTCTGGAAGTCTTACACATGTGTGAAAATTTTCTAAGTCCAGAAAAAAAAAATGTTCAACTTTTTTTCAAATTTCCCCAAAGGGATATAGATTTTACCCACACATTTGGAGCCCTCCTGGGATGCCCTCTAACATACTATAACCTCATTTAGCGGAGATTTTCACAACAAAGTGAAATTTTCAAAAAGTCAGAAATTTTGCAAAAAACGACTAAGTATGAAGGACTCATCGGGTGAATCGCTCTGGAACTGAAATCGGATGCGCGCACTGACATGCTCCCCTCTCTGGAAGTCTGAGACATGTGTGAAAATTTTCTAAGTCCAGAAAAATTTTTTTTTTTAACTTTTTTCAAATTTCCCCACAAGGGATATATATTTTACCCACACATTTGGAGCCCTCCTGGGATGCCCTCTAACATACTATAACCTCATTTAGCGGAGATTTTCACAAAAAAGTGAAAATTTCAAAAAGTCTGAAATTTTGCAAAAAACGACTAAGTATCAAGGACTCATCAGGTGAATCGCTCTGGAACTGAAATTGGATGCGCGCACTGACATGCTCCCCTCTCTGGAAGTCTGAGACATGTGTGAAAATTTTCTAAGTCCAGAAAAAAAAATTTTTCAACTTTTTTTCAAATTTCCCCCACGGGATATATATTTTACCCACACATTTGGAGCCCTCCTGGGATGCCCTCTAACATACTATAACCTCATTTAGCGGAGATTTTCACAAAAAAGTGAAATTTTCCAAAAGTCAGAAATTTTGCAAGAAACGACTAAGTATGAAGGACTCATTGGGTGAAACGCTCTGGAACTGAAATCGGATGCGCTTACAGACATGCTCCCCTCTCTGGAAGTCTTACACATGTGTGAAATTTTTCTAAGTCCAGAAAAAAAAAATTTTTCAACTTTTTTTCAAATTTCCCCCAAGGGACATATATTTTACCCACACATTTGGAGCCTTCCTGGGATGCCCTCTAACATACTATAACCTAATTTAGCGGAGATTTTCACAAAAAAGTGAAATTTTCAAAAAGTGAAAATTTTTCCAAAAAACGACTAAGTATGAAGGACTCATCGGGTGAAACGCTCTGGAACTGAAATCGGATGCGCTTACAGACATGCTCCCCTCTCTGGAAGTCTTACACATGTGTGAAAATTTTCTAAGTCCAGAAAAAAAAAAATGTTCAACTTTTTTTCAAATTTCCCCCAAGGGATATATATTTTACCCACACATTTGGAGCCCTCCTGGGATGCCCTCTAACATACTATAACCTCATTTAGCGGAGATTTTCACAACAAAGTGAAATTTTCAAAAAGTCAGAAATTTTGCAAAAAACGACTAAGTATGAAGGACTCATCGGGTGAAACGCTCTGGAACTGAAATCGGATGCAATTACAGACATGCTCCCCTCTCTGGAAGTCTTACACATGTGTGAAAATTTTCTAAGTCCAGAAAAAAAAAATGTTCAACTTTTTTTCAAATTTCCCCAAAGGGATATAGATTTTACCCACACATTTGGAGCCCTCCTGGGATGCCCTCTAACATACTATAACCTCATTTAGCGGAGATTTTCACAACAAAGTGAAATTTTCAAAAAGTCAGAAATTTTGCAAAAAACGACTAAGTATGAAGGACTCATCGGGTGAATCGCTCTGGAACTGAAATCGGATGCGCGCACTGACATGCTCCCCTCTCTGGAAGTCTGAGACATGTGTGAAAATTTTCTAAGTCCAGAAAAAAATTTTTTTTTAACTTTTTTCAAATTTCCCCACAAGGGATATATATTTTACCCACACATTTGGAGCCCTCCTGGGATGCCCTCTAACATACTATAACCTCATTTAGCGGAGATTTTCACAAAAAAGTGAAAATTTCAAAAAGTCTGAAATTTTGCAAAAAACGACTAAGTATCAAGGACTCATCAGGTGAATCGCTCTGGAACTGAAATTGGATGCGCGCACTGACATGCTCCCCTCTCTGGAAGTCTGAGACATGTGTGAAAATTTTCTAAGTCCAGAAAAAAAAATTTTTCAACTTTTTTTCAAATTTCCCCCACGGGATATATATTTTACCCACACATTTGGAGCCCTCCTGGGATGCCCTCTAACATACTATAACCTCATTTGGTGGAGAATTTCACAAAAAAAGTGAAATTTTCAAAAAGTGGAAATTTTTCCAAAAAACGACTAAGTATCAAGGACTCATCGGGTGAAACGCTCTGGAACTGAAATCGGATGCGCTTACAGACATGCTCCCCTCTCTGGAAGTCTAACACATGTGTGAAAATTTTCTAAGTCCATAAAAAAAAATTTTTTCAACTTTTATTCAAATTTCCCCCAAGGGATATATATTTTACCCACACATTTGGAGCCCTCCTGGGATGCCCTCTAACATACTATAACCTCATTTAGCGGAGATTTTCACAAAAAAGTGAAATTTTCAAAAAGTCAGAAATTTTGCAAAAAACGACTAAGTATGAAGGACTCATCGGGTGAATCGCTCTGGAACTGAAATCGGATGCGTGCACTGACATGCTCCCCTCTCTGGAAGTCTGAGACATGTGTGAAAATTTTCTAAGTCCAGAAAAAACATTTTTTTTAACTTTTTTCAAATTTCCCAACAAGGGATATATATTTTACCCACACATTTGGAGCTCTCCTGGGATGCCCTCTAACATACTATAACCTCATTTAGCGGAGATTTTCACACAAAAGTGAAATTTTTAAAAAGTCAGAAATTTTGCAAAAAACGACTAAGTATGAAGGACTCATCGGGTGAATCGCTCTGGAACTGAAATCAGATGCGCTTACAGACATGCTCCCCTCTCTGGAAGTCTGAGACATGTGTGAAAATTTTCTAAGTCCAGAAAAAAAAATTTTTTCAACTATTTTTCAAATTTCCCCCAAGGGATATATATTTTACCCACACATTTGGAGCCCTCCTGGGATGCCCTCTAACATACTATAACCTCATTTAGCGGAGATTTTCACAAAAAAGTGAAATTTTCCAAAAGTCAGAAATTTTGCAAGAAACGACTAAGTATGAAGGACTCATTGGGTGAAACGCGCTGGAACTGACATCGGATGCGCTTACAGACATGCTCCCCTCTCTGGAAGTCTTACACATGTGTGAAATTTTTCTAAGTCCAGAAAAAAAAAATTTTTCAACTTTTTTTCAAATTTCCCCCAAGGGACATATATTTTACCCACACATTTGGAGCCCTCCTGGGATGCCCTCTAACATACTATAACCTCATTTGGTGGAGAATTTCACAAAAAAAGTGAAATTTTCAAAAAGTGGAAATTTTTCCAAAAAACGACTAAGTATCAAGGACTCATCGGGTGAAACGCTCTGGAACTGAAATCGGATGCGCTTACAGACATGCTCCCCTCTCTGGAAGTCTAACACATGTGTGAAAATTTTCTAAGTCCATAAAAAAAAATTTTTTCAACTTTTATTCAAATTTCCCCCAAGGGATATATATTTTACCCACACATTTGGAGCCCTCCTGGGATGCCCTCTAACATACTATAACCTCATTTAGCGGAGATTTTCACAAAAAAGTGAAATTTTCAAAAAGTCAGAAATTTTGCAAAAAACGACTAAGTATGAAGGACTCATCGGGTGAATCGCTCTGGAACTGAAATCGGATGCGTGCACTGACATGCTCCCCTCTCTGGAAGTCTGAGACATGTGTGAAAATTTTCTAAGTCCAGAAAAAACATTTTTTTTAACTTTTTTCAAATTTCCCAACAAGGGATATATATTTTACCCACACATTTGGAGCTCTCCTGGGATGCCCTCTAACATACTATAACCTCATTTAGCGGAGATTTTCACACAAAAGTGAAATTTTTAAAAAGTCAGAAATTTTGCAAAAAACGACTAAGTATGAAGGACTCATCGGGTGAATCGCTCTGGAACTGAAATCAGATGCGCTTACAGACATGCTCCCCTCTCTGGAAGTCTGAGACATGTGTGAAAATTTTCTAAGTCCAGAAAAAAAAATTTTTTCAACTATTTTTCAAATTTCCCCCAAGGGATATATATTTTACCCACACATTTGGAGCCCTCCTGGGATGCCCTCTAACATACTATAACCTCATTTAGCGGAGATTTTCACAAAAAAGTGAAATTTTCCAAAAGTCAGAAATTTTGCAAGAAACGACTAAGTATGAAGGACTCATCGGGTGAATCGCTCTGGAACTGAAATCGGATGCGTGCACTGACATGCTCCCCTCTCTGGAAGTCTGAGACATGTGTGAAAATTTTCTAAGTCCAGAAAAAACATTTTTTTTAACTTTTTTCAAATTTCCCAACAAGGGATATATATTTTACCCACACATTTGGAGCTCTCCTGGGATGCCCTCTAACATACTATAACCTCATTTAGCGGAGATTTTCACACAAAAGTGAAATTTTTAAAAAGTCAGAAATTTTGCAAAAAACGACTAAGTATGAAGGACTCATCGGGTGAATCGCTCTGGAACTGAAATCAGATGCGCTTACAGACATGCTCCCCTCTCTGGAAGTCTGAGACATGTGTGAAAATTTTCTAAGTCCAGAAAAAAAAATTTTTTCAACTATTTTTCAAATTTCCCCCAAGGGATATATATTTTACCCACACATTTGGAGCCCTCCTGGGATGCCCTCTAACATACTATAACCTCATTTAGCGGAGATTTTCACAAAAAAGTGAAATTTTCCAAAAGTCAGAAATTTTGCAAGAAACGACTAAGTATGAAGGACTCATTGGGTGAAACGCTCTGGAACTGAAATCGGATGCGCTTACAGACATGCTCCCCTCTCTGGAAGTCTTACACATGTGTGAAATTTTTCTAAGTCCAGAAAAAAAAAATTTTTCAACTTTTTTTCAAATTTCCCCCAAGGGACATATATTTTACCCACACATTTGGAGCCTTCCTGGGATGCCCTCTAACATACTATAACCTAATTTAGCGGAGATTTTCACAAAAAAGTGAAATTTTCAAAAAGTGAAAATTTTTCCAAAAAACGACTAAGTATGAAGGACTCATCGGGTGAAACGCTCTGGAACTGAAATCGGATGCGCTTACAGACATGCTCCCCTCTCTGGAAGTCTTACACATGTGTGAAAATTTTCTAAGTCCAGAAAAAAAAAAATGTTCAACTTTTTTTCAAATTTCCCCCAAGGGATATATATTTTACCCACACATTTGGAGCCCTCCTGGGATGCCCTCTAACATACTATAACCTCATTTAGCGGAGATTTTCACAACAAAGTGAAATTTTCAAAAAGTCAGAAATTTTGCAAAAAACGACTAAGTATGAAGGATTCATCGGGTGAATCGCTCTGGAACTGAAATCGGATGCGCGCACTGACATGCTCCCCTCTCTGGAAGTCTGAGACATGTGTGAAAATTTTCTAAGTCCAGAAAAAAAATTTTTTTTAACTTTTTTCAAATTTCCCCACAAGGGATATATATTTTACCCACATATTTGGAGCCCTCCTGGGATGCCCTCTAACATACTATAACCTCATTTAGCGGAGATTTTCACAAAAAAGTGAAATTTTCCAAAAGTCAGAAATTTTGCAAGAAACGACTAAGTATGAAGGACTCATCGGGTGAAACGCTCTGGAACTGAAATCGGATGCGCTTACAGACATGCTCCCCTCTCTGGAAGTCTTACACATGTGTGAAAATTTTCTAAGTCCAGAAAAAAAAAAATTTTCAACTTTTTTTCAAATTTCCCCCAAGGGATATATATTTTACCCACACATTTGGAGCCCTCCTGGGATGCCCTCTAACATACTATAACCTCATTTGGTGGAGAATTTCACAAAAAAAGTGAAATTTTCAAAAAGTGGAAATTTTTCCAAAAAACGACTAAGTATCAAGGACTCATCGGGTGAAACGCTCTGGAACTGAAATCGGATGCGCTTACAGACATGCTCCCCTCTCTGGAAGTCTAACACATGTGTGAAAATTTTCTAAGTCCATAAAAAAAAATTTTTTCAACTTTTATTCAAATTTCCCCCAAGGGATATATATTTTACCCACACATTTGGAGCCCTCCTGGGATGCCCTCTAACATACTATAACCTCATTTAGCGGAGATTTTCACAAAAAAGTGAAATTTTCAAAAAGTCAGAAATTTTGCAAAAAACGACTAAGTATGAAGGACTCATCGGGTGAATCGCTCTGGAACTGAAATCGGATGCGTGCACTGACATGCTCCCCTCTCTGGAAGTCTGAGACATGTGTGAAAATTTTCTAAGTCCAGAAAAAACATTTTTTTTAACTTTTTTCAAATTTCCCAACAAGGGATATATATTTTACCCACACATTTGGAGCTCTCCTGGGATGCCCTCTAACATACTATAACCTCATTTAGCGGAGATTTTCACACAAAAGTGAAATTTTTAAAAAGTCAGAAATTTTGCAAAAAACGACTAAGTATGAAGGACTCATCGGGTGAATCGCTCTGGAACTGAAATCAGATGCGCTTACAGACATGCTCCCCTCTCTGGAAGTCTGAGACATGTGTGAAAATTTTCTAAGTCCAGAAAAAAAAATTTTTTCAACTATTTTTCAAATTTCCCCCAAGGGATATATATTTTACCCACACATTTGGAGCCCTCCTGGGATGCCCTCTAACATACTATAACCTCATTTAGCGGAGATTTTCACAAAAAAGTGAAATTTTCCAAAAGTCAGAAATTTTGCAAGAAACGACTAAGTATGAAGGACTCATTGGGTGAAACGCTCTGGAACTGAAATCGGATGCGCTTACAGACATGCTCCCCTCTCTGGAAGTCTTACACATGTGTGAAATTTTTCTAAGTCCAGAAAAAAAAAATTTTTCAACTTTTTTTCAAATTTCCCCCAAGGGACATATATTTTACCCACACATTTGGAGCCTTCCTGGGATGCCCTCTAACATACTATAACCTAATTTAGCGGAGATTTTCACAAAAAAGTGAAATTTTCAAAAAGTGAAAATTTTTCCAAAAAACGACTAAGTAAGAAGGACTCATCGGGTGAAACGCTCTGGAACTGAAATCGGATGCGCTTACAGACATGCTCCCCTCTCTGGAAGTCTTACACATGTGTGAAAATTTTCTAAGTCCAGAAAAAAAAAAATGTTCAACTTTTTTTCAAATTTCCCCCAAGGGATATATATTTTACCCACACATTTGGAGCCCTCCTGGGATGCCCTCTAACATACTATAACCTCATTTAGCGGAGATTTTCACAACAAAGTGAAATTTTCAAAAAGTCAGAAATTTTGCAAAAAACGACTAAGTATGAAGGACTCATCGGGTGAATCGCTCTGGAACTGAAATCGGATGCGCGCACTGACATGCTCCCCTCTCTGGAAGTCTGAGACATGTGTGAAAATTTTCTAAGTCCAGAAAAAAAAAATTTTTCAACTTTTTTTCAAATTTCCCCCAAGGGATATATATTTTACCCACACATTTGGAGCCCTCCTGGGATGCCCTCTAACATACTATAACCTCATTTAGCGGAGATTTTCACAAAAAAGTGAAATTTTCAAAAAGTCAGAAATTTTGCAAAAAACGACTAAGTATGAAGGACTCATCGGGTGAATCGCTCTGGAACTGAAATCGGATGCGTGCACTGACATGCTCCCCTCTCTGGAAGTCTGAGACATGTGTGAAAATTTTCTAAGTCCAGAAAAAACATTTTTTTTAACTTTTTTCAAATTTCCCAACAAGGGATATATATTTTACCCACACATTTGGAGCTCTCCTGGGATGCCCTCTAACATACTATAACCTCATTTAGCGGAGATTTTCACACAAAAGTGAAATTTTTAAAAAGTCAGAAATTTTGCAAAAAACGACTAAGTATGAAGGACTCATCGGGTGAATCGCTCTGGAACTGAAATCAGATGCGCTTACAGACATGCTCCCCTCTCTGGAAGTCTGAGACATGTGTGAAAATTTTCTAAGTCCAGAAAAAAAATTTTTTTCAACTATTTTTCAAATTTCCCCCAAGGGATATATATTTTACCCACACATTTGGAGCCCTCCTGGGATGCCCTCTAACATACTATAACCTCATTTAGCGGAGATTTTCACAAAAAAGTGAAATTTTCCAAAAGTCAGAAATTTTGCAAGAAACGACTAAGTATGAAGGACTCATTGGGTGAAACGCTCTGGAACTCAAATCGGATGCGCTTACAGACATGCTCCCCTCTCTGGAAGTCTTACACATGTGTGAAATTTTTCTAAGTCCAGAAAAAAAAAATTTTTCAACTTTTTTTCAAATTTCCCCCAAGGGACATATATTTTACCCACACATTTGGAGCCTTCCTGGGATGCCCTCTAACATACTATAACCTAATTTAGCGGAGATTTTCACAAAAAAGTGAAATTTTCAAAAAGTGAAAATTTTTCCAAAAAACGACTAAGTATGAAGGACTCATCGGGTGAAACGCTCTGGAACTGAAATCGGATGCGCTTACAGACATGCTCCCCTCTCTGGAAGTCTTACACATGTGTGAAAATTTTCTAAGTCCAGAAAAAAAAAAATGTTCAACTTTTTTTCAAATTTCCCCCAAGGGATATATATTTTACCCACACATTTGGAGCCCTCCTGGGATGCCCTCTAACATACTATAACCTCATTTAGCGGAGATTTTCACAACAAAGTGAAATTTTCAAAAAGTCAGAAATTTTGCAAAAAACGACTAAGTATGAAGGACTCATCGGGTGAATCGCTCTGGAACTGAAATCGGATGCGCGCACTGACATGCTCCCCTCTCTGGAAGTCTGAGACATGTGTGAAAATTTTCTAAGTCCAGAAAAAAATTTTTTTTTAACTTTTTTCAAATTTCCCCACAAGGGATATATATTTTACCCACACATTTGGAGCCCTCCTGGGATGCCCTCTAACATACTATAACCTCATTTAGCGGAGATTTTCACAAAAAAGTGAAATTTTCCAAAAGTCAGAAATTTTGCAAGAAACGACTAAGTATGAAGGACTCATCGGGTGAAACGCTCTGGAACTGAAATCGGATGCGCTTACAGACATGCTCCCCTCTCTGGAAGTCTTACACATGTGTGAAAATTTTCTAAGTCCAGAAAAAAAAAATTTTTCAACTTTTTTTCAAATTTCCCCCAAGGGATATATATTTTACCCACACATTTGGAGCCCTCCTGGGATGCCCTCTAACATACTATAACCTCATTTAGCGGAGATTTTCACAAAAAAGTGAAATTTTCAAAAAGTCAGAAATTTTGCAAAAAACGACTAAGTATGAAGGACTCATCGGGTGAATCGCTCTGGAACTGAAATCGGATGCGTGCACTGACATGCTCCCCTCTCTGGAAGTCTGAGACATGTGTGAAAATTTTCTAAGTCCAGAAAAAACATTTTTTTTAACTTTTTTCAAATTTCCCCACAAGGGATATATATTTTACCCACACATTTGGAGCCCTCCTGGGATGCCCTCTAACATACTATAACCTCATTTAGCGGAGATTTTCACACAAAAGTGAAATTTTTAAAAAGTCAGAAATTTTGCAAAAAATGACTAAGTATGAAGGACTCATCGGGTGAATCGCTCTGGAACTGAAATCAGATGCGCTTACAGACATGCTCCCCTCTCTGGAAGTCTGAGACATGTGTGAAAATTTTCTAAGTCCAGAAAAAAATTTTTTTTTAACTTTTTTCAAATTTCCCCACAAGGGATATATATTTTACCCACACATTTGGAGCCCTCCTGGGATGCCCTCTAACATACTATAACCTCATTTAGCGGAGATTTTCACAAAAAAGTGAAATTTTCCAAAAGTCAGAAATTTTGCAAGAAACGACTAAGTATGAAGGACTCATCGGGTGAAACGCTCTGGAACTGAAATCGGATGCGCTTACAGACATGCTCCCCTCTCTGGAAGTCTTACACATGTGTGAAAATTTTCTAAGTCCAGAAAAAAAAAATTTTTCAACTTTTTTTCAAATTTCCCCCAAGGGATATATATTTTACCCACACATTTGGAGCCCTCCTGGGATGCCCTCTAACATACTATAACCTCATTTAGCGGAGATTTTCACAAAAAAGTGAAATTTTCAAAAAGTCAGAAATTTTGCAAAAAACGACTAAGTATGAAGGACTCATCGGGTGAATCGCTCTGGAACTGAAATCGGATGCGTGCACTGACATGCTCCCCTCTCTGGAAGTCTGAGACATGTGTGAAAATTTTCTAAGTCCAGAAAAAACATTTTTTTTAACTTTTTTCAAATTTCCCCACAAGGGATATATATTTTACCCACACATTTGGAGCCCTCCTGGGATGCCCTCTAACATACTATAACCTCATTTAGCGGAGATTTTCACACAAAAGTGAAATTTTTAAAAAGTCAGAAATTTTGCAAAAAATGACTAAGTATGAAGGACTCATCGGGTGAATCGCTCTGGAACTGAAATCAGATGCGCTTACAGACATGCTCCCCTCTCTGGAAGTCTGAGACATGTGTGAAAATTTTCTAAGTCCAGAAAAAAAATTTTTTTCAACTATTTTTCAAATTTCCCCCAAGGGATATATATTTTACCCACACATTTGGAGCCCTCCTGGGATGCCCTCTAACATACTATAACCTCATTTAGCGGAGATTTTCACAAAAAAGTGAAATTTTCCAAAAGTCAGAAATTTTGCAAGAAACGACTAAGTATGAAGGACTCATTGGGTGAAACGCTCTGGAACTCAAATCGGATGCGCTTACAGACATGCTCCCCTCTCTGGAAGTCTTACACATGTGTGAAATTTTTCTAAGTCCAGAAAAAAAAAATTTTTCAACTTTTTTTCAAATTTCCCCCAAGGGACATATATTTTACCCACACATTTGGAGCCTTCCTGGGATGCCCTCTAACATACTATAACCTAATTTAGCGGAGATTTTCACAAAAAAGTGAAATTTTCAAAAAGTGAAAATTTTTCCAAAAAACGACTAAGTATGAAGGACTCATCGGGTGAAACGCTCTGGAACTGAAATCGGATGCGCTTACAGACATGCTCCCCTCTCTGGAAGTCTTACACATGTGTGAAAATTTTCTAAGTCCAGAAAAAAAAAAATGTTCAACTTTTTTTCAAATTTCCCCCAAGGGATATATATTTTACCCACACATTTGGAGCCCTCCTGGGATGCCCTCTAACATACTATAACCTCATTTAGCGGAGATTTTCACAACAAAGTGAAATTTTCAAAAAGTCAGAAATTTTGCAAAAAACGACTAAGTATGAAGGACTCATCGGGTGAATCGCTCTGGAACTGAAATCGGATGCGCGCACTGACATGCTCCCCTCTCTGGAAGTCTGAGACATGTGTGAAAATTTTCTAAGTCCAGAAAAAAATTTTTTTTTAACTTTTTTCAAATTTCCCCACAAGGGATATATATTTTACCCACACATTTGGAGCCCTCCTGGGATGCCCTCTAACATACTATAACCTCATTTAGCGGAGATTTTCACAAAAAAGTGAAATTTTCCAAAAGTCAGAAATTTTGCAAGAAACGACTAAGTATGAAGGACTCATCGGGTGAAACGCTCTGGAACTGAAATCGGATGCGCTTACAGACATGCTCCCCTCTCTGGAAGTCTTACACATGTGTGAAAATTTTCTAAGTCCAGAAAAAAAAAATTTTTCAACTTTTTTTCAAATTTCCCCCAAGGGATATATATTTTACCCACACATTTGGAGCCCTCCTGGGATGCCCTCTAACATACTATAACCTCATTTAGCGGAGATTTTCACAAAAAAGTGAAATTTTCAAAAAGTCAGAAATTTTGCAAAAAACGACTAAGTATGAAGGACTCATCGGGTGAATCGCTCTGGAACTGAAATCGGATGCGTGCACTGACATGCTCCCCTCTCTGGAAGTCTGAGACATGTGTGAAAATTTTCTAAGTCCAGAAAAAACATTTTTTTTAACTTTTTTCAAATTTCCCCACAAGGGATATATATTTTACCCACACATTTGGAGCCCTCCTGGGATGCCCTCTAACATACTATAACCTCATTTAGCGGAGATTTTCACACAAAAGTGAAATTTTTAAAGTCAGAAATTTTGCAAAAAATGACTAAGTATGAAGGACTCATCGGGTGAATCGCTCTGGAACTGAAATCAGATGCGCTTACAGACATGCTCCCCTCTCTGGAAGTCTGAGACATGTGTGAAAATTTTCTAAGTCCAGAAAAAAAAATTTTTTCAACTATTTTTCAAATTTCCCCCAAGGGATATATATTTTACCCACACATTTGGAGCCCTCCTGGGATGCCCTCTAACATACTATAACCTCATTTAGCGGAGATTTTCACAAAAAAGTGAAATTTTCCAAAAGTCAGAAATTTTGCAAGAAACGACTAAGTATGAAGGACTCATCGGGTGAAACGCTCTGGAACTGAAATCGGATGCGCTTACAGACATGCTCCCCTCTCTGGAAGTCTTACACATGTGTGAAAATTTTCTAAGTCCAGAAAAAAAAAAATTTTCAACTTTTTTTCAAATTTCCCCCAAGGGATATATATTTTACCCACACATTTGGAGCCCTCCTGGGATGCCCTCTAACATACTATAACCTAATTTAGCGGAGATTTTCACAAAAAAGTGAAATTTTCAAAAAGTGAAAATTTTTCCAAAAAACGACTAAGTATGAAGGACTCATCGGGTGAAACGCTCTGGAACTGAAATCCGATGCGCTTACAGACATGCTCCCCTCTCTGGAAGTCTGAGACATGTGTGAAAATTTTCTAAGTCCAGAAAAAAAAAATTTTAAAACTTTTTTTCAAATTTACCCCCAAGGGATATATATTTTACCCACACATTTGGAGCCCTTCTGGGATGCCCTCTAACATACTATAACCTAATTTAGCGGAGATTTTCACACAAAAGTGAAATTTTCAAAAAGTCAGAAATTTTGCAAAAAACGACTAAGTATGAAGGACTCATCGGGTGAAACGCTCTGGAACTGAAATCGGATGCAATTACAGACATGCTCCCCTCTCTGGAAGTCTTACACATGTGTGAAAATTTTCTAAGTCCAGAAAAAAAAAAATGTTCAACTTTTTTTCAAATTTCCCCCAAGGGATATAGATTTTACCCACACATTTGGAGCCCTCCTGGGATGCCCTCTAACATACTATAACCTCATTTAGCGGAGATTTTCACAACAAAGTGAAATTTTCAAAAAGTCAGAAATTTTGCAAAAAACGACTAAGTATGAAGGACTCATCGGGTGAATCGCTCTGGAACTGAAATCGGATGCGCGTACTGACATGCTCCCCTCTCTGGAAGTCTGAGACATGTGTGAAAATTTTCTAAGTCCAGAAAAAAATTTTTTTTTAACTTTTTTAAAATTTCCCCACAAGGGATATATATTTTACCCACACATTTGGAGCCCTCCTGGGATGCCCTCTAACATACTATAACCTCATTTAGCGGAGATTTTCACAAAAAAGTGAAATTTTCCAAAAGTCAGAAATTTTGCAAGAAACGACTAAGTATGAAGGACTCATTGGGTGAAACGCTCTGGAACTGAAATCGGATGCGCTTACAGACATGCTCCCCTCTCTGGAAGTCTTACACATGTGTGAAAATTTTCTAAGTCCAGAAAAAAAAAAATGTTCAACTTTTTTTCAAATTTCCCCCAAGGGATATATATTTTACCCACACATTTGGAGCCCTCCTGGGATGCCCTCTAACATACTATAACCTCATTTAGCGGAGATTTTCACAACAAAGTGAAATTTTCAAAAAGTCAGAAATTTTGCAAAAAACGACTAAGTATGAAGGACTCATCGGGTGAATCGCTCTGGAACTGAAATCGGATGCGCGCACTGACATGCTCCCCTCTCTGGAAGTCTGAGACATGTGTGAAAATTTTCTAAGTCCAGAAAAAAAATTTTTTTTAACTTTTTTCAAATTTCCCCACAAGGGATATATATTTTACCCACACATTTGGAGCCCTCCTGGGATGCCCTCTAACATACTATAACCTCATTTAGCGGAGATTTTCACAAAAAAGTGAAATTTTCCAAAAGTCAGAAATTTTGCAAGAAACGACTAAGTATGAAGGACTCATCGGGTGAAACGCTCTGGAACTGAAATCGGATGCGCTTACAGACATGCTCCCCTCTCTGGAAGTCTTACACATGTGTGAAAATTTTCTAAGTCCAGAAAAAAAAAATTTTTCAACTTTTTTTCAAATTTCCCCCAAGGGATATATATTTTACCCACACATTTGGAGCCCTCCTGGGATGCCCTCTAACATACTATAACCTCATTTAGCGGAGATTTTCACAACAAAGTGAAATTTTCAAAAAGTCAGAAATTTTGCAAAAAACGACTAAGTATGAAGGACTCATCGGGTGAATCGCTCTGGAACTGAAATCGGATGCGTGCACTGACATGCTCCCCTCTCTGGAAGTCTGAGACATGTGTGAAAATTTTCTAAGTCCAGAAAAAACATTTTTTTTAACTTTTTTCAAATTTCCCCACAAGGGATATATATTTTACCCACACATTTGGAGCCCTCCTGGGATGCCCTCTAACATACTATAACCTCATTTAGCGGAGATTTTCACACAAAAGTGAAATTTTTAAAAAGTCAGAAATTTTGCAAGAAACGACTAAGTATGAAGGACTCATCGGGTGAAACGCTCTGGAACTGAAATCGGATGCGCTTACAGACATGCTCCCCTCTCTGGAAGTCTTACACATGTGTGAAAATTTTCTAAGTCCAGAAAAAAAAAATTTTTCAACTTTTTTTCAAATTTCCCCCAAGGGATATATATTTTACCCACACATTTGGAGCCCTCCTGGGATGCCCTCTAACATACTATAACCTCATTTAGCGGAGATTTTCACAACAAAGTGAAATTTTCAAAAAGTCAGAAATTTTGCAAAAAACGACTAAGTATGAAGGACTCATCGGGTGAATCGCTCTGGAACTGAAATCGGATGCGCGCACTGACATGCTCCCCTCTCTGGAAGTCTGAGACATGTGTGAAAATTTTCTAAGTCCAGAAAAAAAATTTTTTTTAACTTTTTTCAAATTTCCCCACAAGGGATATATATTTTACCCACACATTTGGAGCCCTCCTGGGATGCCCTCTAACATACTATAACCTCATTTAGCGGAGATTTTCACAAAAAAGTGAAATTTTCCAAAAGTCAGAAATTTTGCAAGAAACGACTAAGTATGAAGGACTCATCGGGTGAAACGCTCTGGAACTGAAATCGGATGCGATTACAGACATGCTCCCCTCTCTGGAAGTCTTACACATGTGTGAAAATTTTCTAAGTCCAGAAAAAAAAAATTTTTCAACTTTTTTTCAAATTTCCCCCAAGGGATATATATTTTACCCACACATTTGGAGCCCTCCTGGGATGCCCTCTAACATACTATAACCTCATTTAGCGGAGATTTTCACAAAAAAGTGAAATTTTCAAAAAGTCAGAAATTTTGCAAAAAACGACTAAGTATGAAGGACTCATCGGGTGAATCGCTCTGGAACTGAAATCGGATGCGTGCACTGACATGCTCCCCTCTCTGGAAGTCTGAGACATGTGTGAAAATTTTCTAAGTCCAGAAAAAACATTTTTTTTAACTTTTTTCAAATTTCCCCACAAGGGATATATATTTTACCCACACATCTGGAGCCCTCCTGGGATGCCCTCTAACATACTATAACCTCATTTAGCGGAGATTTTCACACAAAAGTGAAATTTTTAAAAAGTCAGAAATTTTGCAAAAAACGACTAAGTATGAAGGACTCATCGGGTGAATCGCTCTGGAACTGAAATCAGATGCGCTTACAGACATGCTCCCCTCTCTGGAAGTCTGAGACATGTGTGAAAATTTTCTAAGTCCAGAAAAAAAAATTTTTTCAACTATTTTTCAAATTTCCCCCAAGGGATATATATTTTACCCACACATTTGGAGCCCTCCTGGGATGCCCTCTAACATACTATAACCTCATTTAGCGGAGATTTTCACAAAAAAGTGAAATTTTCCAAAAGTCAGAAATTTTGCAAGAAACGACTAAGTATGAAGGACTCATTGGGTGAAACGCTCTGGAACTGACATCGGATGCGCTTACAGACATGCTCCCCTCTCTGGAAGTCTTACACATGTGTGAAATTTTTCTAAGTCCAGAAAAAAAAAATTTTTCAACTTTTTTTCAAATTTCCCCCAAGGGACATATATTTTACCCACACATTTGGAGCCCTCCTGGGATGCCCTCTAACATACTATAACCTCATTTGGTGGAGAATTTCACAAAAAAAGTGAAATTTTCAAAAAGTGGAAATTTTTCCAAAAAACGACTAAGTATCAAGGACTCATCGGGTGAAACGCTCTGGAACTGAAATCGGATGCGCTTACAGACATGCTCCCCTCTCTGGAAGTCTAACACATGTGTGAAAATTTTCTAAGTCCATAAAAAAAAATTTTTTCAACTTTTATTCAAATTTCCCCCAAGGGATATATATTTTACCCACACATTTGGAGCCCTCCTGGGATGCCCTCTAACATACTATAACCTCATTTAGCGGAGATTTTCACAAAAAGGTGAAATTTTCAAAAAGTCAGAAATTTTGCAAAAAACGACTAAGTATGAAGGACTCATCGGGTGAATCGCTCTGGAACTGAAATCGGATGCGTGCACTGACATGCTCCCCTCTCTGGAAGTCTGAGACATGTGTGAAAATTTTCTAAGTCCAGAAAAAACATTTTTTTTAACTTTTTTCAAATTTCCCAACAAGGGATATATATTTTACCCACACATTTGGAGCTCTCCTGGGATGCCCTCTAACATACTATAACCTCATTTAGCGGAGATTTTCACACAAAAGTGAAATTTTTAAAAAGTCAGAAATTTTGCAAAAAACGACTAAGTATGAAGGACTCATCGGGTGAATCGCTCTGGAACTGAAATCAGATGCGCTTACAGACATGCTCCCCTCTCTGGAAGTCTGAGACATGTGTGAAAATTTTCTAAGTCCAGAAAAAAAAATTTTTTCAACTATTTTTCAAATTTCCCCCAAGGGATATATATTTTACCCACACATTTGGAGCCCTCCTGGGATGCCCTCTAACATACTATAACCTCATTTAGCGGAGATTTTCACAAAAAAGTGAAATTTTCCAAAAGTCAGAAATTTTGCAAGAAACGACTAAGTATGAAGGACTCATTGGGTGAAACGCTCTGGAACTGAAATCGGATGCGCTTACAGACATGCTCCCCTCTCTGGAAGTCTTACACATGTGTGAAATTTTTCTAAGTCCATAAAAAAAAATTTTTTCAACTTTTATTCAAATTTCCCCCAAGGGATATATATTTTACCCACACATTTGGAGCCCTCCTGGGATGCCCTCTAACATACTATAACCTCATTTGGTGGAGAATTTCACAAAAAAAGTGAAATTTTCAAAAAGTGGAAATTTTTCCAAAAAACGACTAAGTATCAAGGACTCATCGGGTGAAACGCTCTGGAACTGAAATCGGATGCGCTTACAGACATGCTCCCCTCTCTGGAAGTCTAACACATGTGTGAAAATTTTCTAAGTCCATAAAAAAAAATTTTTTCAACTTTTATTCAAATTTCCCCCAAGGGATATATATTTTACCCACACATTTGGAGCCCTCCTGGGATGCCCTCTAACATACTATAACCTCATTTAGCGGAGATTTTCACAAAAAAGTGAAATTTTCAAAAAGTCAGAAATTTTGCAAAAAACGACTAAGTATGAAGGACTCATCGGGTGAATCGCTCTGGAACTGAAATCGGATGCGTGCACTGACATGCTCCCCTCTCTGGAAGTCTGAGACATGTGTGAAAATTTTCTAAGTCCAGAAAAAACATTTTTTTTAACTTTTTTCAAATTTCCCAACAAGGGATATATATTTTACCCACACATTTGGAGCTCTCCTGGGATGCCCTCTAACATACTATAACCTCATTTAGCGGAGATTTTCACACAAAAGTGAAATTTTTAAAAAGTCAGAAATTTTGCAAAAAACGACTAAGTATGAAGGACTCATCGGGTGAATCGCTCTGGAACTGAAATCAGATGCGCTTACAGACATGCTCCCCTCTCTGGAAGTCTGAGACATGTGTGAAAATTTTCTAAGTCCAGAAAAAAAAATTTTTTCAACTATTTTTCAAATTTCCCCCAAGGGATATATATTTTACCCACACATTTGGAGCCCTCCTGGGATGCCCTCTAACATACTATAACCTCATTTAGCGGAGATTTTCACAAAAAAGTGAAATTTTCCAAAAGTCAGAAATTTTGCAAGAAACGACTAAGTATGAAGGACTCATTGGGTGAAACGCTCTGGAACTGAAATCGGATGCGCTTACAGACATGCTCCCCTCTCTGGAAGTCTTACACATGTGTGAAATTTTTCTAAGTCCAGAAAAAAAAAATTTTTCAACTTTTTTTCAAATTTCCCCCAAGGGACATATATTTTACCCACACATTTGGAGCCTTCCTGGGATGCCCTCTAACATACTATTAACCTAATTTAGCGGAGATTTTCACAAAAAAGTGAAATTTTCAAAAAGTGAAAATTTTTCCAAAAAACGACTAAGTATGAAGGACTCATCGGGTGAAACGCTCTGGAACTGAAATCGGATGCAATTACAGACATGCTCCCCTCTCTGGAAGTCTGAGACATGTGTGAAAATTTTCTAAGTCCAGAAAAAAAAAATTTTAAAACTATTTTTCAAATTTCCCCCAAGGGATATATATTTTACCCACACATTTGGAGCCCTCCTGGGATGCCCTCTAACATACTATAACCTCATTTAGCGGAGATTTTCACAAAAAAGTGAAATTTTCCAAAAGTCAGAAATTTTGCAAGAAACGACTAAGTATGAAGGACTCATTGGGTGAAACGCTCTGGAACTGAAATCGGATGCGCTTACAGACATGCTCCCCTCTCTGGAAGTCTTACACATGTGTGAAATTTTTCTAAGTCCATAAAAAAAATTTTTTTCAACTTTTATTCAAATTTCCCCCAAGGGATATATATTTTACCCACACATTTGGAGCCCTCCTGGGATGCCCTCTAACATACTATAACCTCATTTGGTGGAGAATTTCACAAAAAAAGTGAAATTTTCAAAAAGTGGAAATTTTTCCAAAAAACGACTAAGTATCAAGGACTCATCGGGTGAAACGCTCTGGAACTGAAATCGGATGCGCTTACAGACATGCTCCCCTCTCTGGAAGTCTAACACATGTGTGAAAATTTTCTAAGTCCATAAAAAAAAATTTTTTCAACTTTTATTCAAATTTCCCCCAAGGGATATATATTTTACCCACACATTTGGAGCCCTCCTGGGATGCCCTCTAACATACTATAACCTCATTTAGCGGAGATTTTCACAAAAAAGTGAAATTTTCAAAAAGTCAGAAATTTTGCAAAAAACGACTAAGTATGAAGGACTCATCGGGTGAATCGCTCTGGAACTGAAATCGGATGCGTGCACTGACATGCTCCCCTCTCTGGAAGTCTGAGACATGTGTGAAAATTTTCTAAGTCCAGAAAAAACATTTTTTTTAACTTTTTTCAAATTTCCCAACAAGGGATATATATTTTACCCACACATTTGGAGCTCTCCTGGGATGCCCTCTAACATACTATAACCTCATTTAGCGGAGATTTTCACACAAAAGTGAAATTTTTAAAAAGTCAGAAATTTTGCAAAAAACGACTAAGTATGAAGGACTCATCGGGTGAATCGCTCTGGAACTGAAATCAGATGCGCTTACAGACATGCTCCCCTCTCTGGAAGTCTGAGACATGTGTGAAAATTTTCTAAGTCCAGAAAAAAAAATTTTTTCAACTATTTTTCAAATTTCCCCCAAGGGATATATATTTTACCCACACATTTGGAGCCCTCCTGGGATGCCCTCTAACATACTATAACCTCATTTAGCGGAGATTTTCACAAAAAAGTGAAATTTTCCAAAAGTCAGAAATTTTGCAAGAAACGACTAAGTATGAAGGACTCATTGGGTGAAACGCTCTGGAACTGAAATCGGATGCGCTTACAGACATGCTCCCCTCTCTGGAAGTCTTACACATGTGTGAAATTTTTCTAAGTCCATAAAAAAAAATTTTTTCAACTTTTATTCAAATTTCCCCCAAGGGATATATATTTTACCCACACATTTGGAGCCCTCCTGGGATGCCCTCTAACATACTATAACCTCATTTGGTGGAGAATTTCACAAAAAAAGTGAAATTTTCAAAAAGTGGAAATTTTTCCAAAAAACGACTAAGTATCAAGGACTCATCGGGTGAAACGCTCTGGAACTGAAATCGGATGCGCTTACAGACATGCTCCCCTCTCTGGAAGTCTAACACATGTGTGAAAATTTTCTAAGTCCATAAAAAAAAATTTTTTCAACTTTTATTCAAATTTCCCCCAAGGGATATATATTTTACCCACACATTTGGAGCCCTCCTGGGATGCCCTCTAACATACTATAACCTCATTTAGCGGAGATTTTCACAAAAAAGTGAAATTTTCAAAAAGTCAGAAATTTTGCAAAAAACGACTAAGTATGAAGGACTCATCGGGTGAATCGCTCTGGAACTGAAATCGGATGCGTGCACTGACATGCTCCCCTCTCTGGAAGTCTGAGACATGTGTGAAAATTTTCTAAGTCCAGAAAAAACATTTTTTTTAACTTTTTTCAAATTTCCCCACAAGGGATATATATTTTACCCACACATCTGGAGCCCTCCTGGGATGCCCTCTAACATACTATAACCTCATTTAGCGGAGATTTTCACACAAAAGTGAAATTTTTAAAAAGTCAGAAATTTTGCAAAAAACGACTAAGTATGAAGGACTCATCGGGTGAATCGCTCTGGAACTGAAATCAGATGCGCTTACAGACATGCTCCCCTCTCTGGAAGTCTGAGACATGTGTGAAAATTTTCTAAGTCCAGAAAAAAAAATTTTTTCAACTATTTTTCAAATTTCCCCCAAGGGATATATATTTTACCCACACATTTGGAGCCCTCCTGGGATGCCCTCTAACATACTATAACCTCATTTAGCGGAGATTTTCACAAAAAAGTGAAATTTTCCAAAAGTCAGAAATTTTGCAAGAAACGACTAAGTATGAAGGACTCATTGGGTGAAACGCTCTGGAACTGACATCGGATGCGCTTACAGACATGCTCCCCTCTCTGGAAGTCTTACACATGTGTGAAATTTTTCTAAGTCCAGAAAAAAAAAATTTTTCAACTTTTTTTCAAATTTCCCCCAAGGGACATATATTTTACCCACACATTTGGAGCCCTCCTGGGATGCCCTCTAACATACTATAACCTCATTTGGTGGAGAATTTCACAAAAAAAGTGAAATTTTCAAAAAGTGGAAATTTTTCCAAAAAACGACTAAGTATCAAGGACTCATCGGGTGAAACGCTCTGGAACTGAAATCGGATGCGCTTACAGACATGCTCCCCTCTCTGGAAGTCTAACACATGTGTGAAAATTTTCTAAGTCCATAAAAAAAAATTTTTTCAACTTTTATTCAAATTTCCCCCAAGGGATATATATTTTACCCACACATTTGGAGCCCTCCTGGGATGCCCTCTAACATACTATAACCTCATTTAGCGGAGATTTTCACAAAAAGGTGAAATTTTCAAAAAGTCAGAAATTTTGCAAAAAACGACTAAGTATGAAGGACTCATCGGGTGAATCGCTCTGGAACTGAAATCGGATGCGTGCACTGACATGCTCCCCTCTCTGGAAGTCTGAGACATGTGTGAAAATTTTCTAAGTCCAGAAAAAACATTTTTTTTAACTTTTTTCAAATTTCCCAACAAGGGATATATATTTTACCCACACATTTGGAGCTCTCCTGGGATGCCCTCTAACATACTATAACCTCATTTAGCGGAGATTTTCACACAAAAGTGAAATTTTTAAAAAGTCAGAAATTTTGCAAAAAACGACTAAGTATGAAGGACTCATCGGGTGAATCGCTCTGGAACTGAAATCAGATGCGCTTACAGACATGCTCCCCTCTCTGGAAGTCTGAGACATGTGTGAAAATTTTCTAAGTCCAGAAAAAAAAATTTTTTCAACTATTTTTCAAATTTCCCCCAAGGGATATATATTTTACCCACACATTTGGAGCCCTCCTGGGATGCCCTCTAACATACTATAACCTCATTTAGCGGAGATTTTCACAAAAAAGTGAAATTTTCCAAAAGTCAGAAATTTTGCAAGAAACGACTAAGTATGAAGGACTCATTGGGTGAAACGCTCTGGAACTGAAATCGGATGCGCTTACAGACATGCTCCCCTCTCTGGAAGTCTTACACATGTGTGAAATTTTTCTAAGTCCATAAAAAAAAATTTTTTCAACTTTTATTCAAATTTCCCCCAAGGGATATATATTTTACCCACACATTTGGAGCCCTCCTGGGATGCCCTCTAACATACTATAACCTCATTTGGTGGAGAATTTCACAAAAAAAGTGAAATTTTCAAAAAGTGGAAATTTTTCCAAAAAACGACTAAGTATCAAGGACTCATCGGGTGAAACGCTCTGGAACTGAAATCGGATGCGCTTACAGACATGCTCCCCTCTCTGGAAGTCTAACACATGTGTGAAAATTTTCTAAGTCCATAAAAAAAAATTTTTTCAACTTTTATTCAAATTTCCCCCAAGGGATATATATTTTACCCACACATTTGGAGCCCTCCTGGGATGCCCTCTAACATACTATAACCTCATTTAGCGGAGATTTTCACAAAAAAGTGAAATTTTCCAAAAGTCAGAAATTTTGCAAGAAACGACTAAGTATGAAGGACTCATTGGGTGAAACGCTCTGGAACTGAAATCGGATGCGCTTACAGACATGCTCCCCTCTCTGGAAGTCTTACACATGTGTGAAATTTTTCTAAGTCCAGAAAAAAAAAATTTTTCAACTTTTTTTCAAATTTCCCCCAAGGGACATATATTTTACCCACACATTTGGAGCCTTCCTGGGATGCCCTCTAACATACTATTAACCTAATTTAGCGGAGATTTTCACAAAAAAGTGAAATTTTCAAAAAGTGAAAATTTTTCCAAAAAACGACTAAGTATGAAGGACTCATCGGGTGAAACGCTCTGGAACTGAAATCGGATGCAATTACAGACATGCTCCCCTCTCTGGAAGTCTGAGACATGTGTGAAAATTTTCTAAGTCCAGAAAAAAAAAATTTTAAAACTATTTTTCAAATTTCCCCCAAGGGATATATATTTTACCCACACATTTGGAGCCCTCCTGGGATGCCCTCTAACATACTATAACCTCATTTAGCGGAGATTTTCACAAAAAAGTGAAATTTTCCAAAAGTCAGAAATTTTGCAAGAAACGACTAAGTATGAAGGACTCATTGGGTGAAACGCTCTGGAACTGAAATCGGATGCGCTTACAGACATGCTCCCCTCTCTGGAAGTCTTACACATGTGTGAAATTTTTCTAAGTCCATAAAAAAAAATTTTTTCAACTTTTATTCAAATTTCCCCCAAGGGATATATATTTTACCCACACATTTGGAGCCCTCCTGGGATGCCCTCTAACATACTATAACCTCATTTGGTGGAGAATTTCACAAAAAAAGTGAAATTTTCAAAAAGTGGAAATTTTTCCAAAAAACGACTAAGTATCAAGGACTCATCGGGTGAAACGCTCTGGAACTGAAATCGGATGCGCTTACAGACATGCTCCCCTCTCTGGAAGTCTAACACATGTGTGAAAATTTTCTAAGTCCATAAAAAAAAATTTTTTCAACTTTTATTCAAATTTCCCCCAAGGGATATATATTTTACCCACACATTTGGAGCCCTCCTGGGATGCCCTCTAACATACTATAACCTCATTTAGCGGAGATTTTCAGAAAAAAGTGAAATTTTCAAAAAGTCAGAAATTTTGCAAAAAACGACTAAGTATGAAGGACTCATCGGGTGAATCGCTCTGGAACTGAAATCGGATGCGTGCACTGACATGCTCCCCTCTCTGGAAGTCTGAGACATGTGTGAAAATTTTCTAAGTCCAGAAAAAACATTTTTTTTAACTTTTTTCAAATTTCCCAACAAGGGATATATATTTTACCCACACATTTGGAGCTCTCCTGGGATGCCCTCTAACATACTATAACCTCATTTAGCGGAGATTTTCACACAAAAGTGAAATTTTTAAAAAGTCAGAAATTTTGCAAAAAACGACTAAGTATGAAGGACTCATCGGGTGAATCGCTCTGGAACTGAAATCAGATGCGCTTACAGACATGCTCCCCTCTCTGGAAGTCTGAGACATGTGTGAAAATTTTCTAAGTCCAGAAAAAAAAATTTTTTCAACTATTTTTCAAATTTCCCCCAAGGGATATATATTTTACCCACACATTTGGAGCCCTCCTGGGATGCCCTCTAACATACTATAACCTCATTTAGCGGAGATTTTCACAAAAAAGTGAAATTTTCCAAAAGTCAGAAATTTTGCAAGAAACGACTAAGTATGAAGGACTCATTGGGTGAAACGCTCTGGAACTGAAATCGGATGCGCTTACAGACATGCTCCCCTCTCTGGAAGTCTTACACATGTGTGAAATTTTTCTAAGTCCATAAAAAAAAATTTTTTCAACTTTTATTCAAATTTCCCCCAAGGGATATATATTTTACCCACACATTTGGAGCCCTCCTGGGATGACCTCTAACATACTATAACCTCATTTGGTGGAGAATTTCACAAAAAAAGTGAAATTTTCAAAAAGTGGAAATTTTTCCAAAAAACGACTAAGTATCAAGGACTCATCGGGTGAAACGCTCTGGAACTGAAATCGGATGCGCTTACAGACATGCTCCCCTCTCTGGAAGTCTAACACATGTGTGAAAATTTTCTAAGTCCATAAAAAAAAATTTTTTCAACTTTTATTCAAATTTCCCCCAAGGGATATATATTTTACCCACACATTTGGAGCCCTCCTGGGATGCCCTCTAACATACTATAACCTCATTTAGCGGAGATTTTCACAAAAAAGTGAAATTTTCAAAAAGTCAGAAATTTTGCAAAAAACGACTAAGTATGAAGGACTCATCGGGTGAATCGCTCTGGAACTGAAA